>NC_136152.1:5002660-5632963 GCF_965212315.1 Lampetra planeri | reverse complement strand
GGGACCCCGCTCAGATTGTACCCAGCATTGGCGGAGTGCATGGCACATGATTGAATCAGACCTCGTTCGCCAGGCTTGCGAGGCAATGCGTTAAGCAGCACTGTCCCGCTAATAGTCCACCGACACAAAATCTACGGAGTGTATAACGAACACCGACTCAGAGTTGCTGAGCGAGTGACGGAGAGGCTAATGATGGTCTGGACGGGGCCAGAAATCAAATATGCGGGAGAAATGAGAGCGGAGTTTGTGCTCACAGTGAGAGGCGCGTTCGGTTGATTGGTTTCACTCGTAAGGCGGGTTCAGCCTGAAGTTCTACTCTGCTTGGAGGTCTCGTGCTAGACATTTACACAAATAGCCTTCCACCCCCAGCAACAGCGAGCCCATTGTTTTTTTTGTCGCTGTGGTGTGTGAGGCTAAATCTGAGAGAGAGAAAGAGAGCGGGTGAAACGCCGCTAGTAACTGGTTACTCGTGTAGATAATAATTATAATGTTTCACGACTGGTTTGTCAATCCACTGCTGCATTGAATGCCTCCCCAAACGTAGTGGGGGGGGGAGGGTTGTTTGACCATACTTCACCATCACGCTGGTCCGTGCGGGTATGATATATCGCTCGCCACTGGTGTTATCCGTGGGGTGGCAATCGTAAAAATAATGTCCGCCGGTTTCACAGCGCGGCGGTGCGCTAACCAGCTGCGCCACCGCTCCGCCGGTTACCAGTATAACATACTGCACGTAGCAGTCACTCAGTCGGCCGCTCCACGTCAGGCGGTTGTTTGCCCTGTCGCGTTCACGATTAGTGTGCGTCGCATAATTGTGCGTACTTCGCATTTTCGGCGTGCAACACGCGACCTCTGGCATCACGCGCAACCCTGGAACGCGAGTGGCATTGTCATCTGGGCTTCAGGGACGCGACGCATAGGATAATGGTATATTACATTACATGGTCTCATGTGTAATTGAATGGGATTCCATCATAGTTGGGGGTGGGGGGAAACACGATTGTGTCGCTAATTGGGATAGTTATTTTAGTTGTTAAGGTTCGTTATAAAAGTGTTACTTTTTTGCGCGTAGATGATATATATATTTATTAATTACAGCCCCGTTCATTATATTTTATCTATTGAAATAGCGCACACTTGTTTTCAGATTCAAACAAATGTAGAAACAGGTTGCAACCCGAACAATCGACACGCGGTCCAACAAGGAACCTCTCAGCGAATGCCCCAGTAGAGTAAAAGGGGATGAGATCATAATTGTAGCCATAATAGGATATCCAGCGCCGTGGTAATGTGAAGCCTGGGCACACACCGTAGATAATTGTGCGTGTCGCATCGTGAGCGATTGAGTGACGAAAATAAAACTCATTCCAACGACACCAATAACAGCTAAAACGTGACAAAAAAAATGCAAGAGTGCACACACTTCCAACGTTTGATTAAAGAAAAAAATTCCAATCCGATTGAGGATTACTGCGTTGACAAAGCCAATGTAGACTCGCGAAGCCAGACTAACACTTTACAGCAGAGAAGCACCCCCCCCTCTCTGACCCCATCCCCCGTATTAAATTAGCAATGTTGAAATTTGAAGCGCAACGGGAGGTAGTTCCAGGAACAACGGAGATCTAATTTAATTTCAGCACCAGGGACAGCTACTTTGTGGTCGAGAGCCGAGCCCGTTTATTCCACGAAGATTCGCCCGTTGAAAAGAGGCGTGGCGGAGTTTAACTCCAGAGACTCCGTCAAGGCCAAACTGAGGCCGCGTGACCTCTGAATTATTACGAATCACTGCGAAAATTGTACTCGGGATCTCATCGTGATGCGTTCAAAGTTTCGCGAGGGCGAGTGGAGCGCTGTCTAGTGGCCAAGTGCTGTTCATTAGCTGGGAGAAGTGGGCGGTACAGCCACCTCGCGGTGCTGCGATATCAGATGTTTTATCCATTGCGTCTAGAGATTCGTGTTTGACATTTAAGTGGAATTAACATTTCATTGCAGTTTCATCCCTCCACATCACCCGCGGCAAAATGATTTGTATTCTTGATTGTGATATTGGGCCCATTTAATTTACGAGTATAGTATGAATGTTTATGGCCGTGTATGTACGGTATGTCAAAGAAAAAACCTGGCATTGTAATCAGAAAAAAAGACTGAAACAACAGGAATAACTTGTTTGCGCAATAGCCTTCACTTGCTGCGCTGTCACTCCAAGGCACAACAGTGTTTCCCAGGTTTGAGATGATACATTGAAATGAATTAAACTCGACTGCCTGGCCATGTTATTCTGTTTGCAGTACCTCTGTTAACTGTTCTCACTTAGGTGGAAGACAAACGCCTATACTACTTCCAATAAAATGACCCTAATAATTTCACCTTTTACTGCGTGGAATATTCTTCCGTGTACGCTCTCGTTAACTCACTGACGAATGCACCCTGGTTGCACAGAACACTGCTGATCATCGCCCTGTAAGGCCAATGCATACTCGGAATACAAATGGACGTTTAAATGCCACCTAAACACGCGCGATCTCTTTAATTGAGCTGTTACCATTGTGTAGCAATTATGCGTTTACACCTGTTTTTCAGTGACTGTGTAGATTGCTGTAAATTGTCCTGAGCAAAATTGACGTAGTCGTCATTAATGCGTCCCCAATTAAAATCCTTGCTTCTGAGCATAGAGAGCCGACGTAAAAAAAAACAATTTTGGTGAAAACAGAAGTTAATCGAGAATGAAACACTGTTTTGCCAAGGATCATTATGGGCAGTGGCACAAAAACCCTACCAATTAAACGTGCAAAATGTTATATACTGATACTATTCCCGGCGGTGGAAAACACAGCATTACTTAACGAAGGTCAGGTGTACCATTAGCAATATATCCTGCCCATTTCGCTCATTACAGACTTGTCATATATGTTATGGTTGCAGGCCATAAATTGTGTCTGCTCCGTGTCCTCGTGCGCAGGGTGCAATGTAATGGATACGTTTGCTTCAGTTGAGTATTAAAGGTTGTATTATTCCACTTGAACCTTTAAAATGATATTCATCAAACCGATCTGTCAATGAGAATGAGTTCAATGTCACTCAATGTGCCTGCCCTTTCTTATAGATGTCAAGATGGTGATCTCTAGGAGAAACACTCCGAATACACTCATATCAGTTATCTATGGTAGGCAGCGCCATGGAGGATCCATTAAATACTCTCTCTCTCTCTCTCATGCTCTAAACAAAAGTGGGCCCTTTTAAATATTCAAAGTGGGTATGTACAAAACAAAGGTGCAGCCCTGAAGTTTCTTCTTCACACCACTGCTGGAAGAAGGGCATCCGTTGAAGGGAGATCCCTAATGAGCCCTTGGAGAGAATATGTTGGCCTACTCTTCCACGCTTTGGTCAGACATCTTAGTAGAGGTGGCGAGTGCCCACACTCTGCCCCACCAGGCACCACGGCAGCATCCCCTGAGTTATTGTGACCTCTCAAAACTCGATAACTCGTGAACCTGCAATCTACGAACAATACAAATTTAAATATCCAATGCACTTGGTCGTAACCTGACATTAACAATAACTGCACATGACACGCGCTGGAATTATGCATTCATGGCTTCGTGCGCAGGTCAGGACATTTGCCGACGCAGCAATATTGAGTAGACGCAGGTTGTGCAACGCATAAACATTATGGGGGCGGGGGGGGGGGGAAGCAGCGAGGGTTGGTGGATTACACTGCTGCCGTGACAACTCCCCTTCCTACGGGTGTCGAGCAGGTGGCACACCCTGGCTCGCCAGGAGAAGGTAGTACAGCAAGTGCAGACTAATCGCCATCCATAACCGAGGATTTTGGGTTAGATCGCGTAAATACAAATGTGTTGTTAAAACCTGCCACCAACGACGCAGCCAATTAGTAAGGTTTGTAACGTAAACAAATCTAGCCAATTCGTTACCAGTACATCACACCGCTGTGTTGGAGAGTAAAGTCACAACATTATTCATTCGAGTACGACGTTTCGCCAGTAATTACAACCAGCATCATCAGGTGAAAGCCAGAATCTCCATCTGCGCCTTCTGTGTGGGATACGGCGTTGCCCGTCTCCCTCCTCACACACGTTTGGTGTCTCCACGTGCTCCAGTTTCATCCCACTTCGTTGTATAAACAACTCAGAGGTTGGCTGAGAACATTTTAAGATTCGAAATAAATAAACGATACAGCAGGACCATCCTGGATACATCAGTAATTGTAATTTTTGTATGGTAACGACGTAAAGATTGGTCGTGAAGTCCTTTATGGTGAAGCAACTAGAGCTAAGGACTTTTAAATCTAGATTTAAAACTCATTTGTCTAGGACTGCTCTCTGTGTTTAGTTTGTTGTCCTTCCCCCGCACTTCTGATTAGCACAGTTGGCTGAAAACGGTGCGAAAGAAGTTCAACATAATACATACTTACAATTGTGATACCAATAATAAGTCATAAATTGAAGGAAAGTGGAGTTTGTGTTTGTGTGTGGAGCCAGCAAACAGAGATTAATTCTCATCCGCAGCTATTATTAGCGGCAAGTTTTGTTTAAACCTGTTCTAGAAAGCTCGAGGTCAACTCAGCCTTAAACGGGCACAGTACCTAGCGGGGTGTCAGCACTGGGAAAGAAAACTCGTCTGGGTGCGATTTTCACCACACCCACACCTCAGTGCGCTGTGATAGCCTTTAATTTGTGATCGCTCACAGCACGCAATCGTCGATGCAGCAACATCAATAGCTTCCAGAGCTAGATGTCCGTCTCGTTGATAGGTGGCTTAGAGAGAGCGAGAGACTTCTTCTTCCCTGCTATTGTGAACGCACCTCCGATGAGCGCGGTTGGCTAAGTACGGTGCAAAAGAAGTTCAACATGCACGCGAACAACGCCGAGAACTTTCCTTTTGACACCTTTGCACTTACTCTTTATGTTTTTTTCGGTAAAGTCACGTGGGTAAAAGAATTAATAACATAAAATAAATTAAAACAACTAAATTAAATCACGACGTTTCGGAGGCAACATAAGCTTCCTTCATCAGGTGTAAAAAAGGGCACAGCAAAATAACTATGTAACAATGTCTCATGACAAGTAACTCTCGCTACAGTTAGTTTGCTGTGCCCTTTTTTACACCTGATGTAGGAAGCTTGTGTTGCCTCCGAAACGTCGTGATTTAATTTAGTTGTTTTCACTTATTTTATTTTATTGATTGTTTTACATACGTGACTTTACCGAAAAAAAACCAAAGAGTATGAATCCTTGCAGTCACGAAAGCTTCAAATCTAGAACCTTTGCACTTGTTCGCATCGTTGTAAATCCAATGGCGACACTCACTGGGCGTGATGGTGTCTGCTCAGCTCTGCCGCGCGCATGGCTTCTAAATTTGCATGGGGAGCTCACAGCCGCGGGTGATGCGGGGAACAGCTGTGGCGCAGTGGGTCGCACTGTGGTTAACCCCACCGCACTACGAATGTAGAAACCTGAGTTTGACTCCTGGCCATGGCTAATATCAATGGCGAGTAATATCTGAACCAGTGCCATGGGCTCCCTTCTTATCCATATGCACTGACCAGCAAGATGAAGTATGGTCAACCCACCCCCCCCCACCCCCATGACCACATGGTGAGCGGAACCCTTCATCCAGCAGTGGATTGGCAAAGGGCTGTAAATTTTGAAGTTGTTCATTATAGATGGCAAAGAGAACTTAACCGTGCCATGTTCTGCACTGCGCGGAGATACAATTGTTTTAGATATTCCACACAAATACCTCTCGCATTGCCTGTCATTGGAAGTAATTCTTATTCAGATGCACGTGGCGATCTCAACAAATGGTTTATTCCGTGCAGGTGACTCGAAGCACTCTCAAAAACTTTGTTCGTTGGATTTTTGGCCATGTTACAAAAGAAAATGAAACCGTGGTTCATTTGCATAGCGCCCATCCCTACAAAGCCCTTGAAAGAAACCCACGTTAAAATAAATCGTGCAACTGAAAACCTCATGCCCGCATAACAGCGCACTTACGCGTCCTGCCGATACCATACATTTGTTGTTGCGTTTTTTTGCAAAACGTCTCGTTGTCCAGTACATCATCGGTGGCCAAAAAAGAACAGGGGCAGGTAACGATGGAGGGGTATTTACCGTGAAATGTTTCTATTCGAGACTGACGCTAAAAATGCCCGGGTAATAGCCGCGCAAAGAGCGGGCCGTAATAGCCATCCTGAAACCAACGCTGGCACTTAAGACCGACGGTGTAATTCATCATATCGAAAATGCCATTTTTTTTCACGATGACGGATAAGTGAAAAGGGGCCTCTATATGTATGTTGAACTTCTCTCGCACCGTACGTCGCCACCGGTGCTAATCGGAGCTGCAGGAGAAACGTCTCGGGCAGCGGTGCTTAACCTTCACTGCAGCCTTGGTTCTCAATCGTAAACAAATAAAATAATCTCCAATATTAATAAATACATCGGGTTTGATGATACAAATGTAATTGCTACTTACGTGCTCGCGCTACATTTGTGTTTCGATGATTTACCTTCTAAAACAAAACAAATCTGGCCACGTCTCGCACCCCCAGCAAGGGCATCTCGCAACCCAAGCTGTGTGCAGCGTGCAACCCGGGTGAAGACTAAGAAGAAGAACCGCTGCTCATGCGGCTCGCGTTTTGCCTTCTTTTTCCATTTTTTTTTGTCGCTTCTCTTTCCGGATGGCGACGTATCACGGGCTACGGTTTTGTTCTTGTTGTTGTTGTTGTTGTGTGTCGTCCTCGCCTCTTAAGCGGCCCACGCGGCGTTGCGTAGAACGCCGTCGGGTCAAGGTGAGACGCGCGGCGGCATGCGCCTTTACACTCACGCGGCGCCTGCATCCATCAGCCGTCATCCGCGCGGCGTATCGGTCAACCTTTGACTCCCGTTAACCACTCTCCATCTCGTTTGCCTCCCGCCTAGTTCGCCGCTGCATTGTGGGAGCAATGAGATTGCGCGGCGGCGCACGATCTGTCAGTGGAATTACATTTTTTTCCGTGAAAAAAACGTTACGTTATTCTACAATGTTAACGTTCGAATGTAAGTTGATCGTCTTTCGCACCGTACGTGGCCCACCCGTGCTAATCGGAGGTGCAATTAAAAGGTGCAGCCCTGCAATTGTTTTCCCATGCCACTGCTGGATAATCGGGTATCTATAAGAGGGAGCTCGAGTGAGACACGCACCTATTCGGTATTTGGAACATTTCTCCACACTGGCCAAATGTCTCGCAATACGTGTCAACACCCACACTTTGCAGCACCACACACGACCTGCCAATGAACTGTGGCGCACCCACTTTTACAGAATGATAATATTTATTCATATTTAAAGGAATGTGACGAGCTATGAAGCTCTTTTTAAATCCTTTATATTAAGTTCGCTTGCTTGCTTGCGTGCTTGCTTGCTTGCGTGCTTGCTTGCTTACGACCGTGCAAATCTTTCGGTCGTTTTTTAACCCACTTCCCCTGATCCAATCGAGCTGACATTTTCCACACAGACTCGTTGTGCGAGATAATTAATGTTCGTGAAAAAAAATTCCCAAAATTTTACACTGTTTAGGGAAAACAAATTAAATATTTAATTACCAATTGCTTAATACTGGCAGACAATCATCTGACCCATAGGTGGCAGCCATCTCAAGCCAGAGGACGAGAAGACTCTAGCCGCCACGCATATAAAGGATTAATAGTGAAAAACTTTGTTTTTACGGGTTTACTTGTTCCACAGATACCCATCTCCGTGGTGGTCGTTCTCCTGGGCGTGTGCTCCCTCCTTTGGCTGTAGCTCCACGTTTAGGCTTGACCACCACCCGTCGTGCCCACAGGCGACGTGTCCTGCCAAAGCCCCGTTTGCTTTTCTCAACAGTCAATATGACGACCGTCCCTACCTTGCATGTGTTCTCCAATCCAGAGGTGATCCTCTGTCTCTGGAGTGTCATTCCAAGTGTGTGTCTCTCATCGTTTCACTCCGCCCTTTTCAGCTCGTGTTACTTTGTTAATTTCCTCACACCGCTGTTAATAAAAAATTGGTGCTTTGAATCGGCAAGAGACCTGGGTTTGAGCTTCAACGAAGCTCATGGTGGGCCCTAAACCGTATCCGTACAAACCGTGGCAGTAGATGCGGATGCCTGATGCACAAATGGACAATTAAAAACTCTCCAGTGTGCGACTGTGGTCATCCAGAACAGATCGTACGACGTATAACAACGCAATGCCCTATCCACAAATAACGAAGGAGACGTCCGAGCGATACACTCCCACTGCTCTTGACGCGGTTATCCAACTTGACTACCTGAATGTGAAATTGTAGTTGTTGCTCTGCTTCTATACCAGCCGTATGAAAGAAGACGACAATCGACGTTTGTAAAATTCTGAAGAAATGCCTGAGGCTCAGAACAACATATTATACGGATCATAAACACTTGAACGCTGACCAAGAAAAGCACGTGGATTAGCGATATCTATCAATCGACTGATGAATAAAGCAAGACGCTGGTCATGGAGGTTGTTTGACCATACTTCACCACATTGGCCAGTGTGGGTTGGTAAAGGGTGGGGTGATTGGAGGCTGGGGTGTATCACTGGTTCAGATATCACTCTGCACTGATGCTAGCTGAGGTATGTTATATGATGGAAGAAAAATATGTTACACATTGGAACGTGTTTTTTTTGTCTCATTTAGAGCTATGAAATCAGCTCATGGGAGCAGTTTAGGGTGGCCTTCATCATCCAGCGGTAGAATGACTGTGGGTGATGGTCATTAGTAATCTATCCTGAATCATAATTTTAAATGATTTTTTTCGTGGGGCGGTTATTGTTTGTTCTGTAAATATTGGAATTTCTTTCCTGTTTTCTCCATCCTTATTTAAGGCCACGGTCTGACTTGAAATACAAGACTCGTGGTCTCAGTGGGCTCTTAAGGGGTCACCAAGGTCACCCGAGTGCCATCTATCACCGATTTAGATCAAGGGTAAAGAGTCAAACGCTCGTGCAAAACGATGAAAATGAACAGGTGTGCAAAGCGGGGCAAAATTCTGTTAGTCTTGAGGTTACATCTTGGGAAAATATTACAAATGAACATTTTTACATGGCAGACAAAACGGTGGCCAGTGCTGCACAAGCACAAATAACAACACTCGTGGTGCTGTTGGCGCACTTGTCAACAACACCGCTCACAAGAGGAAACAAAATAAAAACAGCCTGCCTCAGCAGCAGACCATGCTTTCCCACCTGATGACGGACGCTTGTGTTGCGCCCGAAACGTCGTGATTTATTTTATTTTATTTTATACCTACATGACTTTAACGAAAGAACCAAAGAGTATAGGAAATACATATTTTTGACGGTTTTGCTCGCGTAAAAAATATATTTGACCGATTGGCATTCATTATATTATCTACGTGTTTTTCTTCGTGTCTGTAAGTACGTGCGTATGTTGAACTTCTTTCGCACCATACGTAGCCAACGGCGCTAATCGGAGGTACGGAGGTAGGACAACAAACTGAACACAAAAAGCAGTTCTAGTTTTCAACCTAGATTTAAAACTGCAAAGCTCCAGTGGCTTCCTGATATCGGAAGGAAGAACATTCCAGACCGCCGCGAAAGCGCATCTGAAAGCGCGCAATGCGGTGGCTGTCTTTGCTCGATTGGCCAGTAAAAAGAAAGAGGAGGAAATGGCCTTTTCCCCTTCGCACGCAACCTGCTGATCGACCGACTGTGGTGCAACCCATGGGCGGACAGAGGCGAGGGCATTTAAGAGATGTGCACCGTTCCTAACAAGTATACATTCTGAGCACGAATCTCCCCCACGCGTCTTTGTAAACTTTTTCAGATTTGTTTTTGCCATCAAAATTACTCGTCCTCGTTCATAGAGGAATTAATAACTTGGTTCATATGAAGGGGTGGGGGGGGGGGTGCAAACTTTTGACCGCTCTTCCATGAGCTATCAGGATTTCCGAGTGTCTACTTGTTATAAATGCGTCTTAAAACATATTTATACGCTTCCACTTATTAAAGTTTGAGTTAATTTAGTAAATGGGTTTTTTAAAATGTATTAATAATATAGTTTTTTAATGCCGAGTGTCTGCTGCTGGTATGATCCTTGATGAAAAGCGCTAGATAAATGGAATTATTATTAAATACAATAAGCAAACAACAATATGCTTCATTCCGATATATGTCTTGGAAGCTGTGATAGGGCCTCTAACGCTGTGGCGACACCTACACTTGTACATGTCGCTCTGAACAATGGCGCTGCTCACAAATCAAATTACTATCTCCCCGCACATTCAAAACATATATTTAAATATATATATATATTTTACACCTCCCATTAGCCTTGTGGGAGTGACTCTTTTCAGCAGCATTGGTCTAATAAAATCAGACACCACCGGTGTTTTTTTTTCTCCCTTTCATGCAAGTGTCTCATCGGCAGAGTCAGGGTCGCTTGGAACCATTGCTGGTGAATTGCCAGAAATCTCTACGCAAGGGCCCTTTTCGATTGGATGTGGGTCCTATATCAAGCGGAGAGCGATTTAAAAAAATCGCATCTCATTGTCAAAAACAGTGGGGGCCGCCTCCCTCCATCCTTCTTATTTGAATGAGACTTGTGCACTCGCCCTTGGGGGCTTTTTCCAGTGTTTGAAAAAATAATAATGTGTTTTACCCTTTCTGACAATAGAACAAGTATTGAGATGTTCAAACACCAAATAGCTACCTTTTTCAAGGAATCAAGTATGCATTAACCACACTTGCTTGTGGTGAACATGCATTATTTCCAGAAATGGTGAAAGCTATTCTTATTTTTTCATACTTTGATCCTGGAAAAAAAAGGTCCTATGAAAATGTTCAGTGTTAGCTGCAAAGGTTGTTATCATTGTCATGCTACTGTCTCCTTTCACTACATCCATTCGTCTTTTGTTGTTAATCCCATCTACGGGTGTGGGGGGGGAGCCTAAGTGTCATTCGCGTGTGTATTATGTCACTGGTCGACTCATAACAACGAGCGGAGCGCCAAGCGGCTAAAACACAGCAAGTTGGCACGTTTTGGGGGCACAGGTGGTGCATCGGCCAGTCAGTCAACCCATGGCACCTGCTGGGTCTGTCCCGTGACCTCCTCCCAGCGGGCGTTCGACACTTCACGTGGCCTTAAAGTGCACATAGCCTGGCACAAACGCCGTGGTAAAGTAACCACCACTTAGTGGCCAATGGGGGTTGTTGTTGTTGGTGGTCGACTCAGCCTCAAAGGTGACCGGGCGTGGTGCTGGCCACCCAATCCCACGTGTGCCGTTGCGGCCTTCACAGGGTGTTCGCTCCAAGCAAGTGCCCCAACGGTCTGTTCATGCAATACGGGGAAGGGGGTGACGGTGGAAGGGGAATCATTGTCTTCGTTAGACTAAAATATAGAGCTTACTTGCACCTGTACCGAACTTGTCATCTTTACACGTGCACTGTTATTGTTTTTGTTTGACTCGCGCGTGTTTCGTTTTCGGACCGTCACACACCTCGCTTGTTAGCTGTGCAAATATTCCTTAAGGACCCCTGCTGCTGCTGTACTCCGTGCTCGTTCTCAGCGATATTGACGTTTTTCGTCCAAGTTTTTGTTGCCGCTGTAAAATAAGCAGGTGGGGGGGGGGGGGGCTAACTAAACGGGATCACCGTCGTCAACAAAACCAAATGAACTTAGACGTATCAGAAAGTGAAGACAGCAGAGAGCACAATCAGCGAGGAGGTAAATGATGGGGGACAGGGTTGCCGGAATGGAGGCAAAGAGGTTGAATCGATGCGAACCGGCATGCCGCATCCTTGGGTTAACGCTCATCCCCATCACCAGCCATGCTGACTCCACTGCTAGACGGTGTCTCCCCACGAGTTGTCTCCGTCTTTCTCTCTCGCTCTCTCAGTCCTACGTTGTAGACATACATCTGCGGCCTCCTATTGTTTTGGCAGTCACACGGTCACTTCTTGACTCCGGGCCTTTCATCCAGCAGTGGATTGAAAAGAAGCCGTCATTGATTTAATAACAGCAGCCGATTTGTCCATGCGACACCCACGATTGACTGCGATCGACTTGCCACTAAGTGGTACCTCCTTTATTGACCGTGACCAGATGATGGGCCGAGTCAATTCCGAGAGAGAAATGTGAACTTGCCGACCTTCTGATTGCGAGTGTCCCCAACACTTTGATCGCCCTTGCAATGCAGCTTGTTGTTGAAAGGAGGAAGATTTCATGAACAGCGAACGGGCTGGCAATCCACAATGCATCAATTGAGCTTTGCTATTTTGTGACAGAATTCTCGTGCACAAAAACTGTTTACCCACGGCACAACACGGGAAGGGGGAGCAGAGTGAGTTGTGTAAAAGGGGGCAGACCGGGGCAAAGATGCCGGGACGGCGGAGATCCCCAGGAGGGCACTGCTCACGATGAGCGGCAGGAAGGAGGGAGGAGCGCTGGGCTAGAAGGGAAGGAGCAGGAGACGGAATGACTGGGCCACCATGTCGGGGAATGAGAGGATGAAGATGATGAGAGAGGAGCGAAGAGGGAAGGTTGGAAACGTACGGTGCAAAATAAGTTCAACGTGCATGCATTCAGAGAGCGGATGTGGTCGCACACAAGCCACGGGATTTATAGGAGGACTCGAGCCGATTTAGTCGGAGAAATGATTGTGGGCACAGACTCACGTGGCACGCACACACACGTGGGCACACCTGCTGATTTCACGAGCGTTGTAATATATGTGACCTCCTCGCATGTTAATCCCACGGCTACATAGCAGGGCTGAACGATTAATCGATTTCAAATCGCAAAGGCTGCGTTTTTTTGCGATTTGAAAAGTCCTATTACTTTCTAATTGGAATAGTTTTATTTTTTATTATTATAACTTCATTTCTTTAACTTAACAATGGTTCTATGTTTGATTGTTCTATTTCAATTTAAACATTTTCATAAATACATGTTGGAAGCAATTCATATCTTGTAAGTTCTCATCCTTGTGTAATAATCCTTCCAGAGACGGCTTCGGAATCGGTCCTTTTATTTCCACTCCACAATACACTTTGCTCACTCACTCTCCGTTGCTGGCAGACAACGGAGAGAGGACAGACTACGCACTAAGTCCCCACCGCGCACGTGGCAACCCCAGCCCCCGTCCGCGCGTGACCCTGCTCTTGTCAGTTTCAGTCTGCTCCCGATCGTTCCCCTCCACTCGCTCTTAATACCTTCGTCACGTGGTTCCCCCAGCCAATCGTACATGGACAGCTTCGACCATTCTCGATGGTTCCCTGTCAATCCCGGGACCACGCCCCTCATCCGGCTCCCCATTGGCTGGGGCCCCGAATGGCTAGGCCAATCACTCCTGATGACATGCCGTGATCACGCCGGGGCCATGGTCCCTATCTCAATCCTTATTGGCTACAAGCAGGACCGGCAAGCCAATCCCCACGTGAACCCTCTATGGCTGTTATTACACTTGCATTATTATATATAGAGCAGTTCATATTTTGATGGTATCATGTGGTAATGCTCCATCACGTGTTTTAAATCTATTACACAGTGAAAATTGAACTGAAGCTTGACTTAAAAAAATGTAATCGCAAATCAAATCTCAAATATCTGTCAAAAAAATCGCAATTAGATATTTCCCCCAACTCGTTCAGCCCTACTACATAGCAAAGGTGTAGCGCTGTCATTATTTGTAGGTGGATGTCCTCCACACTGCTCTAGCGGACCCCTCTAGACTCTGGTGGCCCCTGGTGGAATTTTGTGCGGCCCCTGACGTACGGCCCCTGGCAAGGCACAAAATCTGAAAACACCCCCCCCCCCTCCATCACCATCATCGTGCTGTCAACCCCCAAATGATTTCAAAGTGCCCCCCCCTTCTGAAAATTAGTGAAGAACACTGCTCTCTCTCTCTCTCGAGAGAGAGTATTTTGGTTTTGTTCTACCACGCTTTGTTCTACCACGCTTTGTTCTACCACGCTTTGTTCTACCACGCTTTGTTCTACCACGCTTTGTTCTACCACGCTTTGTTCTACCACGCTTTGTTCTACCACGCTTTGTTCTACCACGCTTTGTTCTACCACGCTTTGTTCTACCACGCTTTGTTCTACCACGCTGTCCAGATATCTTGGAAGAGGTGGGAGTCACCCACACTTTCCTCCAGCACACGCGACTTGCCGATGGCCTAACTATTTAGAGTATTCGGCTGCGATACGTTTCCACATGATGAGCCACTTCGTTGGGGTATAATTTATGATGACCAGGTCGCTTCTGAACAGAGCTGTCGGCTTTACATGGTAAAATTATAACAACAAAAAGTTAGTACACGTGTCGTAAAGAAAATGATACTGCTGTGTGGACAGAGGTGGGCAGCATTAATAATCTTGCACCACTGATCGAACCAGCGACTTCTGAATGGCAGGTCCACTGCATCCGCATCGGTGAAAAGAGAAGGCGCTTCCTTTAGAAAGTATTTCACTTCCAATTTTAAGAGTTGTAAGGATCCCACTTCCAATTGTATTCAAAAACCATTTACAACCGAGTGGTGCCATTGGTAAGCCTCGTGGTATGTTTCACTGAAATCGTTGATGGGTTTTTGTGCTTTTTGGGGGGTATTTTCCCACAATTTTATTTCAATCGTTGAGTTCTCTCTCAGCGTTTGTCAAGCCGTGAGATGAAGAATTCATTCAGAGACGTCTCAGAGCAGTGCACTCCATTTGTTAGAGACTAGCTGTGGAAGACGTTTTTTTTTTCTTCACAGGACTTCTGACAAATCTTTCAAGTGGGCTTATTTGTACACTCTCCACAGCAAAGGATGCACTTTGCCACTCACCCTGCTATAAGATTGTCCCTTGACGGTCAAACCAGTGTTTTCAATTTCTCATGATCTACATGACATGGAGAGGCTCTCATCTAACAGTGAATTGACACAAATTAAGTGCACGTGGTTTAATCTCAAAAACAACATTTCGTGCTTAAATACATCCCAATTTTAGATCTTTTTAAACTACACAATTTTTTATTTCACCAGGCAAGGCCCACTGAACTATGTAGCTCTTTTTCATAAGCAACCGGGCCACAAATGATAGGTCAACGAAGTGGCTTATCACTTGGAAATTCATAGCAGCCAAATACTCTGAACGCATATTTCTAAATGTGGAGGGAAAAACCGGAGGAACCGGAGAAAAAAAATCTACGCGACCACGGGGAGAGAGACATGCAAACTTCAAGGTCGGGATGGAGCCCACAACCTCCTGTATACCAGGCGAGTTAGCTAACATCTCGCCACCGTGGCGCCCCCTATTCATTGGACAGTACTTACTCAGATTCGATGCTGAGCAACGGTTTTGACAAACTTTGCTTCGCTTTTGCCGTTCGTTCTCCTCAACCGTTTTGAAAGCGGAAGTCAGAGACGCCCGGTATCGATTTGCGGTTGAAGTAAAATCTTTTTTGTAATTCCGGAAATGTCACAGGGAGCTCAAGGGAGTTACCCCGTGTTCCCGAAGATGCCGGCACACGGCGGTTGTATTGCTCCGGCTACTGCGCACTTTGTCACAACCGTGTGTGTTATCTTTTATTAAATATTCAGTGGGGTGTTTTTTTTTTGCGCGTGCATTTGGGTGTGTTTGCTACGAGCCCCGCGACCCGAGTTTCGCCGCTGACGATTGTCTGGTTTAGACATGTTTGTTTGTTGAAGTACAGAGTTAGCCTAATAACTTTAATGTAAATTATCTCAAGGTTGTTATTGTTTGACTTGCATCCCATTGGGATTTTTAGCACACAGCAATGATAAACGGTGTTTTTTTCTGGCAGACTTTGCTGTTTTTTTCTTCGATTTTTCTGTTGCGCGTAGTCACTTTAAGATGTTTGTTTGTTGCGGTTGCACCCGAGTCAAGAGCCGCATGGCTCACAGGGCTTTACCTAATAAATTAAACTGAACACCGGTTCTGGGCCTCCCCTAGGTCGACGCAGCCTCAAATTAGTATCTCGTGTTGTTTTTAAACATCACCACTGGGGAGACAAAGGCGGCCGAGCGTGGTGCTAGCCACTTTATGTACCGCTCCTGCCATCATAGGTGCTCGCTAACAGCACTTGCTCCTACAGTCTGTTGAGGCTAAAGAGCGAATCTTTGTGTTTGCAAGTGCTCTTAGCGAGCACCTGTGAAGGCCGGCGCAGATTGGGGTAAGGGGTGTTTGGTAACCAACACCGCACTTGGCCACCTTTATCTCCCCAGTGCTGATGTTTGCATACTGCACCAGGTGCTCATTTACGGCTGAGTTGACCTATAGGTGATGCCCAGGACCAGTTCAGACATTCGCCACTGTAATTGGTCGTAAGCCGGAAAAGCTTGGGTCGTCGTATTCATAGCAGGGTATGTTGAAGGCTCTTCAAGGAATTTTGTCAGCGGTGGTGTCGTGGTTTGGGCGCCACGGTGGCGAGATGTTAACTACCTCGCCTGGTATATAGGAGGTCGTGGGTTCCATCACGACCCTTACGCCTGTGGATTTGGAGTTTGCATGTGTCTCTTTCCCCGTGGTCGTGTGGATTTTTCTCCGGGTCCTTCAGTTTTTCCCTCCACATTTAGAATCAGAGTGTTTGGCTGCTAATACATTTCCACGTGATAAGCCACTTCGTTGAGGTATCATGCGTCGCCAGGTCGCTTCTGAAAAAAGAGCGATATAGCTCAGTGGGCCTTGCCCTGTAAAAAATAAAAGTTTAGTTTTTATTTTAATGGCGTTGGCCATTACAGCCCAGCGGAATATCATCTTTGCTTCACGTAGATTTTTGCAACGTCCACGATTTTGTTTTGCTGTTGTTGGTGGTGTTATGCTGGCCCACCCCCTTCTCACCATTACGCTGGGATAATCGAGAGTTGACTGCATGACAATTGTCTGTGCAAGAGGATCGCCGGACGGCATGCCATCTGGCAAATGATATTGAAAATTGTGAACCCAGAGGTGGACAAGCGGCCTGGGGCAATAGTGCCATCACCGACACTCAGCCAGCACCGCTGACATCCTAGATTCGAAACTGGGTTTCAGCCGTCCGTGATTAAATTACCTTTTCAATTGTGGTGAACTTTAAAGGCGGCTAAAGCTCGGCCACCGACAGATGACCGCACGTGAAAGTCAACAAAAAAAACAAGGTTACATTTAACAAGGTTACTTACATGGCATCAGTATGGGATGACAGCAGGGTGAATGACGCTCTATAAAATGAAAGTGTTATTATTACTACGTCATCTGCAAGTAGGGTTTGTGACTCTGCGCAAGCAAATGTGGCACGTTCCAGCGAGTACGATTGAAGGGTTTTGTTTTGATTGCCATCTGACGCAAACGAAAACATATTTGCAGGACTCATAAAAAGGTAGAGCGCTTTTGGAGTGAATTCAGAAGTGGTTCTGTGACACAGCCTTTTTGGGGGGTCATTCCCTGAAAAGAAAATTGTGGCCTACTGCTCACACAGAGATGCTCTCAATGGACAATCATTTCTTCTCTTTCTCGATTGAGAACTCATTTCTTTAGGACTGCTTTTTGTGCTTAGTTTGTTGTTCTTCCCACCACGCCTCTGATTAGTACGGTTGGCTACGTATGGTGCGAAATAAGTCCGACATGCATGCAAACGTACATTATGACATGGCGTTGACAGCATAATTAAATACGAATTTATTCACAGACCTTTGCCAGTAACCGTACAACGTTGACTCAACGTTGGCTCATTGGTCCAAGTTTTCTGGGTTGTCAGTCCAATTGTTGGATGAAGGCCTCCCAAAGACGTGTTCGTCATGGCGGGTTTTTTTTTACCATAGGGGCCGTCCATAAATGACGTTACGCACCTAGGGGGGGGGGGTCAGACATTTTTGACGATGTGTGACGAGGAGGGGGGGGGGGGGTTGTGACGTCACATCAAAATGCGCTTTAAAGTGATTTGAAACATGTTTTTTTGTTTGGGGGGTGGGTCTGACTTTTTTTGACGCCGTGTGACAAAGGGGGTGGGGGGTCAAAAATCGTCCAAAATCGCATGACGTCAATAATGGACGGCCCCATACTTCACCACGCTGGTCAGTGTGTGGGTTGGTGAACTTTCAGCTCTCACTCACCGCTGAAATTCGCTGCGGAGTCAGGTTCAGATTACTGGGTTCGCCGCGCACTGTCCTCAACACTGCGCCATGGTGCCGGGATGTTAGCTAACTCGCCTGGTATACAGGAGGTCGTGGGTTCGATCCCAACCCTTATGCCTGTGGATTCGGAGTTTGCATGTTCTCCCCGTGGTCACGTGGATTTTTCTCCGGGTCCTCCGGTTTGTCTCTCCACATTTCGAGTCATGCGTTCAGAGTATTTGGCTGCTATACATTTTCACATCATACGCCACTTCGTTGCGCTATCATTTGTGGCCATGTCGCCTCTGAAAAAACGAACTATATAGCTCTGTGGGCCTTTCCTGGTAAAATAAAACATTGTTTAATTGTTGAATAGTTTTAAAAGCACGCTGCAAGCTAAGACACGCACACAAGGCATTCTGCCGATGCACCCGAGTAATGCAGCAACTTGGATAGTGGCTTAGAAGGATATGTAGATGATAAAGATGATGATATTAACAATTCTAGCCAGTAAGACCTCACTGAGCCTCAATATTATGATTCGGTAGGGTGCTGCATTGGGATTATTCGTCGAATTCTTATTATTTTTGTCATAACTCTTTTACATGTTTAAGTATCCAGGGAAAATCCACCGATGCTTGACGCTCGGAAATCCATACGGATATGAAAGTAACCGTTGGCTATATACAGTGTGAAATAAGTTCAACATACATACGGGAAAGTGGTGATGCAGTGGTTAGCGGACTGCGCTATGGAACTACAACAATTAAAATATGTTTTATTGTACTAGATAAGGCCCACTGGGCTATACAGCTCTTTTTCAGAAGCGACCTGGCCACAAATAATAGCTCAACAAATCGGCGCATTATCATGTGGAAATGTATATTAGCCAAATACCAATAATAGGGTTTTTCCCCCTTTCTTTCTGGCAACAAAACTGAAACCTTTTTACAAGGAATCATGTGTGCAAAACAAAAAAACACACTGATAATATATGCATTGTCCTAAAAATAGCCAAATACTCTAGACATACGTTTCTAAATGTGGAATGAAAAACCGGAGGACCCAGAGAAAAATCCACACGACCACGGGGAAAACATGCACACTCCAAATATATAGGCGTCAGTCAGGGTGGGTACCGAAACCACGACCTCTTGTATACCAGGCAAGGTAGTTAACATTTCGCCCTTCTCGCCACGCATGAACGCAGTGGCCATAGCCAACATCAACAGCAACAATTCATTTTTAACCTGCACTGACAGTGTGGTGAAGTAGGGTCAAACCATCGCCACAACAGGCACGGCGTTGAGAATACCTTCAACCGGCCATGACTCAACAGGCCCATACATTCAATTATTGCTCATTGTTCACGGTGTCTCGGCACGCGTGAGTCCCTTTCAAAACTAACGGCATTGTTGTGTCACCTTCGCACGAGGTTGCCTTAATGCACCTCAAGATGTCGTCAACAGTGAATTGGAGACCCCATTAGCTCCATTTGTTTTTGGCAAAATTTTCTACGAGTGGAATGAATTTTGCCTGGAATTTCGACCTACACAAATGATCAACATTGAAGTTACCCCAAGGACCCAATATGCCGTAATGTAAAGCGTCGCTCCACAATTTAGGCCATTATTCCGTCTCCCGCCGCGCGTATAAAAATATAAAAATAGACGAACAAATAAATTGGACGGCGCGCTCGTAGAGTATAATTTTTCGCGCGTAACAGCACGTCCAGGGGAGCGTTTACAAAAGTGCGTCAAGGTTGAAATTGCAATAAAATAAGGACGCGTTATGCGCCAGGGAAGTGCTTCTCGTGGTTGGTAACGTGGCGCGTACCGCGGAGTACGCACTTGCGGCGCTCCGCTCGCTGTCACCGTCTCTTCATCGCCCGCCTTGCGACTCCATCTGGCGGGGATCAAACGTGGGCTGGTCGCAATCTGTCTGGCTGCCGTCAAGAAGGAAAGGCAACAAATGCCACCGATGGATGCCACCCAAACATGCCCTCTGTTCGGCGGTGATATCGTACAGCCCCTTTGGCAAGCCGCTGCTAGATGAGGGCCTCCCGACGCTGTGTCAGTCATGAGGCTTGTTTGACCATACTTCACCACGGTGGTCAATGCAGGTTGGTGAAATGGGGATGGGGAGGGGCAGGACTAGGTCAGATATCACTCGTTCGCCGGTGTGAGTCAAGGCTGAGAACCGAATGCGGGTCGCCAGGTTCACAGTGCAGTTAACTAACCACGGCGCTACTGCTTCGTCTGGCTATGACAGTAGCACTCAAAACGCGACGTGCAGTTACGGAGGCAATTCACGACTTGACCGAGGTGGTCAGGCGGCTTAAACGGAGGTCAGAATCGCCGCCGTGTCATAGCGTGGGACCAGCACTGCTGAAATCCTGGGATTCGAGTTCAGGCCAACAACACAATAATATCAGAGGTGTCCCCGATATTGATTCTTAAGCTCGCGACCTCCACGACCAACGCAGGATTTTCAGGACTTAATCCAGGTGGTGGATTACCCTCAACTCCAGCTCTTTCTGCTGCTCGTCACTGAGGGCCTTTGCCTTGCAACTGTCATTTCGAACACAAGCACACACAAAAAGTGACCATGGCCAAATAAGCCCAGAATTTTCCCGATCTCATCATGTCTCAGACCGCTATGCAAGGTTGAATTTGGGTTTGGAACACCCGCAAAATGTGTTTAACAATTTTTTTTTTACCAGGTAAGGTCCACTGAGCTACGTAGCTCTTTTTCAGAGGCGACCTGGCCACAAATGATATCTCGACGAAGAGGCGTATCGTCACGTGGAAATGTATCACAGCGACTAAACTGGGTTCCTCAAATTGTAGCGAGCTGATGCTCTCATCCTGCAGCCCGGTGACCAATGACTGCACGCAAACAAATAAAACAGCCCCACCATGTTAAATTGAATGTTGCACTCAGCTAAATTCCAGCTCTGCGATCGTACGTGCATGCAGAGTCATTTATTGATTGATAATCCTGTACTCATCGATTCACTCCAATCATTCACTTACCAGAGGTCAGTTGCATTCCTTATTGCTCATCTATCGCTACTACCACTGTGGATACTGTTCCCATGAACTGTAGTCGTTGATTCCTCCACCCGTGTTGAGGACTGGCTCAAGCAGAGTGTGGCTGTTTTGTCTCAAAGGCACTGTGTTCAACCACCGCACTGCAGATCACAACAACACACTCACTCACCCACCCTCTAACTCACTGCATGTGAGGTCACAACACACTCACTCACCAACTCACTAACTCACGCACTCACTCACTCACCCACCCTCTCGCTCACCGAACAGCATGTCACAACAACACACCCACTTACCCACTGACTCACTCATCCACTCACTCACTCACAAACTCATCCACCCTCTCACCGCACCGCATGTCACAACAACGCACCCACTCACCCACCGACTCACTCACTCACTCACCTACTTACCCACCCTCTCACCGCACCGCAGGTCACAACATTTCACATCTGGTTATTCCCTGCCATAGTCTCCTTTACAACCTTGCTCAATTGAATAAAGTATTCACTCCTATCTACCACAACTTTAATAGCGCTGATTGTCGCTGGCTGCTCGGCGCTTTCCAGCCTGTATTTGAGCAACCGCGAGCTGAAAAACAAAACTTATGCTCAACTAAACTATTTTAAATTTCACCAGGTAAGGCCCACTCAACTATGTGGTAGCTCTTTTGCAGAAACGACCTAGCCGCAAAAAATATATCTTAACGAATTGGCTTATCACGTGGACATTTACAACAGCAGCCAAAACAATGAAAGTCATCAAAAAAATGCTTTTATTCACGGTAGAAAAAAACCACGCCCTGACGCATTGCCATTTTTCACCTCGCGGTGTGGGGGGGGGGGGGACTGGGCGAGACAGGATTCCAACCGCCTGCTGCTGAGCTTCAGGACCCACCGGAGGACCTTCATGGACGTGCTCGTCGAGCTGCTGGAGATGCGCGGCTGGAGCGACGTGAGCCTGGTGGTGTGCAACGGCGACGTCCACTGGCACGTCTACGAGCAGTTCCTCAGCCACATCTACGTCAACTCCACCTTCGACATCCAGACGGTGCTCAACGTCAACCCGGCCGTGGGCCACCACGGCCTGGCGGAGCAGCTGCGCACCCTGAGGGGGGCGTCGGACACCATCGTCATGTTCGGCTGCGAGGTCGCCGAAGCCGGGGCCGTGTTCCGCGCCGCCGCCACCGCTCGCCTCCTCGCGCCTGCCTACCAGTGGGTGCTGGGCGACCCGCAGGACATCGAGGGCCTCCGCAGGGAGGAGTTCCCCCTCGGGCTGCTGGCGTTCGGCCGGACCCGCGACCCGAACCTCTCCAACTACCTGGTGGACTCGTTCGAGCTGGTGGCACGCGCCATCCGGACGGCCGTCATGGTGCGGCCGGACCTCACGCTCGTGCCCACGGTCACGAACTGCTTCGACCTGGACACGACGTCGGAGACTTCGGGACAGTACCTCTTCAGGTGAGAGGGGTGAAGTCATTTGCGGGCTGTGGCTCAGCGGTAGAGGGAGCAGAGGCTCGCGGTCGGAAGTGCCCGGGTTCAAATCCTGCTCCGGGGTTTAACACCAGGGTCGACGAAAAGAGTACCGGTCCAATTAGCATGGCTGGATACGTACGGTGAGAAAGAAGTTCAACATACATGTATACCACACCTCCGATTAGCATGGCTGGCTACGTACGGTGCGAAAGAAGTTTAACATGCATACGAGTGGTTTAGTGGCTACGTACGGTGCGAAAGAAGTTTAACATGCATACGAGTGGTTTAGTCTATGGCTAGACTCGATCTACCCTTCACCCCAAAAGCAACCCTCCGTCCCCAACCCTGCCATAGAAATGTGGAATTTCCACCACTGGCGCAGGGCTGTAAACAGCAGACGAGTACTGCCTCGATGCTCATTTGAGAATGAAATCACTTTGACCTTGTTGATTGTACAATCATTGATGTTACACCACAGGAACTTGGGGGATAGAGGTCACATGGGGAGGCCTTCGTCCACAAGTGGCTTGGCCATGGCTGATGATGACCATGATTAGTATTGTCCTACTCAGTTGGTTTTCGAGGTCATGCTGCCGTACGGCTCTTCCGGTACGTTTCCAGGTCTTACCGCGCGTTCCGCACTATGCCTGACCTTTTGCTCCACGTGCCACGGAGCTTCTTCAGGAAGTGAATGTTGACTACGGTGCTCCGAGCTGCCACTGGAACTCTTTGCTCAAGTAGCCCGATGCCTTCTCAGCCTAATTGTGTGTAGACACACCGCTGCAGGCTTACATAGGCCTTCATCCAGCAGTAGATCGACCATGGGCAGCTCCTGCTGCTGCTGGTGACGATGATACACACACACCGTTCGAAACCTCCAGATGCACACTTTCATAGATCTGTGTTGAAAATCTCAAAAAAGAACCGGTATAAAAATTGCCCCCCCCCAAAAGAAATTGGATATTTCCCATGAGAACTAAAGACTCAGCTAGAGTATATTTTTGCCAAATTTCAGCATTCCCGCTCTCCTCGACCATAATTTGCATTAGCGACTCTCTCACTCGCTCACTCAAGGCCAGCTTTATATATGAGATTTGGATTTAATAATTGAGCACCGGGCATTTGGTGCGCATGATTAGGATTGTAATGCGAAATATGCCACTCTTGGCAATGAGTGCAAAAACACTCAATTATCTCCTCTCTCGGCTTAAACCTCAAACGGTGTCCCTATAATTACAAAGGGGACACTTTTCAAGAGATCAACAGATTTTGTCGCATTGGCCCAAAGTGGGCCATTTGCGTGCCGAACCGTTATATAACGGTTTAACACGTAGGCTGTCGCGACCAATATTATGCATAATAAACGTTTTTGGGTTAGATCGCGTTATTTATAAATGTGTCGTAACCCTCCACCACCCGACACGGCCAAACAGTAAAAATGTGTCACGTTTGCAAAGGACAAAATCATTCACTTCTTTAGCCCACCGGTGTGTCGAAGAGCGAATCCACATCATTTAAAATTTGAGTACGACGTTTCGCTGGTAATTACATCCAGATTTACCTGGCAAATCGCCCGATGAAGCTGGATGTAATTACCAGCGAAACGTTATATAACGGTTCGGAAGCACCCTGAGAATGATTGTTTAAGGGCGCTTTATACGCTTAAATTATTATTATTAGTGAGAAGTCGATATTTCAGCATTCTTGGTGAAATAGAGCAGTGGCGTAACGGTGAGCACGCTTGCACTCGGAAGCCGACAGCTTGCACGCGTCACCTTTGCCCGCCTGCACTAACCAGGGCGGTGAAGAACGGTCAAAGCAACCGTCATGGCCGACAGGAAAATTAGAATGTTAGCATTTCATACATTTAAATACACAACAACAATAACAACAAAACTCCCACGAGTTAAAGCTGCGAAGTTTGCAGTTGCCGAGTAATATTTTAGGCAACGTTGACAGAAATAAATGCTCTCCTGCAATGGAAGGCTACAGCGGCTTTCATGGAGTGGTGACCTTTAAGTTTTTTTGCGTGTGCTGATAAATGGAACTTTGACGGGAGGAAAATTGGTTCCTTGTAGCAATAAGTTTGTTCATTCATCGAAAGACATTGCATGAAAAAACGCTTTGCAGGTCTCATTTTAATACAAAGCAGAGGTCTATTGAATCATATGTCAAAATGCAAATGTAATCCAGACTAAATAACTAACTACTATCACGTGACATTTACGAAACGTTCAAACTTCAGGATGATTTTCATTGAACCTCCAAAACATTATTTTCTTTTTCAAAAGATTTCCAGGGGTGCCGGAAGGATGAGGGGGGGGAGGGATATTTGTCAAATTTAAGACGCTGAAATTGCCCTGCAATGTGCTTTTTTGGGTCGTACCGCCAGCATGCTGTCAGGCGCTATGAGCCCAGAACAACAGAGCGGGGGTGGCGGGGGGGGTTTCAGACAAAAAAAAACGTTCGGCTCCTGGAGGGAGTTCACGCAGAGCGGAGCGAAACCTCGGCTGTCACTGCTGACGTTGTGCCGGAGGCAGAGCGCGCGGCAACAACCTGGGAGCACACTGCAGGGCCGTACAGCCACGGACGCGTGGCGCTGAAACCGTTTGAACGAAACTTTTTCTTTTCTTTAACTCGGTAAGGCCCCACTGCGCTGCCGTGTAGCTTCTTTTTGCAGAGGCGACCTGGCTATCATGGACGACAGCTCAACAACGTGGCTTCTTATCGACGTCGTCGCCATCATCATCACGTGGAAATTCATGGCAGTCCAAATCGTTTTACACAGAAACTAATGCATGAAACAATGCAAGATGGATGTGAACAAAGCCGTCGACGTTTTTTGTCACGTAAGTAAAACAAGTGAAGGTGGTGCAGCCCTGCAATCGCTCGCTCAAGCCACTGCTGGCAGAAGGGTCCTCCACGAGAGAAGGGCTCTCGATGGTGAAAATATCATGGAAGAGGATGGGAATACTGCCCACACTTTTTCCCATCACAAACCACGACCCACAGATCAACCGACTGTCGATAACACTGGTCAATAAAAAAAATTAAAAAAAATTCTGGCCTGGACTTTTGCAGCTGTTTTAGACTAATTTCAGGGTGCTGATTCCAAATCTGATCTCAGATTTGCTCTATCACATCTCATGTTATGCTATCGGCATTGATTTTACCCGAAGTTAACTCTGTCACTTATGATTGCAAGTTGTTGCGAGTCAGTGACTGCTTTAGTGTTAAAATATGGTGTTGTATTTTTAGGATAGTGTGTTTATAATATAATTTTATGTAGATATCCACATTTATTTAATATTTTTCTTCTGCAGTTTTTATTGAAAATGCAATATTTGATATCTCAAAAACCTGATGTGATAGACAAAAACTGATGCCAGATTTGGAATCAGCACCCCAACGTTACATTTAAACTGTTGGAATACCTTATGCTAGAAAAAGTGTGTTGACCAGTGTAATTGATTTACAAACTATTTAAACTATTAACTATTTGTTATTCTTTGGGTCTATCGGTAAAGTTACGTAGATAGGTTCAAAGAAAATAACAAAAATCTACGACGTGTTGATCGCACCATAAGCGGTCGTCATCATTTCGGTAAAGTCACCGTTAGGAATTCCTGCAGTAACGAAAGCTTTGAGTCAAGATTGAACTATTTGTTATTTTACCAGGTAAGGCCCACTGAGCTGTATAGCGCTTTTTCAGAAGCGACCTTGATATCACAGAGGATTGCTCAACGAAGTGGCTCATCATCACGTGCAAACAGCAGCCAAACACTCTAAACGCGCATTGATTCCAAATGTGGAGCGAAACACCGGAGGACCTGGAGAAAAATCCACCCGACCACGTGGAGAGAGAGACGCAAACTGCAAATGTATATAGGTGTCACGGTCGGTATCGAACCCACGATCTCCTGAATACCAGGCAAGGTAGTTAACATCTCGCCACCGTGGCCCCCTTATTCACGCAGTGAAGCACTACCAAGCGCCGCAATTATGGAACACTCCGAGCATTGAGTTGTCTACGCCAACACGTCACTGTTAGAAAAAGTTAGATTCGCAGAGTGCTTTGTTTACATTTTGAATACAATTGTAAGGCAAAGGCAAATGCAAAATACGGTTTTGTTACGCATATAAATGAGGCTATAGCTCAAGATACTTTAACAAGCGGGATTTAAGAGGATTTTATTTTATTTTTACGTATGCAGGGACAGCAGCGTAGAATGCTAACGGGCTTGGGGAGACGATGTTCATAGCAGAAGAGAAAATGAAGAAACTTGTAAAGAGAGAGAGAGAGGCACACAGTCATGAGGCAGAAAATGCAGGTATTGATGATGCATTTGAACACAGGAGGAGTCTCAGCAATTGTGGACTGTCAGAAGAAAGGAAGTATAGACCATGGGGACAGTAGCAGAGACCATAATATAGTTTTTGTAAGCTTAGATCACGTAAAAATGAATGTCGTTAAACCCGCCACCACCCGACACAGACAATTAGTAAGGTTAGTCTCAGACAATTTGATAACTCAGATTGTAAATGTTGTGGGTTTACTCTCCAACACACCGGTGTGCTGTACTAGTGTAATAAAAGACTTGACCACGATCTCTGGCTCAGTGTCCTTTATTTGGTCCGTACTGCATTCCCACACGGCTGTCTCTCTTATTCTCTCAGTGCTGGTTCCGATGTCACTCCAGTCACCATCAGCAGCCCCGCTGCTGTTCTTTGTCGCTCTTGCAGCCCCCACAGCAGCTCCGCTGCTGTTACTCACTCTCAGCCCCCTTGGCTGTAATCGCTGCTGCTCACTCCGCAGCGCTGACAGCCTCGTGCTGTCTCTCTCTCTCTTCGTCGCTCCTGCGACTCTCTGCAGCCACACCGCTGCCTCTAACACACAGCCTTCCTGGCTGTACTCTCCTCTCTCTTCGTCGCTCCTGCGACTCTCTGCAGCCACACCGCTGCCTCTAACACACAGCCTTCCTGGCTGTACTCTGGGGTCGGCTCCCGCTCGCCGGCGGTGCCCCCCTCCTCTCATTCGCCCTCGTGGCCTCACCCTTTTCCATTCACAACCCGACTGCCTTCTCTTTCCGGTTTACCCACTTAAGGACCCCAACCTTTCACCCACGTCACCTGGCTCCGCCTCCTTGTGACGTCACGTCCGGAAGGTCGCTTTCGCCCGCATTACACCACCCTCCCCCATAGAAAAAACCCAGCCGACCTCGGCTGAACAATACCAAAGCGTAATGCGGTGAACCGACCTTCCCCCTTAAAGGACACTAAGCATGTAATATAACAACAAGAACAACAACAGCACAAAGCACAACAACGCACATCCGCATGTCGTACACGACAGCCACCCGGCCCCAGGGTAGTGGAGATGATGTAATTCCGGGCCGCTTAAGAAAACCCCAATAATTACCCAAATAACCGCGATGGACGCCCCAGTATTTACATTTTAACAACAATATTATTTACACGTGAAAACAACAACAACAAAAAAATTTCTGCTCTTACCCACCAGCAGTCCTCCCTTGAGGACCAGCACAGACCTCAGACGTACACAGCATGTACCCACAGTCACTCTCAACAAACCAACAACCCCTAATCGCACACCCTCGCATGGAAAGAGCCACGCTCCCCAGCGGTAACGTTTAATTCGCCGTAACCCTCACCGTGGTCGTCAACCCACGGCAACATCCATTTACCATACTCTCAGCTAGTGCCATTTCGGGGATGAGCAGCACTCGGCCATGCTCCTCCCTTACTATCCCATCAGCGATGGACACACACCAGCCTTGCCAAAAATAATGACGTTGCAACGTCAACAAAGTCTTCTGCACCCCTAAATGCAATAGTGTGTCACAATGGAGAGTTCTAATCAACTCGAATCGCAAGGACGTTGGTAGCACCACACGCCAGCTTTCCTGGAACCCTTCTCGCCACATAAGCAGACCATCTCGGAGAGCGGTTCGCGGCCCCACAGCCGTACTCGGACTCCCATTGTCCCTCATAGACCGCTTCCGCATGGACAACAACAACTCATCCATCATTTGTTCCCGAATCCAGACAGACCGCGGCAGATTCAAAACCCCGTCAGTCGGTCCCGGTTCCATCGGAGTATCCGACTTCTCGACGGCCAACGTAAGCGGCTGAGGGGGGTTTAGAATCGGCGAACACCTATGCGTCCCCGACGCACATTTACAAGGGGCGCGCCCTGGTAATCTGGAAAGTGCGTGAGCGTTCGCATGGCGCACTCCCTTCCGATGTTGAATTTGGAAGGAAAATGCCTGTAGCGTGTCCAACCAACGTGCCCACTGTCCCGATGGCTGGTCCATTTTAAGTGCATATTGCAAGGCCGCATGATCCGTATGCACAATAAAAGAACGACCGTAAAGGTACGGTCGAAATTGCCGTAGGAAAAACCAACCGCCAAAAGTTCTCTACGAGTGACACAGTAGCGTGTTTCCGCAGGCGACCAGACTCGGCTACCATACGTCACGACGCGCTCTATGCCCCCTTTAGACTGTGATAATACCGCCCCATTACCTGTGTCACTCGCGTCCGTATCAAGAATGAAAGGGCGATCAAAATCGGGATAATCCAATGTCGGAGCCGTAGCCAATAGATCACGCAGACTCCGAAAGGCCGCCTCTTCCGGCTGTCCCCAAACAAATTTCCGTCCTTTACTCGTAAGGAGATGCAAGGGCCTCGCAATCGTCGCAAAACCCGGCACAATCTTCGGTAATACGAGGCAAATCCCAAAAACCGCCGAACATCCCCCACGGTGGCCGGAGTCGGCCAATCCCGGACGCACGCCGTCTTTTCCGGATCCGTGGACACCCCCTCAGCACTCACAATGTGCCCCAGATAACGGACGGACCGTTGCAGTAGGTGGCATTTCTTTGGTTTAAATTTTAAATTCGCAGAGCGCATCCTCGTGAACACTGTCTCCAGCCGTGTTAAATGTTCCTCAAATGTGCGGCTGAAGACAATGATATCGTCCAAATATATAAGACACGTCTGCCACTGCAACCCCGTCAAACGAGCTCCATCAATCTTTGAAATGCGCTTCATAGCCAAGGGAAGATCAATCCCTCGGCAAGGCCAGATATCAACGACCCCCCCCACGGGGTAATGTTCTCTTATAGAGACAATAACGCCCTAACCCAAAACCCGTGAGCCCCCGGCACACCAGGTTCAGTCTGCCACCGCACAACTGAACCATGACTCCCCGAGCCATATGAGCACACGGCCCATTAGTTTAAGACATACCACGGAGGTTTCGCCTCCGGGCTGTCAGGTCAGCCATCAGCCATAGGCCGACGTGACCACCACTCGTGCATCACCCAATCAACAATGGCAGGCATAACAGATGGAATATTTGCCCCACCGAGGTTTTTCCCGCGCGCTCAAAATGGCGGCCCCCTTCGCCCAGCGCGTTCGCGCAATATCTCGCGCGCACTCAAAATGGCGGCCCTTTCCGCAAAGCGCATCGACGCCATACCCCGCGTGTGCGCAAAATGGCGGCCCAACGTGCGAACACGTGGCCAGTTTTCTCCATTCGTGCACCCCAGCTTCCCTTTGCTGGGGGTCACAAATTGCTTCCCCCGTCTTATTGTAACAATCCCAACAACGATAGACGCACAGCCCCAGCTTGCTGCGCGCAGCAGTCATATCGGGGAATTTTTTACCCAATATTTTACCAACCACATTGGTTACACAACCCAACTCGCAAAGCAACTCGTGGCTGCATGCGACCAACCGAATACGCGACGCAACTTGGCGCCAATTTACGGTCCCATTAGCATTAACCTTTGAGACACCCACAACGGCGTCATCACGCACCCTCAAAGCGCGCTCTCTCTCTCACAAAGCGCCGTTACCCATAATATACACAAAATCGCGTGTACATAACATCCATACGACCAATAATAGGGTCCCCCTCGAATTTGTTACCAATTTCCAAACAGGTACGCACAATTAATAACATCCCAACCCCAATAGTCAATCAATGCATCGCACCCCATAACCGTACAGAACGGTGTAACAGCACATACAATCAGCATATCGCGATCACACGCGCACATTTAAGCACAATAGCAAGCCGATCTGCAGGTAACCAACACACCATTAATCCAGTCGTAACATTGCAGCAACAACACAAATATTCTCTCTCTTGCAACAACCACATCGCACATAGCACCTCGCAGCACAATACACCAAAAAATATATATATATTTTCCAATTAAGCCCATCGCACAAGGTAACCCACGAGATGATACAGCGCAAGATACCCGACGCTCCCGAGTTAATAATTAACTTCGCCATCAATATAACAACTCCACACCGCAGCGCACACACACAATTTAACACTCAGCAAGCACAGCATACTCTCCGTCCATTCTCAACACACGTACACACTTTAATTGACACCGAGCAACAAGCAGATAGCGCGTTCATCGTTATCACACACACATACCCACAGTCCGAAACGCGCTCCGCACAATCGAGTCATGAGAGAAACAAAATCGCCCCACCCGGCCCTCGAAAGATGTGTGAGGTGTGTGTAAAGGCCGGGTGCGTATCGTTACGACCCGCCCGGGGCTGCAGCAAGAAGAGGACGGCAGGGCGGCAACTTGAGTCGTCTCGCAGAACTCGTTCGGCGACTTGACTGCTCCGTTGTCACGCACCCGAGCCAGGACGGGAGAGCTCCCGCCCCAGCAGCTGTAGCGTCGTCGTCCTCTCCTCGCAGCTCCCCCTCGCAAAACAGCAGCTCACAGCAGGCTGCTCTCCCCGCGGCACCTCCAGATGGCAGCGCAAGGCTGCCTCTCCGCCGCGATGTTGAAGATGGCGGCGTCTCCCCGCCGCGGTGAAGACAAGATGGCGGCTTCCCGCCGTTTCTCCCCTGCCACGCCCAAGATGGCGTCTTCGTGCCGCGTGGCAGATGGCGCTGGCAGCGCAGGCAAGGCGTCGGCCTGCAGACCACCATCGGCTCTCCCCACTGCCGTAGTCGGCGTGGTGAGCTCACACGGTTTCGCCAGCACGATTTTCCAGGTCTCCAGCTGCGCCATCTGTCTCAATCGTAAGTCGGATGATGTAGCAGATGATGGCACAGGAATATTCTTTCTTCCGAGCCGTCTTGACAAGCCGTTTCACTTCTGACACCAGTGTAATAAAAGACTTGACCACGATCTCTGGCTCAGTGTCCTTTATTTGGTCCGTACTGCATTCCCACACGGCTGTCTCTCTTATTCTCTCAGTGCTGGTTCCGATGTCACTCCAGTCACCATCAGCAGCCCCGCTGCTGTTCTTTGTCGCTCTTGCAGCCCCCACAGCAGCTCCGCTGCTGTTACTCACTCTCAGCCCCCTTGGCTGTAATCGCTGCTGCTCACTCCGCAGCGCTGACAGCCTCGTGCTGTCTCTCTCTCTCTTCGTCGCTCCTGCGACTCTCTGCAGCCACACCGCTGCCTCTAACACACAGCCTTCCTGGCTGTACTCTCCTCTCTCTTCGTCGCTCCTGCGACTCTCTGCAGCCACACCGCTGCCTCTAACACACAGCCTTCCTGGCTGTACTCTGGGGTCGGCTCCCGCTCGCCGGCGGTGCCCCCCTCCTCTCATTCGCCCTCGTGGCCTCACCCTTTTCCATTCACAACCCGACTGCCTTCTCTTTCCGGTTTACCCACTTAAAGACCCCAACCTTTCACCCACGTCACCTGGCTCCGCCTCCTTGTGACGTCACATCCGAAAGGTCGCTTTCGCCCGCATTACACTAGTAACGAATTGGCATGTTTTGTTTACGTGACAAACCTTACTAATTGGCTGTGTAGGTTTAATGACACATCTATATATTTACGCGATCTAACCCCCCCAAAAAAAACAATATTACGGATGATATTGGTCGTGAAAGTCTAAGTGTAGCAGAGACGGTTATCCCTCCAACCAAATGAGAGAAGGTTGATTGAGAGGTTTTTTTTACAGAAAGGCCCTTTTCGCGGCATTGTTGTCATCGTTATTGTTGTTATTGCAAAGGACACCTTGGAATTTCAGAATTCGCAGGGCGACTGGGAATGAATGCATTTCTACATCTGGGGCACTGCCTTCCCTAACAAAAGCCTCCACTTGTAAAATAACTTAATACATCATCTGGCCACCTATTTAAAATCGAGCAGCTCTCCATACATAATGAATACAGCACTCTGCATGCAGCCATCACTTTAAGATACAGAGCCGATCAGTTAGGGTAGAGCAGTGGCGGCAGTGGTGAGAACACAACGCTATGAACCCAGACACCTCACTGTGTAGCAATTTTTTTTAATTCCTGGGTAGTAAATGTAATTTTATTGCTTATGCCTCAAAAGTACAGAAAATGGCTATTATTCCCCACAAATTTTGCTTTTGTGACCAGGACAGTGACATTTTGAAATGGACCTATTTCCACTGAGAAAACGTGGTGTGCATTTGTGTCATTCCTTCACATAAAGTCCTGGTCACAAAAGCAAATGTTGTCGGAAATAATAACCATTTTCTATACTTTTGAGGCATAAGCAATTAGAAAATAACACTTAGTACAAAAATCGTGTTACATAGTGAATTTACCAGCCGTGGCTAACATCAATGGTGGTTGTTATTTCAACTGGGCCTGTGCCCCTGCTTGTATCAATCCACACTAACCAGCATAGTGAGGTATGGTCAAACAACTGCCTTGACTTCATCCAGAAGTTAATTAACAAAGTGTTATACCTTATTATTATTATAATGTTACCACCTGCAACCCCTCCACCACTCCATTAATATGCTTTCCAATGTCAATGCTGGAAGAGGTGGAGTTAATACCAGTGCCGGATTAAGCTAGTGCGGGGCCTGTAGCATATGTTATAAAGGGCCATAAATAAATATCACACATACATATTGAAAAACTAATTTTTTACTTGCATAGTAAATTCATCTTTTTTTCATTTGCTATACAGCCAGATAATACGACAAATCGATAACCTTGAACACCCAGTCGTTCATAAAAGTTGAAGGCAGTATAGTACTATAGTAATAGAGCAAGTGCAGAATCACTGAACCGAAATTAATAGCTTGAAAGCATTTCGCGCGGGGCCCTTGAAAGTGCGGGGCCCGTAGCATATGTAGCTACTTTTGCTACGAGGATAATCCGGCACTGGTTAATACACGAGAGTGAAGAATATTATTCGAGTACAATCTCAATTGTGAGCTTGCGAAGGATACCTCTCGAGAGGGGATGGCAGCCGACGGCCAAGACGAACGATTCATAATGAAGGTTTTAGGGGTTAGATCAGCACGCCGGTGTGTTGGACAGTAAAACCCACAACGTGCACAATGACTCTCCAACACACCGGTGTGCTGAAGCAACTGGCGTGTTTTATTTATGTGACAAACCTTACAGATTTGCTGGTGATGGGTTAACGACACATTTACATTAACGCGATCTAACCCATGAAAACCTTTATTATGAATAATATTGCTTGTGAAAGCCTACTAAGTGTTAAACTGAAGACCCACGATGCAGTGGCAGCCGAAGGGAGAACCTGTCTGACAGCTCGGGTATTCACAGCACAACAAACGTGGTATTTAAGTGACAGTGAGCTGTGTGGGCATTCAGTGTTAATTTAGTAGATGTGTTTTTTGTGTATTTTTACGTATATATGTTCAAATTCTTTCGCACCGTATAGAAACAACCGTGCTAATTGGAGGTGCGATGAGCAGGGTTGGTCGACGAGACCCCGTGGAATTTTAAAGGTCGTAGTCTGTGGATTTCCTTTGGTTATCGTCTCACTCGAGGCGACAAAAGAGCCAGAGATGAAGTCTGCTCTTGATTATTGTTGGTTGCAGTGGAATTCTCTGCCGATGTTATGCTGAGGTCAGCCGTTATAAGTGAACTCGGGTAAAACAAATGTTTAATCTAAGCTTCCTCAGTGCACTATTGGCGTTCGTCTTCGTTGAGACTCGCCAGGATCGCCTCGTAACGGTCGGTCGCGCTACGGTCAGTGGTGGGCAGCGGCCCAAGTGATCGTCGCGCTCGGCAATTTCCACCCACTCATCATCGTCATCATCTAACGGAGCGACAATAAACACTCCGTCGACGAACATTCGAATATTTTTTGCCACCCATTTCATTAGCGAGATGAACGCCGCTTGGCGTTAACAGCCAACAACACTCCACACGATGACCCTCTTGACCACCCCCTCACCACCACCCCCTCTCCCAACCCTCCACCCCGCGACCTCCACCGTTACAGGTTCATCACCAACACGAGCTTCGAGGGCATCTCGGGGTGGATCGAAGTGCAGAACGCGTCGAGGATCACCGCGACAGCGCGCCACAACATCTGGCACCTCCAGCACGACCTGCTGGGCATTCCCACGTGGACCAAGGTCGGCTCGTGGGACTCCTCCGAGATCACCATCGAGCCGAGCCTGTGGCCGGACACGAGGGAGCACACTCGCAAGGGCGCGGGGGGCCCCGCCCGGCCCCGCCTGCGCGTGGCCGCGCTCGCCCACCCGCCTCTCGTCTCCACCGCCGACGCCGCCGACGAGGGGCGGTGCGCGACGGGACGCCCCTGCCTCGAGGCCGTCGCCGGCGGGGGGGCGGCGGCGATGGCGGCCGCCGCCGCCGCCGAATCGCTGGAGGCCGCGTTCCGCGAGCTCCGCTCGGGCAACGGCAGCGTCGCGACGCCGGCGGGCGACGGCCGCCCAGGCCGCGGCGAGGGTCGTTACCGCGCCCGCTGCTGCTCGGGCTACGCCGTCGACCTGCTGGACAAGCTGTCCCACGACCTGCGCTCGTTCGACCTCGACCTGTACGTAGGCGGCGGCGACGACGTTGACGAGGAGGAGGCGGCGGTGGTGGACGATCGGGGCAAGGCCCGCTGGACGTGGCCGCTGGGCGAGCTGTCGAGCGGCGCGGCCGACCTGGCGGTGACGGCGCTGGGCGCCGGGGGACCGCGCGCCGCGCCGCCCCTCGAGTTCACGGCGCCGTTCCTCTCCAGCAGCCTCTCCATCGCGGTGGCGCGGCGGCAGGAGGGGCGCCACCCGCTGGGGGCCTTCGCGCTGCCGCTCCACTGGACCGTGTGGGTGGGCGTCTTCGTCGCGCTGCACGCCATCGCGCTCTTCCTCACGCTCTTCGAGTGCAGGACTCCGCGCGCCGACGGCGAGGCGCCGGGCGGCATCTCGGGCTCGGCGGCGGCCGCGGCGGGGACGCCGGCCAAGGCCCGGGGCTCCTTCTCGCTGGCGGCTGCCCTCGGCCTCTGCTACTCGGTGCTGTTTGGCCGCAACGTGGCGAGGGGGGCCCCTCGGTGCTGGTCCAGCCGCTTCCTCGTGGGCCTCTGGGCAATGTTCTGCCTCCTGTGCTTCTGCATCTACACGGCCAACCTGGCCGCGATGCTGGTGGGAGGGAGGTCACGCGACGAGCTCACGGGGATTCACGACCCCAAGGTAGGGCGGCGATGATTCGGGCGATGATTCGGCGGTGGGCGAAACGATAATGCCGTCGCTTTGATGTTGACGGAGCGGTGCTCCAGCAAGGTTCACCGTCATCATCAACAAGGTTCACCGTCATCATCAACAAGGTTCACTGTCATCATCTCCATCAACAAAATTTACCATCATCATCGTCATCATCATCATCGTCATCAACAAGGATCACCATCATCATCTTTGTCATTGTTCCCATGGTTCTTGTGTAGAGCAGCAGACGTTCTTTTATCAATTACAAACTCAGATTCATCATCATCAACAACCACAATATTTCGTAGATTCATAGTGTATGGCTCTTCGTTGATCCACATGTTAGATGAAGGCCTCCCCATGATGTTCATGAACGTGGGATGTTTGACCAAACTTCACTACGCTGATCAGTACAGGTTGGTGAAAGGGCTGCCCATGAACGCTTCAGATATTACTCGCCACTGGTGTTAGCCGTGGCCGGTAATCGAACTCAGGTGGCCGAATTCATAGCTCAGTGCGATAACTACTGCGCCACCCCCCCCCCAACCCACCCATTATATGTTTGAAAATATCTTTCTCAAAGCCAATTTTGTTTTAAAAAAACTTAGAAACTAGAAAGATGGCAGCTTCATTAAAGTAATAAAACAATATGAGACGGAAACAAAACACATCCATGTTTTTTTTCAATTTAAAGCTTTCGTGACTGCTTGTGTTGCAATCGAAACGTCGTGAGAATTGTATAATGAATTTTTATTATTTTATGATTTCCCTTCTACGTGACTTTACCGAAAGAACATCCATGTCTCTTGAAGGCTCTTAAAATCTCTCGCAGAGGCCGATGCTGTTTCAAGATATCTAATTATAGCCCACACGTCAACAAAAACCCAAAACAAAAAACACACATAAGGCGCCGTTACAAGATGTATAAAAAAGACATTCACCAGAACAAAGAGGGTTCTTAGCAGTCTGGCTGCAGCACGATAAAGAAAAACGTCATTTGTAGGCGCAACAACAACAAATTTGCCCAGATTACATTTTCGAAGCTTATTACCCTCAGCGTATCATCCCACGGCAAACAGATTTTCTGTAAATACTAAATACACGTAATATAAAATTCCCTTTAGTATTACTACTTGCTCTGGCTATTTGAGAGCCTGTTTAATTTTGCGTGAGAATTCTGCATGGGTTTTTTTATTGCCCTTGCTGATGCGCTCGCTCTCTCGATGGCTTTTGTAAGACAATAAAAAAAGAGAGATAATAGCGTTATCCGTGATTAAAATTGTTTCATCTACAGAGGCCGTTCCGCAGCGGTTGCGATGTTTGGCGGCACATCAGACCCCAGAGGTCGTCCGGTTCACGTTCAATCTCCAGGCGCGGCAGTTGAGAGCAACGATGCACGCTTCTCACATCCCATAGCCTTCGCCCACCCAGTCACCCCTTTCAAAGCGCTGTCCGCCCAGCAGTTGTGAATGGCCACGCGATCCGCGGCTCGTCGATGGGCCACGTGGCGGAGTGGTGGTGGGGTAAAGTGTGGGTACTGCCGCCCTCGTACCAGATGCCTGGCCGAGCGTGGAGGGAGGGGGTGGAGGTCGCAACACCGCGGGAGCTCTCTGGAGACGCCTCGAGTGGAGGATTGTCTGGCGGCAGTGGCGCGAGCGAGCAATTGCAGGGCCTTACCCTTTACCTTATGGCTCAGCTGCACGATAGTTAATTAGGAATCGAACGATTGTTTGATTTGATTTATATTTAAACATAAAAAATAGTTGTGAGGCGCACGTGTTAAGTTGTGTTTGTGTCGCGTATAATTGTTTACTTTAATAATGTATTATACGGCTACAAACATACGTGCTCTGGGTTCATATCCTCAGACAACAACAACATTAAAAAAAACACAATCAGCGCTGTTACTGCTTTGCACCCTGCAACTGTGAATCCAGCGACCCGAGTTCGATACCTGCCCAGGATCCTGGCCTCCTCCTCCACTCCCCCCCCCCACTTCACAAGCCAGCACAGACCACCGTGGTGAAGTATGGTCAAACCATTCCCTCGTGTGACAGAGCAGGGAGAAGCCTTTATCCAGCAGTGCACGTGCACATTCGTTGGGAGACTTATACGAATAAGTATTCTTTGTACGTGGCGGGAGTAACAATTTGCCGAAGACAACTCCTACGTGTACACTTCTATAATCTACCCAATTCAATGAATAGAGGTCAGAAACCTATTTTCTGTACTGCCTCGCCCAATAACTTGGCTGCCGCAGTGGCTTAGACGCATCAAAGACAAACCATCCCCCGTATAGCCTTTAACAGACTGTTGGGGCAAGTGTTGTTAGCGAGCACCTATGAAGGCCGGCACAGCACACGAGGAGGTGGGTGGCCAACAGCACGCCCGACCGCCTTTGTTTCCCCAGTGGCGATGTTTAAACACCGCACCAGGTACTCATTTGAGGCTGAATCGGCCTACGGGTGGCCCAGGACCGGTTCAGATTATCGTCGCTGGTGTTGGCAGTGAGTGGGAATCGAACCCGGGTGACCGCTACCCACTACACCACCGAACCCCGTATCACACAAGCACGTCGCGATCTCCATACAATGAGCAGTGGAGATGCCCGGCCCTTGCAGACTGTACTGGGTCCCAGGCACGGGGATACAAAGAGGGGTTGGGGAGGGGGTGTAATACAGGGGAGGGGGGGACCCCATTAAACCTCCGCGATTGGCTACGTACGGTGCGAAAGAAGTTCTACATGCAAACAGACAAGCACGCCAACTGATCAAGTCCCGACAACCTCTCCTTGACAAAGCTCACGGAGACTACGCACGCTGCACAGGAGGGTCCCGAGCGAGTCCGCGTGTCTCTCGTGGCACGGCGGGGTAAAGCGTGCGTACGTCCACCCCCAATCGAACTCAAACTCATCCGACAACGCGACAGGTTTTGTTGTTGTTGGTGGTGATGGTGGTGGTGGTGTTTCAGCGGACCCCGTTGTGATCGTCGGCGTGGTGTGTTTATCGGGCGGAAACTGGGAATTGAAAGTGTGGGGGACCTTCCTTTGATGGAATCAAACCCCGAGCGATCAAATTCAATCTACGGGCAATGCGCAATGAGCAAACAGCGGTGCAGCGAGCGAGCGAGCGAGCAAGGGGGGACCGGCGGATAAGCAAACACTCCGCTGCAATACGCCCGTGGAGCACATCGCACGCGCACTCTCGTTTGTAGAACGCGCTGCTACTGCGGTCACCGCGGCTACTGGAGTCGATTTTTTGTTTTCTCCGAATCCTCCGTTTTTTAAATATTTTTTTGTGCCCTCCACAATTAAGAAATGTTCGTTGCACGCTATTTAGATTATTTGGCCGCAATGAATGCCCAAATGATGACGTTGCTTCGTCTAGCTGTCATCTGTAGCCAGGTCGCTTTAGAAAAATAAGTGAATACCTCAGTGGGAATTGCCTGGTAGGATGGGGATGATTTAGTGTTGTATTTGTTTGTGTTTGGGTGATTTGTTTACCTCTCTTAAAATTGCACTACTGTCGTGTTTTTGTACTGTTTGTTGTTGTTGTGTAGCGGGTTCCACGGAGACACACACTAGAACTTGGAGGCAACACGTGTATTATAACACCCCAACAGGGTAACTGCAAAAACCTACACTTGGTTAACTAGACCACAACGGGGTAACTACATAACCGGGTCAGTCAGTAACACAATGCCTGACCCACGAAGCCGAGCGTAAAGACCGAAGACCGAGGACCCAGGATGAAAGAGACGTAGCACCGACGGGTTCCACTCCAACAGAGAGCCGCGATTGCTCTCGGGACCTCCCTTTTATACTCCCTAGAGGCGTGGCCACGCCCCCTTCTGGGTCTCACCAAAAGGTTCTCGACCGAGCATCACGTGTCCCTCAAGCCACCCTTTCCCCCCCCTCGCTACACTGTACCGGTTACGTGCCCTCTCGGGTTCACCCAGATTGTCACGTCCTCACTTGCCCTCTCTCAGACCGTCACCAGAACTATCCCCCCTAGGTCCCACGTCCATGCCATAGGGGCCGTCCATAAATTACGTCACGCACCTAGGGGGGGTCAGAAATTTGTGACGATGTGTGACGAGGGGGGGGGGTTTGAGAAATGTGACGTCACATCAAAATGCGCAATTTTAAATAAATACAGACAACACGTTCTACTTAATTAAATAGACGTTTTAATATATGTTTTCTCCTACAACATCAGAGTGCAGCGCCACATTAAATACGCACTACAATGACAATAGTTTAAAGCGATTTGAAGCATGCTTTGTGACGTCGTATTTGAGGGGGGAGGGTCTGACTTTTTGTGACGCCGTGTGACGATGGGAGGTGGGGGGGTCAAAAATCGTCAAAAATCGCGTGACGTCATTTATGGACGGCCCCATACCAACTCTGGTGCCAGAGAGAGGCTCCAGACGCACAGTTCCACTCTTGTGACAGCAGCTAGCGCTCATCGCCATCGTGACTCCATTGACGTCACTACAGTTGTAACGTTCTTACCACGTGCCCCCACTGGACATCGGTGAAAAAGAGCTGTATGGCTCATCGGATTCCTGCAGTATTCATATTCTGATTCTGGTCTGGAGTCGGGTTGTGCAAGCGCACTCTCATTTGTAGGACACAATGCTGCTGTTGCTGCTGCTGCTGCTGGAGTCGTGTTGCCACCAGTCCTTGTTTTTGCAGGACAGAGAGGCTGGAGAAGGTGCTATGATAAAGGGTCATATCTACTATTGCCTATAATATACTATTTATCTTTAATGTTGTTAGGTGTTTTTTGTTGTTGTTATTGTTATTCGTGGTTCTTTCGGTAAAGTCACGTAGAAGGGAAATAATAAAATAAAATAAATATAAAACAATAAAAATTCTCACGACGTTTCAACTGCCACACAAGCAATCATCATCACACCTGATTCATATTCATCACACCTGATGATGATTGCTTGTGTTGCAGTCGAAACGTCGTGAGAATTTTTATTGTTTTATATTCATATTATTTTATTATTTCCCTTCTACGTGACTTTACCGAAAGAACCAAGAATATGAATCCCTGCAGTCACGAAAGCTTTAAATCAAAGTTGTTATTGTTGTTGCCGCTGCAATTTTATCAATGCGTATACGAACAACCAGAGCAAAATAAAAAAAATGTGCAAATGCATATTCCCGTGACAGCTGCAAGCAGCCGTCTTCCGTGATGGCAAGTCAATACCTACGAAGACAAACGCACATTTGAAATTCATCTTCTTGGTTCTTTCGGTAAAGTCACGTAGAAGGGAAGTAATACAATAATAAAAATAAATCATAATAAAATAATTCTCACGACGTTTCGGCCACAACGCAAGCAGCCGTCCTCAGGTGAAGACCAGGTCTGTCGAGACGACAGCGAAAGAACCAAGAAGATGAATCCCTGCAGTCACGAAAGCTTTAAATCGAAACGTTTGAAACTGTTACATAACCCACGCATAAGCGTCATTCCCCCTCCCACCGCCCCACTGTTTAGTATAGAAAGCAGGACAATGCTCAGTGTTGCTCATCTCTGTTCTTATGGCACTGGAGCAGTTGGTTGCAAAATGTCGCGTTTCCCACTGTGGGGCCCAGACACTTTAAAGTATGACAGCTGCTGTTTTAAAACACGAGCAAGTTGCATACTCTTCGGTTCTTTCAGTAAAGGCACGAAGGTGAAAACATTTTTTTTACCGAAAGATCCAAAGAGTATAGATCCTTGCAGTCACGAAAACTTCAAATCTAGAACGAGCAGGTTGTTTTTCTTATTTTTAAGGTGTTAAATACAGTTAGAGCTAACATTGAAAGTCCCTACGGTGAACCACATTTTTTTACATTAATGATATTAATTATTGTACACTTAATGAATATCATTAATGGATATCATGACGAGATGTTAACTGCGCATGACGAAACGTTAACTATCTCAATTAAAACAAAAATATCCCCAATAAACTCACGAAGCTTTAAGTACCATGCAGCATACAAAAACTTTGAATCCTACAATTATTATCTACTTTAATTAACTTCTCACCACAAGCCACATTTCCACGTGTTTTGTAATGGTCTCGGGGGAAAAAATCGCAGCGCCAAGCGTTCACTTTCACTGTTTCCCGTCCTTTTGTGGGATAAAATAAATCACTCGGTGGGTAGAAACGGAGAATATTCTTCAGCTCACTTCCCAGGATGCCTCCGTTGCCCCTTGTGATCAATTCCCTCCACCCCTGTGAACGTGCCATTAATGCGAGCCAGGTATTAGACATCGTAATTAGTGTCGCTTGGACGGGGGGGGGGAGTAGCCAGCGTTATGTTTCGTTCGAAATAAGTCCGAGAAAAAACACACACACACGTTGCCCGGGCTGGGTTCTTTTTTCACGTCTCGTGCGCATTCCTCCAGATCGCCGGGGCAAAAGTGAGCGTCATGAATGTCTTGCTGGAGATGTATGTGGATAGCGCGCTCTCCGTTGATTCGGCTGCCGTGACATTTTTTTCCCATTTGAACCCCGTGTTCCCACTTTGCCCACGTTGGGAGATCGTTCGATTTTCGTCCAGACAGCATCGGCTATCGCTGTTATCTCTCGCAACTAAGGTGGGAGGGGCACCTCCAATGTGGTGTGTGAGTTTGGGCTACTTCTCGATTGTTTTTTCCTCTAAGCCACAAGTCCCGTTCATGGAACGGGCTCAGCTGCTCAGATTTGTATGCTCCGTGGACTTATATTCTGCACCTCTTTTCGAATTATATCCACTATCTACTGTATGCGGCCTCCTGAGACGCTCTCCCTTCTGAAATTGAAAGCCACTGAAGCTATGAATACTACATATAGAATTGTAATGTATGACTTACTGTTAGTAGCTCAGCTTATTGGAGAGTATATTTAGTATATTGATGATATTGATGTAGTTTATATTTTAGTTTTTTACGTGGTGGTTTGGCTGCTGCAGCTCCTTACTATTATAATTCCTTCCCTTTATTACTGCTCCCTTTGTTGCTGCTAATCCTACATAATGCACGGGCATAATATGACTTTGAGACCCCCCCCCCTCCTACGCATTCCACAAGTAGTGACTAATGCCATATCTGCATTTTTCATAAATATGCTAAATTCCTCTGTTGATATGCAAATTCCTTTGTCAATGCGCCCTTCCTCCCCTAACCCAGCTTAAATATACGCTGCCAAGCTTGGTGGTGTTCATTCAGACGCTGTCTTTCCGACAGACCTGTTCTTCACCTGAGGACGGCTGCTTACGTTGTGGCCGAAACGTCGTGAGAATTGTATCTTATTATGTTTTATTTTTATTATTTTATTATTTCCCTTCTACGTGACTTTACCGAACGAACCAAGAAAATGACTAATAGTTTACTGACCTCCATCAAAGCAGTGCTAATTGAAGGCCTCCCAATTCTCTACTACGCCAACATTTAGTCGATCGACAGGTCGTATGTGGTGGGATAAGGTGTGGCTATTCCCACCAGTTCTGAGGAGTGGAAGAGTAGGCCAATATATCCTCCACAGGAAGCTTTCTGGAGCTCCCTTTCGAGAAGGCAGTGCTCTGAGCAAACTCAAATAAAACTAAACTTGTTATTTTACCAGGTAAGGCATTGTAGTTATTTTTACAGAAGCGACCTGTACAGAAATAATAGCTCAAAGAGGTGGATTATCATGTGGAAATTTACAGCAGCCAAATACTCTAAACGCGTGACGTTGGCCATCAATGTGAAGGGAAACACCGGAGGACCCGGAAGAAAATGCAGGCGACCACGTGGGTAGAGAGAGAGACACCGCAAACTCCAGATATACAGCAGGCGTCAGGGGTCGGGATCGAACCCACCCACGACCTCCTTTGTACCTAGCGAGGAAGTTAACATCTTTCCACGGCGGCTCCAAACAATTGCAAGGCTGCCCCTTCACCTCTTTGACACTGTTCATTGAGGAGTTGTAACGATTTACCGTCTCCATGATTCCAAAAACTGTCGCGATACGGGATCACAATTCGATTCGTGATTAGATTCCTGCGGAACATAGCAACGCGCGCGGAATCCAAATCATCCGGGCGTTTTTTTAGTTTTTTACGGGAACCCTCTTACGAACCAGCTTCTTGAATTAAGTGTAAATAACCAATCGTTGCGTGATTCCAGGCATACATGCTTACAGTTTGAATAAACAAATCCACGTTTCACCGTACCATGCAAAAGTGTATACTTACCGAGTATGTTTTGTCACATTCGGAAGGTTAACCTTATATATCTAGACCTTGGCATTATTTGTTTTGGCTTGTTGCTTCAAATAATGCATTAGCCGCCGTTCAATGGAGCCTTCGGAACAGATGCAGTCTCGGGGACTGAACAACACTGAACCATTGTTCCGTACTGTTGTCAGATTTTTACCGTCAGTTTCTGTCCTTCGGCGTGCAGGTGGGTGTACATTTTAATCATAAGTAGGCCAATGAAGTGAATCGTGGGAGCATTTTTTTTAAGTAAACACTTTTAATCCGTCATCTCGGCAGGATAACATAATTTCTGCCCCCTTAAAAGTGCACGCCTCTCAAACGATGGTAGAATTTTTTTTGTATCAACTCCCGCATCTGCTTTCCATCATCCTGCGGGGTTTTCACGGAGTTTTTTTTTTACCATAATTACAAAGATGCCTTTTTGGAGGTGGCTCAGAAGTTAGAGTGCTGAGCTGGCGCTGCTAAGATGTTGGGTTTGAACAGTGGCGGCTCCTGCAAAATCTCTCAGGGGGGGCAAATGTCTGGATGATTGATAAGGATAAGGTCCACCCATGCAATGGATAAATTAACAGCTTAAGCATGTAAAGGCAACTTCACTTCTTTAATATTAATGAAAAATAAAGTGACTCTTACAATACATCTTGTTTGTTTCTATACTCACTATTAAAACAAACCACTCAAGTTTCTTTTATTAAAGATTCCACTAGGTGGCAACAAATTATATTGTTGGATGAAACGTGCTTACGTATGATGACGTAAGCACGTATGATGACGTAAGCACGTTAGGGCGAGCCCTCCCGGAAGCCATAGAGAATGCATTGCAGCGCCCCCGTTCGAAAAAAAACATCTTTGAATGTAAGTCTATGGGACCACTCGGGGCGATTCTCAGCTGGAGGGAAATCGCCCAAAAAGAGGCGGTACTCCACAGAACGTAGCATGACGCTGATTGGACTATATCCAGAGGCACAGTGACGGCTAGCGTGACTCTGTGGTTGAATGACATTGGTGGTGCGTCGCCCAATCGCCCTAATGAAGAAACCGCCCCTGGGTTTGAATACTGTGATGAAGAGGGTAGTTGTGAGGGCATGGTCTGAGCCTGATTACCAATGACTGCACAACGAAATAAAATGAAAAGCATCACATTCGAATTGGTTCTGGCACTTGATTGGCCTACGTTTCAGCTCTTAGGAATTGTAAATATCGGGTTGATCGGCGTGGGACAAGACACCGTTCTCCGTAGCAGGGCGGGTTGGGGCATTTCTGCCTCCTACTGTGAGGAGCCAGCGTACGCTGGGAAGTAGACGTTTACATTATTGTCCAACTAGCTTGTGACATTTTGGCCACTCCACCACCCCTCCACCCCTCCAGTGGAGGTTCTCCAAAATCCGGCGAAACGTTGGGATTGTGGTCTGGGGTATGGCGACCGAACGGATTTATTTATTTAAATTTATTTTCTCTGCGATGATTTGTTCTTGTTGTGTATTTGTTTTTCGTTATTTGCATATTCATTTGTTTTGCTAAATAGTGGGGTTTTTGGTTTTTGTATTATCTGTCTACGGAGCTGGATAATTGATGTGCAGCGTGGTGGGATGCAATTGCATTAATGACGCTATTTAAAATGAAATAAATCCTAATAATTACTACCACTACTTGAGGGGATCTCAACGGGAGTAGCTCTGTGATATCCACATCTCGAACACAACGGGCTGCGCTGCTCTGCGCAAACGGATGCCTCCTTCCCCGTGGCGTGGAACCCCGACGACGCAATCTGGATACAGCTGTGGCAAAGACGCAAATGTATTTATAAAACGTAAAGATTGCACGCCCCCCCCCCGCTCCTGACGCATTGCGCACTTTATCGCGCACACGCGCTTACTGCTTTCTACCTCTGAAACCCGTAGCTGTTGCTGCGTGAGCACTCGATTGATCGCGAGCTGATTCATTCGTCGCGTCGACGTGAAATGCTGTCCCACTGCCCGCGAATTGCAGTCGCTGAGCTTGCATTGCACTGCGTGCGCTGGACATTCTTACGATGTCTATGGTTTTTTTTCAAAAGTTTTTTTTTTATTGCGACTCAACACGAGCCCGGTACAATACGGCCGATTGAAATTGGGGGAGGAGGGGCGGGGGTTGGAACAGAAACTCCTCGAGAGTTCAAATTCGGCGCAACGGCGATCGTTGTGCCGAATTTGTGGGGGAGTTGTAACCCCTGTCCCAACTCAGTGAGGACTACGCGATGGGGGGATGGGGTGAAGATTTATGAGGGGAAGGGGGGGTAACTAACAAGACTGAAACAGGAGGAAGGATGTGTCCACAACTCTGGCTTTCGCCTGATGAGGCTGGTTGTAATTACCGGCGAAACGTAACAGACACTCGAATTGTAAATGTTCCGGTTCACTCTCCAACGCACAACCGGTGTGCCGAAATAGCCAATCATCGCCACGTTTTGTTTACGTGACAAACCTTACTAATTGGCTGTGTCGAGTGGTGGCTGGTTTAACGACGCATTTATATTTACGCGATCTAACCCAAAATGCTTCTATTGTGGATACTGAGGGAAGATCAAGAGCAGAAGGAGCGGGGGTTTGGGTGCGGGTGGGACAATTCTGATAATGGTATTGGTATCCGTGCGTATCCTTTATATAACTGAAAGCCAGCGATGTATAGCAAGCAAAAGGTGCTCTGGCTCTCACCCCCTGTGTGTATATTTCCTACTGGGCATGTGTGGAAAAAGAGCTTCATAGCTTATCGGATTCCTCCAGTATAAATATTCTGATTCTGATATGTATCCATGTTGAACTTCTTTCGCACCGCACGTAACCAGCCGTGCTAATCGGACGGCGGTGGTGGTGATGCGACTGCAAGAGCGTTCCTCGGAGTTCAGATGTCGAGTTTACACAATGATGGCCGATGTTTTGAACAATGGACCTTCTTGATAGCGCGCGTACATTTTACCCTATTCGAGCGTCAGGGCTGCAATGTGTTCAGGAGCCAAATGCCAATGGCGAGGTCGGCTAGACACGACGAGAGGGCTTCAGGAGACGACAGTTCGTGTCGTTTTGCCGTTCCGTGCTCTTGGCGATATGGACGTCATGGACGTCAGAGCCAACCGTGATAATCGGAGGTACGTGGTGGCGGGGGGAAGAGTGACGAACTAAAGACAACAGCAAGCAGCTCTGACGAGAAATTAGTTTTAAAATTTCTGTGAGAAAAACAAATCGGCAAAAATCCTCCTTAAAGTCTGGAGACTCAGCGAGGCGTTTCTGGGTCATCAATCGTAATCACAGGAATGTACGTCATTTATGTAACGTATGCTTTTTGTACGGATCATCACATCGGGAAGAAAATGCTTGCGAACAATTGTACGTGTCACACATTTTATAATGAGCACACTTGCCTAAAACCACAGTTTCAAGATTCTTACATCATTGAAGTTACATCTTTTTTTTTTACAATTTAACACCGCCCACAGCGTTTGTTTACTAGGGTCATCCAAGGTTAACCAGTACCATTCGCCCTCGTAAATGTGAAACGCAGCATGGAAGTGGTTGAAGCCGATTCAATTTTCCACCATAATCCGCCGACACCCGTGTGAATTTCTCCCCTCGGCGTTGTTACATCTTATTTGCTGCCAGAAGCGAAGGACTTCTTTAGGATAGGTTGCACTTGGCACATTCTCGGGACATCTGTTTTCACACCCTCATCACTCTTGCATGAACTCGCATCCATTTTTAAACATTTTGCACCGCTCACACGTTCTGCCTGGAGACTAATGTATCATGGATTCGTACAGTTAAAACTACATGTAACATTTCACGCTGAGGTTTTTTTTTTATTCCCCATCACCGCGAAAAAATCTCATCGCGTAACGCGCTGCCGCCCCACTGCGCATTGTGACGTGGTGCTTGCCCGCCATATTGACATTACCCAGAGTGCTTTGTGCCAGCTGCAGTGTCACTTCACGGGTTACTAGATGCTGCTGCTATCGTATGCATGTTAAACTTTTTTCGCACCGTACGTAGCCAACCGTGCGAATCACAGATTCGATATGCATGTATGTTGAACTTCTTTCGCACCATGCGTAGCTAACCGTGCTAATCGGAGGTGCGATTAGCATGGTTTGCTGTCGCTCCGCAAACCTCCACCAGCGATCTGTCTTTCCTTTCTGATTGTCGGGATCAAAACGAAATACTCAGTTGACCTAAAAATCCCCCCACATATCAATAAACCTCGTAAAATGCCGTTAATTAACGGCAGACAAGCTCTTTATGTAAAACCGATGTCAATGTAAATATTTGCTCCGCATGCCTGCACTGTTCTCAACACCATTAAAGCCACGATCCATCGATACCAAATTTCATTTGCTTCTGCTTCTGTATGGCTACGTCTCGAGTAGCAGCCATGTATGCAGTGTCGCCCCAGATAGGGACGAGTCAATCTTTCGGCGTCTCCCCACAGCTCTCTCACAATCTCCCAGAGCCGTTCTTGCAGCTTTAAGGATTTATAAGAAGTCCAACGGAATGTCAAACGCAACACGGGCTCCGAAGGATATTTCTTATGAAGTGGCCACACACATACACAAACACCCGACACTGGCTCTGACCCACGATCTCGAGCACACGCAGTGCGTTCACTTGGCGCGACGGATTTACGCGGCTTCAGCTCCAAAGTCTTTTCTCGTTCAGGTGCAACACGGCAATGCAGTTTCCTGCACTGGCTGGCACAATGGCCTTCTCAGCTTGCGTCCCCTTCCTTGAATGGTTCTGCTAATGCCCTTCTGTAATCCTGGCGGAGGGGGGCTTTCTCTCTTTCGATTTTTTTACCAGCATGTTGAACGTGGCCAAGCGTGCAAATCAGAGGTGCGGGGGAAGTACAACAAACCAAATTCAAAAACAAACATCAGTTCTTAAACAACGGCCGAAGGAATGGCCAAACTCAACAGGAATCGCACAGTGTGATTCTAAAGCAATGCCCATGCAAGAACTGAGAGGAGCCGGATCTGAATGAAAACGCGTGCAGATTGGCCTCTCGACGAATGGGAACACTGCTCAATTTAATCCCGCGTATAGAATGCCGTCTCGTTCAACGTGCGTTTCGAGTTGTTTGGCCGCTATGAATCCCCACGTTGATAAGCCGCTTCGCTTCGCTATCATGTGTGGCCATGTCGCTTCTGAAGAAGAGCAATAGAGTGAGCCCCCTCGGTTTAACGGACTAATAGGGTGTAAGGGGTGTCCGGATAATCCAATTGTCCCTTAATGGCCAAATTACGTATTTAGAGCATTAAATCACACCCTACCACACGCAAACGACTCAGCGACAGTTCAGTAATGGATTGTTATAAAATATTGTAATGCTTTTCATAATAGGAAAATCAACACAGTAATAATACCAGTTTAATAATACTTGTACATTAACAATACGTTGAAACATTGCAGTGCTGTACTAATACTGTAATATAGTACTACTGTACATTCACATTTTAATACTAATGATTTGAGTGGAGGGTTACATGTAGAGACTTTGTATTTTAATGACATACCAACCCGTCCTGTTGAAACTGTCCAAGCATCAAGCAATCACTGTTCATCTTTGTCGCAAAGTTACGTATTCGATGCTGTACTGTCAACTCAATTTCCACTTTTATTCCTCATATGTGTTGACCTATTTTAAATACAAAAAAACATGTGCAGTGTCATAAATGCCGAGCACCCATTTCAGGGGAGGAAGCGAATATTGACCGGACTGATTTCCCCATTACTGGACATAGTTTGTTGTTTGGAAAAAAAGTCCGTTTTTGTTGTTGTTGTTGTCTGATCTTCGGATAAAACTCTTGATTCAACAGATTGTGTCCGTTACATCCGAGATCCGTTGAATGGGGGTCCGTTAAACCGAGGTTGTGCCATATATCTCATCGGGCCTGATGCGGTACATTAAACACGTGTTTAGTTTAGAGCGCAGAAACACAACTCGGCAAACGTGTGCTGGGGAGGCTTTGATTGACAAGATCTAAACTTCTTTCAATGGTAGGCCAAACGTCTCGGAAGCTGGAGGGTAATACCCCTGTAACCTGGCACAAAATACTGACAGAGAGATTTGTAGACTCACAACAAAGACCGACAACAGACGCCTTTTGGACTCACAACAGAGACTTCGCATATACTTGCATACAGAGACCCGTCGGCTCACACAGGGACCCACAGACGCATAGTATACGCGAGTGCGGGCGGAACGATGGGAAGCCGTTGCCATCGGGGTGTAGTCGAGTCACAACAATGGACTTGCTGTTGCACCCCCCCCCCCTCTCTCCTGACAGCATAGCTGAGCAGCAGCCCACACCGCAACAGCCTGCTTCGGGCACCGGAGGTTGCCCATCCAAGCACTTCCCCAGGCTCAACCCGCGCTTAGCTTGTGGCGTGATCTGCGCATTCCGGAGTGATTTGGTCGGAGGCGTCGCTTAGCTGCCTTGCGTGGAAAATCAAGCGAGGCTGTTTTGTCGTAGTCACCTGCCTCCCGGGGTAATGGTGTGGAAACACAATTTATTCCGCGGAATACGAATTGCGGTCGATGAGCTAAATGATCGACCTTTATCAGCGCTGCATGTAAGCGGCGTTTGTCTCAGTCAAAAATTGCTTGTGCTTATGGCGATGGACGCGATATTGGGACAGCGTGCTTTCTGTAGGGTGCGGGTGAATGTACTACGTACAATGTAGCGGAGCTGTTCAAACACATTGTCACACTTGTATGTACGTGTGTTGAACTTCTATCGCACCGTACGTAGCCAACCATGCTAATACGAGGCGCAGGGGGGAAGGACAACAAACTAAACACGAAAAGCAGTTGTGAAGAAATTCGTTTTCAATTTTATATATTTTTGTAATGCATAGCTCCCAGTCGCTTCACGATGTCGTAAGGAGGAGCGTTCCAGACGGCCGCGTCTGGAAGCGCGCGACTAGCAGACAAAAGCCCGCCGCCTTGAGTATGACCAGAGTTCGCGTGATGGTTCACGCGCCTTGACGCGATCAGCAAGGTGACGCGGTTAATTTGTGGCAACCACTTGGTGTGTAATGATATAGCACCTCAGAGATGTCATGTGCTATGAACAAGCGGCCATTGCACAAAACATCGCCTCTTATATATGTATATATTGTTTTCCCTTCAAGGCCACAGTCTTATCGACAAATGTGTTGAGTTTTTTTTTCTGTTACAAACATATTGGATTATCATTGAGCACAGCTGACTCATATTGGCAGCGCAGGGATGTCTATAATGTGTTGGGTTTTGTGTGTGTGTGTGTGCATGAGTATATCAACCCGTGGGTTTCAGTAGTTGGGAGGGGGAAAGGCTGCGGCATGGATACCGTGCAGGGGACATTTTTCGAATGTGCGCGGGAAAAATTCCGCATCAGTGTGTAGCAACAGAATGTAGTAATACATGAAACAAATGCCTTACCAGCACAAAACATACGCTTATAAACAACATTAAAGAAATGCCTTACGAACACCTCTTTGATTAGAGTCGTGAACATGTGACGTTCTCTGTATATTCTGGCTCTTAGTAACCGGACGAGTTGCAAATATACCAAAGGGGTAGAGAGAGTGCGCTAAACCTCAGAAACGATAGCAATTTACGGACCGGCACAACGTTTGCGGTCTCCGTTCATGCATTTCTAAAAAGGACATTCAGGACGCACACTCAAGGGGGTTCGGGCGGATTGGCACGTGAGGTCCGATTGAACTTGGCCCTGGAAAGTCACCGGATCTCACCCCTCTTGGCCTTGTTCTCCCCCGGCCGTCCCAGAGACGACACAGAGCTAGCGATGACACCTCGAGACGAGTGAGCTCACGTCAACGTGGGCATGAGGCGGAGTGCTCATGCATCCTGCGTGGAACGGACTTCGACGTGTGTCCAAGCAAATACGACAAAGCAAATTATAGTCGGTGGCTTGCAATAATTGGCAAATGTGCAGTCCTGCAATGGCTTTGCTCATGCCGCCGTCGGCAGATGAGCTAAATGATATTTTGGCCTACCCTTAGGGGCCGTCCATAAATGACGTCACGCACCTGGGGGGGGGGGGTCATACATTTGTGACGATGGGGGGGGGGGGGTCAAAAATCGTCCAAAATCGCGTGACGTCATTTATGGACGGCCCCTTACACGCTGGCCAGATGTCTTCGAAGAGGTGGGAAGTTACCCACACTTTACCCCACCGCACGCGCCTTGCCCATTGACCGCTCGGCGGACAGGGGCGGCGATGATTTCAGAAACTTGTCCTTTGTTTCCACTGCCGCGACTGGGGGATCAAACCGGCGACTCGTGCCGATGCTCACGCGCGCGCTCACACATAAATCACGTGAGCCAAGTGGCTGTGCGAAAAGCGGCAATGCCCCTAGCCAAGGTCCCCCACGACGAGAGCTGCATCATCTTGCATACTCCAAGTCTCTCAGGTGCAAATGATCAATTACGATCCCGGGATGTTTGCTGTCTTCGCCATCCGTGGCCTTCGTGGATGCAATGACCGAGCAGCAAGAGCGTTGAACGGAGAGCGAGTGGGCAAAACTACACCCACGCATGCGCACCGGTTTCTCAAATCAAATCCACTGCCAATTGTTTTTTTTATATTTGAGCTGCACGCAAGGCTGCGAGAGCGACCCTTGAAGCACATGTCGACCGGGTAACAAGGGGGAGACTGAGAAGCAGAGGGTATCTATTATGTATGTCGGACCTGTCTCGCACGACACGTAGCCAGCCGTGCTAATCGGTGGTGGTGATGAGACTGCAAGAGCGGTCCTCGGAGTTCAGATGTCGAGTTTGCACAATAATGGTCGATGTTTCCGGGGGAATGGTCCTTCTTAGAAAATAATTTACATGTATTTGCAAGGCGCCTTCCACTGATGATAGCGCGCGTACATTCTGTTCTACCGTTGCGTATTCCTGCAACGTGTTCAGGAGCTAAATGACGATGTCGAGGTCGGCTAGCCACGACGAGAGAACTGCAGGAGACGACAGTTCGTGTCGTTTTGCCGTTCCGTGCTCTTGGCAAAATGGACGTGATGATTTTAAATGCGGGTATGAATAGAGATGCCGGAGAAATGCAGCTGATAATGATCAGAGTCTGAGACTACACTGAACAGCGTGGGACCTCAAGAGAATCGCCCACCTTATCCCTCTGGCTTCTCTACCTTGTGCTATGGAGTAGAGCCATTGCCCGAAATGTCGACTTTCATATATTTCAATCTTAATTTTGGAGCTTTCGTGACTGCAGGAATCATTCTTTGTTTCTTTCGGTTAAGTCACGTCTAAAGATAAAATAATAAATTAAAATAATAGTATATTACGACGTTTCGATTGCAACACAAGCAATCATCATCAGGCATAAAAGAAATAGCAACAAAAATCTAACTAGAAAACTATAGGCAGACATACAAGCAGACAGACATCACATCGGAGCAACAAAAATCTAACTAGAAAACTATAGACAGACATACAAGCAGACAGACATCACATCGGCACAAAGAGAGGGGTCGTTTCTGTGACGGTCCCTTAAATATAGAGAGGGGGGGCGGGGACGGAGAGAGGGAGGGGGCAGAGAAAATTAGCATATCAATGAGTTTACGGCAACGTACTGCTGCTGCTGCTGCAAGTAAGATGACGACGTGGCACGGGCACGCAAGCTTGAAAATTAGGAGAAAGGCACACGAAAATTAAATAACCTAGTAAAATATCGAAATGTGATGTAATACAACACAGAGAGTCGGTTAACACACAATTAACGCATAGCCTGGTTGATTACGTATTTCAAAGATTGCTAAGTTAGAATTTTAAGTGTGACAATTCCACGGGGAAGTTTTAAGCTTATCCTTTTCTCTCTCTGGCTATGTGTTCTCTCTGCCTGTGTCTTCTCTCCCCTAGGTCGCGAGACAAAGGCGTCCGGGCGTGGTGTTGGCGGTCCACCCCCTCCTCGTGGCGTGACGGACCTTCGTGGGTGCTCGCTAACGGCACTTGCCCCGACGGTCTGTCGCAGGCTATACGGTGTTGGATCTTTGCCTTTATCTGTGCGTGCGTGTGCGCGTGTGTCGGTGCGCCCAGCTGCAGCATCCGTCGCACGGCGTGCGCTGCGGGACGGTGCGGGGAAGCGGGGCCGAGAGCTACGTGGCGAAGGTCTTCCCGGAGATCCACGATCACATGCGCCAGCACAACGTGCCTTCCGCTTCGCAGGGCATCGCCCGCCTCAGGTGCGCCCACCCCCCCGCTCCCCCCGTTTCTCTCCCTCCCTCCACCCCCCACCACCACGGTTCTCACAAAGTCACCCTTCGTCGTGGTTCGTTCGGCTCGGACTTGGCACTGGCTCAAATGAGCCGGCTCAAACGACGCGCTCAACTCGAGCCACTCGAACTCGAGGTCGTGGGTTCGATCCTGACACTGACATCTATATACATTCGAATTTTGCATGTTCTCTCTGACTATCTGCCCGTAGTTTCCTGATCCTCCAGTTTTGCCTTACATATTTATCATCGACGTGCATTTAGAGTAATCGTCTGCTGTGCAATCCTATGCGATAAGCCACTTTATTGAGCTGTCATCTTTGATGGCCAGGTCGCTTCTGACAAAGAGCTATGAAGCTCAGTGGGCCTTACCTGGTCAAAGAAAAGTTTAATGGTAATGCTCACGATCTGAGATCTCGATTTCAAATCCGGCGATTGACTCCTTATGGACACCACGCCAATGGATGTCTCAGCAATTGGCCCTCCCCCATGCTGCACACACGTGAACCACCCAGCGCAACCGTGTGTGCACCTCCGATGAGCACGATTGGTTATGTACGGTGCACGAGAAGTTCAACACGGAGGGACGCCTCCACTTACAAACATTCGACTCATGAACTTTCAGAGATACGAACAAACCTGACCGTATGTCCAGTTGCCTCTTCGGACCGATAGTCGTAAGTTCACTGCCGTGCAATGTATGGCGGTGGGGGCATCTATATCTGCAGAACGTGAAGAACCAGTGGCATCTCTATCTACAAGAGAGTATGCAACTTTTAAAGCCATTCCCCATGTTCAGTGTATACACCGTACAACATGTTTGGAATCGACCTGAGTAAAGTTGGACTTACGAACAAATCGACTAACGAACAGACCTTTGGAACCAAACTCGTTCGTAAGTAGAGCAGTCCCTGTACATGTGTAGGGACAGTGCGGAAAGAGAGAGACGGTGCGTGGGTGGAGATAATGAGGGGATAGGGGCAGTCCGTGGCCAGGTGGTCACGAGGGATAATTACAGGAGGGAACCATGGGAGGATGTTCGGGTTGGGCTGAGCCAGATTTGAAGTGTTCGTGACTGCAGGGATCCATACTCTTTGGTTCTTTCGGTAAAGTTACGTAGGTATAAATTAAAATTAATGAAGTCACGATGTTTCGGGCCCACTTCAGCAATTGTTTTTTGCCGTGGTTGTCCCACCTGATGACGGACGCTTGTATTGCGCCCGCAACGTCCTGATTTAATTTATTTTATTTTATACCGACGTGACTTTACCGAAAAAACCAAAGAGTATGGGCTGAGCCAGTTTGGGAAAGAGGGCGTGGCTAGGGGCGTGGCCGGGGCGGGGGCGGGACAGGGCCACGCCGGGGGGGGGGGGGGGGAATAAAAGGCGGTGACTGAAAGAACTTGGGGCTGCCCTGGGATCGGAATGGACAGATTCGACCCCGCCGTCGTTGTTTGGTGTGCTATCCTAGCCCAATTATCTGTTGTTATTCTAGCCCAATTATCTGTTGTTATTCTCGCCCAGTGCTGTGTGCTAGTCATAGCTCTAAGTATTGTAGGATATGGGAGGACGTTATACTGGTAGGAATGAAGTGAACCAGCCTACAATAGATTATATCGTCCGTCCGTCCGTCCGTGTAGCAACATCGCCCCCTACTGCAAACACTTGGCAGGACCCTACAAAAACCTTCAGACTCAGTGACGCTTTCCTGGCTAAACAAGTGTAACATTCCCTTATAATTCCCTGAGATAGCTTTTAATTAAAACATTTAAATTAAAAATTAACTCACAGCGGCCTAAAGCCTACAGCTAGGCCTAAAGCCTAGAACTAGGCCTCAAACTCTCCCTTCGTATCGTACCCCCGCGTGTGTGAAAGGGAGTTAATGTTTAACAATGTTACATTCCCTGATGTTTTTTTTAAATAGAAACATTTACATTTAAAGCTTTTTCATTAATAATTTAAACATTTAAATTAAAAATTAACTCACAGCGGCCTAAAGCCTGCAGCTAGGCCTAAAGCCTAGAACTAGGCCTCAAACTCTCCCTTCGTATCGTACCCCCGCGTGTGTGAAAGGGAGTTAATGTTTAACAATGTTACATTCCCTGATGTTTTTTTTTTAAATAGAAACATTTACATATAAAGCTTTTACATTAATAATTAAAACATTTAAATAAAAAAATAACTCACAGCGGCCTAAAGCCTACAGCTAGGCCTAAAGCCTAGAACTAGGCCTCAAACTCTCCCTTCGTATCGTCCGATTAGGTGTAGCAACATCGCCCCCTACTGCAAACACTTGGCAGGACCCTACAAAAACCTTTACACTCAGTGAGGCTTTCCTGGCTAAACAAGTGTAATAATACACTAGCTTTACTACCCGGCTTCGCCCGGGACTTGGATTCTCGACGCCCGGCCGTCTTTGTCTCCCCAGTGGCGATGTTCACACCACGGTTACTTGTTTGAGGCTGAGTCGACGTAGGGGAGGCCCAGGACCAGTTCAAATGATCGTCACAGGTGGTGGTAGTAAGTGGGAATCGAACTCGGGTCGCCAAGTTCATAGCGCAGCGCACTAACCACTACACTACCGCTCGCCCCACACACGCGCCCCCCGTCCATAGGTACACATACACGCGCTCACCACTCACCCTCAACACTCACCCTCACCACTCACCACTCACCCTCACCATTCACCCTCACCACTCTCCCTCACCACTCTCCCTCACCACTCATCCTCACCAATCACACCTTCACCAATGACCACTCACCACTCACCCTCAACACTCACCCTCACCACTCACCACTCACCCTCACCATTCACACTCACCACTCTCCCTCACCACTCATCCTCACCAATGACACGCTCACCAATCACCACTCACCACTCACCCTCAACACTCACCCTCACCACTCACCCTCACCATTCACCCTCACCACTCTCCCTCACCACTCTCCCTCACCACTCACCCTCACCACTCAACCTCCCCTCACCACTCACTAATCACCACTCACAATCGGCACTCACAACCGCCCTCACCATTATATTTTTGCCCCAGTCAACGCCGGATATTTCCCATTCGTAGCAGTTTATATCAACTCTATAAGCAACTTATATTAAACAGGAAGCGCGATCCTAAAGTAATTTACAACCTTCGATTAGTCCTTTGTGCGATTCAAAGAATCGATTCCTGGCATGTTGGGGGTTTACATTTTGAATGATAGAGTTTCATTTTCATTGTTTTTTTATTTTTTCAGGAGTTTTTAATTAAATTTTTGGCCCTGGTCAACGCCGGATATTTCCCGTTCGTAGCAGTTTATATCGACTTTCAGCAACTTATAGTAAACGGGAATCGTCCGAATGTAAAGGAATCTACAACCTTCGATTCCTTGCGCGATTCAGAGAATCGATTCTTTGCGCGTCGGGTTTAAAAGTAATTACACAGTTGTTTTTTCATTGGTATGTAATGTTTGTAAGTTTTCATAAGATTTTAAATGTATTTTCCCCCCGGGCAACGCTGGGTATATCGAGTTTATACCACAAATGCGTGCGCATATTTTTAACGGGAATTAAAAATGGCGTCCACCCGGCAGCGAATGCGTCGCTACCCGTTGCCAGGGGCAACCGCCGTCCAATGAAACTTCGTATGGTCCGGCGACACACAGACACACACACAGACAGACAGACAGATTTGTGATTTTATATATATAGATTATGTTTATATTCTTTGGTTATTCGTTCCTACCAGCCCACCCCGCAGGGACCTGTTCTGCGCCCTAATAAATAAAGAATAAAGACGAGAAGTTTTCGAGAGTCATTAAACATGCATACGCCTAAATCATACTCCCCAGCACTGCCCTGCCATGTCCTCTTCCGAACTTCCACATTGTCTTATTCCTTTCTCGAAACGAAATTCCTCGTTATAAACGGCTTCAAATAGATAAAAAAAAAAATCAATCCAGCCATCAAGGATAATGTTATTCTCAATTGGACAAATTGACAAGCATAAAATCTATTTTAGATGTATACTGAAAATATATTTTTTTACGTATAAAAAAAATCCCATGATTATTTCTGTTTTATAAAGTTACCGACACCGCATTTACGCACGGGGTCAAAATAACATTCGATTTTTCCGATTGCCCATAAATGTATATACGCTGTAGTCCACCTTGTTCCCGGCTCTGCCTTTAGCCTGAACGACGCGCAACTGAAGAGCAAAGCACTTAATCCCGACTCTGAAGCTTGTGTAACGAGCACCGCGCACACGAACGTAAACAGCTCAGAGCCATGGCCATGACAGACTCCCGACCCGCATCGGGATTTGTGCTTCGGGGATTAAAGAGGCAGATGCGCTGTCCTTGCTGGCATTTCGAAAGCAAAATTCCCCCGAGTTCCCCTCTGCGTCCTACGGCAGGTCTAACGTGTGAACAATTGTGCATCCAAAATTCCCACGGGAATCTTCCGATGTAAATGCCACACACAAAACAACAACAACAACAACAACAAATCCGCCGAGGCACTTTATGCCGCACGACTTTGTTTGTCGTGAGAAATGCAAAGGTAAAGGCACAGCCCTGCAATGGCTTGCTCACGCCGCTGCTGGTGGAGGATGCTCGACTCGATGGGGCTTTAATGCGCCCCTCTATAGCAGCGATTGTCGGCCTACTCTTCCGCGCTCCCCAAAAATCTCGGGAATTCTGGGAATGCCCACACTTTACCCCGCCCACACAGCTAAATGCTGTGTGTCCCAGTTACACTGGGCATCCGTGAAAAGGGGCTTCATAGCTCGGTGGAACAGAGGTAAGGGGAGATTTAAAACACGTGCCATTTGACCTATCTGTCGTGTCCGTAGATGGCTTCATTGAACCTGCGACTCTGGATTGCAGGTTCCTTTGTGCTAACCGTTACACGTTAAATACATTAAAGCACAATTTGTTTTACTGGAGTTCTAACGTCAATGCTAAAATACAAGTTTTTCATCATGACCAAAGCATGCGAAAAATATATTAGATTCTGGGTCGACATTACATAGGGCCTGCCAAATGATTTTGCGTGTGTGTCGGATGTAATTTTCTTATAAGCTTCATGAATTGTTTTAAGATGCACAGCCGTTTTAATTAGTTTTTTTAATGCAATTCGATATGATTTATAAATATAAACTTACCATAGAGTCTCAGCCATAATGAGATATAAATTGGTACAAAATACGTTTTCGCACCAATGAAAATCAACACCAGCTAATTATAATCCTCAGTTCATTAGGAGACAATATATGCCCTTAATTACCTTACACACGTTCCTCTTATTGATGGAGCCTCTCTCAAGGTCATAATGAGACAAATGTGGTTTTCTCAAATCCATCTCAAAGATTTACTCTCACCAAATTTGTTCGAATTAATCGGCGTTGCTGAAAACATGTTTGGAAAAAAACATTTACACGCGTGTTTGTTTATTGTACATCGAGTTTTGTTCGTCAACATGACAGCGGTTAAGATGCAAAGATAAAGATCCCCCAGGATAGCCTTAACAGACTGTTGGGGCAATTGCTGTTCGTGATCACCTTTGAAGGCCGAAACGGCACACGATGGCGTGGTTGGCCAGCACCATGCCCGATCGCCTTTGTCTCCCTAGTGGCAATGTTTTAACACATCCCACTAAGTACTCATTTGAGACTGAGTCGACCTAGGGTGGACCCAGGACCGGTTCAGATAAAATTGACTGGTTTTGACTGTGAGCTGAAATCGAACTCGAGTCACCGAGTTCGTAGCACAGCGCGCTAACCACTGCACTACCGCTCCCTACACTACCGCTACACTAAAACACACACATACAGTACTCACACAAACACTTGAGAAACACATCGGAGCATAAACACCTTGGGCAATTATTGACGTTGGAACATCGTAGAAATTATTAAATAAAGAGGGAAACACGTGGCAGTTTGGAGTGCTTTTGGAAGACTGAATGTGCAAAAGATCCGTTTAAATTGTCGTGTATAACTCACTTTGGAATCCAAAAATAAGGCTATTAACAATAGAAAAATGCAACTAAAATGTAAAAGTCATGAATTACATTGAGATAGAAACAAGGAATGCATAGAACAGGGCACGAATATATTAAAATCAATGATATCGCCTTGACTGAAAAAAAGCGAGTGGGCATTGGCAGGACGAGTCCGCAGAATGGGATGGCAGACAATGATCAATGATAGTAACCAACAATGGCCCACGCAACAGAGAAAGCACGTCCGCCAAGGAGACGGAGTAATAAAATCAGCTCTTGCATAGGCGCTACCACGGATCATTTTCATCGCAGGATCGTGAAGAGGCGGTGGCAGCTTGGCAGGGGGGGGGGGGCAGGCCGTCATCCAGCAGTGGAACGATCATGGCTGATGACGATGAGTGGGATAATGTGTTTTTTGAGCGCGGTGCTTGGCTTCGACGAGACGTTGCCAAGATAGCGCGCACTTTCTGCAGATAGAAGCAAAGCTTACGAGAGAATGCCACGTGGGGACGGCTCGCGGTGAGTAAAGTTCAGGGGAGGGACAATCTTCTCCAATTCCGTCCCGGCGATTGGAAGAAAAACGGGGGTCAGTTGCTCCATTGCAGATAACAGCCTCGCTCGGTTGTTTTGTTGTTGGCAGTAGACAGACCACGAGGCAAGCTGAAAATGCCTCCCCCCCCGCACACACTCACACGAGCGTCAGTCCACGGTTGCCTCCGTCATTGGCTGCCTCGAGGCCAGAAGCCGAAATTCCACATTACTATGGAGGGAAATTACTATTCTCAGTGGAAGGCTTGCCTTTCCTGTTGTGTATGTGTAAGGAAAATAATTATTATAATAATGATGATATAATAAAAAGACATGTTACTTTAAAATCCTTTAGTTTTCTTACATAAATACAATCTGCATTTAGATAGCGTCTGAATGCAACCTCATCTCAAGATGCTTCACGGAGGGGGAGAGAATATAAGTTTTGCTCGTAGTATAAACCATAATAATGGAATCATTGAATATCCACATTCACAAAATATACAGGGTGGTCTATTTAGATATACCCCCCACTGTTTGATAACAACTCTAAGTTTCTTCTCGACAGCTCATTGAACGTTTGCGAAAACGATGGCTCTGTATGTGAATAGATCATGGCTGATGATGATCGTAAGTGCACAACATTGAATGATTTAATACTCCACGTGGTATTTACGAGCCTCCATACAGGGGGCACTTCGAACAGAACTGTTTGCAGACGGAGATATGCTCCTGGTGCTGTTGTTCATGTCAGCTAGTGATTTCCCACTGTTGGACAAATGCCATTTTCTCTCATTCCATTCCACCAACCACTCCCGTGTCGTCCTGACCTCCGAACTCTGTAGTTCCGTCTCACTGCTGTCATCTTTTAAGCTGTCTTCCTCTGCGCTCTCTTCTTCTGCTCTCTGTCGCCACACTCGACAGTTGAGTGAGAGAGAGCGCGAGGAAAATTGTAATTACAAGAGGTTAACAACGTGTTAAAATAGGAAAATGCATGGGAAAAAAAGTGAACAAAAAAGTTGTATTCGGTAATGTTATTGCACCCGTGAAATATTGATGGATTTTGGTAGTAAGGGATAAATGCGTGCCATGCAATTTGAATGTTTGTAATTATACATCAGTAGTGGTAACATTGACAAATTATTCCGTTTGTGTTGCCTTGTTTTACATACGTTGTTAAAAGACAACAGCCATATCCGGCCAACAAAAGTGCTCAATTTTGACAGGTAATTTCCTGTAGTAGTTTTTGTGTGTGTGTGTGGCATTTTCATAAAACTATGGAGTATGACAGAGCTCTTGATGTCATTGTGTGCATTCGAGAGGAAGGCCAAAAAAGTTCACTGCCTGACAAATATGTTGTGCATTTATTTCCACAAAAATCTTGGCAGTGGACTGCTTTTCTAGATTTCCTTTTTTGTATCACAGTCTTCCTTCGTTGTTCGCGAACTTACGATCCGCGATTTGTTCCAAAAATAATAATAAATCAACAGTAATTTGGTAGAAAATCTTAGAGTACAAACCCACACTCAATTGAGCTGGCTCCCAGTGCCGTTCACGCGTTGTACGAGCATAAGAATCATTATCTTCGGGGAAAGTAATTTTTCTAGCGATTGAATTTTGATCCCACCGTCGGTGAGACTCACCAGTGAGATTAGGCGGTCGTGAAATTTGTCCAAGGTCTCTGATAATGTCACCAAGGCGTACTGGCTTCTTTTACTTTCAATCGGTAAAAAGGCGTCAGCTATACGGGCACATGGGGGTCTCGTGACACATTTAACTTCGTGTAATTCCCGTGGTAAGTTTGTGTTGCTAAAAAATATATATATATTCCGGTCGCACAATAGCACTGCATGCCAATATTGTATGAAGAATGGAGAAACTGCGTGGGGTTTCATCATCACCAACTGTCTATCTACTGCTGGATGAAAGTCTCCTGAAGGCCATCACCAATTCCTACGGTTATGCGATTTGGATAATCTATGTAGCTCCTGCCCACAAGTTTATCTCGTGACGAATATTTCCTCAGTGGTGTTCTCAGTATATATGTTCAATCTATTGGCTGCCACTCTGTCATTATTATCTAACGCTAACTATGGACCCTAACCCTCGCGATGTGTCCCTGCCCTAGCCCACTTGCGTTTCTTTAAAGTGAACGCTCAATTGAGCAGGAAATAATTTAAACTTCATATAAATACGACAGTAATTAATAACTTACATTCATCTGCCAATGTACTACTAGATGAAAGGCTCCCCCATGCCGGTCAGTTCGGTGTCGTGAAGGGGCCAAATCCAAGACCCGTTTCAATATCACTCAGCCGTAGGCCGGGAGTCGATCTCGGGCCGGCAGGTTCATAGTGCATTGCGGCAACCACGGCTAAACTTCAAGCACCCCAACGCATTTATTCGCTTTTTTAACGAATAACCCCGTGACCTAGGCTTGCCTTCGACGAAGTGGGGGGGGGGGGTTGTCCCGCTCGTTTGCTCGCCGGTCGTTGCCTCCGCTCCGAGTGCTTCGAACGCAGAGAGAGAGAGAGGGGGGGAGAGAGAGAAGGGGGGAGAGAGAGAGAGGGGGAGAGGCTCGTGGGAACGATCCCTGCTCGCGCACCGAGAGGCGAGCACGGTGGGGCGAGGGGGGGGAAGGATTGGGGGCAGAAACCGACGTGCACACAGCTTGGCCTTAGCCATCGCAAACAACTTGTCTTTTGGCATTGGCCGCTCCATACTCCCCGCGCCCTCCGCTTGCACGGACAGCGCCCGCTGTTGACCCTGAGTGCCTATCACTTCCCCTTTCGAGCGGCCGCCTTCTGCAGGATTTACAGCCTCGAAGGGACGTGCCGAGGGGCTCTGCTTGCCCCCTGTTATTTTTTGTTACATTTCAGACGGTAAAGCTCTTGTGGGGAGGCAAACCAGAGGCAATGATCCACCCGTGCAGCCTTGGGCAGGCTGATGGGGCAAGCGATTGTTCGCGAGCACCTACTTGGGTCGGTGCCTCGCACAAGGGGGTGGGCGGCCAGCACCGCTCCCGACCGCCTTTGTCTCCCACGTGCCAATGTTTTTACACCATACCACATTATTCATGTAAGGCCGCTCAACGAAATTGCGCGTGCTCGTACCAAGCCATGTAATTTCGATGTCCACATTGAAAATGGGGTCTCTTGGAACATTTTAATTCAAACCTTCGCCTCGCTGTGCTGTCATGCCACCAGGAGTGGTCTGCTGGACGCCTTCATAATGGACAAAGCGCTGCTGGATTACGAGGTCTCGGTTGATCCCGACTGCCGGCTGCTGCAGGTGGGCAAGCCCTTCGCCATGGAAGGTGAGGATGCCCTCGACGCCCTTTTACACAACACAAAATGATGATCGGCGTCGTCGGAAAGATCATGAGTAACGCAAGCATGTAGATTGTTGTGATTTTTTTATCCCTTTTATTTTATATACAACCTATCGACCGCATGGCCTTCTGGGAGTGCATTCATTCAGCAAAGTTGATTCCAGTACATGGAAGACCTCTGGACTCATTTCGAGACACAGTGTCTCATCAGCAATCAGGTTTACCTGAATCAATGCTCGCGAACGTCTAGATGTATGAGGCAAGGGCCCTTTCTATAAAATACTGGGTCCTGGTGTGATGCTATATTATTTAACAGTTCCCCAGAGTTGCATTTAGCAGGACTTACTCTGCCGATGAGATGGTAAATGTCAACGCCGATCGACAGTTTGCTTATATTGAACAAGTGCTGCAGAAAATAATGACTCACAGAAGGCCACGTGGCTGATGGGATGTGTAAAGAAAGATGTACTTTTATATTTTACGTGAAGGCTTTGGCAAGGAGGGACATCGTCTGCGTGATTCTTTTTTAAACTTATATTCTCCATGACGACGCGAATGGTTATTTTGTGTTATCGTTTATTTAACAGGCCAGGCAGTTCTTCAGCTTGACCTTATTTAATTTTTTTTTTAACTCGAGGTGGGGGAGGGATGACAGAGTGAACGTTGTACACGGTTTAAACGAATGTTCAACGCTAAACAGGATGAGTAACAGTTCAACACGTAGTAGGAGGCGTTCACGACAATATCATCCATAAGAGGTTTTCTACTGGGTTAAATCGCGTAAATATATAAATGTGTCGTTAAAAACCCACCACCACTCGACACAGCCAACTAGTAAGGGTTGTCACGTAAACAGAACGTGGCCAATTCGTCACTAGTACAGCACACCGGTGTGTTGGAGAGCCAAGCCACAACATTTACAATCTGAGTACGACTTTTCGCCAGTAATTACAACTAGCTTCATCAGGCGACACATTTATATATTTACGCGATCTAACCCAAAACACCTCTATTATGGAGGATGAGTAACATTACCTTCTGCTTTTATCTATCGTACATTGTGCTCTGGTTCTCACCCCCTGTGTGTATATTTCCTACTGGGCATCTGTGAAAAACAGCTTCATAGCTTATGGTATTCCTCCAGTATAAATATTCTGATTCTGATATGTATACATGTTGAACTTCTTACGCACCATACATCGCCAACCATGGTAATCGGAGGTGCGGGGGAAGGAAACCAAACTAAACACAAAGATCAGTTGTAAAGAAATTAGTTTTCAACCTCGATGACTTAAAAGCGCAAAGCTCGTGTGGCTTCCTAATATCGGAAGGCAGAGCGTTCAAGGCGGCCGCCAAAATCGCATCTGAAAGTGTGCGATGCCGTGACCGTCTTTGTTCGATGGCGAGTCAAAAGCCGCCGCCGCCGCCGCCGCTGCTGCCGCTACTGCCGTTGCTGCCGCTGCTGCCGCCGCCGCCGCTGCCGCCGCTGCCGCCGCTGCTGCTGCTGCGAGGATGAAGGATGTGAGGGAAGGTTTATGAAAACCGCCAGGGTACCACAGGGCGGGAACAATAAGAAATGAGTTGCTGAAATTAATTTGCGAATATTCAAAAAACAAGTTCGGAGGAAGAATGCATTACTGACGATGATAATAACATATATATATATAACAAGGCAGATTGTTTAATTACCAACAGATAATCTATTGACTTGTGCAATCTTTGAGATCAATGTTTGCCGATAGCTTTTAGCTGTCTCGTGTGAACAAATATGAACATGTCGTGACTACATAATTTTAGTCAGGCTTGTTTATTTATTTAGTAAAATTTTCTCTCCGGCACCTTGTAGATTATAGACGCTACTTATCAACCTCCTGAGTGGCCCAATCTCAAACGTTTGTTGGGTGATTTGTGCTCTAAAAATGTCCAATTTTGCATAAGTCATGCCACTGAAATGCTCGTCCTGTCTTAGTCTTCAGCCGTCCTTGATCCGAGGGTTGGCCGCAACCACGGGCAAATCCTTCGCCACTGACCTCTGTCTTCTGCTGTCCTCATTTGTCTGTTCCAGCGTGAGCCTCGTCCATGCTTTGATGTTGTCCATCCATCGTCATCCTCGGGTTTCCTCGCGCACGTGAACCGGGTAGTGTGCCTTGCGAGTGTGATAATATGACTCGCCTTTCTCCGCACCCGTAATAAGTACCCCACTAACTCGCTCACTCATCTACCATTTAAGGCCCCAAGACTGGATGATATTTTCACAATTTTCAGCAAACTGGCTGATGATGCTGATTGCAACTACCAGCAAAACAAACGCAAACACATTTTATATTTTTGGCCCTGAAAAGAAAAAAATTTGGGGGGGGGCGGGGACGGTGGAATAAATAAATCATAGTTTAAATAATTGAAATTTGTTTCTGGGGACCTATTCAAAGGTTTTCAACATCATTAAAAAAAACAAGCATTGTTCATTGCGGGCCAAAATTGTGAGCTTTAAAAAAACCGTTTAAAATCGAGGCCTTTACTTGTTCTGCTCTTGTTATTTCAGCGAGACTCACACTGGTCTCCTGAGTTCTCGCCTAGTTAAACAAAATAAAACTGTAACTTGAGGGGAGATATATCAAGGGGGGGAAGGGGGGGGGGTCAGTGTTACAGAAAAGATTGGGCTAAGAGGAGGAGGTTTTTGGGACACCATTGAGCTTCGTAGCTCATCGGATTCCTCCAGCATAAATACATATTCCGATTCTGATTCTGACGTGGGAATTGCAACCTGAGCGAAGCCATGCACTGCCCCCTCTTAAAAAATACAGCGCAATATCTAAAATACTCAACACATCCGTCAATAACACTGTGGCCTTAAAATGTTACATTTCTATTCTACGAAGTTTTGGGCAATGGCCCTTCTTCTTAGCACACAAATAGAGAGGCCAGAGAGAGAGATAGAGTGGATGGTAAGAGTTGGAGACTTGCTTACAGCAGCGGGCCTGATGAGAATTAAAACTTTAATGCTTTCTGATGACCATTTTTTTTCTGAAGCTAATAGTCGCTTTTGCAATAATTTATGTAAATATTTAATCTTAGCTCGTTCCATTCCATAATGAATTACTTCTCGGCCCAGCAATCTGCGTGTTCCCATGTTCGCAACGCAAGATAATTATGCGGCGCGTAAACATTTACTGCATACACATGACTCCTGATGAAGATGATGATGGTGATGACGGTGGTGGTGGTGGTGGTGTTGGCAACGCCATCCGCGGGCGTCACATTTCACATATCATATTACGTGCGTACGCACAAGCAATCGGCGCACGTGGGTGGACGCGCGTGAACTCTGCTCGCTCACTGCGAGTTGTTAATTGTTGAGCTCTGCAGCTTCGGGCATCAATTGCAACGCCAAATTCCCGGCAAACTCGCGGTGTGGTTTTATTTTATTTTACTATTTCATTTTCATGTACGTAGCGCCCTTGCCCCCCCGAGCTGTGTATCGCATTCTATCCTTGAAGTTGTCATTGCACTCAGCGGTTATTCTCACGACGCTCTGTTAAATCATGTTTGCTTGCATTATTATTGTGATTGTATTTTCGTATTTCATCCAGAGGGCTAACCCCCCCCCCCAATCCCCTTCCCCGCCCTGTTTATGTTTTGCGCCGATAGTTTTTTTGTGCATTTAAATGAGATATTGTATCGCGCTAAGCTCTTATCTTTCTCCATGAAGAAAGCAATTCATTTGTGACTCATATTGACATCGTGGGTGCTTTCGCTATAATTGAGATGTATCGTTTGAGCATGGGAACAGGGGAGATTGTCATGCTACACGAGAGTGCTATTTTTAGACTTTTTTTTATAAAAATAATGTAGAATGATTAGGCACATTTTCCAATTGATTAATGCTGTTTGAAAACCTGTCTTCATTTTTTTTACCACAAAATAGCCGTCAAATGATGCACTGTATGATGATTTCACAGAGGCCCGAACCTCTGACGTGATTTGGTGTCGGGACGCAATCGGAGATAAACTGTGAACAAGTAACGGCGTGCATCCCTTTCGTCCAACCGCTGCTAGATGGAGGCCTCGCCACACCGTGATGGTCGAGGAGGTTTTTTGACCGTACTTCAGCCACACTGGCCAGTGAAGGCCGGCGAACGTGGCGGTGAGGCTAGGACCGGTTCCCGCTTCAGCTGTCACTCGCCACCAATGTTAGCCAGGAATCAAAGTCACGTGACCAGGCTCGGGAGGTCAGCGTGCTAACCACTGCTCCACCGCTCGACCGTCCATTAGTCCGTCTAGGTATGCATCGAATAATGATGTTAAATACATTCTTTTGCTCACGGCGAATTCATCCAAAATTCATCCAGATGATGTCTTAGTTGTGCAACGTGCATGCTCATGTTACACTATTTAAACATGTAAAACGGACGGAGTGAATATAACCGTACAAACAACGGTACGAATTACAAATAAAACGAATGAGTTCTAGATTTGAAGCTTTCGTGACTGCAAGGATTCATACTCTTAGGTTTTTTCGGTAAAGTCACGTAGGTAAAAAATACTCACTTGATACAGTAAATCTAGCTGGGACGGTCCCACCTGATGGCGGAGACTTGTGTTGTCTCCGGAACGTCGTGATTTATTATTTTATTTTATTTCTATTATTACTTTTATTAATTTTAATTTAATTTTTTACCTACGTGACTTTACCGAAAAAACCTAAGAGTAAGAATACGAATGAGATGACATCCTCCATCACGAAGGTGCACATGGGAATGACTTCATCCAGCAGCGGATTGAAACATGGCTGAACATAACATGTGTTATTAAGTCAAGTGTATCTATTCGCGTGATTTGGCTGAGCATATGTTTTAACAACATCTGTTTTTGGAAAGACCTGTTCTTACTTCGCAATAATACTCACTCATTTGTCACCTTAAATGATTCCAAGATTCAAAGCCGGAGCAAAGTTACGATTTCAAATTAATAATTCAGTCAATCTGCATGCCCTCTCTGCTACTCCCGTGTCATCTGTTGTTGCAAATCAATAGTCTTAGTTCAATCACCAATCACTGGAACAACTGCAAAACATATTCACTCAAAATACTGTGTATATTTTTTTGTTGGGGAGTTCTTAATCCTACCACGCATGAATAATTAAAAGCAAAAAAAGTAATCAATAAAGTATTGGATTCATTTAGATTTCACGATTGATGTGAAAATGATCCAAACGTGTAAGAACAATCATACCATTTCATAGCAGTCGTATAAATAATTGCGGTCCATCACAGTTGTATCATGAGCTACGATGAGAGGTTTCATTCACAACCCAGCTGAAGCCGAGCATTTATTAACGTGGTCCATCACCTTCTAAGCATTAGATGAGACAACCGTGCCGAAGTTGCCCGTGTGGGATCTTCACCTTGCGGGGGGGGGGCTTCATCCGTTCACGTGAGTCGACATTCCCTGTGGCAACGGGTTGGAGTCGTCTTTTTCCTTTTGTATCACGAGGCAGCCAACTCTTGAATTCCTATGAGCTGGGCACGTGCTCTCGTTGGTGTCTGCCCCACGGGAAAAAAAATATTTGACCCCTGGCCGGGATTTGAACTCCCATCGTGGAAATAATCCGGTTTTGTTAAGGAAACTGACATACCTATAGCCACTGTCCTGTACATCCCTTTACACTCTCTGATCATGCCATCTGAATTCCCTCCCCCAGTGTTGTGCTGCTCACTGGCTGTGGTTTAAACCTCACCTCAAGGTCCAGTTATTTATTTATTGCTTTCTGTTCTCTCAATTAGATTCTATACTTCTTAGTTTTTCCCTCCCCTTGGCTAATACTTCATTTATTTATGTCTTGGCATTTACAGCACCTTGAGTGGCTTGCATAGAGGTGCTTTGTGAATGCGATTTATTGTTATCAACAGCGCTCTGGTTACTTGCAAGATAGCTGCCGCAGAATTATAGCTTACATGTTTCTAGGTTTATAATGAAACTCCCGACGAAAACCTGAAAGTTGAGGAACCGTTTATTATCACGGACGTCGAAAAGCTCTTTTGGAAATCAACAAAAGTTGCATTCGTGAGTGACCTGACGAGGATTTGTTTTTTTGGAGCATCCGACTATCGCGGGCCACGAATCAATCGCGAATCTCTTCAAGTGGAGAATGCCCACGCGCGTACACAATGGATGATCTTGACCCAAAATGCGCCTCCGTCCGCATTGTGTCATTTATCCTAATCCTCTGTTTTATTTACGTCGCGTCAGCCTCGCGCGTAATGGATGTTGAACGTGCGGCGTTCCCAGCACCCCCCGCCACCGGCTTCATTCTCTCTCCGGAAGGGGGAGAGCTACGCCATGGGCCGGTCGTCGGATACGACGGACGGACGGGCGGGCAGAGGGATGGAGAGACGCGATAGACAGACGTGCTGAGAGAGATGGAGAGAGAGACGCACGGGCGGACAGAGACATGTGTCCGGCTGGACGTCTGTGAAAAAGAGCTTCTAGCTCATTGGATTCCTCCGTTATTAATAAGTATTCCTATACTGATATACAGAGACGGATTGGCAAATGTGCAGAAATGCGGAGAGACAGATTGAAATGTGATGAGAGCGATATTCAGGTACACACGTATTTACGCTGACACGGAGACAGACGTTTAGAGACATATATATACAGACATATGACAATATAGACAGAAGTGTGAAGAGATAGAAAGGCAGAGACACAGACATGAATGTGAATTTATACACTAAAATGTGAACTTCCAGACATGCGAGATAGGTAACAGCAATTTGCAAGCGTAGGATTTGACTCATCTCCCATATGAGAGGTCATAAAAAATAAAATGAATCAGAATTCAAGCCAACAATAGCTGAACACTCATCCGTTGAAGCGACGGCAGATTTAGCCTCAGCAGTCTCATCGTTGGTTCCGTAAGTCAGAATTGGAATGTTTTTTTTTTTAACTGGAGGACGAATCCGTTGAGTTAAAAAGTTCTTTTTCACAGGTGTCCAGTCGGAGCAGGTCCAGAACGTTCTCCCACGCCTCAAAATGTCCTTTTGACGTTCAATGTGTACGCGCCACAAGATGTGTTTTTTTACTCACGGAGGAATGCGGGGGAGGAATCCAGAGGCAGGGGTTTGGGGAGATCTCAAAACGCTCAACTTGACCACGAGGATCGCTTCGTTCAATTTTTCCACCGGCGGGCGAACTGAAACAAACGATAACAATTGGCGGCGCCGTTAAACACTCGCCCGCGTGGAAATGTAATCCTGTTTTAGGTTCGGCGGAGGGTTCGTAATGTCACGAAATTGAGGTGACGTCGTTCGTGCGTCCAAACCGAAATTTCCGGTAAAGAATAGAATGTTAACGATATGCAGGGTGCTTCAAAAAAATGTCAACACTTCCGAGAATTTGCAACAAAACCACAAGAAATGTGCCTCCGGGCTCTGGAGACCACCTGCAGAAGATTCCGGGCACGCGTTGACAATGATGGCGAACAAGTGGAGACTTTGACTTTTTGAGGCTATTAACATACGTAACGTTACAGTGTAGAATCCGTTTATTTTCCCATTAAAAATGATAGTCCCATGTGAGTGTTAACATTTTTTTTGCAGCACTGTGTATACTTAAAATAAAAATCGCATCATGTCAATTTCGGATATGCGCGAATTCACCAGAATCTCCGCACTCGCCGTGGTGTGCCGTTTCCGACACTGCCCTGGAGCATGCGTTACGGTCGCACACAAAACAATTTGGAGCGACACCGATTTCGTTTGAATCTTCATATTTTTATTGTTGAACCTGTTATTTAGGGCGATGCCGCCACGGTACGATGGTTAGTTCGCACACCGCCCACTGTGCCTTCGGTTCCATCTCATGGCGAGGCAATTGCAACAACGATGCAAGATTCTTAAATCTCTTTCCGCTACTGCAGTGAACTCAAATGGCCTCGATCGGTCCCTGGCGTTAACAGCGTATCGCTGTTACACGCTCGCGATCTGCTGTTTCCCTCCTCCTCAAAGTTTCGCTTGTATTCTGGGTCCTTGAGAAACAATTTAAAATAATGACGAAAATCATATCTCCCCGGCTCTGTCCACCGAGCGGTAAAAATAGTGTGTACCACGACTTAGACAATCGGCAGGTTTCCGTTTAGTGGGGTAGAGTGCAGAGGTGTGGACTCGAGTCATGTGACTTGGACTCGAGTCAGACTCGAGTCATGAATTTGATGACTTGCGACTCGACTTGGACTTGCATAACAATGACTTTGTCCCACCTATGAGATGTGGACTCGAGTCATGTGACTTGGACTCGAGTCAGACTCGAGTCATGAATTTGATGACTTGCGACTCGACTTGGACTTGCATAACAATGACTTTGTCCCACCTCTGGTAGAGTGTGGGTACTTGCGACCTATTCCAAGACGTGTGGCCAGTGTGGAAGAGTAGGCAAACTGCCCCTTCTAGTGGGATTCTCTTCGAGTTCACTTCCACCAGAAGTGGCACGGGCTGCACCTTTGCCGCTCACACTCGCGTCTATTTAAAAACAATACCCGCACGCGTATCGGCGGCGAGCAATTGCGGGGCCGCACCTTTACCCCGCACCAGATTTTACGACGATTTTTGTTTTGCATTACCGCCTTCTTTCCCTTTTGCCGCTGCAGAATACGGGATCGGACTGAGAAAGGGATCTGGGCTGACATCCAACATCTCGGACCTGATTCAAACGTACAGGCTCAACGGGGACCTGGGCGCACTACACGACAAGTGGTACAAGCCGGGTCCCTGTGGGCAACACGGACTCAAATCAAAAGACGTGAGCATTTGGGGGTGGGGGGGGGGGCCCTCCAGAGGTGGGAGCCCCCCCTCTTGCCCCCCACCCAACACCCCAATACCTCCCCCCCCCCACCCTCACACAACACAGTTGTGTCGCGCGGCGCTCATTCTTATTATTTTTTGCCGCTGTGATTCCGCGAGACTTTAAATGTGATCACCGGGCCGGCGTGATGGGGTTCGCGTTGTGATTCTGTGCGAAATGGACTGGAGACTGAGAGAGTGTGAGCGAGGGTTTGTGTCTGTTGCGGTTGTCGGATAGTTGTGATGCTTGCTGCTACTGCTGCTGGTGGTGGTGGTGCTGTCGATTTGACGGCAACACCACCAGCAGATTCGGAAGGCTCTGCCTGGAGAACTCTGCGCCTGACCGCTGAGATTCTCCCGTTTAGAAATAAACAAAAAACCAACGCTTATTTTCTATCATATGTGAGATGAACTGGATTTTTTTTCTCCAATACATTTCACTGTACGGCGCTCCAAGGCCTTTGTTGTGTCTGCTGCGTCTTATTAAAAACGTAAATAGATCAAATAAAAACTGTTATTATTTAATGATGCAAAAATAAGTCAAAGATGTTGATGGTAGTCGGTGGTGGCATTGGCCGATTGATGAAGATGACGATGATGGTGATGATGATGCACTACAGAATGATAATGATGATGATAATGATGATGCACCACAGAATGATCATGATGATGATAATGATGCACCACAGAATGATGATAATGGAAACTGTTGGTAGTGGTGATGGTGGTGGATGACTGATGTTGATGCTGCAATACAGAATGGTGATGATGTTGCAAGTGATAATGGTAGGAGTTGATTCATGATAATTATTAGTAGTGGTGGTGATTGACAAAATGTGGATGGCGATGATAATGATGGTGCAGTGAACAATTATGACGATGGTGGTAATGGTGATGGTGCTTAATTTATGATTATAATGATGATGCTGATGATAACAGTAATGATGGTGGTGGTTGACTGATGCTGAACTACAGAATGATGATGATGATAATGGTGTTAGCGATGTTTGCGTATATTCATCGGTAATAATTGTGTAGTTACATATGACGTCACTACTATGTCAGGACTGTACGAGCGTAGGGACACATGACGTCACTACCGTGTCGCCTCGGTATTGGGGCTGTAGGCGGATGTCACGGGGGTCGTGTCAGGCCGTGGCACTCCGCGTGAACCCAACAGGACACGTGACCGGATAAAGGGGGGGGGGGGGCAGGGGCCCCAGGGGGAAGCTTGGGGGTCACGTGGTTGGGGGCCCAGACCTTCCGGAAGGATCGAGAAGGGGGGCGTGGCCTGGGGTGGAGCCGGCCACGCTGGAGTGGTTATAAGCGGGGTGTGAACGGGGAGCTGGGCTGTTCTACTCCGGGATGAAGACGCCATGAGACATCCTCAAGTCTCTGATCGTCGTTCGTGACCAGGCAGCAGTCACCTGCCCTGGTCACGCTGTGTAGTGTTCCCCAAGTGTTAGTGAGATTAGGAACGGTGGTTCTACCATGTGTCTAGTGTTCACGTTGGTGGTGTGTGTTAACAAATAGTGTTGGCTCCAAATCGAGTGCGTGCCTCAATCGAACCCATTACAACTATGGGCCGTCCATAAATGACGTCAAGCGATTTGGACGATTTTTGACCCCCCCCTGCCTTCGTCACACAGCGTCACAAAAAGTCAGACCCCCCCTCAAATATGACGTCACAAAGCTCTGCCCCCCCCCAAAAAAAAACATGCTGCAAATCGCTTTAAGCTATTGTCATTGTAGTGCGTATTTAATGTGGCGCTGCACTCTGATGTAGGATAAAACATTAAAAAGTATATTTAATTAAGTATAACGTGTTGTCTATATTTATTTTAAAGTTGCGCATTTTGATGTGACGTCACATTTCTCACCCACCCCCCTCGTCACACATCGTCACAAATGTCTGACCCCCACCCCCCGAGGTGCGTGACGTAATTTATGGTCGGCCCCTGTATACACCGGTCTTTTATCACCACAGCAACGTTTCAGGATGTGTGCGGTGATCACGTCAATGGCAAAACAAAAACATCGTGACCGTTGACAAAACAACGAGACGTGCATTTGACAAGAACCAGTTCCAGCGAAATAATGAACTTGGCCCCTGAACACGACATCGGCGTGCTGCTTGTCATAAAGCGCAAAGCAGGACGGACCGACTTGTGGGATAAGCAATGACAACGTCGATAAAAGCACACGGAAAACAAAAACTGACACAGAAAAAGACAAAGACCCCCCCCCCCCCCCGTGTAGCCTTAACAGACTGTTTGGGGCAAGTGCTGTTAGCGAGTAGCGCCTATGACGGCCGGCACGGCACACGAGGGGGTGGGCGGCCAGCACCACGCCCGACCGCCTTTGTCTCCCTAGTGGTGATGTTTACACACGCACCAGGTACTCATTTGAGGCTGAGTCGACTTCGGGGAATGCCCAGGACCGGTTCAGATAATCGTCACCGCTGTTGGCCGTCAGTGCGAATCGAACTCGGGTCGCCCCGGTTCGTAGCGCTGCTACACCGCCGTTTCCCTTGCACACAGGAGCAGACCCCCCCCACCCCCCCGGTAAATCCGCGTGCTCTCCCTTTGCCTTTCAGAGCCAGCACATGGGACTGAAGCATTTGCTGGGACTCTTCATCTTCCTGTGCGTCGGGGCGGCGGCGGCCCTGCTGACCGCGGTCGTCGAGCAGCTGATGCATCGCTTCGGCCTCCAGAGGCAGAGGCGAGCGTCTGGCAAGTCCATGTCGGGGCACTACACCAGCCAGGTAACCGATACGAATAATAACAATAACAATGCTAATCTATAATTGGTGTCAATTGAAGAGTATCTTTAGTTTTAAGTAACATGGGGAGGTTGTTGTTGTTGTTGTGAATCTGCCGTTGGCTAAGGTGCCTGAGTGCAGATAAGAAAAGACTGGGCAGGTTTCTTCGAAAAACACTGCCCTGAATGAAAAATTGATGAACGTGTTGATTTTTTGTTAAGAGACGCACACATCGTTTACAGAATGAGTCGATGGTGGCACACACACGCACACACACACACGCGCGCGCGCGCATGAAACTGTAATGCAGCATCGTCGTTGGTGCGTGGTATTTTATTAGGCATTTCTGCCTTATCGAGGAAAAGTGCACAAGTTGTTCTCATCTGAATTACGGTCCTAATTGGCTGACTTACTTTTAATTTTCTCCTGGGATTTGTCCAGCTCATGCGGGGGATCTTGGCTGCCTTCCCACCATCACGCGAACTTCCGGTCATCCTCGTAGCAGCGGCTTTGGCTGGCCATCGAACAAAGACGGTCACGGCACCGTTCACTCTCAGATGCGCTTCTGCAGCCGTCTGGAATGCTCTTATCTCTGATATTGGGAAACCACTGGAGCTATACAATGTTTGTAATCTAGATTGAAAAGTATTTTTTAGAATTGCTTTTCGTGTTAAGTTTGTTGCCCTTCGCCCGCACATCTGATGAGCACGGTTAGCTACGTATGGTGCAAAAGAAGTTCAACATACATATTTCACCACTCATTCATCTCAACGCCCACTCCACAGTCCTTCACATCCTGGTTGACCACTCTGAACCACCTCTATCTAGGCCCTGCCTCTCGGTCTCCGTCCTGATAACTCCACGTTCATCATCTGCCTGGGATGCCACATGCCAGTCATCCGAATCGATTTCATAATCGGTCGGCATACTATGCCCAAGTCAAAAGCCCCCCCCTCCCCACCACGATTATATGAAATATTCTACCTGAGTTTGCATTGTGCAGACTTTATACCACAATCTGTGGTGGACCTCCCAATCTTCTGGGCAGCTGGAGGGTCCTGCCAGGTGTATTCCCAATCTGCTGGGCAATGTTGCCAAGTCTAATCCCAACTGAGCTATTTCCAGGTAACGATTCAGCATTGGGATGTTTGGCCAAACCAAGTTCCATTGCATGGTGCTCCTTTTATAGCTACAGGAGGGGACCGGAGAACTCGGAGAAAACACGTGAAGACATAATGAGGGGGAGAGAACATACTCTTAGGTTTTTTTCGATAAAGTCACGTAGGTAAAAATAAAATAAAAATTTATAAAAGTAAAATAAAAATCACGACGTTTCGGAGACAACACAAGCTTCCGTCTTCAGGTGGAACCGTCACAGCACGATTGCTGTATCAAGTAAAGATACATTCTAAGAGACCCGTCCTTGTATATATACTGGTTGAGGGGGGGAGGAGCCAAGGTAGGCACCTGGATCGGAATGTTGTATTATTATTGTGAGGTTGGTGCGGCTGAGGCTGCTGCTAGGAATGAGTCTTTGTTGTGTAGACCGGTTGAACTGGGAGGTGCCAGGGTTGTTAAGGTGCGGCTGCTGTAAATGGGACTGAGCCTTTGTTATGGGGAGAGAACACACAACAAACTGCAATCGCAAACCAGCGCCCGGGTCGGGCATCGAACCCAGGTCGTTCTTGCTACGAGGCGCACGCGTCATCACCGCGTCACGCCGGCGCTCACCTCTGTTCGCCTCCATGAGCCCCCTGTTCCTATGGCAGGGGACAAGTCCATCCATAAGATGACCGCAGGGAATGTCCCACCCTGGTTCTCGCGTACATTAAGTTAAAGTAAATTACATTACATTTTAATATTGCGTTTATTCAGTGCAACAAACAAGGGGATTGATAACCTATTTGTATGGATTTTCGAGAATCCATTTGTATGTGGGGGCTTTCTAAAGGTACCTTATGTATATTGTACCAGTTATGGTGGAATGATATTGCCTCTGTGGTACATTCTTCATCCCTGCCACCGCAATAATATTTCATTTCATTGATCGATTCTCTAATGGCCAGTCGTTACGACAATTGTTTTTTAGAGACCATTAACGCAGACAGCTTATATAGCACATTACGCTAATTATATTTTAATTAACCTGAATTATTTCATTTTTAAACTGCCGCTTGGCGCAGTTAATAGATCACTAGTATTTTTTTTTACTTCATGCTCTTTGCTCTTTCTAAAACAATATCGCTCGGCGGTTCAGTATATCTCTCATTTGATTTTTCATTTCGAAGCGTTCCCTTTTCGTCGCGTGCCATTGTGCGTCTCGCATTTTATTTTCTGCGACCCACATTGCCGGAGAGCAGGGTCGCCGCAGTGATTGTGGAGGAACTGAAACTTTGAGAATTCATTTGCGCCCACGGAGAGGGGCAAACGTTCGCGCTCAGCGTGCAACGACAGCGCTGCTTCGATTTAAAATTGTTCTTCGAAAGAAAACTAAAACTGAGGTCGCTCGTGAAATACTGACGGAACGAAATCTCGCAAAGTGCCCAAAGAGGCTTGGAGAGGCACACGCTCAGAGTTACGCTGAGAGGCGGACAAAGAAATTAACGGATCAGCAAACGTGCAGGAGCTTAGGGTCGTCGGACATCCCAATTACGAAATAAATTTGGCCTTGGGCAGGACGCGCGTCACGGCACGAAGAGACAATGGCCGATGGTCGAGACTTATAGCGGAGCGGTGGCGGAGGAATGGAACGCGCTGGAGAGGATCTCGAGCGGGAGATGGAGCGATGAAATCAGCTCACGTCGCAGGCGCTGCGTGGCTTGTCAGATCGCAGAATAATGAGATTGACAACAGCGTGGGGAGACACTCATTCAGCAGTGGATTGATCGTGACCGATGATGACGATGGTGACATTTCACGCGTTTTAAATCTCCCTTTGCAAAAGAAAACGTTTGCCTCAATGCCCTCTCACGTGGTTATGCGTAAGGGGGACCTTGTCTAATTACTGATTCGGAGCGGTTGTCAGGAAGAGTGGCCCGGAGTGATATTCTAAAGGGTGTGCGAGACACGCACAGGAGTGAGAGTGAGAGACATAGAGAAAGAGAGAGAGAAATGGGCAGGCATCACTCGCTCGCGCGAATCGTCCTAATCATGTGAACGCTGCCTGCTCCCGCTCCGTGACAGAGCTTCCACGTGACGCTCGACTCCCCCGAGGCCAAGACGCCACAGACCCAGCTGCATCACAACACCGAGATGAACAACAGCAGGTACCGAGCACCCCCCCTCCCCCCCCAGCTTCCAGGCCTCTTCCGAGCACGATCACAAGTCACACACTCCCGCCGATTCTGTGCCCACGACTCTCAGAGCCGTAGCGAGACTTTGGTTGGCACTCCGGGGCAAGGTGCCATCCTTACATCCCCCCCCCCCATCCCTCCCCACCCCTCCCACCAACAATCGGGCTCCCCATTCAAGCGGTGCCCCCCATCACCTCTCGGGAGGGATGCCTGAGGCAGTCCACCGGGCCCGCCCCATCCTTGCTAAGGCACTAATGACCTCACTTGACAACCTAGCTGATGCATATCCTGGCCTGTGTACCCAATAGTGTCGTGATGATCTTGATTGGGTATAGCAGGTTGGCCGCAATGGGAACACTTTGAAAACGCTTCCTCTTGGGTCACACTCGTATCTGCTTTTCGTTCACGGGATTTGTTTGTCAATGAGCACTCCTTCCCGGTCCTTGCTCACCTCTTTATTTCATGATTTTCATTCCGATACATTCTCATCTGTTGCATTTTCAAATCTGTGTCCAGCCGATGATTATTTTACGTGGCTTTAAAATTTAGTACACCTTCCACATCACGAGTACTCTGTGTTTTAGCCCACAGGCCACATCATGTGTCACTCCGCTAATGTAATGCGAGGGCATAGCAGCGGCAGCGGTTTAACCCCGAAAGCCGGGCACATCTCGCGCTGAAAATACACATCCTATTTGAGTGAGCAACGTGCCTTGCTTTCGAAAGAAAACAAAGCAAGCCACGAATCAAGAGTAATTAAAAGTCAATGGCTTATGTAAATTCCCACATGATGACCGGACACTTTGTTGAGCTATCATTTGTGGCCAGGTCGCTTTTGAAAAAGAGCTATACAGCTCAGGGGGCCTTACCTGGTAAAATATTATTAGTTTATAGTTTTTGTTTTAATAGCTTGTACCTCAACAGCTAAAAGCACATCGGTTCAGTTCCCGAATCGTGTGCTGGTCCGTTTGGAGTCTGTAGTGAAACACTCTCCTGGTGTACATTGAGAGTCTGTGTGATAAAGTGGAGGAGGGGGGGGGGGGGTGATCCCGACCTCATGGTGCTGAATTGCGAACGTTATCAGCACCACTGAGTGGACAGGGGCACCCACTCCCAACAGCTCGTGGGTGTGACGTGGAGTGCGGTCGGCGGGGAGCTGTCAGTCGGGGCAGCGTGAACTTGGCAGCAACGAGGCTGTCGGTTGGGGGCAATTACGGGAGTGTGAGAGTCGAGATGAAAGGGGGCGAAATAGCAGTTTGGAGGCAGTTAAGCCTGGAGAGGAGAGGGAGCGGATGGGTTGTGAGAGCTCCGTTGGAAGTTATAGGATATATAAGCGGAGGGGTGTAAACAACAAGCTACCGATTGTTACATTTGTGAAGCGATATATTTGATTAAATTGTGTTACCCATTCTGGGTGCAAAACATACACGATTGTCAGAGTCTTCTCTGACTGTTTATGTATAGCAACGTTTAGGCGACGTTACATTTGTATGCCCTCTGCCCCTGTATTTCTTCATTGGTGTCCTCCAGGTTGTTCGGTTTCCTCCTGTAGTTGTTGTGAACTTCTTTCGCACCGTACATAGCCATGCGTGGTAATCGTAGGTGCGGGAAAAAAATAAGAACCATTCACTGTAACTGCTATTGGCCAAACATTCCAATACCGGAAAGTTACCTGGAAATTACTCATTTGGGAATAGATTTTTTTATTTTGTTTTACCAAGGAAGACATCTGACCAGAAACAATATGTCAACGGACATCGCCCCCTTGCTGCCAATAAACTTGGCAGGATCCTCCCCAAAAAGAGTCGTTGTACTCAGTGAGGCTTTCTTGGGTAAACAAGTGAAAAAGATACCAAAAAAATATACAAAAAAACGTCGTAATATTTGTTTTTAAAACTTCATTTTTCCATGAATTATTTACACGTAATTTAACTAAGCCAACGATGTATGCTTTGAGGTTGTTTTATTTGATATTCTATATTTATATATTTGTGCGGTGTGTTTTTATTTCCCCTGCTACGCGGTCGTTCGGCTCCTGCGTTTGTTTGATGTCCCCCATCGTCCGTATTCCGCTTCATGGCCCTTTGTCCCCTTCTGGTGACCCCGGGGTCACTCCCACAAATGAGACCATCCCTGACCAGTTTCCTAAATTATCGCTGGGTCTAAACAAAACAACAATAAACCAAAATAATGGTTTAACACTGCCATTAATTGTCACAATTACATCTCATGCACACCTGCCTCTTGCTGCGACAGCATTGTTGTTGTTGTTGTAGTAATTCCTTACAAAATGTATCTACTGTATTTGGTGTTGGAACATTTTAACACCTGTGTTTCGTTGCCAGAAAGGGTAAAACCCATTCAGATATTTCACGCTTTTATACTGCCAAAAAAGGTCCCACGATATATGTGTATTTATTTATTTTATGCAGCGTCATTCATGCTGATAGCATCCAACAACGCTGTACGTTAATTATATATAAGGACTTTATCTAATTGTCAATCCACCGCTCAATGAGCGCCTTTCTGCAGACTAATTGCGGGTCATGGAGATTATTATCTCTGTACTCTTTGAAACGGACGTCATCGAGGGTCAAACATTGCAAAGGCAAACACACGTAATTATTTCGTAATATAATTTGGCTTTATACATATGTATTATTTACATATTTTATTTCGTGTTGGTGAACTCTTGCTGCCGTGTCTGTCTGCTGGCCGAGTCACCCTTGAAAAAAGAGAGCCCTCTAGCTCAATGGGTAATTTACTTGGATGATGAACTCCTGATTCTCATTTGACCACACTTCACCACGCTGGTCAGTGCGAGTTGGTGAAGATATGGAACATAGCTCGTGAAAGCGTAGAGTACAACAGTGGACTTCCCTACACTGTCCCTCTGTTGCCTACCACGTGTTCGCGAGTAGCACCGATAGAGGCCGGCATGGTACGTGAGGGGGTAGGTGGCCAGCACCACGCCCGACTATCTTTGTCTCCAAAGTGGCAATGATCACACACCACATCCGGTACCCATTTGAGACTGAGTCGACCCAGGGGAGGCCCAGGACAGGTTCAAATAATCGTCACTGCTGTTGGCTGTGATCGGAAATTGAACCCGGGTCGCCGGATTCGTAGCGCAGTGCGCTAACCCCTACACCACCACTCCACACAAAAACAAAGATCCCCCATATAGCCTTGACAGATTGTTGGGGCAAGTGCTGTTATTGAGCACCTATAAAGGCCGGCATAGCACATGAGGGGATGGGTGGCCAGCACCACGCACGGCCGCCTTTGTCTCCCCAGTGGCGTTGTCCCCACAAACGCAAACGGACGTGCGTTTCTCCGCGACAGGACCGTGTACCGCGACCTGAGCCTCGTCCCCGACAGCGCTGAGTTCGACTCCGACGCCCTGCAGCGCACTTTTCCCCGCCGCTCCAGCAAGCAGCAGCAACAGCAGCATCAGCTGCAACAGCAGCAGCAGCAGCTGCAGCGCCACGCGTACCGCGAGACCCTCCTCGCCAGCGCGTCCGCCCCTCGCCGGGCGGCCGCCCTCGGCCACGGCCGCTACGCCGGCTCCAAGGCGTCGTGGGGCCATCGGCTGTCGGCGCCCAAGCGGAACCCGGTGGTGGCTTCCGCGGCGGCGGCCCCGTCGCCAGACTCGGGTTCGCCGGCGGCGATCGCTTCGTCCGTGAGCGCCACTCCCGTTGCGTTTCAGCAGCAGCAGCAGCATCAGCGGCAGAGACAGGGCTTCCTGCCGGCCGACGGACACGTGTCGGTGCTGCGCGAGCTGTCGGAGCTCGACTGCGAGATCGAGCAGATCAAGGAGCAGCTGCGGCGCGTGACGACGCGGAGGGAGGAGCTCGTGTTGCTGATGGACCAGCTCAAAAACTCCAAACTCTGAGCGCGGCTCATACACGCGCGGTCACGCACTGCTCGCGCCGATGCTGCTGCTGCTGGTGGTGGTGGTGGTCGCCGGACGTATCGAGACTATGGACCCAGTAGGGAGCCCTCCGATTGTTTTTTTTTTCTGGGTTGTCCGATGTTTTTGCTGCGAACGTTCCGGAAGGCCGGGGAGCTTCTTCGGGAACTGAGAGGAAGCACGTCCCGCTGTTCGGCACGACGCCCGACACGTCTTGCTCTGCCCGCAGAGTTACCAAAGCGCCCGGTTCCTGAACAAGGTCCTGGCACGTGTGGAGCGAAATGTCGGACGTCGCGCCAAACAGCGCGCGGTACGATACCGAAGGCAAATCGAGAGAGCAGCACAACCGCGAAAAGCCACGCAGCAGTGTAACGGACTTTGTGATTTATAATTCACGCTAGCTATTTGTCTCGGAACGATGAAGCAAAGGTTTTTTTGGGAAGTTTTGCTGAAGTTTCTCAGATGGAACCCGGGAATATAGATTTGCTTCGCTAGAAGAAGAAAAATAATTGCTAAAAAAAGAGCGATTTTAAAAAAGAATTCTGAAACCTCCCGAAGCTTTTGATGAGCACTTTATTTTAAGAAAAGTTGTGGAATTAATTTGAATGTTGTTAATAATGTGGGGGATACACGCATTTGGCTGCATAGTACTATTCCGTGTATTCTATATGCAAAGGATTCAAAGTAAAAAATGTGCCCAACATATTGGAGTTCATGCCCAGCAGGTGCAGATGACTTCAATATATTAAAAGGAAAATGCTTTAGCATGCAACAGGCAGCACACACTAGGTCTGGTAAATAATTAAAAAAAGAAAAAAAGACAGCTTTAAGCAATCTTAAAAGAAGAAAAAAAGCCATTGCTGCACTTTCCTGGATAACATTGCAATTAAGGCAGGGTTGGAGGATTACGCAAACATCATCGTGTTTTTTTTTTTAAATGGAATTTGTGAACAAAAATGGGCGTGTTGATAAATGCATGCCGAGCTTGGAGAAGCCATTTCGATGGCGCCCCGGGCGTTTTGCGTCCCCTGCAAATGAGCCTGTCGGGGGCCAAAGATCGGTCGCAGTGCAACGGTTAGCGCACGCGTCGCACTACCAACCAGGCCACCCGAGTTTGATTCCGGCTCCCGGCTAACACCAGTGGCGATTATCTCAATGGGTCCTTGGCCTCCGCCTAGGTTGACACTCAGCCTCAAATGAGCACTTGGTGCGGTGTGTGAACATCGCCACTGGGGAGGCAAACGTGGCCGGGCGTGGTACTGGCCACCGACCCTCTCGTGTAGCGTGCCGGCCTTCATAGGTGCTACTTGCCCCGACAGTCCGTGGTGTGAGCGGTGGACTCCGCTTCACCGCAGTAATCATTAGAACTCGCATAGACACCCACAGAGAGATGTACGTGCTCACATAGAGAGCCCGCAGTCTCGCACCGTCCGTCGCTCACCTCGCCGAATAATTTCAACTTGTGACGCACCGTAAACTATTCGCTCGCTCTCGAAGAGGGAGAGAGAGAAAATAACTCGGAGGCACGTAAAAGCACAGACAAGCAGAAAAGGCAGCACGGCTGTGAGCTGGTGCCAACTATTGCCTAAGCTCTGCAGGCCTCTCTATATTAAGGTGTTATAGGCCAATTAATTAGTGTTTGTATGTATCATGTTGAATTTCTTTCACTCGTAAGTAGTCAACCGTGCTAATCAGAGATGTGCGGGAAAAACAACAAACAAAACACAAAAAGCAGTTCTAAAGATTTTTTTTTTCAATCTGGATGATGCTTTAAAAGTGCATAGCTCAAGTGGCTTCCTAATATCGGAAGGAAGAGCTTTCCAGATGGCCGCAAAAGCGTGCGATGCATTGACCACCGTCTTTGTTCGATGGCGAGCTGAAAGCCGTTGCTGCGAGGATGACCACCGGTGTTTGCGCGATGGAGGCACGAGGAAGCACTTTGTGGTAGGAAACCGGAGCACGCAGAGAAAACTCGCGCGCGTGAAGGGGCAACGCTTGTCTCGTACAGACGGAACAGGTGGGCTCCACGTTTGGTCGACGCCTTCTTCTGGCAAGCCAGGGTATGGCTCCACCTCGATGCCCACGGGGAGTTTCGCAGAGCGTGCATGATCCCCCAACCCTCTCCTCCACGGTGGGGCTTCATGAAAGGCCACATGTATAGCCACAGACACTCGGCACGTTTGACATTGTGTTGCGTATTATGGCAAAACATTGAGGCAGATGATTGCTGGCTCCCAAATATATGTATACTACCCGGTCTTGAGTGCTGCATTTTCCAAGACGTACAGAGTTGCCCCCCCCCCTCACCCCCGTCTTCTCAGAGGCAAAATGCTAAAAAAGGAATTGGTTAAAATATTCTAATGCAGGACCCTCCTCCAAAATGGTCTCGAGACTCAGTGTAGAGAGATTTCCTGGGTAAATCTTAATCAGAATCTTTATAGTGGCGGAATACGACGAGCTAAAAAGCTATTTTTTTCCATAAATGTCCAGTAGGGGCGGGCCAGAGAATACTAAGGCTGCGTGGAATATTCGCTTAGCATTCAAACTTGGCTGAATACTGTGTCGGTTTTTTATTGTTTCTCATTGCACATTTAGCTGAATTGTAACATGGGCAAACATTCCGAGTCAAATATCTTGAACTGGCCCACGTTTCGGAGGCCACGTGATCACGTCACGTGACCATGGTGGGGGGGGAGACAGGTAAGTCGAATGCCTAGGGAATGGGAGCTCCAGGTGAGATGCTCATATTTTTGCCATAAAAACACATTTATTGGTGATATCAGTAAAAAAAAAATATCAAACAGTAAGAATAATACAATTAGAAATTTTACATGATAAAAACTGACAACCAATTAACAGTTCAGATGATACCAGCTAAAGGAATCAGGAACGTGTAACAGCAGTGGTTGTTATACGTTCCTTCAGCGAAGGGAGTGGAAGTGGTGGCGCGGCGGTTAGCGCACTGCACCATGAACTGTGTGACCTGAGTTCGATGACCCGGTCACGGCCAACACCGGTGGCGAGTGACGTGTCAACCGGTCCTCAACCCTCTCCCCACCTCCCCCTCACAAAATGGCACTAACCAGCGTGGTGAAGTATGGTCGACCGACACGACGAGGAAGGGACCATCATTCAGCAGTGGATAGAGGAAGGGCTGTAATTAGTTAATTGACGAATTATCATTCTCCACGAAATCAAAGTTAATTTGGACATTGTGTTTTTAAGACACTATTGTGCGTTTTATAGCCACGAACGGCCAGCGCTGTGTTTAAAAGGCGTTTAAGCAGTGATTGTTGCAATTTGAAATGAAACTCTACATATGTTCAGGAAAATGAATCAAAGGCTTCATAATCATCAGTATCCACCGGAGGTTAATGAGCAGTTTACCAAAACATACATATGGGGGGGATGTGCTGCAGATTTATTTTATTTTTCTGAAACTTGGATCGACTGAAAGAAAACTAGCATGAATTTTCAATTGTTTTGTTCATTTCGGATTTATCTGAAAATGTGACATCACAGGAAGTGACATCACTTCCTAGACGTCTCCACATCTTGGCTTTTCATGTAAACAAAAAAGTATTATCCCTCGACGGTAAAATTTGCTCATATTATTCCTGTTAAAATTCTCAAATGTCTACTTGAATATCATTGCTTCACTGACTGAACGTTGTTTTTTTTTTAAATGCCACACTCTTCATACGGATCGGTACCGTGTAAACAAGTTAAGTTAATCACAAAAAAGAGAACACGTTTGGAAATAACACTGCATTCAAATACAAATGTATATCATGTGTTTTTTTAAGGCAACAGTGTTGTTGACGAATGTGCTGAGTTTGGTATTGTTTGTTAATTGTGCGTGTGCACCACTGCTAGAGTAGCAGCATCAGCAAATCGTTTGTTTAAATATAATGGCAATGTGTTTAAAACAACAAATCTAAAATAAACTCCCAAAATGGACTTGGTAAAATTTTTAATCTGATGTCTGGATAAGAAATGAGATCAGAAACTCATCCCTAGTACATACTAAAACACGTCTTTTTAGGATACAAGTCATGGATTATAAAAAAAAAACAATTCCTTTATTTTCAGGGGAGAGAGGGGCACTTCGATGCTTTTAAAATCTGACTTTCTGACATCAATGCAGTGGCTCAGTTTGATGGACCAGACGTACTTGCATAATTTTGTTGGGGGGGGGGGAAGAATACGTAAGTGAACGAAAGCACCTGCTCAGTCTCAAAACTTCCATTAGCTTTTTGTGATGTCTGAAACTCTGCCTCGAAATGTCCAATGTTAAAGGAAAAGTCAATTCCATTAAAAGTCGTAGCTCTTCGTTCCACCGCATTCTATTTGTAGGGGGGGGGGAGGGAAAGCACTCGGAGGCGGATTCACGGTGTTTTCGATTGCTGGCTGGAATTTTTTAAAAGCACCGCGGAATGAATTTAGAACTTTCACGACGCACGGTTTGCATTAACCGTTTTCTATCAAAGCATTCGAACGCAGTTGCCATCCATGAAACTAAACAAAACAATTTTTTTTTATACCGGGTAAGGCCCACTGAGCTATGTCGCCTTATTTCAGACGCGACCTGGCTATCGCAAATGATAGCTCAACGAAGCGGTTTATCATCGCGCCGACTCTAAATGTGGAGGGGAAAAAACCGGAGGGCCTGGAGAAAAATCCATGCAACCACGGGGAGAGAGACACGCAAATCCAAGTATACAGGCGTCAGGGTCGGGATCGAACTCATCATCTCCTGTATACCAGGAGAGGTAGTTAACATCTCGCCACCGTGGCACCACTCGCGCTGTCATTCATCACACTTCATCCACAGCGCTCGTCTTCTCAGCAGCGTTCCCAACCCACCCCTTTGGCTGCCATTCTTTCACCAGGCTCTCCCATTGGCCAGTTTCGTCCTTTTCTTGAGCGTCTCAATCGGGAAGAACTGGACCAATGCCACTTCTGGATTGAAAATTAATTTCTCTAGAACTGCTTTTTGTATTTTGGTTTGCTGTCCTTCCCCCGCACCTCCGATTAGCACGGTTGGCTATGTACGGTGCGAAAGAAGTTCAACTTACATGCAACATACATGCTTAGACGTACTTAGCTATGATGACGTGGCTTGCTCAAGCCCAATCTTCTTCAGTCAAATGTGATGTTTCTGATTTGCGTTTTTTTTATTCGATCAAAGTCTTCATTTTCGTCTCGGTTTAATATCAGTTGTGCATCTCTCCATATTTCTTTCTGCACTTAGCAGGTTTTTTTTTTCTCCCAGTCTTATTTTTAAGTGTTTCTCAATTCACAGGTTACAGTTAGCAATGCCTACTGATTGAAAACCTTCCTCTTGGGGCACACTCCTATCTGCTTTTTATTACGGAATTTACTTTTTTGAATGAGCACTCCATCTGGTTCTTGTTCACCTCTTTATTTTTTCATTTCCATCAGATACATTTTTAAAAAATGCCCTGGGTATAGACTGATTATGTATATTCTGCTGCATTTTCAAATTTGCATCCAACCAACGGTTATTTCATGTGGTTTTGAACAGTACACCTTTCACATCGTGAGCACTCTGTGTTTTAGTCCAAGGACCAATCAAATGTCACCCTGCTAATCTTATATGATGGCAGAGTGGCTCAGTGGTAACACTTGTATCTCACAGCTAAAATGACATAGGTTCCGATCCCGACTTGGGTGCCTTTCTGTGCGTAATGCCTACGTTGCCTGGCTGCCCTGTATGGATTTTCTCTGGCTTCTCTGGTTTATTGCATAGCTAAATTAAAAAAAAACATCCATCAGTCTAACTCGTAATGGCCAAAAAATCCGATGACTAAAAAAATACAAATTTTCTCAATAGAAAAATCTCCTCTTCCGATTGGAAAAAGGTATTGACACCCAATGAGGCTTTCCTGGGTAAACAAATATGGTAATAATATTGAATACATATGCAGATGCGGTTAACATTTGTTAAATACTAAATCTCAAACTACACGCTTAAGTGACATAACATGCAAATGTTCACGTGGAACAGAAAACAATCTTCAATCCCAATTCTAGGAGAATAAATTAGACACCAGTTGCATAGCATATATTTACGAGTGGTGAAAGGTCAGGGGCGATGGGGTTAATGCATTTTACTGACACCAAATCCCATTATCACTGCAAATGCCAGTATAAACAAAACATTCCAAAATTCGTGTCACGACTGAAAGACGTAAATATATATAAACGTTTTTAAAAAATGCCACTGTAATGTCACACTTCTGTCAGTATTACAATATCTACATTTGACAGCTTACTATGAGTACCAACACGATGACAAAGGGAGCTTGAGGAGGCAAGATGCACTTGTGAGCCAAGCCAGTCTGGGGCCCTCGCGGTACGGGTGAGGTTTTTTTTTTCCACTGGCCATTTACCGAGCCGAGCCAGAACCACACTATGGTCACAACAAGCCACCCGAATCTGGCTTGAGGCCAAGCAGGGCCAGTGTGCGGGGGCTGGGGGCTAGATAGCGATATTATATTACAGGGTCGCGTCGGTGCGGGTGGGGCCACGGGGACACACCGTCGCATATGCTGTGTGCCTCCCTGAGCTTCATGGCTGCATCTCAACTCTTCGCAAATAGACATCACAACGATTAACGACGATACGCCACATTACGCTGATTGCTGCTGGCATCCTGACATTCCAGCGCTGAAAAAACACCGCTCCTAGATTCCACAATGCCATATGACATAATAATTGTTAAATTAATTACCGTTTTTTTTTTGCTCGCTGTCGTATTATCTGGTTGCTTCGTTCTTGTTTCTCCGTCGTACTGCGGTTGATTGTCGTGGTGTCCGACGTTTCGCTCCACAATGGAATTCAGTTCGTGAAGAAGGTTCCGGCACGTGGAGCAAAACGTGCAGAACAACATGCAGTACGACCTTAAAATGCATCGGAGAAATACAAAGCAGCAGAAGCACAGCTGCACGAACACCGACACAGTCGTAGACATGAGGAATATTATTGTTGTTGCGTGACGTGTGATGTCAATGTGACGTTAAATGCCATGGGCCTTAATGATTTAAGAACGCTACGTTGTGTGTCCGTTCTTGTGCCAAAATTCTGCAAAGTTTGCAAACAGCCCAAGATGTTTGACTCCGATTGTTACTCTGGCTTTCTAGACCTTGTCCTGATTATGCTTAATGCAGTCACAAGCGGAAACATCGCGTGTGTAATTGCTAAGTTTGGTTGTGGGGATTTGTTCTTCAACTTACCAGTGAGCTGAGCGAATAACAATTGGCGTGTTAAACGCTGGTATACGTGACAATTTAATTTGTTTGGCTGTGTCGGTTGGTGGAGCATTCCTTGCGACATAGATTTGGCCCTGATAATTCACTATGTAACACAATTTTTTGTTCCTGGGTACTAAGTGTTATTTTTTAATTGCTCATGCCTAAAAAGTATAGAAAACGGCTATTATTCCCCACAAACGTTGCTTTTGTGACCAGGACTGTAATGTGAACAAAAGACACAAATACACACGTTTTCTTATTGAAAATAGGTACATTTCAAAATATCACTGTCCTGGTCACAAAAGCAAAGTTTCTGGGGGAATAATAGCCATTTTCTAAACCTTTGAATCATAAGCAATTAGGAAATAACACGACCCAGGAACAAAACTTTTTTGTTACACAGTGTTATTAATGGAGTGAATTATTAATTTTGCTTTTGTGTGCAGGTGAAAAAAGCAAAGTTCGTGGGGAATAATAGCCATTGTATGTACTTTTGAGGCATAAGCAATTCAGAAATAACACTTACTACCCAGGAGCAAAACAAATTGTTGCACAGTGTAATTGCTTGGCCTAGCCCCAAAGTCAATGACGAAACATAACAGCGGCTGAGAAAACCCACGTGCTGGGTCGCTCATGATGAAGCCTATTTGTAAACGATTTAGCTGCCGTGGCAGGACGGCCGTACGAGTGAGATGGACGCATCTCATTGGCTGTAAGAAGTGCAGGACTGCTGGCGGAGCCCTAAGAGATTCCCCCTGTATAGGGAATTCGGCCCACACTTCAATGCTGGCCAGATATCGTGAGAGAGGTGGGACCAATTGATTGACGTGTGGTGCCTCCCCATCACCAGTGCTGGGCAGACAGATGTGGGGTTGGATTTGAGAACATTTAGCCGATTGTTGTCACTGATGCGCCAGGAGACGGAATCGAACCGGCGACTTCTGGATTGCAAGTCCAGTGCGCTGCGAACCACCGCAACCACATCCCGAGTGACTGTAGGCAATGTAAATAATGTTTGTTCAAACCGAGATAGATTTATATCAGCACGTCCGAGGTAAATGTGCCCCTTGTTTGTCAAGCCGCTGCTGAATGAGGGCCTCCTCACGACCGGATTGGTCAAGGCGGGGGACGTGCGCAGACATTGGGGCAGAGCACAATTCAACGATGGATTTTCGTATCTTCTCAAGATTTACATGGCCCCTTTAAACCAAGGGGCGCTTTACATCAGTGATTAAACAAAAAAATGGTACGTGCGGTGAGAGCGGTTGAGATGTTTTTTTTTATTTAAAGTGGGGTTATTGAAAGTGGTATTTTAGCTTCGGTGAAAGTTGGGAGAACGGGCGGGAGAGGTTAGCGGGGGGTGTGTTGGGCCTGGTCGTAGCTGGGGGGGCAGGGAGCAGCAGTAGGGTGGGCTGCACTGCCCCCTGTTACCCGCAGTGTAAACACCGCAGCAGCCTATAGCACCTGTTTTGCACGACGGTCGCCCATCCAAGCACTCTCCAGGCTCAATATCTGCTTAGCTTGCGAGTTCCGTCGAGAGCGGGATATTTTGGGGCCCTTTGGTCTCATGCGTGTGGATATAAATACATTCCCAAAAATCCAACTTGCATTACAATGCCCCTCATTAAACTGCATATCTCTACCCAGGGCTTGATTTGATACCTGAAGCTGTCAGGGCGGTGAGCTCCACACCCCCTTCCGCCACAACACAGAATAGTTTCCGTGAGAAAGTGAGGCCTCTTCATACCAAACTTCGTTTAAAGCAGGGTGGGTGGGGTGGGGGGGACAGCAGGGCCAAGAGGTATCTGGGAAGCGATGAATTATTATACCTATGGGTGTCCTTTATGTAAATGAATCATAGAACCACAACACGCTCCTCGGAGATTATGTGTGAAGGGGGGGGGGGGGTCACGGATGGATGCCTGCTTTTTGAATGTAAGAAATGGCTTTGCGCTGATGATTATACTCGTTTTTTTTTATACATCAACGGACAATGCTTTGTGTGTGGTACGGGAAACGCCAGGTTGTGGAAAAACAAATACGGCGAAGAAGAATAAGCGACGGACCACAGTTTGAGGATGGGGCGTGCGTTTCCTCCTTAGGGGCCGTCCATAAATGACGTCACGCACCTAGGGGGTGGGGGCGTCAGACATTTGTGACGATGCGTGACGATGGGGGATGGGGCGGTTGAGAAATTTGACGTCACATCGGAATACGCAACTTTCAAAAAATATAGACAACACGTTCTACTTAATTACATATACTTTTTAATAAATGTTTCTCCTACAACATCAGAGTGCAGCGCCACATTAAATACGCACTACAATGACAATAGTTTAAAGCGATTTGAAGCATGTTTTTTTTTGGGCGGGGGGCAGAGCTTTGTGACGTCATATATGAGGGGGGTCTGACTTTTTGCGACGCCGTGTGACGAAGGGGGGGGGGGTAAAAAATCGTCCAAAATTGCGTGACGTCATTTATGGACGGCCCCTTAATTAGTCGCGATTGAGTCGGCGATTTGGTTATTCGTTTATTCTGATCCTCGCAACACACTTGTGTCACATCGGAGGCGCGCACTGGCTCCCCCCACCGCCCCCGCCGCGCAACAGGATAAAGAAGAAGAGTGTTTGAGTTGACAAGTCTCGCTCGTTTCCCTCTTCCCGCCGGGACGGGGGAAGGCTCCACGCGTGATGGACAAACCCCCCCCCACACTCTCCGCGTGAGACTCGTCGGTAGCGGCGCTTAGGCAAAAGCAAACAAAGCAAATCAAGCAAACGCTTCGAGCCCCCAAGGGAGCTCAGGGGCGGGAGAGCGTTGGGGGGGATTAATGAAAAAAAAATAAAGGTGAGCCCAATGTTGTATTGTCATGAACATAACACGGTCATTGGTATCGAGTGTCGATTACACTTTAATTGTTGTTTTCTTGAATCTCTCCTTAAATCTCACTGGCATCTCTTTTGTCTGCCTGCATTCGTCTTACTTCACCACGGCTCCATCTCTTGTCGATATCCCCTCTGTCTTGCCACCGCCTGATTAGCGCGGTTGGCTACGTGCGGCGCGAAGGAAGTTCAACCAACAGCGCTGTGCGTACGCACATTCTGTCATCTCGCTTCACGAGGGAGTTTTTTTGTGCTTTATTGAAAAGTGTGGAGCTCCAATTTTATTTCGTTGAGGCCCCACCACGGACCCTCGCGATGACCTCACCGCCGATCTCCTCGAGCCTCCCCAACGAAGAAGGTGCTGAACAACATCCCCTGCTGTGCCCGACGCGTCGTCCTTGACACATACTTACACTCGTTCTGCATTGCGCGTAAATAAACTTGATCGTTTTGGTTTGTCTCTTGAACAGCGACCCTGACTGTCCTTTATTCACGTAGCCCCGCCGTTCTTCGTTTCGTGCGGGGTGGAGGCGGTGGTAGCCGAGTTCGATCCCCGGCCACGGCGAACGTTGCTGGCCGGGATGATGTCTGAAGCGATCTGCCGGGCCAATTCGTGAAGGCAGATGACTCTGGGATTTGTTCGGCACCGCGCGACGGGTCAGTTGCCGCAGAAGCTCCGGGCAACGTGGAGGGCAAAACGTGGGACGTCGTGCCGGGCAACACGCGGTACGACCCGAACAACACATTGGAGAAATAATTTGGCATTTCATCGATGATTATTTGGAACCAAAAATGGAGAGGATGACCTTTGAGGACTTTCATACACACGTGCAGGGCATTTTAATAATTGGCGGATGCTATGGAGACATTTCGCCGTGTAAAACAAATTATAATGCGTGAAACACCCTTAAATAAAAAGACAAAGCAGTTGTTTTTTCTTGTAACTATGTGTGCACATGTACGCGAATGCATAATGAATAAATAAACACCACAGAGGGTAGTGGCCAGGTACCATTAAATTACGTATGCCACGTAATTAGATTACAGAAATTGTCTGGCCTTGGGCCAAAATGACACGAATTTCATTTTGTGATTTCAACAGCTTTGTCACAGCGCAACATTGTAAATAACCCACAGCAATGACCAACAAAATAAACCCATTACAACTCTCCGCCGTGTGAATGCTTTCACATAATGATGTATGTGCTGGCCACGGAGTCATTATACGTGCCACGGTATACGATACGGTAACATGATATACATTCACGTCGGATGTGGAGTCGTGGCGCGGTGGTTATCACTGCTTATTGCCCTGCGCCACGAGCCCTGCGACCTGAGTTTGATTCCTGACTGCAGCGAACGACGGTGGCAGGTAACATCTAAACCGGTCCTGGGTAGCACCCCGCACACACCTCCCCCAACCCCTCCCCCAACCCACATCCATCAGTAGATTTGAAGTTTTCGTGACTGCAAGGATCCATACTCTTTGGTTCTTTCGGTAAAGTCACGTAGGTAAAAACGTCGTGATTTAACTTAGTTTTTTTTATTTTTACGTTCACCTTCGTGACTTTACCGAAAGAACCAAAGAGTATCCGTCAGTAGATTGAATTGACCATACTTCACCAGGCTGGTCAGTATGGATTGGTGAAGGGGGTACCCAAGGACCGGTTCAGCTATGACTGGCCACTGATATTAGTCTTGGCTGGAAATCAAGCTCGAGTCTCTAACCACTGCATGAAGGCTTCTCTTTAATACAAGAATACATGGACACCATCATTATTCTCATCCACTGATCACATCCCGTCAATGGAAAGTCTCAAATTCCAGACCCCGTGAGAGTTTTGTTACAAGAGTAAAGCATTGCATGTCACGAGACACACCCCAGATTTCATTATTGCCACCGTCATCAGCCTTGATCTATCCACTGCTCGATGAAGACCTTCCCAAGCCGTCACCATCCTGTGATGGGCCTGTGATGCAACAGTTCACAGATCTCCTGCGCAAGAAGTCGTTGTGTCACGCCATCCCCTTTGGGTGAACATCATCTCAGATGCGTTTCCTTCTTTGGCTGCGACTTTGCAGTCGTCTCAGCCACCAGCCAAAATGACGAGCAACTTCAAGCGGATGCTTGCGAAAGCATCACCTCCCAAGATATGGCTTGCAAAAGGCGAAAAAAACTAAGAGAAGTCACGAATCGCAACAGACTTTTAGCTGGCTACGTATGAGACGATCGCATGGAATGGTGCGAATTCAATCTGCAAACTGATATTTACCCTTTCCTAACCTTGGCCATATGAGAAAACGCCACAGGTGTCCTGAATCGAGCGCTTATTCATTCACACGAACCGCAGGGGAGTTTTAGAGCACCACACTTTTGGACAGTCCTTAAATCCCAGGCACACAGCTCTCACCTCGTCTTACATGGACGTGGTCATGTCACGGTGACGTTTGCGGTGGTTAAACTCGCGCATTCCCATGGCACGCTCATGATATGGCCGCATTGTGTTGATATTTCATGGGTGCTTTTGTGCGGGAGGGACCTGTCACCCTGCAGGGGTCTAGGCGCATTTCCTTCATGGGAGAAATTGAAATATTATGTTTCGGAGGTGAGCCCAAGGCTTAGGGCACTAATACCGTGTCAGAGACACGGAGCAAGCACCGCTCAGATCCTGGGTTTGACATCAGGTGCCACGGTGGCGAGATTATTCACTTTCTCGGCTGGTCTACAGGAGGTCGTGGGTTCAATCCCGACCCTGGCACCTGAGGTATATTTGGAATTTGCATGTTTTCTCTCTCCCCGTGATCGCGTGGATTTTTCTCCGGTTTTTCCCTCCACATTTAGAATCAAAATGCGTTTAGAGTATATGGCTGCTGTAAATTTCCACGTGATAAGCCACTTCGTTTGGCTATCATTTGGGGCCAGGTCGCCTCTGAAAAAGAGCTAAATAGGTCCGTGGGCCTTGCCTGGTGAAATAAAAAAAATCGTTTTTTTATAGTTTACATCTGGCCAGTGTGGAGAAATATGCCAAACACCCAATATGTGCAGCACACTACAGCTTCCTCTCAGAGATGCATTTCTTGTCAGCGGTGGCATGAGCAAGCAATTGCACCTTGACCTCTTCATTGCACCTCTGCACCTCCGATGAGCACGGTTGGCTACTTATGGTGCGATTAAAGCTCAACATACATGTTGGTACAATTTTGAATGCCGCCGCTTGAGATGTAAACCATGCTCTCAAAGTTAGACAGGTCGTGGTCTCAGCCCAGTCAGCACGTTAAGGCCACGTGACGTGTCGAACGCCAGCTGGCAGGAGGTCACGGGACAGACCCAGCAGGTGCCATGGGTCGACTGATTGAGATGACTGGCCGATGCACCACCTGTGTCCCCTACTGTGCCAAGTTGCTGTATTTAGCCACCCGGCGTTCCGCTGGTTGTTGTGAACGTCGCTCCTTTGCCCTCCGTTGTTGCTGGAGGACAACTGCCTTCCAACTGCCCAATAGCGTCCTTCACCTTTACACCCTGCCAAGACGTATTAGGAGGGAATGAGATATATTAAAACGGCACCTGCACAAAAGCACTCATGAAATATAAACACAATGCGGCCATATCATGAGCGTACCATGGAAATGCGCGAGTTTAACCACCGCAAACGTCACTGTGACATGACCAACAACAGATGCTTAAGATCTACATTGTTTTGATGAAAGACAGGGGGCACGTATGTCTTAAAATGCCAATACAGTGAGGGAAAAAAGTATTTGATCCCCTGCTGATTTTGTACGTTTGCCCACTGACAAATAAATCATCAGTCTATAATTTTAATGGTAGGTTTATTTGAACAGTGAGAGACAGAATAACAACAACAACAAAATCCAGAAAAACGCATGTCAAAAATGTTATAAATTGATTTGCATTTTAATGAGGAAAATAAGTATTTGACCCCTCTGCAAAACATGACTTAGAACTTGGTGGCAAACCCCTTGTTGGCAATCACAGAGGTCAGACGTTTCTTGTAGTTGGCCACCAGGTTTGCACACATCTCAGGAGGGATTTGTCCCACTCCTCTTTGCAGATCTTCTCCAAGTCATTAAGGTTTCGAGGCTGACGTTTGGCAACTCGAACCGTCAGCTCCCTCCACAGATTTTCTATGGGATTAAGGTCTGGAGACTGGCTAGGCCACTCCAGGACCTTAATGTGCTTCTTCTTGAGCCACTCCTTTGTTGCCTTGGCCGTGTGTTTTGGGTCAGTGTCATGCTGGAATACCCATCCACGACCCATTTTCAATGCCCTGGCTGAGGGAAGGAGGTTCTCACCCAAGGTTTGACGGTACATGGCCCCGTCCATCGTCCCTTTGATGCGGTGAAGTTGTCCTGTCCCCTTAGTAGAAAAACACCCCCAAAGCATAATGTTTCCACCTCCATGTTTGACGGTGGGGATGGTGTTCTTGGGGTCATAGGCAGCATTCCTCCTCCTCCAAACACGGCGAGTTGAGTTGATGTCAAAGAGCTCCATTTTGGTCTCATCTGACCACAACACTTTCATCCAGTTGTCCTCTGAATCATTCAGATGTTCATTGGCAAACTTCAGACGGGCATGTATTTGTGCTTTCTTGAGCAGGGGGACCTTGCGGGCGTTGCAGGGTTTCAGTCCTTCACGGCGTAGTGTGTTACCAACTGTTCTCTTGGTGACTATGGTCCCAGCTGCCTTGAGATCATTAACAAGATCCTCCCGTGCAGTTCTGGGCTGATTCCTCACCGTTCTCATGATCATTGCAACTCCACGAGGTGAGATATTGCATGGAGCCCTAGGCCGAGGGAGATTGACAGTTCTTTTGTGTTTCTTCCATTTGCGAATAATTGCACCAACTGTTGTCACCTTCTCACCAAGCTGCTTGGCGATGGTCTTGTAGCCCATCCCAGCCTTGTGTAGGTCTACAATCTTGTCCCCGACATCCTTGGAGAGCTCTTTGGTCTTGGCCATGGTGGAGAGTTTGGAATCTGATTGATTGATTGCTTCTGTGAACAGGTGTCTTTTATACAGGTAACAAGCTGAGATTAGGAGCACCCCCTTTAAGAGTACCTAATCTCAGCTCGTTACCTGTATAAAAGACACCTGGGAGCCAGAAATCTTTCCTATTGAGAGGGGGTCAAATACTTATTTCCCTCATTAAAATGCAAATCAATTTATAAAATTTTTGACATGCGTTTTTTTGGATTTTTTTGTTGTTATTCTCTCTCTCACTGTTCAAATAGACCTACCATTAAAATTATAGACTGATCATTTCTTTGTCAGTGGACAAACGTACAAAATCAGCAGGGGATCAAATACTTTTTTTTCCCTCACTGTAGGTCGTGTACCCGCATAGAACCAACGGGATGTGGCCTAACGCCCAGTGAGGGAGACAGTTTTTACAGTTAGAGGCAAATGGCCACGTCTTCGTGTGTTGCACTGGCTGAGTGACATGGGCGTGCAGAGGCGTTCATCCAGCAGTGGATTGAGAAAGGCGTTTTAAATTATCATAAATTTGTTATTGCACAGTGTACGATTGTTCTACGTTCAGCATTAATCTTTGTCATACTAACACTCCATGACCTTTGAAATGTGACAACTATATCGACCCTAATCTGGGTTTCGTTTACCGATGTTACATTGTCATAAAAAGACGATGTATCGTCTCCATAACATTTGACTTTGAGTTTGCATACATTAAAGTTAAAATTGCATACAAGATAAACTCTCCGCTGAGAGCTCACTATGTAACAAAATTTTTGTTCCTGGATGCTAAGTGTTAATTTTTAATTGCTTATGCCTAAAAAGTATAGACAATGGATATTATTCCCCACAAACTTTGCTTTTGTGACCAATACTTTACGTGAAGGAATGACGCAAATGCACACCACGTTTTCTCATTGAAAATAGGGAAATTTCGAAATATCAATGTTCTGGTCAAAAAAGCAAAGTTTGTGGGAAATAATAGCCATTTTCTGTACTTTTGAGGCATACGCAATTAGGAAATAATACTTACTACTCAGGAACCATTTTTTTTGTTACACATTACCTTCGTGAAAGCATTTGTTTTTTTTATATAAATTAACTGTATTCCCAAATTATGTAATTCACGTTGATGCTTCCGTGAGTGTGTGGGTGGCGGATGGAGGGGGTTAGAGAGACATTGTTGCATATTATCTGTCAATTATGAGCATGCATATTAAGTTTTAATTTACAAATCTTACGCGCAAATGTGTAAATGTAACACAATAAACTTAACCGCGATTTTCCTTGACGATTGGTAAGTAAAAGGTGCAGGCCCTGCAATAGTCTGAATCAAGTCTCAGCTGGGCGGAAGGGCCTTGAGTTCCCCGAGTGTATTTGGCCTACTCTTCTACGTTGGCCTCACCTCCTGGAACGGGTTTTGCAGTTACCCACACTTTACCCCACCACACGTGACCTGCCGATCGACTACCTGTGGCGAATCCATTGATACAGCCGCTGGCTGGGAAGAGGCAATGCGGGGGGAGGAGGGGGCGGGGGGTGGAGGATTTAATAAAACTTGGACATCTGTGAACACTACTGGACATCTGTTTTTTAAGCGCTTCATAGCTCATCGGATTTCTCCAGAATAAATCAAGATCCTGATTTCAACTACCAAGCCGGGCAGATCAAATTTGAGCCGGCAACCTCTGTCCAGTGCGGTTTAATAACCATTAAATCCCGATAGCATCTACTGTGAAGGGGGTTGGGGTGGGGGGGGCAATAGAGCAACGTGCTCGTTGTTTTAACTTGCCGCGCTCGTAGATCAGCATCGAACCGACGACCACCTGCGTATTGCAGGTCCCGTGTTGCTGACCGCTCCACCACTGTGGCAGCATCCGATGATTCACGAAGAACGTACGGCCGTGAGGGATGGCGGGGGGGTGGGGAGGTCATTTTCCAGCAGTGGAGAGACCACGGGATGATGATGATGATGACAATGATAATGCCCAACGTATAAATGTCACGGTTTTTTTTCCCCCACGTGTAAATATACAACGCGTGCGCTACTTGACCACAATTCCCCTCTGAGTGATAGGGGTCCCTTTAAATGTGAGACGGATTTAATTGAAACCGCTGTTTGGTTAACAGTGAGTGCATGCGAGCACATTAAATATCCCTTCCAATTATGTTTCCTGATTGCTTTCTCTGCACTTCTGTGGGATTAGCCGATGTATAACAGACAAACACCAATTAATTGAGGCCGGTCTGTTTAAGCAGTGAATTAAATCGAACACTGACGCAGGGCCCGTTACTTGACGCGAGTCTTATTTGCAGTCGCGAGCATTGATACCGGGTTACATTGTTGTTTGGCACCTCGTGTGTATTTTTTTTTCGTATCCGCACATTTAAAATATTACCTCTTAATTGATACATTTCAGTTATTGAAAACGTTGCTGTTGCCTTGATTTAAATTACGTTTTCTTGGTTCTTTCGGTAAAGTCACGTAGAAGGGAAATAGTAAAATAAGAAAAATATAAAACAATACAAATTCTCACGACTTTTCGACTGCAACACAAGCAATCATCATCAGGTGTGAAATCCACAGCAAGAAAATTTTGCTGTGGATTCAGCAATCATCATCAGGTGTGAAAGTTTTTCTTGCTGTGGATTTCACACCTGATGATGATTGCTTGCGTGAAATCCACAGCAAGAATTTTTTTCTTGCTGTGGATTTCACACCTGATGATGATTGCTTGTATTGCAATCGAAACGTCGTGATCATTTTATTGAAAATTTTTATTATTATTTTATTATTATTTCCCTTCTACGTGACTTTACCGAAAGAACCAAGAATATGAATCCCTGCAGTCACGAAAGCTTTAAATAAAAATTTAAATTACGTATCTATAATTATTTACAGTCGATTCTCAATCCACAGATGGATGAAGACCTTCCCCACACCGTTGTCAGTCACGAGGGGTTGTCTTGTCCATACTTCACCACCCAGGTCAGTGCGGGTTAGCGATTTGTTACGTTCACAAAAAAACATGCATTGCCTAGAGCATTAAGCATGAACCCTGAGTAGTGAAAATAATATATTATAATAACAGCAATTTCTATCGGTCAGTAACACCGCAAACAAATGTGTTGAGCTTAGTTTTAAACGCAGATAATACAAGTCCTTCGCTCATGTGGGTTATCTCCGGGTGCTCCGACTTCCTCCCACGTGTATAAGCACCCATTAACTGGCTGAAAACATCTTCATATGTAGAGGACAGCAGAGCTCGGGAAATTGCTGGTCTTTGGTAGCGCCGGCTCACCGTGTGGCTGCTGCCTTCCCACTCGTTCGTGGTTCCTCCTCGCGCCTCTCACTCTTGACAGCTGTAATCACATATTGGCTCTCGAGCCACATTCATATGTGCTGACCCCCCTCCCCCATCTGTGAAAATAAAACTTGGACATCTGTGGAAAAGGTCTTCGTAGCTCATCGGATTCCTTCTCTAGTCTAAATAAAGATTATGATTCTGATATTTGTCGTGAGGTCAACTTATCGTGATTTATTCTGGCTCAGCTCAGCAGATTAGCAGATTCATGAATCGGGCTTCTGTCTGTGTGTGGTACGTATGCTCTACCCCCTATTCTGCATGAGTATTCTCCGAGTTTTCCACTTTTCTCCCATAGATAATATATTTTAATGCAATGCAACTGGCATTGACCAACATCCCAATGTTGAATAGTTACTTTCAAATGACTCAATTTGGTTAACACGAAGCAACATCGCCTCCTCTCCCTATTGCAAAACATTTTTTGGCAGAACCCTCCTGAAAAAAATATAAATATTGGAAATGATTTATATTCGGCAGCCTCATTTAGTCGCACTACTTGGGACGTGTCTCTGTAAGCCCAGAAATTAGAGTTTACCTGGATTCAAACTCATGATGCCTGCGGCGATGTGCATAACACATGGCCGTGTATTGTATTATCCCTCTGAGCCAGCCAGAGGCATCAGAGTCTTTGGCATGTGCCATATGAAATAAGTATCAATCTGAAAGTTTAACTTTTTCATTCCCCATTTGCTGGAGAGTCCAAGGACACTGCAAAGTGGTGAATATTTGTCAAGGGGCAAAGCATGCACGGAAATCCCTCCCTTGGCAAAAAGACACGGAAGATGCTACGCAGAAACAAGCGACATTTTATTGCCCCAAGCAAATGAAGGTGCCCTGATTAATAACAATCTTTTTTTTTTAAAGAAGAGCGCTTGTGGTGTCACAGGTGAATCGCTGGATTTTTTAAACGGAACAAATGGCTTTGCAATCATTGCTATCAACTGACATTGCTTAGTGCGCGGTACGAAAATGCCAGAGTAAATTTTTTGTAAAAATATATATTTATATATATTTTAATTTTTTGAGCGAGTGTGTTTGTTAGTGAGTCGGCGATTCGGGGCGATGCATTTTATTCATTTATTTACCTTACATGCTCGTCAGCTCGTGGGCTCCCAGCCCCCCCCCCCCCACCGCTGCAATAAAACGAGTTTACAAGTCTCGCTCATCCCCTCTTCTTACCGAGACGGCTCAGCGCATGATGGACAACAACCCGCCCACACCCACCGCGCTTCCTACCCCCTGCCCCCGTCGGTCGCGGCACTTGAGGCGTAAGCGAACGAAAGCGAAAGCATAGAGCCCCGAAGCAGCTGAGGGGGGGGGGGGGAGCCCCCCCCCCGCCCCCCCCCCCCACCCCCAATTCGTGGCGAAACAACGGTGCATCAAACACCAGCTCAAATTCACGCGCTGATAAACATAACAAGCTAATTGTTATGAAAGGGAAAATTCATCTCACGGATCTCTAGTTCTCCCGCTAGCTCTCACACTTGTCATTTCACGTCTCCGTAATTGTGTCTACATTTCTCTTATCTCACGACCGTGCGTCTCTATCGCTTGCCGATATCACATTTGTCGTACCGCTAGGAGCTCATTTATGGGTTGAAAGAGAGGCCTCCCAAAATGTGTTTCTACTTAAAGTCCCAAGTGGGCCCACACCACCACTGACAAAAGCCTCCCTCACATGCAAGGTAAAGGTTGCTGCTCTTGAGCTCCACTCACGTCAATGCGAGTGTCCACATAATGCGGCATTGGTGTTGCACCTGACATGTGTGAGCATTTATTTTTTATTTAATTTATTATTTCACGTATCAAACTAGATTCGAAGCTTTCGTGGCGGCAGGAATAACTCTTTGGTTCTTTCGGTAAAGTCACGCAGAAAATAAAATCTAATTATAATAGAATACGACGTTTCGATTGCAACACAAGCAACCATCATCAGGTAAGAATGAATGAGAAAAAAAACAACCATAGTAAACTTAGAAGCACAATGCAACACAACACAAAGAGCCGGCCAAACACAACAGCCAACACCCCACCAGGCTTACCACGCTCCTCCAAAGAATGACAAACAGAGGAGCGTGGTCATCCAGGTGAGGTGTTGGTTGTTGTGTTGGCCGGCTCTCTGTGTTGTGTTGCATTGTGTTTCTAAGTTCACTTTGTTGTTTTTTTCTCATTCGTTCTTACCTGATGATGGTTGCTTGTGTTGCAATCGAAACGTCGTGTTCTATTATTACTTGATTTTATTTTTTACGAGACTTTACCTTTTTTACTTGATATAGAAAGTGCCATCTTATCTTATCACACATTAATATAGCGCCTTTACCGAGGCGCTGTGCAGTGAACTAACTATGGTACAAGATGATTGGCGGGATGAAACGAGACGAGTGGATGGGATATCTTATCCTATATTTACATAGCGCCCTTATCCAAGGCGCTTTACACGGGTTACGAGTGGTGCAATGAGGGCAACTAAAAGTGATGTGGTGCATAGGGATGTGGTATGGGGAGGGAGGTTAGTGGGTACGGGAATGACGGGGGGTTACCTAGGGATGGAGGGAAGGATGGGCCAGGGAGAAGAGGCGCGGGTCTTGAGGGAGGAGCGGAAATTCGACAGGGAGGGTGCTCGTTTATTGCGGAGGAGAAGTTTGTTCCTGTGCAAGTGGGCTAGGAGGCAAAATGGTTGTGGAAACGGGATTGCGTAAAATGAGGTGGTGACGACGATGCGTGGAATAAACGATTATTGAGTTGAGATTAGTGGATTGATGATGGGTGACCAGGGGTAGTTGGGGACAGGGAAGGCGTTAGTGGGGAGGACAACAAGGGGGGAAGGAAGGGTGAAAGAAAGGTGGACAATAGAGAAGAGCAGAAGGTAGCTCGAGAGGGTGATTGTTTTACGTGCAAAGGCAGTCCACGTGATGAGCCACTTCGTTGAGCTACTATCTGTGGCCAGGTCGCTTCTGAAAAAGAGCTGCATCGCTCAGTGGCTCTTACCTGACAATTAAAAAATGGTTTTTAATAGTTTTTTTAAAGTTAAAATCTGACCAGTGTGGAGAAATATTCTTAAAATACCCATTATGTGCGGCTCACTCGAGCTCCCTCTGATAGATGCCCTTCTTGACAGCAGTGGGATGAGCAAGCATTTGCAGGGCTGTACCTTTACCTTTTAATTGCACCTCTGCATCTCCTTCTGAAAAGTAAACTAATAACTCAGTGGGCCATACCTGGTAAGACGAAGTTTAGTTTTATTTGTACATACTTTGCACAAACGTATATAACCTTTGGTTGCAGTATAGCTCTCTCGCTACATTTCCTCCTCAGCAGTCCGCCTGCTGTATTGTTTCACCTGAAGATGGTGGCTTGTGTTGCTATCGAAACGTCGTGATATATTCGTTATGTTTTTCTATCTACGTGACTTTACTGAAAGAACCAAAGGGTATGGATTCCTGCAGTCACGAAAGCTTCAAATCAAGATTAGTGGTGACGCTCGGAAATACAACGAGCTCTATGGTGTAGAGTTTTGATGAGGGAATTGTTCTGGGCTGGGTGGTGGTGGGAGTCAGGTTTTAGGTAGGCATCCGTATGTGTGGCTTTCCTGTAGACAGTGTGTCCCATTGAGCCATCCGGTCTCTTTTCGATTAAAACATCCAAGAATGGTAACTTGCCATCCTTTTCCACCTCCATTGTGAATTTGATGGCAGGGTGTATGGAATTAATGTGGTTGAAGAATTGGTCCACAGCTGGTAGGCCATGTGGCCAGATGATGAACTTGTCATCAACGTATCTCTTCCACAAGGAAGGACGATGGGTGGAAGCCTGGATGGCATCTGTCTCAAATTTCTCCATGAAAATATTGGCTACAACTTGAGATAAGGGAGAACCCATTGGGGTGCCTTCAACTTATTTGTAGAATGTTCCATTCCAGGTGAGTGTTGGTGAGGCAGTGTCTAACCAGGGCCGGTATATCAGCATTCAGTCCTTGTTGGACAAAATCTTCAATGATTGCAATGGTGTCAGGCACAGGAACTTTGGTAAACAAAGATACTACATCGAAACTGACAAGCAAATCACCTGGAGATAGTGAGATGTCCTTAATTTAAGTTTCCAAGTGAGCTGAGTTAAGTACAGCTGAGGTGGTCTTACCAGCAAATGGTTGCAAGGTCTCAGACAGAAATCGGGCCAGTTTGTCGATGGGTGAGTCAATAGTTAGGATGATAGGACGAAGGGGTGTACCCTCTTTATGGATTTTCGTCAGCCATATAGTCTGGGTGGTCTTCCAGCAGAGGGTTTTAAGGAAAGCAGTTTGGTTGGTTCGATTAAAAATGTCGAATCAGTGATGATATTGTTGGTTGTCGTAACCAGATGGTTGGTAAGATCTCTATTGATTTTGGTATAGCTTCCATCATTAAGTAGGTCCTGCCACGGTATCGCAGGAGAAGGTCGATATTACTATACGTGTGCAATCCCAATTGAGTCATTTCCAGGTAGCTACAATATTGCAGCATCGGTCCCATTGATTTTGCCAATAAGGTTACACCGTGCGAGTATGTTTTAGCTATGGACGGAAACCGGCGAACCCGGACGAAACCCATAGGGAACAAGGGGGTAACGAACACACAGAACCCATGCACATAGTCAAGAATAGAACCAAGCGACGTCTCGCTTCGAGGCACACAAGTGTTACAGACGACGCCACCCTGCCACCCAACGTGCATTTTGGATTTGTTCGACGGCATCTGTCCAGGTTGAACGGCTCGGCGGCTGAGCATTCGCTTCTCACGCGAACGAGTGATGCCGCATGTTATGGATTGTAGCTCGCACGCACACACGCATGCTGCCCGAGTGTGATGTTCTCTGATTATATATCGGTCGCGGGACTATTCTTCAAGTGCGATGTCCCCCACGCTCAATTGAACGTCTGGGGCAATACTCGTCTTTATGGGGCCTGTGGGCGGAAATGTAATGTTGCCGTCATGGGAATCAGGCTCTCTTATGTAAATCCACCAAGTGTTCTGATTTCCAAGGGCCGGTCCTTGTCTGTCCCAGATCGTTTGCGTAACTGGGGTTGTATGCATGTTGAATTTATTTTGCACCGTACGTAGCCAACCGTGCTAATCGGAGGTGCGGGGGAAAAGACAAGAAAGTAAACACAAAAAATAGTTCGAAAGAAATTAGTTTTCCATCTACATTTAAAAGTGCTTAGCTCCAGTGGCTTCCTAATATTGGAAGGAAGAGCGTTACAGACGGCTGCAGAAGGGCATCTGAAAGCACGCGACCGTCCTTGTCTGACGGCCCGCTTACTTTTCTTCAATGTCACTATGATGTATTTAACCTGCTCTCTAATCCACGTGGTTGTCTCTCCATCTCACAGTGCAATCCAAGGGTGCATCTCTCCACGTTTACTCATGTACCTTTCAGCTTTTTTTTTTCATTAATCCTGATCTACACATCAGAGCGGGTTGTACAAATTAATGTTATTAATAATAATTAAATTAACTTTCTTCTGATGACTCATCACTGCGTTGCAGTTTTCCAAGAGAGCGCTCCAATCTGCTCTTGTCTGCTTCTTTACTTCATAATTAATATTCCGGTCTGTTTCAAATTTCCTCTCCCACGTTTCCACACTCGGCTGGGTTTCCAGCGAGGTCCGTCCTACAAGATTTCTCCGACTGTTTAGAAAACAGGTCGGACGTGACTTTTGTTTTTCTCCTTATTATCCTGGGCAGTTAATTCTCTATCGAAGGTTACGTTGACTGGGTCGTTGGCAGATATAAGACGGTTAATGTTATGAGATCTCTTTTACCAGTGGCAAAAATATAGTAGTAGGTTTTTACCCTTTTAAACTGGTACAAAACTGACACCTTTATTCAAGGCATCATGTTTGCAATAACCACAACACAAGTAGTCAATAAAGCAAACAAAAAGAAACAACTCTGATAATGATAATACTATGCACTGTCCTTGAAGTTGATTGGTCCACACCCGAGACGGCTTTCTTTAAACGTGTCAGTTTTGTACCAGTTTAAAAGGGTAAAAACCTACTACTATATTTTGCCACTGGTAAAAGAGATCTCATAGTGTAAATGCTTACCCCGAGCTCTCAATACTCTGATATTGCACTGTGTTTGAGTTGTACGCCTTCTGGTGTCATCTGGTCCAACACCAATGGGGACTAGGCTCTAAAGAAAGCCGTCTCGGGTGTGGACCAATCAACTTCAAGGACAATGCATATTATTATCATTATCAGAGTTGCTTCTTTCTGTTTGCTTTTTTGACTACTTGTGTTGAGGTTATTGCAAACATGATGCCTTGAATAAAGGTGTCAGTTTTGTACCAGTTTAAAAGGGTAAAAACCTACTACTACGGTTAATGTTGTCCCATGAATACTCCAAATACTGTTTTTTGGGAAATATTGCAAAATTCGGATTCTCTAATGATCTCTAAATGAATGGGTTTATAATGATTATTAAATATGATGATGCTATGGCGTAAGGGCTCATACACTGGGCATCCCAGTCCATAGGTCATCGGTTCTAGCTCTCAGGAGATCGGCTGTTGAACCAATGATGCAAGTTTTTTTAAATCTCCCATGCCTGTGAATAGTTAGTTAAACAATAATGTGCAATTTTATTGAGAGGCTACTGTGTGGTGTTGTCTTGTTGTGGTCTGGGACTGCGTTGTTGTTGTTGTTGTTGTTGCTGCCTTGCCACATATTGATACATTTTACTTATATAATTGAATTAATGTTTTTTTTTATTATTTCGTTATATTTAGTGACTTGCTTACCATTTCTCTATTTTGTATTCTGTTTCGCTGTTGTAACTTGCTGGCCCGCTCGTACTGCTCTGTGAAAAAAGAGCTTCACAGCTCATCGGATTTATCTTGCAATCTCTAAAGTAACGATTCCGATTCGGAAATGGGTACACAGCACATGTGATCAGCAGGCCCGCCGCGTGGTGGAGTAAAGTGTGGGTAGCACTTGTCGTAGTAATTTTATTTTTTACAAATATTACATAGAAAACAGAGTAAACATCGACATAGAGTGGGGAGAGAGGGGGTAGAGAGAGGGGGGGGGGGGGTAGAGAGAAGGGGTAGAGAGAGAGAGGGAAGGGGTAAGAAGGAGGAGAGCAGAGCGTGAAATCTTTCAATTAAAAGAGGGGGGGCACATAAAGCAAAGCATTGAAAAAAAACGAAATGATGAACGAAGCAAAGTGCCGACTACAACGAGCATCTTATTGTTTCCTCTGATCGTAAAAAATAAAAAAGTGTGGGTATATTCACACCTTTTTTTTGCAATACGGCTCGCCAGTGTGAAAGAGTAGGCCGAAACACCCTCTTAAGACCTTTGTCGGCAGTGGCGTGAGCGAGCAATTGCAGGGCTGCGCCTCTGTTTAGCGCTTGCCTCGTCTCTCCTGTGATGCACCGCCGGTAGCGCTCGCACGCACGCAACTGCAACAAATATGAATTGGACATTAGTATTCGTCTCGGGAATTGAGCACACTTGTGGAGAGGACCGCAGTGAGTGCACAGTGGTATAAATTATTTATGCTGCTCCATAGCCCTGATCTCTCCCACTTCTAAGCGCAGTGCAGGCAGAAGGCGGATTAATTGCATTGCGTGAGCCGCACGACACACCTGAATATTGTTTAACAAAAATGTTCTTTACAAAGTCATCGGAATCCAGAAAGTTCGTTTGTTTATTTCCCAATTAAAATTGCAGTGTTGGGCGTCAGTGCGTTTCAGAAGAGGAGAGGCCATGTTGTGGGCGTTCCGTTTTATGGTTGCCAACTATCCCGGATTGGGCCGGAATCTACTTCCTGGAATAGATACTCTTTGGTTCTTTCGGTAAAGTCACGTAGGTAGAAAATAAAATAAAATATGAATTCCTGCAGTCACGAAAGCTTAAAATCAAGATTATTCCTGGAATAGCTATGGCTTCCCCCCTGACGTGAAAGCAATCCGAGGGATTTATTCCTACGATATTATATTTTAAGACAATAAATGTAACAAAAACACGAATGTACGTAATTCGTACAGAAGCTCGCGCATTGTCAAGAGATATAACGGTGTCAGCTCATGGCATGTTTCTTTTCCTTCGGCAGCGTCAGACTTAACACGTGATCTAAACGGACTTGGCTTCACTCAAGAGTTGGCAACTCGAGCGCACAGGGAGATCACGTGTAAGGTTATCAACCGTCTTCATTTCTCCACTCAGCATCTCTCAGGAAGCCACGGAGTGGATCGCCAAACTAAACGTCCCATTGCCACCTTTTTACGTCAAATGCATAGCTCTCTACTCAAACGCTTTATCCGTATTCCTGTGCAGGGAAATTTAGTTTTTAAGTCCATAGGGCGTACATTCATTTCAATAGGAGCAAAAATGTATTTTTTGTCTGTGTGTGTTTCTCCTTTGTAATGGGACTTTGCAGGATGAACGTTGAGATTTATAAGGGCCACGGGGTGACCAATACGGTCTGAATTGGTCTGTAATAAGGTAGGGCACTGATAAGGAGTTGACAGGTATGAAAATGACAGAAGATGATTCAAATGTTGGTCATCGACCTCGCGTCACGAGATGGAGACTCCATTCGGAAACTGTGGCGGAAGCAGCGCTTCAATGGCCAGAAGAAGTTGACATCACATGGCCACTTCTAGATCCTTTCAATTGCCTCCTGTCCACACACGCGAGACAAATCGTGTGGCGTGGCTACAGAGGTGCCTGTAACGTCGCAGTTAAACGGAACGCATGCGGTTCTCAGCGGGGCGACGGAAAATTTGAGCGAACACTGAAATTTTACAAGATGGGTGACCGGGTTGAGATCATGAACTCGCTCACACTTGAGGACCCAGTTTAATCAAAGCCGGGTGCCCGGGTTGAAGCCCAAGTTCTCAGCATTAGATCCCAGGGATTGAGTTGTAATCGCAGTATTCCCTCGTTATTCGCGAGGGATACGTTCCGGAGATGCTCATGCACAGCACATATTGTGGACAACGACGTTGGCCTATGAATATCGTACAACGCGCAACGTCTGCAGATGTTTTTAAAGCCTCGGCAAGTTCTCTCTATCTCTTTCATCTCTCTGTATCATCAATGTCTCTCTCATCACTTTATTTTATCGCGTTATCTCGTCACATTCTCTCTCACCACTTTGTCTCATCACTTTATTTCTCTCTCTCGATGCGGTCGCGTGGAGTTGCACATGCGATTCGCGGAGAGCCAAAATCGCGGACAGCAAGTTTGTGAATGCTGCACCTCGCTTAATAGTGGCAGGATGCATGAAGCGAAATCACACGGATCATTCCTTTGAAGAACCAAAAAACATCCTGATGTTATGTTATCTGTACTGCAAATGTGCACGCGCGAAATTTTGTTAATCCACTATTCGATGAGTCTCCCCCAATGTCATGGAGCTCGTGGGGGAGCGGGGGTTAAATTGACCATACTTCCCCACGCTGGTCAATGCGGTTTGGTGAAGGCAGAAAGCATAGGGGCACCACAGTGGTGAGATGTTAACTACCTCGCCTGGTATGCAGGAGGTTGTGGGTTCGATCCCGACCTTGACGCCTGCTGTATATTTTGATTGTGCGTGTCTCTGTCCCCGTGGTCACGTGGTATGTTTTCTCTGCGGCCTCCGGTTTTTCCCCTCCACATTTAGAATCAACATCACGCGTTCAGAACATATGGCTGCTGTGCATTATCCACGTGATAAGCCACTTCGTTGAGCTATCATTTGTGGCGAGGTCGCTTCTGAAAAAAAAGCCATACAGCTCAGTGGTAAAAAAAAAACAGTTTAAAAATAGTCGCGTTTATAGATGCCGGAGCATAGCCGTATCATGGCAACGATGGAATTCGTTGCACCTCCCAAGAGCTGCCCCACAACGCAGTGTGACAAATTAGAACCTCGGCTCACAAGAACTCGCCCGCAGAGAAATGCTTGAAATTATTTATTCGTGGTATTCGTGCAATATTTTCTTTTTTTACTGGGGTCGGGGGGGGGGAACGGAGCGAGATTTTCCATGGACACTGCTCTAAGAACTGAAACACTCTCACAAATGGACACCCCTCGCTAAAAATTTGCCACCGCAAAGGACAACGCGATCTCTCTGGGCCTCCACAGGGTTCCTCGTTTTCTTGATATTCAACAGCATTTCGCACACACCCAGGTTGTCACGGCGGACACAATTCAAGGGTTGGTTTCTTTTGGGTTCCATCGTCGTGGAGGTATACTCTCAGTAAAAAAATAAAACCGATTAAAACCCTCCACCACCCGACAGAGTCAATCAAATCGAGTTGCCGTCACATTGTGGGCAACTATGTAGGTTGATTGTGTGTGTGTGTGTGATTGTACGTGTGTGTAAGGTTTTTCATCAAAACCCGATTACGTTGTGGAGCAGGCAGAAAAGCGTCGACAATTCCGGACGACATTTCGCTGGGGATGATTCCATCCGGCAGCATCGTGCGCGTTCACAAAAGCTCGCCTCTCCCTCGTGCATTGTTTACCACCACGAGCTGCCATCCGTCCCTTTTCCCCGGCTTCCCCCTGCGCCTGCAACGAAGTGCGCACTTAACATCATGAGTTATGTCGGGCGGGGTGCTACTGAGCCCCCCACTCGTCTGCTTTATAAAACTCCCGCTGTATTGCAAAGGGGGTGGACATCATCATCATCACGACCCATGGGCAGAGAGCCCGTAGGTGCCCACTGGACACACACACACGAAGAACATCTAAATTCAGTAGAATTGAGCGATCGCAGTCTTTCATCGTGCACACAGGGACACAGCGGTTGTGGTGGTGGTGGTAGTGGTGGTTGGGTTGCGTAACAGCAGAGCAGAATGCACGACAGACGCGGAAGATCGCACCGTTACTCATTCCGGTTCGCGCTCAACATATGTTTAAGGTGTGTTCCGCATTGATCGTGTGGTGCCTATAACCACCGCGGTCCTCTTGCACCCCCCCCGTTCCCCCCCCCCCCCCTGGAGTATTGAACCCCCCCTCCCACTCCCCCACCAACTTTTAAACAAAGCCACGCTCTGGGGACGGCTGCTTCCATTCCTGAATGACGAGACGCCCTCGTATGCACGTACGTATGTTGAACTTCTTTCGCACCGTACCTAGCCAACCGTGCTCACCGGAGGTGCGGTGTTGGGCACGGGCAATTATTTTCCACGCACACTTGAGTGTCCTTCCTTGTGCTTGCGGTGGTGCCCGTGCTGGGAATGGGGGTGGGTGTCAGTACGAAGTGAGAGCTTGGCAATGGCAAGCGTCCATCCCCGCTCTGTGCCTGAGGCATCTAATGAACAGCGCCTAGCAGCTGCCAATTGTGGCGACCGCCTGATGATGCTGGCTGTAGCTATGTATGTACGTAGTCAACCATGCTATTCGGATTACACCGATTTGTGAAATGTTGTGAGATCGCTCTCCAATCACGCAGCGGCGGTGGATGTTTAAAAGCAATGCTGAATTGGCCAGGTTTGTCCATCACGTGACAACTTCATTAATTGGCCGTGTCGGGTGGAGGAGGGGTGTACGGAACACATTTTACTAGTGGGAACCTCCTGGTAACACCAGCAGGGAGGGGCTGGGTGGGCAGGGAGGGGCTGGGTGGGGAGGGGAGGGTGGGGAGGGGCTGGGTGGGGAGGGTGGGGCTGGGTGGGGAGGGGAGGGTGGGGAGGGGCTGGGTGGGGAGGGTGGGGCTGGGTGGGGAGGGAAGGGTGGGGTGGGGAGGAGAGGAGCTGGGTGGGGAGGGTGGGGAGGGGCTGGGTGGGGAGGGTGGGGCTTGGTGGGGGGTGGGAGGGTGGGGCTGGGTGCGGAGGGACTGGTCACCCCGTGGTGCCCTTATAAAACTCAACGTTTAACCTACTCACGCCGGCTTGTGCCCACCCTCACAGTCGGGCATATTTGCGGAATACACCACGCCGCCGTTGACCCTGGCCATTGACCGATAAACCCAACGTTCCTACCAGCTCCCTCCGCAGGAATGTGTTAATATGTGTGTCGTACACACATATTGATGAGGCTAGTTGTAATTACCGGCAAAATGTCGTACTCGAATTGCTGATGTGGGTTTACTCTCCGACACACCAGTGTGCTGAAATAGTAACTAATTGGCATGTTTTGTTTACGTAACAAACATTACTAATTGGCTGTGTCGGGTGGCGGCGGGTTTAATGACGCATTTGTATGTATGCGATCTCACCCAAACACCTCTATTATGAACACATTTCGCGTGATGTGGCCCGAAAATCTATTATAAAAGCATGCACGTGTTAAATGAACAGTCATGTGCAGCATACGTCTTCCCCTACCCGCATGTATTTGTTGAGTTTACTGTGTGTACGTATGTTGAACTTCTGTCACACCGTACGTAGCCAACCGTGATAATCGGAGGTGCGGGGGATGGACAACAAACTGAACACACGAAAAAAATGCCCCCCTTGCCTATCTCCGCCCAACAGCGTGGTGGGGCAGAGTGTGGGTTCTCCCACCTCTTGCAAGACGGCTTGCTAGCCTGGAAGAGTAGGCAAATATACCCTCGAGAGGGGGCTCGGCAGAGCTCCGTCGAGTGGACAGCCTTTCCACCAGCAGCGGTGCGAGTGGGACATTGCAGGGGATGGCACCTTTACATTCACCACATTAGCCCAGATGCAATCGGCGAGTCATCAAAACAGATGGAACACGCGAGAAATATCACTTTGCAGAGTTTCAAAGGTTTCGAATTCAACAAAAACGTGACAAAAATATATATTACTGCACAGAATGTAGGTAAGGGTGCAGCCCTGTAATTACTTGATTATGTCACTGCTGGTGGAAGGGTCTCCACTAAGAGGGAGCTGAAGAGAGCCCCCCCCCATCGCCCCCCCGCCCCCACCCCATTAGTGGTAACTTTGGCCTACTATTCCACGCTTGGCCAGACGTCTTGGAAGACGCTTTACGACCTGCTGATTGACTATAACCGGGGTGTGCGTGTTTACGCTGTTCGTCTGGCACATGCTAATTCAATCATCGCCACGGGGGGCAGGGGTTGGTGTGGGGGGGGAAACCCTGACGGTTTCAGGTTTAATTATAACGCGAAATTGCACGCACGTTGCCCGCGCGCGTGTCTGGCTTTTCCGCGGAGAGCCGCGCCGATAGTAATTTCTTGGTAATTATAGCTCGCAGCTCAAGAATACATTTCACTCACAAAATGGGGCGGCTCGCTTGCTAAAAAAAAGTGCATCAAAGAAAGCATCGACAGACGCCTGTTTGGCAAGACACCGAGACACGGAGAGAGGAACACATGACGTCACGCGATTTAGGACGATTTTTTGAATCCCCTCGCCCCTCGTCACATGGCGTCATAAAAAGTCAGATCCCTCCCTCAAATATAACGTCACAAAGCTCTGCCCCCCCCCCCACAATTTTTTTTAAACATGCTTCAAACCGCTTTAAACTATTGTCATTGTAGTGCGTATTTAATGTGCCGCTTCACTCTGATGTTATAGGAGAAAACATTTATTAAAAAGTCTATTTAATTCAGTAGAACGTGTTGTCTATATTTATTTAAATTGCGCATTTTGATGTGACGTCACATTTCTCAACCCCACCCCTCGTCACACATCGTCACAAATGTCTGACCCACCCCCATCCCCTAGGTGCGTGACGTCATTTATGGACTGCACCTAAGATATGTTCAAGCTATTCATAAAGGTGATCGGATGATGTGGGGGAAGAACAACACACTAAACACAAAAAGCAGTTCCAAAGAACAAAAATAGTGTTCAATCTAGATTTAAAAGTGCATAGCTCCAGTGTCTTCTCGATATCGGAAGAAAGAGCGTTCCAGACGGTCGCAGAAGCGCATCTGAGGATGATGTTGCCGAAGTTCAAGCATAGGCCAGTCAAGGTAAGGAACGCGCCTAGGATGACGTCCAGAGACGGAGCGTCGAGGTTGGCTTGGTGAACAGAGTTCCGCGTGGATTTGTTACATCGCGAGAGGCGGCGGCGGATTGGAGAGGCCTTCATCCAGCAGTGGATTGATGATTGATTGATTATATTATTTTCTTTTATTATGTTTTATTTTTATTATTGTATTACTTCCCTTTTACGTGACTTTACCGAAAGAACCAAGAAGATGAATCCCTGCAGTCACGAAAGCTTTAAATCGAAATTTAAATCGAAAGATTGATTGATTCTTTATATTTGGGGTATCTTAGAGCGCTTTTTACGCAACAGCCGACTTAGGTCACATTTACTAAGCCCCCCCCTCCCCCCTTAGCGAAAGCTGTCCCTCTGTGGGACAAGGTGACTGAGCACATGGCCGTCAAACAGGCATTAGTCTATGATACAGGTTTTGTTTGGGTTAGATTGCGTAGATATATAAATGTATCGTTAAACCCGCCACCATCTGACACAGCCAATTAGTAAGGTTTGTCACATAAACAGAACGTGGCCAATTCGTTACGAGTACAGCACCACCGGTGTGTTGGAGAGCCAAGCCACAACATTTACAATCTGAGTACGACGTTTCGCCAGTAATTACAACTAGCTTCATCAGGCGACAGCCTTCGTCTGCTAATAACGCGGCGATGAATTGCAATGCACAACCTCAGCTGAAGTCATCAGCGACGATGACGTTTCAGCCACTCGCGCCAACAATGACGTCGAACTATGGAATTGTTTTTTTTATTCATCTCGTGGCTAACTCTATCCGATAATATTATTGCGTGGCGCCGCAGGTAATAATCGAGCTGCATAATGTTCAGCTCGTTCCGTACGAGCGGCTACTTATTTGAATTTTAAATACGCCACCCTCTCTCTTATGCAAGAGATCAGAACATTTGGAGGCTGGAAGCAATGTATATTTACGCGTTGCCTCTTCAGCATCTACGCATAAGTTAATACTTCAGTCAGAGGTCTCATATTCAGCACTCCCGTTCATTGTCAAAGTGTGGAGAGCTGCAATGTATCATTATGAAATGAATACATATTCAGAATAGATTCCCATGGAAAGCGTTTATCAACTCTCGGGGCTCATTTATACAGCACGTGACCAATATGTATTTGTGTTTGTCTGCGTAACTTCTCGCCAAAATCAGCAATTTCAATGTGAATAAATGAACCTTGCCCTGAAACATTTCAGATTTTGTGGATTTGAAGGACAACTTGGGATTATTATTTTTCGGATATATATTTGATCATTTCCATTAAGTACTGGATTAAACACGCAGTTGCGCTGATGAAAACACGTGATGCCACTGGACACCAACTCTGGAAGGGATGTCACTTCGTATGAGTGACAGCTGGTTCCAGGTTTATACGCGCTGTGGCGATGGTGGATTTTCCTTTTCAAATTGTAATGTGTGTACGTACGTTGGAATTCTTTCGCACCGTACGTAGCCAACCGTGCTGTGCAGGGGGGGGGGGGGCAACAAACGAACACAACAATAGTGCAGTTAAATCTTGACTTAAAGCTTTCGTGACTGCAGGAATTCATTTTCTTGGGTCTTTTGATAAAGTCACGTAGATAGGTTCAAAGAAAATAACAAAAACAAACGAAAAAACAACGACGTTTCGAGCGTCGTAGTTTAGAACGTCGTAGTTTTTGGTTATTTTTAAATCCTTTATATCAAGTTCACTTGCTTGCTTGCGCGCTTACGACCGTGCAAATCTTTCGTGATCCAATCGAGCTGACATTTTGCAGACAGACTCGTTGTGCGTGACAATTTATTTTCGTGAACATTTTTTTCCATAACTTTACACTTTTTAGGAATTTTTTTTTTTTATATTTAATTACCAATTGCTTAATGGTGGCAGGCAATCATCTGACCCATAGGTGGCAGCCATCTCAAGCCAGAGGACGAGATGACTCTCGCCGCCACGCATATAAAAGATTTATAGTGAAAAAGACCCAAGAATAATAATAATAATAGTGCAGTTCTAAACAAATTGGTTTTCAACAAAGGTCTGGAGTCTGCAACCTGCGGCTCTTCAAGGACTCTTTTGTGACCGTTATTTATTAAAGGACCACCGTGCCGTATTCACCACGCAGTGGCATTATGGCTCTTAAAATATCGAGGTTGTTTTTTTTTGTTCAAACTGAATTCGAAAAAAAATATGCCTCGTCTTCTTATTTGTGTTGCCGACTCCTGATCGAGATTTGAAAGTTGCACAGCTCCGGTGGGTTTCCAATTGTCGAGAAGAAAGAGCGTTCCAGACGGCCGCAGAAAGCGCGATGCGGTGGCCGTCTCTGTCCGACGCTTTATCCAACAGTCGCTGCTGCGTGGACGACCGGAGGTCACGTGATCGTCTGAAATGTCATATCTGGGCCTGATATTTAAAACATTTTTGGTAATAATGCGAAATTCAATAGCACACCCTTGCTATGTAATGCATGCAAGCAAGTTGTAAATTATAGGAGAGAAAAAATATAACCTTTAAAATTAATTTTACCTCATAATTTGGCTCATTAGAGCCGAATCTGCTTATTCGCTTTTCCATTAACAATATCCCAGCTGATATAATCCGAGCCAAATATAAATTCACACAACGATTAGGCATATGCACCTCCAATTGTAACGCTTATATTTGTGCCATGGAGATATGTTTTCGTTTAATATAATGCTAGATGTTGTATTATTATCATGCAAATGTTATAACAAAGATTGGTATTGCTTTATTGTAGCTTTTTAATAGTCAAATTTAATTAATCAAATCTCTGTGGAGTGTGTGAAACTCAAAGTAATTATTGATTGAATCTCAATGGGCTGCCTGCCTGGTGGATTTTTTTGTTAATTTGTATGAAAAAACTCGTGTTTTTCAAGAATGTCTTTACACGTGTGGGAGAGGTGGGGGAGCTCCTGGTAACTGCTGGAGCAACCGCACGCATGAGAAGAAAACCTGGCACAGGGATTCTCTGCGAGTTCGTTTTATTCTACGGGCGCGCCTCGATATACTGTACTCTTTTGGGCAGGGCCGTCCATAGGCAGAGGGGCAAACCCCAACGTGTGAGCCACCCCCCCCCCTCCCAGGACGCCTTCAAACTATGACGACGATTACATGTGACACCGTGACGTCGACGCGTGGGGAAGGCCCCCGCCCCCCTCGCCCCCCCCAAAGCGCGGGGCCCGGGGCAATCGCCCCGATTCGTCGTGCACCCAACCCTCGATGACGGCTCCACGTTCGATTTGCTGACAGCTCCCAATACATCATCAACCTTAGACGCGTGCGACTGGCGCGTATTTTCCGACCCCCGAGAAACCTACGAAAACGTATGTGTTGCATTGCATTACATTTCCCCCAAAAATTGCGAATTTTTTTTTCTCCAACTGCCTATTTCTCTCTCTCTAAGATATACCAGGCTCTCATAGGTCCATTCGCTCTTTCTCTTTCTCGGTCACTTCGGGGTGGATTTCCACACGACTCTCTCTCAAATGTACCAGTCTTGTTGGGTATTTCATTGACATGCTAATTTCCCTGCTCCAGCAGCTGCCCCAGCAGACCCACCTCTCTCTGCCCTCCCCCCCTCTCTCTATGTAAGGCCTCGACACAGAGGCATTGTGTCTCTGTGTCTATGTTGTGTGTCTCTCTCTGTGTCTCTGTGTTGTCTCTCTCTGCTTGTGTGTCTGTCTGTGTGTCTATGTTGTGTGTGTCTCTCTGTGTGTCTCTGTGTTGTCTCTCTCTGCTTATGTGTCTCTCTGTGTGTTTATGTTGTGTGTCTCTCTGTGTGTGTGTCTGTCTGTGTGTCTATGTTGTGGGTCTCTCGCTGTGTGTCTCTGTGTTATCTCTCTCTGCTTGTGTGTCTGTCTGTGTGGCTATGTTGTGTGTATCTCTGTGTGTCTCTGTGTTGTCTCTCTTTGCTTGTGTGTCTGTCTGTGTGTCTCCGTGTTTGTGTTTTGTCTCTCTCTCAAATTGAATTCTACCTGATGACGATTGCTTGTTTTGCAATCGAAGCGTCGTGCTCTATTATTTATTTATGTTTCTTCCTACGTGACTTTACCGAAAGAACCAAAGAGTAATTCGTGAAGTCACGAAAGCTTCAAATCAAGTTTGAATAATAACGTAGTCAGGTGATTCACTCACTTGAAACTTTGGCGCAAGTCGTGTGTGTGAGGTGACACTGGGGGAGGTGGTGGGGGGAGGGTGGGTGGGGGAGGGGCGGTAGGACCCCCCCCCACCCCCCGTGGAGTCATCAAACATAATATCAGAATCTGAATATTTATGTCAACTGAACGAGGAATCCGATGAGCTAAGAATCTCTTTATACTTCCACAGCTGTCCAGTACGGGGCGGGCTCGGCAAGTCACAACGACGAACAATTTACACGCAAAACATATTTAACCGACAGGAGGGTCAAATGAAGATGAAGGTACGCAAGCCACTAAATATTAATTACAGATGTCCGATTTATCAATCTCGGTCAAGGCAGGAAGAAGAACAGCAATGCAGGCCCAGACCACACCACGATTTCACCACACAGCGGCAGTCCCTCGGTAATGTGGCACGCGAGCGTTGGACCATCGAGACTACACAGGTCAGGAATTAACGAGACAAACGAGAAGTTAAATCGGGGAGAGGGGGGGGGAAAGGTGCTAATTTATGACGACCGTAATGAACAAATCGTCCGTTAATCGAATGTCCGCAAAATGTCGGGGTCCACCTGTGGTGTTAGAACGGGGTGAAAACCTAAGAGGCCCGGTTCATTCCCATCGCAGCGGGAAATTACGCAGAGGAATTAAATACAAATACAGTGCGTAAAATAGCAATGAATCAGAGCAGAACAAATGTGTATGTTTGCATGTATTGTCACAAGTACGTGTAGCTAATGCAGAATTGATGCCTTGCAAAAGGTTTCTATTTTGGTGTTGCATTGCCAGAAAGGGTAAAACCTATTCCAAATTTTCATGATGACAAAAAAAACCCCCCACTTGCGCAAATATGTGTAGAAAAAACTCAACTAATTATGTTGTGATGCTGCCGGGTTGGCCGTGACACACAAGCGCTTATAATAACAACAAGCTCAGTACACACGTGTAAATAACACCGCCCACGACTTCGCTGACCACTCTGTGTGCTCTGAAGTAGGGCCATTGCCCGAAACGTAACCTGTTACGTCCCTTTTTTTAAGCAGTGTAATTGATGTGTTTAAATGTGTGTCTGTGTATATATTAATCAATGTATGGAAAACACAGCGCGCTGCCCTACGAACCCGGCGGCCCGAGTTCGATTCCCGCTCACGGCCAACACCAGTTACGATTATCTGAACCGGATCTTGGCCTCCCCTAGGTCGTCTCAGCCTCAAATGAGTACCCAGTGCGGTGTGCGAATATCACCACTGGGGAGATAAAGGCGGCCGGGCGTGCTGTTGGCACACCCACTCCCTCGTGCGCCGTGGCGGCCTTCGTAGGTGCTCTCTCACAGCACTTGCCCCAAAAGTCTGTTCAGCCTATACAGGGGATCTTTGTCTTTTTTCATATATCAATGTAAAATTTCATCAAATTTCCCGTAACAATTTGGCTCGAAACAAATTAATTCTTAAGCATTACTCGTAAAGAAATTACTTAGAAACAAAAACGATTGCATGTAATTTATACAATTCATTGCAGTATCAGCTACAAATTCCCAATCCATGGATTGCCCTGCATCCTCTCCAAAACGAATGAAAGTCCAAGAGTGATCATTCCAAGAACATCCATTCCATCATTTCCCGTGAACGCAGCGCACGGTTAGCAGAGTTTAGCACGTGAATAAAACACACGCTTGGCCAGTTGTAGCAGCGCTTCTGCGGCCGTCTGGAACGCTCTTCCTTCCGATAGTAGCCACTGGAGCTATGCATTTTTAAATCAACGACATTAAAAACCTATTTCCTTAGAACTGATTTTTGTGCGTTCAGTTTGTTGTCCGTCCCCCGCACCTCCCATTAGCACGGTTGGCTACGTACGCTGCGAAAGAAGTTCAACATACACACACACATACGGAGTCATTGTCGAAGGTTACGTAAACCCCGAGCGTTCCGTCTGCTCGCCCACCGTCTCGACAGCCCTGGCACATGGCCAAAACGCCATCAGCGAGGGCGGTATGGAAATGGCAACCCGTTTGAATCGATCGAGTATCAGGGTGTGTGGCCATCTTCGCACATACCCCACCACGGGGGGTTTGCTTGATGTCAGCAAAGCCGATAATGGCTGGTAGAGGAGAGAACAGCTGTGCCAACTGCAGAATAATCAGGGGGGGGTTGGATATATAAATGTCCTTGAATCAATCTTGATTTGAAGTTTTCGTGACTGCAGGGATCCATACTCTTTGTTTATTTCGGTAATGTCATGTAGGTGTAAAAATTAAATGAATGTATTCACGACGTTTCGGGGGCAACACAAGCGTCCATCATCACCAATAATCAACTGACTTGAATCAAGTCAGCTGATTATTGGTTAAAGTAAAGGTGCACCCTCTAAAATAATTTCCCACGCCACTGCTGGTGGAAGGGCAATCCACGAGAGGGGAGCTCAAGAGAACACTGCCCCCCCCCCCCATCCTTCCTTATCTAGGGGGTAGTTGGCCTACTCTTCCATACCGGCCAGACTTCCTGAACGAGATGGTAAGTCCCCGCGTTTTTACCCCAACGCACACGACGATTGACGAACTGTTGCACACCCCCACGTGTACCTGTGTTGGTGTGCAACAGTTGCTGCTGGGTGGGTCGAAACGGTGTGGGGGGATTTAAAAATGTTGACCCCTTGCTCAAACCGCTGTGCGAGGAGATGGGTTCAAACCGGGTGACCTCTGGATTGCAAGTCCAGCATGCTAACCAGTGCACCACTGCAAAAGCTCCCCCCCCTCTATTCCGTTATTATAAAACTAGTTCATGAAGTCTGTCTTCGCCAGGCAAAAGTTTTCAATCAATATCATAATTAATCTGATGTGATTTTTAACGGTTTTTTTAATCTACGATCAGATGCTAATACCTCTTCCAAAAAAAATTATTTTTCCGAAAAAACAAAATTACTTGATTCAACTTCTTTGAAATATTTCGATTTAAAGCTTTCGTGACTGCAGGAATTCATCTACGTGACTTTACCGAAAGAACCAAGAAGATGCATTCTTTGAAATATTTAAAGACCGACAACCGCTCAATTTAAAGATTCCATTCTTTTTAATTAGGGGCCGTCAATAAATGACGTCACGCATCTATGGGGGGGGGGGGGGGGGTCAGACATTTGTGACGAGGGGGGGGGGGTTTGAGAAATGTGACGTCACATCAAAATGCGCCACTTTAAATAAATATAGACAACACGTTCTACTTAATTAAATATATTTTTTACAAAATGTTATCTCCTACAACATCAGAGTGCAGCGGCACATTAAATATGCACTACAATGACAATATTTTAAAGCGATTTGAAGCATGTTTTAATTTTTTTTTTGAGGGGGGTGGCAGAGCTTTGTTAGGTCATATTTGAGGGGGGTCTGACTTTTTGTGACGCCGTGTGACGAAGGGGGGGGGGGGGTCAAAAATTGTCCAAAATCGCGTGACGTCATTTATGGACGGCCCCTTAGAAAGAACAAACATCTTTAAACGTAATACTCTATGAGGGGAAGCTCCTAGCTTTTAGCGTCTTCGAATTATTCAGACTTTTACATCATACAATTAGTAAGTTTTTCGTTCAAACCCGCTTAAATCCGAAATATCTGAAAAACAATATAAGAAAGAACAATGGTTCCCGCTTAAATGTTATTTTCTGTTCAACGCTCTATCAAACTAAAAAACACGCAATCTTATATTTTGAACGGTTTCTGAATGACACGCACAAACACGTTTATGGGGCACTTAAGTTCTAGACTTGGGGGCATTAAAATGAAAAATCTCGGATTTTCCGATTTTTTCTGTTGTTTGTGTCCTAAAAGCCACCCATGTACCACTTTTCAGCTTTTTACCTTGTCGGGAAGTACCCTAGAGGTTTTATTGAGAAGTGCATACATATTTATTTATTTGTTTATTTTCATCGACAGATCACAAAGTCTTACGACAACCTCATGCCCTGTCTCAATGTTGGCCCGCACATTTTTTGGGCGTCCATTTTCCGACGCCTCGCGCTCAATCGCTGAACGTGATCTCGGAGCGTGAAGTTTTTTTTTTCCTCTTAGACGTCGTGTGTCAAGAGGTTAGAACCGCAATTGAGATAGGAACATTTGGTTCAACTTTCTTGAATAACGGAGACATTGTCAAACGTTTGTTTCACACATTGCATATTCAACGGGTGTTTGAACACTCCCTGGCGTCGCCCGCCTTAAGTAAGCCGTGCGCTTCGCGCGATGAGCATCACACCCTACTTAGAAAGACACACACGCCTTGGGAACAAAGACACGCCTTGGTAACAAAGACACACGCCTTGGTAACAAAGACACACGCCTTGGTAACAAAGACACGCCCCTTGGTAACAAAGACACACGCCTTGGTAACAAAGACACGCCCCTTGGTAACAAAGACACGCCCCTTGGTAACAAAGACACACGCCTTGGTAACAAAGACACGCCCCTTGATAACAAAGACACACGTCTTGATAACAAAGACACACTCCTTGGTAACAAAGACACGCCCCTTGATAACAAAGACACATGCCTTGGTAACAAAGACACGCCCTTTGGTAACAAAGACACACACCTTGGTAAGAAAGACACACGACTTATGTCCTGCCGATGAATTGATTGACCCAGCCCACCCCCCAGCCATGATTACCTGAACCGGTCCTGGGCCTCCCCTAGGTTGACTCAGCCTAAAAAGAGTGCCTGGTGCGATGCATAAACAGAGGTGGCAGGCCGTGGTCCTGGCCATCCGCCCATTCGTGTGCCGTGTTGGCCTTCATAGGTGCTCGCAAACAGCACTTGCAGAAAATGCCAATTAAAGCTATACGGAGATAGTTGTGTTTGGTCGTGATGATTTTTGATGATGACGATGATAATGGTGGTGGTGGTGCTTGGATTGCGATTGATAATGATGATGAGAAATGATGCATTTCATAATGATGTTGACAGTAGTGGTGGTGTCGAGGAAGACTGAATGGTGATGATCCACTGCATGATTATGACGATTATGATGAGCAATATTTACCACATGATGGAGACGCAAACAAATATATTGATGATGATGACGATGATAAAACAATGAATTATGAAGACAATCCATTGCATTAATTTCAACCCTTCTCCGACATCATATTGAATTGCTAATCAATTCTCCAGTGGGGTTTCAAAAAAATCAAATTTAATTAATCTTGCCAACCTGCACCATGGAAAGAGCCTGCTTCTGCCTAATTTAGCGCACATATGCCCTTTCTCGAGAGCCCTTAGCGGTTGGGGCAACTCAAAAGTCTGCGACAGACAACACCGCAGCTCACTGAAGGTCCTTGCTCCCTTAAGAACTGCAGCAGATGGCGTTAGGTCTCATGCGAGCGGAAGCTTACTTGCACCTCCGTGATATTTGTAAACGTTCATTATATATATGGGTGGCCGGGTGGTTCAGAGTGGTCAGAGCGTTAAGCTGGCACTGTTTAGACCCTGAACTTGAGCCCTGAAAGTGGCTTAGAGGTCAGAGGGATGAGGTGGCACTGTTTAGACCCTGGGTTCGAATCCTGAGAGTAACTCAGAAGTCAGAGGGCTGAGCTGGCACTGTATCGACCCTGAGTTTCAATGTCAGGTTCAAGCCACCCATTATTAAACTAAGTTTAGTTAAATTTTGATTTAAAGCTTTCGTGACCGCAGGGATTCATATTATTGGTTATTTCGGTAAAGTCACGTAGAAGGGAAATAATAAAATAATACAATTTTAAACGATACAATTATCACGACGTTTAGACTGCAACACAAGTAATCATCATCAGATGTGAAATCCACAGTTGAAATGTCGTGAGAATTTTTATTCTTTTAATTTTTTTTATTTTATGATTTCCCTTCTACGTGACTTAGCGTCTGAACCCAGTAGTCCCGGGTCGAGGAAGAAACCCGACACCAGGTGACCATTCACATCACTCCCATTACTAAATTACTCACACATCTTTATTGAATTACAAAGACGAAGATCCCCCGCATAGCCTTTAACAGACTGTTTGGGGCAAGTGCTGTTAGCGAGCACCTTTGAAGGTCGGGACCGGCACACGAGGGGGTGGGTGGCCTCCCCATTGCCGATGTTTACACACCGTACCAGGTACTTATTTGATGCTGAGTCGACCTAGGGGAGGCCCAGGACCAGTTCAGATAATCGTCACTGTTGTTTTTGTTGTTTGCCGTGAGCGGGAATCTAACTCGGTTTGCCAGGTTCGTTACGCAGCGCGCTAACCGCTGCACTACCGCTCCCCCCCCACACACATGACAGGCACGTACCGCGTTGCCGACACTTGATCTCGACGGCTCCCATTGGCCAGTCATGTGAATATGGGGTCAGGCGAGGCAGTTGCAGATGGGCCAGATGAGCATCCAATTAGAATGATTTTCTAAAAAAGATATATTCAAAAATAAAAGCAACAGGAGGGCGGGGGTGGAGGTTCCTCTCGAGATGGGCCCCGCTAGGTCTGTAATGAGCGAGGCGCACGCCATGAAGTGATCCACCCGGCTGCCACCTCTCCTGACTAAACCTCTCCTCGTGGCTGGACGTGTTAAAGGGTGCAAACAATCCCTGCTGCGACCGAAGCTGCACCTCGTGCCCTTTGTTAATGTGTCACGTGGGGGGGAGGGGGGCTGCGTTTCCAACGTGACGGCGTGCGATGCCTGCAGGAGCCGCTTAAGCGCGCGCGCGTTGATTTTTTTCGCGTTACTGCGACATCGTAGCGAAACGATGATACGACTGGCGATTAGGGGCCGTCCATAAATGACGTCACGCACCTAGGGGGTGGGGGGGGGGTTCAGACATTTGTGAAGATTTGTGACGAAGGGGGGGGGGGGGTTGAGAAATGTGACGTCACATCAAAATGCGCAACTTGTAATAAATATAGACAACACGTTCTACTTAACTAAATAGACGTTTTAATAAATGTTTTCTCCTACAACATCAGAGTGCAGCGCCACATTAAATAGGCACTACAATTACAATAGTTTAAAGCGATTTGAAGCATGTTTTATTTGGGGGGGTGGGGCAGAGCTCTGTGACGTCATATTTTAGGGGGGGGTCTGACTTTTCGTGACGCTGTGTGACTAGGGGGGGGGCGGGTCAAAAATCGTCCAAAATCGCGTGACGTCATTTATGGACGGCCCCTTTTTCACGATGACTACGATGATGATACAGGACGTTCAGGGCGATGACGCGGCCCAAGCGGTCGGGGTCGGTAGTGCGTTCGCCCGCTTGTCCTTGCGGAGGTTCGCCACATTCGAATCCAGGCGGTCGCCCTGGTTAACCGTGATGAAGCTACGCCGCCACCGCCGTCTGCTTCACGGTGAACTTTTGACAATCTCGTGACGTCATTCACAATGCCATCGTGTAGCGGTGGTCAGGGTCCAAATTTAGCTCATTTGAAAATCACAAAGCATATTACAGTACTCCCTTGGGATTATGCATATATATACACAATAAGACGCTGATTATACATTGATTGGCTCCTCTGGGATTGGTAAAACCTGATTCTTCCAAATATCCGGTGGGGGGGGGGGGGGGACAATCCATATACCCGGGATCCAGGCCACGGTTATATTAAGTTATTCGGAAAACACTATATAGGGTTGGGATTACAGATGAATGGAGTTATTCGGCAAATTATTCCAATATCCAGGTTATAACCTGGATAATGGAATAATTTGAGTATTGTAAGGATTTGTCGAATAACCGGGTCATGCCCCCATTTGCTGAATTTGTTTTTTGTCACGTGTTAGAGGTGGGTGGAGTTCTTGCATTTGTCCGGAGTTGGGACCACGGGTAAACAAGTTAATTCCCACCTGGGGCCCCAGATATTTGGAACCCAGGAGAGGTTCCCGCCCCCCCCTTTACCCGTGCATTGCAATTATCAGCCCCCTCCCCTACTGGAAAACGGATTCCTGCTTGCAGGCCGGGTGCTGAGCCACTCCTTGCCCACAGGGGCAGCTGCCACTGGGTGTGCTCCTTTTGAAGATGTCTTGAGATGGGATGTTAAGTGCCGTGAGACAACACCAGCATATTGGGCGCTCTGTCAACAACAACAACTAGGTAACATAACTCACGATGTGACGATTATTACGTTATCAGTTCTCACAACTCTTTGGTTCTTTGGGTAAAGTCACGTAGAAAATAAAATCAAATAATAATAGAATACGACGTTTCGATTGCAACACAAGCAACCATCATCAGCTAAGAATGAATGCGAAAAACAAACATAGTAAATTTCGATTTAAAGCTTTCGTGACTGCAGGGATTCATATTTTTGGTTCTTTCGGTAAAGTCACGTAGAAGGAAAATAATAAAATAATAAAAATAAAACACTTAAATTCTTACGACGTTTCGATTGCAACACAAGCAATCATCATCAGGTATGACATTTTATTGCTGTGGTTTTCACACCTGATGATTGCTTGTGTTGCAATCGAAACGTCGTGAGAATTTAAATCTTTTATTTTTATTTCCCTTCTACGTGACTTTACCGAAAGAACCAATAATAGACATAGTCAACTTAGAAATGTACTACAATACAAGACAGAGAGTCGGCTAACACAACAGTCAACACCCCACCTGGTTGATTACGTTCTTCCAAAGAAATATACATTCGAGAGAGAGACAAAACACAGACACCGAGACAACATAGACAGACACACATGCAGAGAGAGAGACACACACAAAGACACACAGAGTGAGACACACACCAAGTCAAACAGTTCTTTAAACGTTGTGATTTTATTTCACATAACGCGGCATTGTCGTATCGCCGTTGTGCTCTGCTGTGATCCCGGTATGCAGAACGATCACACTCACAATGTTTTAAACTGCAATTCACAACAACGTGAGCCTTGCCCTGAGCTTCACAATGATTGCAACCTTACAATCTGTAATGTGTTTGAGATTCACTGAGGATTGTCCAGGAAAATAAATTGAATTATTATTATTGCTGCAGCTGTTGTTTTGTGTATATTAGAGGGAGCTCTAGAGGGCCCTAGAGGGCCCTTCTTGATGGCATTTGGCCTCCTCTAGCCGGACGTCTTGAAAGAGTCGGGAGTTACCCACACTTTATCACACCGCGCACAACCTGCCGATTTGACGAACTGTGGCTGCTGTGTGGATAGAAGCGTGTTGGGCAGGGGGGGGGGGGGTGTATATTTAAGAAATTCGCACCATTGTTTCAACTCCTGTGCAGGGCAATCGATTCTAAGCGGTGACCTCGGCGTCACAAGCCCAGCGATCTCACCACTGACGTCAAAAAACCAAGTCGGTGCCCTTCTGAGAAAGCTCACGAGACCAAGCGCCGGTTCTTTGAATACCAAAGTGGCAGTCATCGTTCACAGCAGAGTTTGCGTGGCCTGGTGCTTTGTTGCCCTCGGCGGTGATTTCTGTCCAAAAAAAAAAAAACGATCGTCGATTCCGGTTGCTCGCGCAACCAAAACCGAACCTTCGTCACCTCGATCGAGCCTCCAATCGGGCAAACATCGCGGTGACCTATTCGGTGATACGCAAATGTGCGCACCCCTTGATCTCGAGGCAAATATATTTGGCGCAAGAAATGCGAAGTGCAAAAAAAAAACATTTCTATGGTAATTGTCGTCTTTCTTTACCCACGAACTGCCCCGGCCAACATCATTTGCCGTGGCTTTGGCACGAGACCTTGCGCGACGGTTAAGCTGTTGGTAACCCAAAAAAAAGTGTCTGGAAATGCTTTATCACCGTCGTCATTAACAAGTGCCGCGTTTTAATGAAAACATAATTGCCTCGCAGTTTAGAGCAGTGACCTTTCTTCTTTTCGGCGTCACCTGCGTGAAAGATGGGCCGTTCCTGCATCCAAGGACGTATTGTCTGCAGCAGAGCCTAAATCCTGATCGTGGCCCCCACCCCTCTTATCCGCTATTCCCCTTATCTGCGAACCATATCGAGGTTTGCTAAATGTTGCCGTTAACCACCGGTTGGTAAGGGGCGCCACACATGGAAGAGGTCAATATGAGGGCGAATTGCCGTGCTGTCTATAACAATGGTACAATCATTGATTTAAAGCTTTCGTGACTGCAGGAATTCATATTCTTGGTTCTTTCGGTAAAGTCACGTAGAAGGGAAATAATAAAATAAAATAAATATTAAACAAGAAAAAATATTATTTCCCTTCTACGTGACTTTACCGAAAGAACCAACAATATAATGGTATAATCATCATCATTGGCACTACAATATAGAAGCACATGATGGTAATGGTTATGATGTATAGCCCATCCAAAGGAAGTTAGGGGCTCTGAATCTGAGTGTTTTCAAATCATGGAAGACGTTAACATGTGGGCTAATTGCCGTGCTGTCTACAGCAGTAGAATAATCATCATCGGTGCTACAATATAGAACCAGATGTTGGTGGGGATTATGGTGGATTGCCTATCACAGGGATGTTAGGGTTTCTGACTGTGTTTTCAAATCTCGACTTGAAACTCGTGGGTTTAAATTATCTATATTTAATAGATGGAATTTGGCATAATGTTAGTTTCTTTAATCTGGTAAGGTTTCCTTTAATTTCTGCGAGGGTTTTTATTTATGGATAGAGCTTCGAGTTGACATGTAAAACAAATGGTTGTAAAGTGCAGTCCACAAACTCTTATTATCCAATCTATCTCTCTGGCTTCCCTACTAGACATCCTCCTGTATGAACACATATTCTGATTTCTCTATTTATCTTCTTGGTTCTTTCGGTAAAGTCACGTAGAAGGGAAGTAATAAAATAATAATAATAAAACATCATAAAATAATTATCCCGACGTTTCGGCCACAACGCAAGCAGCCGTCCTCAGGTGAAGACCAGGTCTGTCAGGGAGACAGCGTCTGAATGACGCTGATGAGGATTATGGTGGATAGCGTCTGAATGACGCTGTCTCCCCGACAGACCTGGTCTTCACCTGAGGACGGCTGCTTGCGTTGTGGCCGAAACGTCGTGAGAATTATTTTATTATGTTTTATTTTTATTATTTTATTACTTCCCTTCTACGTGACTTTACCGAAAGAACCAAGAAGATGAATCCCTGCAGTCACGAAAGCTTTAAATCGAAATTCTCTATTTATGTTCCACGAATGAGGGCCATTGCCTGAAACATCGCTAAAACGTACATATTGTTTTCCTTTGAAAATCAACAGTGTAATCGATGAATACGTTTACTTTTCAATTGTCACATTGTGCTTGTGCACCACTGCCAACCCAGCAGCAGCATCACCACATTGTTTTTTTTGTGGTTAGATCGCGTAAACATAAATGTGTTGTTAAACCCACCACCACCCGACACAGCCAATTAGTACGTTTTTTTTCACACGTAAACAAAACAAGTCGATTCGTTATTAGTTCAGCACACCGGTGTGTTGGAGAGTGAACCCACAACGTGAGATGCATTTTTATTATTAGATGCAGTTGCATTTGAAGCGCCTGATGAAATACAAACGCTTATCCTCACCTTGTGTGCCGTGTTTTGTGCAATTATCGTGCTATGCTTGCGTGAAAGGAGACCATTCCACCGTTTCCACTGCCGTATTCTTTCTGCCGGCTTATTCAACGCGTTCGTAATTTGTTTAGCGGGATATGACGTTCGCCCTTGGTTTATCGACTCGTTTTTTTTCGTGTGTTAATCACCGCTTCGGATAGAGTTACGCCCGTTCGTGCAATTGTTTCGTAGGACGCGAGTTACGCCGTCTTGTTTGCACACTCACGTCCGCATGTCATCCCGTTGTTGGGAGTGCCGCGTGTAATTGTTTCGTAGGTCGCGAGTTACGCCGTCATGTTTGCACACTCACGTCCGCATGTCATCCCGTTGTTGGGAGTGCCGCGTGTAATTGTTTCGTAGGTCGCGAGTTACGCCGTCTTGTTTGCACACTCACGTCCGCATGTCATCCCGTTGTTGGGAGTGCCGCGTGTAATTGTTTCGTAGGTCGCGAGTTACGCCGTCATGTTTGCACACTCACGTCCGCATGTCATCCCGTTGTTGGGAGTGCCGCGTGTAATTGCTGAGCAAGCTGGATCAGATGGTCGCCTTCTCACTGTGACTTGGTTTGAACTTTGTGATCCTGCTTCTTGCTTTAAATTTCATCCGTGTTTTGGCTCTCTCGCGTTGATGTGGTTGCAACCTCTGATGTGGTGACCAGATGTAACTCCCTCGTAGGAGGTCGTGAGTTCGATTCCGACCCTGACGCCGTTCAGGGTCTCTCCCTGTGGTTGCGTCGATTTTTCTCTGGGTCCTCTGGTTTTTCCCCTCTACATTTAGAATCAAAATGCGTTTAGAGTATTTGGCTGCTATACATGTCCACGTGATACGCCACTTTGTTTAGCTATCATTTATGGCCCGGTCGCTTTCGAAAATGAGCTACATAGCTCAGTGGGCCTTACCTGGTAAAATAACAGTTAGTAATTCTAGATTTGAATTGCAGCTAATTCGGCTGTGACGGTCCCACCTGATGACGGAGACTTGTGTTGCCTCCGAAACGTCGTGAATTTTATTTTTTTGTTTTGTTTTATTTTACTTTCATTAATTTTAATGTTTTACCTACGTGACTTTACCGAAAAAACCTAAGAATAGGAACAGTTAGTAACAGGTACAACTCACGAGCCCACTGAACATGGAATGTGGTTACAACCTTTAGATGATGGAGACTATCTCACAACAACGGGGACACCCACGTGTACATGCAGCATTGGCTTGAGTGCCGTATGATCGCTACTATGTGCCGGCAAGACTAAAAGAGACATTTCACAGCTCCACAGAAAGGGGACGAGTCTGATTCCTGAGCCAGTCCTGGGTCTTCCCTTCGGTCGACTGCCTTAAATAGGTACCCACGTGTGGCGCTTAAACGTCAAGCACTGTGGAGAAAACAACGTTAGCGAAAGTGTTGTGCTAGCTGCACCACACCCTCGTGAACCAGTTCAGCTACATCTTGACTTAAACCTTTCGAGACTGCAGGAATTGATATTCTTTGGGTCTTTCGGTAAAGTCACGTAGATATAGGTTCAAAGAATATAACAAAAAACTACGACGTTTCGATCGCAACACAAGCGTTCGTCCTGATGACGAACGTCCTGATGACGAACGCTTGTGTTGCGATCGAAACGTCGTAGTTTTTTGTTATTTTCTTTGAACCTATCTACGTGACTTTACCGAAAGACCCAAAGAATGCAGTCCAGCTACCTCAAGAAGAGGTCGATCTTGTGAAAACCAGGACAGGTGGCAACCCAAACTCGTAACACTCTTATGTGTTTAGCATCTCGGCTGCAGCCGCGCTGTCACCTGTCCACCCAGGTCTCGCTTGCAAGAGACACGTCAAGTCTCAGCGGGGACCCCACCTGGTTAAATAACGTGAACCGAATCGGTCCCTAAGCAAATCACCACACGCACAGCTAAGCAATACCATTACTCACATTTGTACGGTGTTTGGGGCAAGATTGCCAACAAAATACTTTTAAATAAAGCACGTTTATATAATGTATTACCTTCTCTTAATCCACTGCTCGATGAAGGTCACGCCCAATGGTGAGCCGGTCATGTAAGTGCTGGGTATTTTTTTTAAAACCATACTTTACCATGCTGCCCGGTTCTCCGAGTTTTTCCCTCTATTATTAGATTCAACATCACACATTTAGACTATTTGGCTGCTATACATTTCCACACGCTGATAATGCCACTTCGTTGAGCTATCATTTATGGCCCGTATAGAGCTCAGTGGGCCTTAGCAGGTAAAATAAAAAATACTGCACCATGCTGCTCGGTGCGGGCTCGTGACCACGGCGAACCATCAGCGGCGATATCTCTCTCGCCACTGGATCTTGCCCACGCGAGAATCATGATCTTTATTTATCCCGGAGGAATCCGATGAGCTCTGAAGATCTTTTGCACAGACGTCCAGCCGGCAAGACGTCAGCGCCGTGTCCGTTGGCCCGTGAGGGTATCGCGCCTTGTGCTCTAGAATGCGTGGGCGTGAGATGGGGCCTTCCACGTGCACGCGCGCGTGCGTGCCCGTGTGCGTACATGCGTCAGCGTGGCGGCTAGGGCGCTGGTGCTACGAACCCGGCGTCCCCGAGTTCGATTTCCGCTCACGGCAAACACCAGTTACGATTACGACTCAACCTCAAATGAGCACCTGGTTGCGCCACTGGGGAGACAAAGGCAGACCGGGTGTGGTGCTGGCCACCCACCCCCTCGTGTGCCGTGTCGGCCTTCATAGGTGCTACTCGCTAACAGCACTTGCCCCAGCATTGTATTAAGGCTATACGGGAGATCTTTGTATTCGTGAACCTGCGCGTGTGCACATGGTCACATTGCTATGCGCTGTCAAATTCCATTACACAACGGAGGCTTCCTTAATGGAGTTGTCTGCCAGCTAAAGTTTTTATTTAGAACTAATCCTTTCATTGAACCTGATTGATATCGAAGGTAGGGAATGCAACAACGGCAACAACAAAAAAACGTAATCTATTTTCTTTTTTACTACGTAAAATACACTCTCTGTACTGTAATAAGAATCTGCGAAGCTTATCATCATCGACTGCTATGCTTCATAAAGACCGATGCCGTATGTATACGCGGCCGCCACTGTGGGTGTCAACACGATTTATATGGCTAAAGCAACACTCCCGCTCCACAGTGGCGAGATGTTAACTACCTCGCCCGGTATTCAGGAGAACGTGGGTTCGATCCCGACCCTGACGCCTGCTGCTGTATATTCTCTCTCTCCCCGTGCTCGCGTGGATTTTTCTCCGTGTCCTCCGATTTTCCCCTCCACACATTTACAATCAACATCACGCATTTAGAGTATTTGGCTGCTATAAATCTCCACACGATAAGCCACTTCGTTGAGCTATCATTTATGGTCAGTTCGCTTTTGAAAAGAGATATATATAGTTCAGTGGACCTTACCCGATAAAATACAAAAAGTTTAGTTGACATTCTGAACAAAGATCGTGGGATTTTGAGAGTTGATTTTGTCTTCCACAAGGTATTTATGCATTTGTAGTGACATCGCTGGATGCTCACATGCTGGGTGCAGTGCCAGCACGGCGTGCTGGCCCTACAGGACAGGGTGTGTGAGTGCATGTCGAAGGATGAAGTTATTCGAGGCCATGGCACTCTGGTTGACCCGGGAGGACACGTGACCAGTTAGGTCTACAAAGGGGCCCCAAGAGGGGGATAGGGGTGGTCACGTGATTAGGACCCAGATCCTTCGTGAGGATTCTGGAAGGTGGACGTGGCCAAGGGCGTAGTTAGCCTGGTGGTCACCACCATAGGCTGTTATTCTGTTAAGGGGAAAGTTACCCCGTGTGTTGGATCTGAATAAATGTGTTCCCTCCAAGTCTACATCTACGACTGAGTTAAACCCATTACAACTGGTGTACGAAGTGGCCAAACGTTCTTTTGTCAGTAAGATAGGCCTAGTTAGATTATGCTTACATGACACAAACTACATATCAGGACGTTGTCGGACGAGGAAGGCTTTATTCCTCAGACAGCCCCGGGAATTCTAAATTGTCCGAGTCCCAGAGGAGGGAGTTGAGGGCGCTTTTGCGTGAATTCTCCGACGTGTTTAGCAAGGGCAAATTTGACATCGGCTGCACTACTCTTTTGAGTCACCACATCGATACAGGCGACGCCGCTCCCATCCGGCAGAACCCCTACCAGCTGAGCCCTACAGAAAAAGAACACATACGGCTGGCGGTTGATGAAATGTTGGCCGCCGATATTATCTCGCCATCCACCAGCCCGTGGGGAGCCCCAATTGTTCTTGTTAAATAGCAGGATGGTAGTTTGCACTTCTGTGTTGACTTCCATAAGCTTAATAAGTTCTCTGTGGCTGACGCATACCCCCTTCCTCAAATGGACGATTCCCTGGATGCTCTAGCAGAAGCATATTATTTTTCGACTCTTGACCTCCTATCCAGATTTTGGCAGTTGCCCCTAGATTAATCCTCTAAGCCCAAGACAGCCTATCGTACACCACAAGGCTTATTTGAATTTAATCGGCTTCCGATGGGTCTTCAATCCGCTCCGGCTACGTTCCAGCAATTGATGGAACTGGTTCTGGCTGGCCTCCAGTGGGACTCGTGCCTGATATATTTGGACAATGTTATCATTTTTAGCCATACGATTAAAGAACATCTGGAACAGTTACGTGCTGTCTTTCTTAAGATGCATGCGACGAACCTCAAATTTAAACCGCAGAAGTGTCACCTACTCCAAAAATCTGTCCAGTACCTTGGCCACATAGTCAGTAAATCAGGGATAGTGACGGACCCGGACAAAACCGCTTGTGTGCGTTCTTGACCAACCCCCACGTCGGTGGGGGAGGTGTGGAGTTTCGATGGTTTTCCGTCCGATTACCACCGTTTTGTCGCCGGGTTCGCCAATATCGCCAAACCTCCCCACGCCCTGAAGGCAAAGGGTCAGAAGTTCCATTGGGGGGAGGAGGAGGCCGCATTTGTTGCGCTCTGGGATGGCTTGGTGAATGCCCCTCCCCTCCGATACCCCGACTTTTCCTTCCCGTTCGTCCTTGCCACGGACGCTAGCAACACCGGAATGGGCGAGTCTCCAACACGTGGACCTGGACCTGAGTCGTTGGTCCCGGTCCATAGTAGCAGTTACGTTGTAACTCAATTAATTAGTCTGGTGGTCACCACCATAGGTTGTTATTCTGTTAAGGGGAAAGTTACCCCATGTGTTGGAACTGAATAAATGTGTTGCCTCCACGTCTACGTCTGAGTTGAACCCATTACACATGTATGTATGTTGAACTTCTTTCGCACCGTACGTAGTTAAGGAGATGTGTAATTAAAAAAATTCACGTCGATTATTCTGATGACTTAACCTTTGAATGCACAGCACTGCACGAACAGCAGGCTCGGTACTGACACAGTGGGGCAGCAGTTGCGTCGCTTTAATATCATTTAATTTAATAAAACGCTCAACACATTCGCCAATGATATCGCCCCAAAGGAAACACATCCTCTCGGCAACGTTTGGACAATAGTAATTCTTCATCGCTCTTTATGTGCTAGGTATGTGCTATGTATGCGCTAGGTATGTGCTAGGTATGTGCTAGGCATGTGCTAGGTATGCGCTAGGTATGTGCGAGATATGTGCTAGGTATGTGGTATGTATGTACGATGTACGTGCTATGTATGCGCTAGGTATATACTATGTGTGTGATGGGTATGTGTTATGTATGTGCTAGGTATGTGCTATGCATGTGCTAGGTATGGTCTATGTACGTGTTATGTATGCTTGGTATGTGCTAGATATGTGTAGGGGTGTTACGGAGGGGCTGTATACATAGGATCACACGGGAAACAAACACAGTGGGCGGGGCTTCGTGAGTGCACGGGGAGGTGCTCTCAACGACGTCCGCACCGGGCAGCCTGGGGGGCTGGCCCCACCCCTCAGCGGGGGGTTTTTGGTATAAAAGGGGATGAGCCGGAGAGCTGGGGGAACAATGTTAAAGCTAAACCAGTGAAGACCGAAGATCGTCTAGCTAGAGCCCTGGACTCCCCTGGGTCGCCGCCCTTATCAGGGCCGCGCAGGACCGAGCCAGCGGCGTGGTCCCGAGAACCAGAGCTAGTGCTCTGGGACTCCTGGTACCGTAGCCCGACTTACCAGTGTCGGGCCAGACAGCCTCCCCTTGCCCGTTAGTGGAGGACTATGAGGTAGGTCAGAGATAGCTAGCAGTGTATTCCCAGCTAGCCGGGTGAGGGGGCCGATACCCCCTCCAGTGTTGTATGTCCACGGTTGTGACAACTGTTGCGAAATAAATACGTGTGCCTCAACCCCGGCGTCCAAGAGTCCTCAACGATATTACATCTGGTGACAGAAGTGAACGACCACGAACATGGACACGCGCCGGACAGCTCGAGCCGGGGTACCGGAGGCGGAGGACACCGCTGAAATTGTGGAGCCCGAGACGGCTGAAGAAGGCATCGAGCAGCCGGGGCCGGACGCATCCTTACCGCAGCATCGGGATGAAGGGGAGCCGTCAACAGAAGGACTGAGGCTGGCTCACGCGAGACTGGCGGAGCTGCTGTACGCTGCTGCCGCCACGCTCGAACACATCACACGGCTGGGGGCTGGTGGACCGCCAAGGGGCGAGGACAGCCGATGACCGGTGCGCCTTCCCGCCATTTCAACGGAGCCCAACTTCGAATCTCCCGCCATCGCCGCAGCAGCTGCTGAGGGCGTGGCCGGCCTGAACCTCGGGTCTGACATCGGCCGCACAGGGGCTGCTGCGTCATCACCAGCGGACAGAGCGTCACCACTGGTGCGACCGGCGATGCCATCCGTCGTTCGCGCCGAAGCCCAGCCAAGTAACGGGGACAGCGGAGTGCGAGCTTCCACGGCGGCCGCTGCGCTACACCAACGGCTACCTCCACTCAAAGAGTTTGTGGGCGAGGAGGGCGACTGGGGCGGCTTCCAGCGGCGCTTCCTCGCGCACCAGGAAATGGCGCAGTGGTCGGATGCCGAAGCTCTCTGCGCGCTGCCGGCGCTCCTCGACAGCGACGCCCTCGTCGCTCTTACATCGGCGCCGAAGGACAAACGCTCCACGCTACAGATGGCGCTGCAGTTGCTGGCTGCGGTCTACGGACCATCGTCGGAATGCAGGCAGCTCTTTTATGATCGCCAGCGGGGTGCAAAGGAGTCGCCCCTGGCGTACTGTACGAGTCTCCTGGCGCTGGCGAAGACGGCCTTCCCATGAATGGACGACGAAGGCGTGGACGCGATGGTAACGGAAAAGATCCTCCTGCTGGCGGACGACCTGGACATCGCCGTCGTTGCACAGGACGACACAGAAATGGGTTCCCTCCAGGCAGCGCGGCTCCTGCACGCCAACCTACTGTCGCAGTGACGGAAGGCCAGCAGGGCAGCGGCCGGGCGTACTGTGGCTGCAGCCACCCTCCCGGCGGAAGAAGTTTGCGCCATCGACCATCGACTGCAGCAGAGGGCGGGAGTACGGGCGGGCCGGGACGGATCGAGCCGCTCCGACCATCCGTCCTCACCGCCTGCGCTCCCGCGCTGTTACAACTGCGGCATCCGGGGCCATGTCACCTCGGGGTGCCGCTCTCCTCGGCAGTGCGGGACGACGCCTCGACAGGACGCCGGCCCTCCTCCCAAGCTCCATCAACATAGCCCGGCGAGTCGCGGCACCCCTCATGTTTGGCCCACGCACACACCCGTCACACACTCGCACACCGCAACGGACGGGAGGCCGACATTGCGCACCGTCGCGCCAACACGCACCACTATGGGGACTCAGATCGAACCCAGGCAGTGGTCCGTGTTGGCCCATCGCGTTGTGGCTGCATCGTCAGGGTCGTCAGCCGTGGTGGGGCACATTGACGGGGTTGAGGTGCGCATCCTGGTCGATACAGGGGCATCGGCGACCATCATTTCGGAACTAATTTACAATATTCTCCCTGTCCAGAGCCGTCCTTTACTGCCGGTTAACGTCTCATTCTATGCTGCTAACGGGGGCTCACTTAGCATCATTGGACAGATTCGAGCACAAATTTGTATCGGTAATATCAAATTGTCCGGCCCGATTTTTGTTTCCTCCTCGCTGGCGGTTCCGTGCCTGCTGGGGACGGACTTCTTGGGCAAAATGCCGATTCGTATTTTAATAGACCAGGGCTGCATTGAGCTCCCGTCGGGACGACGCATGGCGTTTCTGCCGTCCCCCACTGCGGCTTGGACGGCGTTCGCGACGGTACCGGCGGTCATCGTTAAAACGGTTCGCGTACCGCCGGGGGCACAAATGTTGGTGCCTCTCAAACTTCGTTGGCCCTTCGCTAAAGGCATTGGGGACCAGGGAATTCTGTTGGGCCCATCTAGGGCCGGGGTTAGCGGACTTCATTTAATTCCGGCCCAGACCATCGTCAAAGGGGACGGGGACCCTTTCATCGCGGTCCTCAATGTGGGGTCGCAGACAGTGGTGGTTCCTCAAGGGACCGTGCTTGCTCACGCAACGCTGGTGCCCTGTGAGGAACCTGTCGCGAATCACGTAGGCACTGTCCCTCTGCCGCATCCACATTCGGACACCGATGAAGGGTGGCTCGAAGCGCTTTGTGCGGGATCGACGGACCTGCCGGATTTAGAGCGTCAAAAGCTTAGGACACTGCTGCGTGAATTTTCCGACGTTTTCAGTCAGAACAAATTCGATTTGGGCTGTACCCATCTGCTGCGTCACCATATTGATACAGGTGACAGCGCGCCAATACGCCAAAATCCTTTTCGGTTAAGTCCCGCCAAAAAAGACCATGTTAAATCGGCTGTTGATGACATGTTAGCCGCCGACATCATTTCTCCCTCTACCAGCCCGTGGGGAGCGCCGATCGTCCTGGTTAAGAAACAGGATGGCTCGTTGCGGTTTTGCGTCGATTTTCGCCGCCTCAACAAAATTTCTGTTGCCGACGCATACCCGCTCCCACGGATTGACGAATCGCTGGACGCCTTGGCGGGAGCGCGATTCTTCTCCACATTGGATTTGCTTTCGGGATTCTGGCAGCTTCCTCTGGACGATGATTCTAAGCCTAAAACTGCATTCCGTACACCGCACGGTCTCTTCCAATTCAACCGGTTGCCGATGGGACTCCACTCGGCGCCGGCGACTTTCCAGCGATTGATGGAATTGGTTTTGGCTGGATTGCAATGGGACTCGTGCTAAATTTATTTGGATGACGTTATCGTCTTTAGCAGAACATTTGACGAGCATCTCCAGAGGTTGCGGGCAGTTTTCCTCAAAATGCGGGCTGCTAATTTGAAATTTAAACCCCAAAAATGTCATCTGTTACGCGAATCTGTGCGTTATTTGGGACGCATCGTTGGACGCTCAGGTATTGCTACCGATCCCGCCAAAACGCAGTGCGTCAGCTCCTGGCCGACTCCCACCTCTGTGGGAGAGGTCAGGAGTTTCATTGGATTCGCGTCGTATTACCGACGCTTTGTCGCGGATTTTGCGACAATTGCAAAGCCCCTACACGCTTTGATGTCAAAGGGGGTCCGCTTTCATTGGGGACAGGAGGAGGAGGCTGCTTTCCGCTCCCTTCGGGACGCTCTGGTTAAAGCTCCTCCCTTGGTTTACCCCGATTTTTCTAAACCCTTTGTGCTCGACATCGATGCGAGCAACACGGGTATTGGGGGCGTGCTTTCCCAGGTGGTTGACGGCGTGGAACGGGTAGTCGCGTACGGTAGTCGGGTGTTGTCTCCAGCGGAGCAAAGATATTGTGTCACCTGTCGGGAACTGTTGGCAATTGTCTATTTCATCCAACAGTACCGCCCATATCTGTACGGTCAGCGTTTCACCGTCCGTACAGATCATGCGGCACTACAGTACGCCCTGCGAGTTCAACAACCATCGGGACAATTGTCTCGATGGTTGGAGGTTCTCCAGGACTTTGATTTTGAAACCACGTACCGTAAGGGCGTTCGCCACACCAATGCGGACGCTCTGTCGCGCATGCCAACCGCCCCCGAATGCGCATGCCTCCTGGGGTCGGGTCGTTGCAGGCATCCGGGTGAAATATCTGTTCCGGTCCTGGCGGCCGCCGATGACGCAGCGTCAATGACGAATTCGATCGCTCAACAGGGATCAGATTCCCTGTTGGGGTTGCCTGTCACTGAATGGGGGCGCCTACAGATGGAGGATACCTCCCTCCTCGCGTTGCGTCGTCGCGTCAGGGATGCTGGGCGGGGGAGGGGTGATGCCGATGCATGGGAAATGGTCACGGGTCTGCTGATGCATTGGGACGGGAAATCCCATCGACACCGGCTGGTGGTCCCTTCTGGGTTACGGGGTAAGGTGGTGTGGGCCGCTCATGAGCGCCTCCTCCACCTGGGGACCCAAAAGACCCTCGCCTTGCTCCAGCTTGATTTTTTTTGGCCGGGCATGACAAGGGATGTCGCAGATCTGTTGGGGTCATGCCCTCGGTGTGCGCAACGGAAACCACCAGCACGGGAGTCTAACCCGCCTTTGCAGTCTATCAGAGTCTCCAGAGTCAACGAACTTGTCGCGCTGGATATTCTGGGCCCATTCCCCGCCACCCCCAGGGGCAATAGATATTTGTTGACCGGGGTGGAGTACTTTACGCGCTGGCCTATGGCCTGGCCCCTGGCCAACCAGTCGGCAGCAGCCATCGTGGAGGCCTTTGTCCAGGGATACGTCCTGGACAAAGGTGCTCCCGAGCGGCTGCTGACCGACCAGGGCAAAAAAATTTCCGGCAAACTGCTCCAACAAGTCTGTGAGCTCCTGGGCACGAAAAAGATTCGTACCTCTCCCTATCACCCGCAAACTGAAGGGATGGTCGAGCGTCTGCACCGAACCATCACGTCCATGTTGTCACAGCAGGTTTCGGACTCACAGACCGATTGGGACCTGCAAATTCAAGGGGTCCTGGCAGCATACAGATTGGCCCCCCATGCGGCAACGGGATTTTCCCCCTTCTTCCTCATGTATGGCCGCGAACCTGACCCACCTGTTCGGGCCCAGCTGCAGATCCCCGTGCCGCAGGGTAAAACTAAATTGGCCGACCATGTTAAATTTAACCTTGCGAAATTAACAGAGGCACGGGATGCTGCCATGCAAAATTCAGACCTACGTCAGAAAGCTAATGAGCGGCTCAGACTGGGTCGTGCGCACGTGGGGACCAGTGGAAGCCGGGGGACAAGGCATGACTGCACTGTCCCCAGGTACCACTCGCGACCTCCTCTAAACTGGTGCGGCCGTGGCGGGGCCCCGTCGAGGTGGTTGAGGTTTTGCGGCCTCAGTGCGTACGCATCAAATGGGGGAAGCGCCGGTGGTTTGTGCACCCCTCCAGATTGAAACCCTTCGTTGCGGTGCGAAGTCCCACTCCACACACGCGTGGCCAAACATGTGGGGGGTCGACCGACTCAAAGGGTCCGTCTCCGCTGCTCTCGCCTGACGTGTTGCCGGCTGTCCCGCCCCCAGGTGCACCAGGAATGACGGGCTCACGCCCGACAACCCCTACGGGGGATGCCGAGGGTCTCGCGACATCGAGAGGAGACTCACTCGGAAATGGACAGTTGCCACCCGACGGCCCGCCATCCGGGGTTGCCCCGTGTGACGGGCCTGCTGCAAGGACGCGCGCAAGAATGCGCAGACTCTTGTGATGCACAAAACGAAAAAAGAAAAAATTGTTATTTTTCACATGTTATGTTCACTGTGTGCTGCGTCGGTGGTGTGTTCCTGGCACATTGGATTGTACGTATGTTGTGTTCACTGTGTGTTGTGTGTGTGCTGGGGTTCCCTGCAAATTGTATATACGTTGGTTTTACGGAATTCGTATTTATTCGGGGGTGGGGTGCGTCGGGTTATTTTCCCTTCTTGCTTTTCTGCTTCTTGTTGTTGTTCTCATTCGCGTTATTGTTGAAAAAATTGTGAGGCACACGCGGGGTCGAGGGGTAAATAAACTTGTATTGTCATTGTTGCAGCCGGGACGGCTGCGAGCTGTACAGGGGGGGGTGATGTAGGGGTGTTACGGAGGGGCTGTATACATAGGATCACACGGGAAACAAACACAGTGGGCGGGGCTTCGTGAGTGCACGGGGAGGTGTTCTCAACGACGTCCGCACCGGGCAGCCTGGGGGGCTGGCCCCACCCCTCAGCGGGGGGTTTTTGGTATAAAAGGGGATGAGCCGGAGAGCTGGGGGAACAATGTTAAAGCTAAACCAGTGAAGACCCGAAGATCGTCTAGCTAGAGCCCTGGACTCCCCTGGGTCGCCGCCCTTGTCAGGGCCGCGCAGGACCGAGCCAGCGGCGTGGTCCCGAGAACCAGAGCTAGTGCTCTGGGACTCCGGGTACCGTAGCCCGACTTACCAGTGTCAGGCCAGACAGCCTCCCCTTGCCCGTTAGTGGAGGACTAGGAGGTAGGTCAGAGATAGCTAGCAGTGTATTCCCAGCTAGCCGGGTGAGGGGGCCGATACCCCCTCCAGTGTTGTATGTCCACGGTTGTGACAACTGTTGCGAAATAAATACGTGTGCCTCAACCCCGGCGTCCAAGAGTCCTCAACGATATTACATATGTGCTAGGTATGTGCTATGTATGTGCTAGGTATGTGCTATGTATGTGCTAGGTATGTGCTAAGTATGTGCTAGGTATGTGCTAGGTATGTGCTAAGTATGTGCTAGGTATGTGCAATGCATGTGTTAGGTATGTACTATGTGTGTGCTGGGTATGTGTTATGTATGTGCTAGGTATGTACTATGTACGTGTTTTGTATGATAGGTATGTGCTAGATATGTGCTAGGTATGTGGTATGTATGTGCTAGGTATGTGCTATGCATGTGCTAGGTACGAGCTATGTATGCTTGGTATGTGCTAGAAATGTGCTAGGTATGTGGTATGTATGTGCTAGGCATGTGCTAAGTATGTGCTATGTATGTGCTAGGTATGTGCTATGCGTGTCCTAGGTATGTGCTATGTGTGTGCTGGCTATGTGTTATGTATGATAGGTATGTGCTAGATATGTTCTAGGTATGTGGTATGTATGTGCTAGGTGTGTGCTAAGTATGTGCTAGGTATGTGCTATGCGTGTGCTAGGTATGTGCTAAGTATGTGTTAGGTATGTGATATGCATGTGCTAGGTATGTACTATGTGCGTGCTGGGTATGTGGTATGTATGTGCTAGGTATGTGCTAAGTATGTGCTAGGTATGTGCTAAGTATGTGCTATGTATGTGCTAGGTATGTGCTATGTATGTGCTAGGTATGTGCTATGTATGTGCTAGGTATGTGCTATGCATGTGCTAGGTATGCACTATGTGTGTGCTCGGTATGTGCTATGAAGAAAGCCCATTGTATTTGTCTCCGTGTTCCTCCGGTGTTTGCCCGCCGCGTGTTTAGAACACGCGCATTTAGATTGTTCATTTGCTAATTACAAAACAATTTCGCACGTGTGGCCGAGCCACTTCGTCGAGGAGCTATCGTCACGTGTGGCCAAGTCGCCTCTAAAAGGTAAAGAATAGCTCAGCGGGATTTACCTGCTGACAATATAGATATACGTGAATAATTCTGCCACGACCCATCGATCGCCCCCCCCCCCCCCCCCACTGTTCCTCCTCACATTGGCCACGTTTCCTTGAAATCTCAATCCGAGAAGGCCGGCCATGCAAAGGGTGCGGTAGGGCATGCCGGTCGATAAAGAGACGCGGTGCTGCGTGTGTGTGTGTCTCTGTGTGTGTCTGTGTGTATGTGTGTCTGTGCTCATGACCGGCTCCGGTTTAATAGCAGAGGTCTCACTCCGAATGAGTCGAGCGGCAATATCTTTTCATCGGTTGGGTAACGCTGTGTGGAAGCTACCTGGTCTGTCGCTCCGCACAAAGCTTCAGGTCTTCTCGGCCACAGTCATTCCCTCCCTTCTCTACGCTTGCGAAACGTGGACCCCCCTAATGGAACATCTTCGCCGGTTAGAAACATTTAGGCTGGCCTGCCTACGATCCATCCTGGGTTTAACCAGGCTGGATTGTGTGATGAGCTCACAAATCCTTGAAAGATCTGGGCAAAGTCCCATCGGTGAGCTCCTCCGGCAGGCAAGACTGCGTTGGCTGGGTCATGTAGCCCGCATGCCCAGCCACCGCATGCCTAAACAGCTTTTGTTCGGCCGGATAGAGGGGGCTTAACGGGCGCGTCACGGGCTAGAGAAGAGATGGAGTGACGTAGTACAGGATGATGTGGAGCTGAGTGGACTTGTCGATGACCGGTACCAGCGGTGTTAAGATCGGCCTCAGTGGAGGAGGCTCGTGATGTACGCTACTGGGCAGTTGGAGGCAGTTGCCCTCCAACAACAACGGAGGGCGGAGGAGCGACGCTCACAGCAACGAGCGGAGCGCCGGGTGGCTAAAGCACAGCAAGTTGGCACAGTAGGGGGCACAGGTGGTGCATCAGCCAGTCGTCTCAGTCATCTCAGTCAGTCGACCCGTGGCACCTGCTGGGTCTGCCCCGTGACCTCCTGGCCCAACTACTGCCCCACCTATTCAGGCCCATATCCGACGTTGAGTGTATGTATGAATAAAAATAGAAGCCGTCATACACAATCGATGTGCAGATTATGAGCGGAAGAGTCGATTTGAATCCACAAATCGACGCATGCCTCGCGCCATGCGACACGTCACTCGCACGGTGACGCAGCTTGTTGTGTAGAGGTGCACCGGTTCGAAACCCAGCGGCCGCCCTGGTTAATACTGCGGCTATATTAATCACAGAAGCTTGCGCCATCTGCTTCGCAGTGGATCTCAAAAGGCCCCGTGACGTCATTGTGCTGGCAACATCGGCTCCAGCACTTCGCCAAATTTGAAAAAAACTGACCCTCAATTTTGGATCGCACACAGCAAACAATAATAAAACCCTACTGAGCAAAAAAAAACATTTTGTAGTACCCGCTTAAAAAAAAAATATTCATCAGACTTATTGAAGCTTACTAATAAATAATGACATACTAATCAATGATAATAACCCTGGCCATGATTTGAACCCACAATCTTTAAAACTGTGAGGGCTGCGTCCTTACCAACAGATGCATATAATCCTGGCCAAATATCATCACCAACGCAGCGACTAAAACTAGGTAGGCGGTAAAGGTGCAGCCCTGCAATATCTTGCTCAGTGGTATGTTTCCCTACTCTTCCAAGTTTTACCAGACGTCTTGGAAAAGCTGCGTGTACCCACACTGTACCCCGCCATAACACAACTTGCCGATCACCTAACCATAGTGTGCCCATCTCCACTGCTGGATGAAACGTTGACTACGTACGGTGCTAAAGAAGTCGAACATGCATACATACGTAGATGCGTACACACTTGCTCATGGCATCAAATGCTGCACCGGCCGGGAGATAGAATCGAACCTCTACAATTGCAAGTCCGGTGCGTTACGCGAACTGGCAACACATGCGCATCCGTCCATCGGTTGGCCGTGGTGTTTTTGTTTTGTGGCTGACAAAATTCCGCACCGCATAACGTAAGTCCTTGCAGTGTACAAGTGTAATGCGGGCGAAAGCGACCTTCCGGATGTGACGTCACGAGGAGGCGGAGCCAGGTGACGTGGGTGAAAGGTTGGGGTCCTTAAGCGGGTAAACCGGAAAGAGAAGTCAGTCGGGTTGTGAATGGAAAAGGGTGAGGCCACGAGGGCGAATGAGAGGAGGGGGGCACCGCCGGCGAGCGGGAGCCGACCCCAGAGTACAGCCAGGAAGGCTGTGTGTTAGAGGCAGCGGTGTGGCTGCAGAGAGTCGCAGGAGCGACGAAGAGAGAGAAGAGTACAGCCAGGAAGGCTGTGTGTTAGAGGCAGCGGTGTGGCTGCAGAGAGTCGCAGGAGCGACGAAGAGAGAGAAGAGTACAGCCAGGAAGGCTGTGTGTTAGAGGCAGCGGTGTGGCTGCAGAGAGTCGCAGGAGCGACGAAGAGAGAGAGACAGCACGAGTCTGTCAGAGCGCTGCGGAGTGAGCAGCAGCGATTACAGCCAAGGGGGCTGAGAGTGAGTAACAGCAGCGGAGCTACTGTGGGGCTGCAAGAGCGACAAAGAACAGCAGCGGGGCTGCTGATGGTGACTGGAGTGACATCGGAACCAGCACTGAGAGAATAAGAGAGACAGCCGTGTGGGAATGCAGTACGGACCAAATAAAGGACACTGAGCCAGAGATCGTGGTCAAGTCTTTTATTACACAAGCACCGTACTTGCAGTGTACAAGCACCGAGATGGTTATATCTCCCCCCCCCCGACTCATTGGCTCCTCCCTGCCCAGCACCCGATATAAAAACACACGTGTCTTGAATAGCTCTCTTCACACGCTACAGTAATTTTACTGGAGCAGTTACACCTGATGACGGAGGCTTGTGTTGCTTCCGAAACGTCGTGATTTAATTTAGTTATTTTCATTTATTATTGTTTTATTTTATCATATTTTTTTACCTACGTGACTTTTCCGAAAGAACCTAAGAGTAAGGAATCCTTGCAGTCATGAAAGCTTCAAATCTAGAAATAAGCCCTGAGGATCGGCAGTTCCTAATAAAGGTTTGTGGGTTAGATCGCGTAAGTATGAATGTGTCGTAACCCTCCACCGCCCGACACAGCCAATTAGTAAGGGATTTGTCACGCAAACCCAACGCGCCAAATAGTGACTACTTCAGCCCACCGGTGTGTTGGAGAGTAAATCCACACCATTTACAATCTGAGTACCGTCACGTTTCGCTGGTGATGACATCAACCAGCACCATCGGGCGATTTGCCAGAATCGTGAAGCGATCCTCCTGCTCGCGGTCTCAAATTAGAAGAGCAGCAGCAGCAGGAAGACGTGAAGACTGAGCCCAATCGGCAGTTGTCGAAGCACTGCCGTGGAAGTCACGCGGGTCGCGAGAGGCGCGTTGGTGACACGCAGAGAAGACACGGGGACAAGACGCGCCTGCAGAGCGTGTCAAATCCTTTTTTGAAAAAGTTTGTCGTTGTTGCTGCTGTTGTTGGCCGGATAGAATCGTGATTTTGTAAATATTACGGCTGCTCTTGATGCAATTTCTCACGATGCAATGCGATATTAAATGTCACCATGAGACGATTTTTGCGCAATGTCAGTCTCCCATGAAGTTATAAATTGTATTTCGCCTTTTTATCGTCTTGTTGTGTTGTGCTTTGCCGTGCTTCAATTATGCGAATGCGATCTACTTCAGTGACGTTCAAATGCAGTTCACGCAACATCGGGGTGGCCACGAGTCGTACTCATCACTGCGACTTTGGCACTTTGCAATCAATGATGCTTCATGACGCGCACACTGTGTGCAAATTATGACATTATGCAACCACCAAGCCGTCAATTTGTCCGGAAACCCCATGTACGAACTCTGCTATTTAAATGAAAATCAGCTTTCGTTGTTATTGTGAACTTCAATTACTAATCGCGTTTCTAATTTTGTTTTTTGAGAAATGAAATGGCGCAGTTACAAAAACCTTTAAACAAACACAGACAATCATAATGTGACGTTTTTTTGCTAATTATTAATCGTTACGCGTGTTTGCCCCCCCAAAATGGCCTCATTGAGTCTTTTGACTCTTTGTCAGGAGGGTCCTGCCGGGTTTTCACGGCTCCTACTGTATATATCGTACGATGGTCTCATCTTACCGGAATGTGTGCGGCGCCTTAACCAAGGCACTTTACAAGGAATGAACAACGGCACAACACATGGATGCAATGCTGGAGACGAGGTGAATGGAATAGATGAGAGGAAGCAATGGGAGGGCGAATCTGTGATACTTGCGTGAATTTGGTGAAAGCGAAATTGATGACGGTAAATGATGATAAACGGATTGATTGCATGCATGGGGAACGAGTGATATCCATGCTAAATAAACTATTATTAATTTTAATTTAGGAGCTTTCGTGACTGCAGGAATTATTCGTTGGTTCTTTTCGGTTAAGTCACGTCCTGTCTCTGTGTGCCGTCGTGATGTCTGTCTGCTTGTATGTCTGTCTATAGTTTTCCGATTTGTGTCCTCTCTCTGTGTGCCGTCGTGATGTCTGTCTGCTTGTATGTCTGTCTATAGTTTTCTAGTTAGATTTTTTGTTGCTGTTTCTTTTATGCCTGATGATGATTGCTTGTGTTGCAATCGAAACGTCGTAATATGTTATTTTAATTTAGTATTTTATTTTACTTTTAGACGTGACTTAACCGAAAAGAACCAACGAGTATTATTAATTTTACCAAGTAAGGCTCAATGAGCTATACAACTATTTTTCAGAAGCGCCCTGGCCACAAATGAAAGTTCAACGAAGTGGCTTAACATGTGGAAATGTATAGCAGCCAAATACCCTAAATGCATGTTTCTAAATGTGGAGGGAAAAACCGGAGGACACGGAGAAAAATCAACGCAACCACGGGGAGAGAGAAAGACACGCAAACTCCAAATATGCCGGCGTCAGGGTTATAATGAGAATATGAAGCTGGAACAGTTAACAACGGTGAGGTTATGAGGGGGAGATTAAGGGGTCGTCTTGGGGTGAGCTAGGTGAAGAAGAAGTGAGTTTTGAGTGAAGAGCGAAAACTTAGTGAGCGAAGGTGGCTGCTTAATTGTGGAGGGGAAGTCTGTTCGCAGTGTCGCCTTATCGCCGCAGACATTTCCACATATATATAAAAGTCAAAGTTGTGATTATGTATGTCTGTTCAAAATGTGTATCGTACTTCCCGACATGCAACAAACTGGAAATTTGCCATGTGGGTACTTTCCAGACTGTACACCATGCAAAAATTATGAAAATACACTTTTGCGGGGGGGTTTTTTTTTGGGGGGGGGGGAGCTCAATAATGCATTTGTGTTTGCACGGCCAGTGAGCTGTGACGTCAAATCTGTCATGTGACCCGCGCATGTGGAAGCGTAACGCATTGTAGTGTAGTGGTTCGCGCTACGATGCGCTACGAACCCGGCGTCAGAGTTCGATTCCCGCTCACGGCCACCACCGGTGACGATTATTTTAACCGCTCCTGGGCCTCCCCTAGGTCGACTCAGCCTCAAACGAGTAACTGGTGTGGTGTGTGAACATCGCCACTGGGGAGACAAAGGCGGCCGGGCGTGGTGAATCCAAGTCCCGGGCGAAGCCGGGTAGTAAAGCTAGTCGTAAATACAAAGGAACGGCCAACACATTCTGGAGATGTTAAAACAATTCACGCCCACACCTACCGCTTTACAAAAAAATATATTCATTACTGTTAGGAAGCATTAGCGATGCTCAACTGCATTACCTACCCGAGGAGTACATAAATCAGCGGCTCGGTGTGTGTGTCATTAACCTTCTCTCGTTCTCAACAGTAACCTTAATAACTCATTTCAATTGTTATGCGAGAGGCTTTCGCCGTCGGATTTTCGCGGTGTGCCGTGACATTGGAGAAGTTTATTGTTGACGTGATTTCGTGATGGAAAAATTGAGGCCGTTGCGGAATGAATAAATAATGAACCCGACGATGGATAACCAAAATAATTGCGAAGCAGAACTTTTGGTGATACTTTGGTCGTTCATCACGTGCTTATTGAAGAAGTGCCATTGCCTGAAACGTCGCCTATTATTAGGGTGTTTTTTTATTTCTTTTTAGGCCACACTCCGTTTTATTAGCACAGAATGCTTCGGGCACCTTGTTCAGAGGGTTCGGTTTTTTGCTCGGCGTGGCTCCATCCCGACAGAACTAATGGGTGACCCCATAGAAGGTAGTATAGCAAGTAGGTAGCAGACCTTGCTATATGAGTCGTAGGAGCGTTAGTTATCAATCAGCATGCACGTGCGAGGTTTTCTCCAGGTACTCGGCTTTCTTCGAGCACCCAAAAAAACATTCAAACCCACTGGTTCTCAGACGGTGGCGAGTGTTACCACGTCAAAGAGTACACGTGGGTGTCAGTTTACTTATCCTTTCCAGCTCAGACCCCGCTTGCTTGCCCAACGCCACATGTATAGATAGCCTTGCTGTAGCTGCTCTCTCGCTAGTTCAGCAGTTCCACTGCTGGATTATATTTTTTTCCGCCTGAGGACGACCGCTTGTGTTGCTATCGAAACGTCGTGATTTATTTTATTTAATACCTATGTGACTTTACCGAAAGAACCAACGAGTATGGATTCCTGCAGTCACGAAAGCTTCAAATCAAGATTATCAGTGGGTGCTTCGGTATTATACACATGTGAATCTGGGTATATATATATACATTATTGTGTTGTGTACGTACTGCATTTATTGCTCGTTGATTTGTCAGAATCTTAATTTTTTACTTAGACTGTAGGGAGAATCCGATGAGCTATCAGGCTATTTTTCACAGGGTCAGAAATTCGTAGTCGGGAAGGCAGTAGTTGGAAGTGTGTGTTCATATGTGTCTGTGTGTGGGTGGAGAGCGACAGTGCAGTGCTTGGCACACGATGTGCTACGAACCTGGCGACCCGAGTTCGATTCCGGCTCGCGGCCAGTATCCGTGACGAATATCCAAACCAGTCCTAGGCCTCCCCCCTGAATGGACTCCGCCTCAATGCGGCGCGTTAAACATTGGCACTGGGGGGGGGGGGATGCGGCTGTGCATGGCACTGTCAACAACACGCCTCGCGTGTGCCGTGCTGGCCGTAGGTTCGGACAAGCAGCCCCTGCCACGGACATTTGTGAAACATTTGTGAAACAAAATGTCTGTTCAAGGCTCTGTGGGGGATCTTTGTCTTTGCGTGTGTGAGAGAGGGGGTATTAGGCTAATACTAACTAGCCTCATGCTGACCTGTTCACGAGTCACTATTCGTTAATTCAGGTCCGAATCAGAATATGTATTTATACTGGAGGAATCCGATGAGCTATGAAGCTCTTTTTTTACAGATCTGCATTCGGGGCACGGGGTCAGAACGTTACAACCACAAACCTCAAAAAACATGATAGTGGCATTGTGCGAGGAGCTCAGAGGGGGCACTTGCCCCAACAGTTGTATGACTACATGGGAGATATTTGTCTTGGTGTGTATCTATGCATATACCAGCGTGTGAATAAATATTATGTGTATGCATTGCTGGTTAGTAATTGTGTGCACGTGTTTACATTTTCATGCATCAAGAGTGAATCAGTGTGCATATAGTGCTTTTTGTGCACTTTGGTATGAAATGTTTGATGCCATTCGGTACAAATTTTCTCGGGCAGTTATATGAAGAAATAGCTGGTGGTCCATCAGATTATATATTCATTGAAATGATGGCGGTGGGTGAGCCAATGTTGGGAGGCTGCCACTCTAAAGAATTTTGCAAACGCCTTAAGAATCATTTGGGTCCTGACCCAGGTGTAGTTTTCCTGAATATTTTACATCGATCATCATCATGGCAGCTACTCCCACATCCCACCTTCCAAAGCCCTGCGCTGGTGGTGGCTGCGCTGCACGTGACCCCGTGATCCAGCACTACCAGCGGCAGTGAGGGGTTGGCGGATCACGCACATTCATGAAGCTCCCTCCCTATCCGTGGTGTGTCGCAGTTGCCAGGTCCTGGCTTTGCCGGTGCACGACGGCGATGCGGCAAGTGGATTAATTGCCTTTTGTTGAATCTTGTTTTATGTAGGCAGGTGGGAGATGTGCATATACGCAGCACGGGAGATGTGCGCCGTGCGGATTGTTCCATGATTGGAAAATAAAACTTGCGACCTGTAGTGAAGCCCAAACCATCAAACGTATCGACGCAAACACCCTGGCGGTATCACTGCAAGACACACGGCGTCTAATGCCACTTTGGATTTGATGAATGACCTTAACATTCAACTTTGACATCATTTACACAAACTGTTGCTTACATGCCATATAGAAGAGGCCAAGTAGGAACACAAGAGACCAGGATAGAGTCTGATTTCCGAGGGTCACTTGGGACATTGGTCTGCCAGGAAAGGGCAATGATCGCTTATGCGTAATCCCAACTGAGTGAATGAAATGTACTTCACCTGAATGGTGTGCAACTCCCTTCCAGTGGGCGGTGAGGAGGTGCCGTAACCCGGCTCGCCAGGAGAAGGCAGCAGAGCAAGTTGACAAGTCGTAATCTGTTACCATCTGTACAGGGACTCCTCCACTTATGAACGAGGTAGCATCCAGAGGTTGGTTCGCAAATAGATTCGTTCGTAAACTTTACTTCTGTCGATTCCAAACATGTTGTACAGCATACACACTAAACACGGGGAATGGCCTTAAAAGTTGTATAATCTCCTAACAGATGTAGATGCCACTGGTTATTCAAGTTCTGCTGATGTAGATGCCACCACCGCCATCTGTTGCGCGGCAGTTTAACTTACGACTCGGTGCAAACAGGCAACTGGACATACGGACAGGTTTGTTCGTATCTTTGAAAGTTCCTAAGTCGAATACCTGGACTGGGACATAGTGTCGCCAACTCGTGTGCGCGGGTTTTCTCCGGGTGTTCCGATTTCCTCCTGCTCGTTTAAACGTTCACTCATTTGCTGAAAATACCTTCAAATAAATAAAATAAATAAATAACCCACGTGGCAGGACGGTCCTGAAACATAATAGTATCACTCAGTGTGCCTTTCTTTTTTGCAATTACTTAAGCTAACGAAAATTAAATGTATGATTATGATAATAAAAAAAATATGCTTTCTGAAGGTGGGAACTCCCCCCCACCCCCCTTGATGTGGCTGATGACATTACCAAGACCCATCTCTCACGTCCCGTCCAGTGGCACAAGTAGGAACACAGGAGAGATTTTATTTTCCTCCAGATATTTCCATGTTGTCCGATAGAGTCAAGTGACCACAGCAGTAGTCGACGGGGTAATTGATTACTTACATGATCGGACAGCCCAGATCTAGTAATAGGTTTTAACCCTTTTATCTGGTACAAAAACTGACACCTTTATACAAGGGATCATGTTTGCAATAACCACAACACAAGCAGTCAAAATGCAAACAAAAAGAAACAACTCTGATAATGATAATGATTTGCACTGTCCTTGAAGTTGATTGGTCCACACCCGAGACAGCTTTTCTTAGAGCCTAGTCTCCATTGGTGTTGGACCAGATGACGCCAAAAGGCGTACAACTCAAAAACAGTGCAATATCAGAGTATTGAGAGCTCGAGGTAAGCATTTACACTATGATACCTCCTTTATCAGTAGCAAAATATAGTAATAGGTTTTTACCCTTTTATCTGGTACAAAAACTGACACTTTATACAAGGGCTCATGATTGCAATAGCCCAGATCTAGTTAATTTTGTTATTTGTGTTGTTTGTGGTGAGGTAAAGTGTGCGTATCTTTGATTCATTAGCCCACCAGTCCAGTTCGTCTCCACCCGAGGCTTTCTTATACATTGTATGAGTCACGTGCAAGACTCACACGAAGCTTCTGGCTTCATAAAGCACTCGCGGTACGCTGAATTCAAGAGTCACAAACTTTGGCATTGATTGTTGCGTCGCGTGGCTTTTAAGGCAGACCTTTGGGGACTAACAGAGACTCAAAATTAACAAACATTATTGAACCCTCTCAGCATGGGGAGAGAGAAAAGCACATAATTACATTTGGTTTTGTTGACTGTACCAATTGTTACATCGATGTCACGGTCAGTCAAAAGACGTTCTTCTCGTATGCAGAGTTGGCGGGAAAATGTTTCCCTCTATTTGGTGGGCCGGAGGCTCCTTGCAGGAATCTCAGCGGTAGCTCTATGATGTCCGCTTACCGTTGGCCGAACGGTTGCACTGCTCTGCGAAAGATTGAAAAGTTTTCTCGAGAACACATTCGGGATGAACTTGAGAAAAAAAATAAACATTCAAACAATAAATAACACTGGTCAACAAAAAAAAAACTTTTTTCTGGCCTGGACTTTTGCAGCTGTTTTAGACCAATTTCAGGGTGCTGATTCCAAATCTGATCTCAGATTTGCTCTATCACATCTCATTTTTATGCTATCGGCATACCCCATTTTCATTGATTTTACCCGAAATTAACTCTGTCACTTATGATTGAAAGTTGTTGCGAGTCAGTGACTGCTTTAGTGTTAAAATATGGTGCTGTATTTTTAGGATAGTGTGTTTATAATATCATTTTATGTAGATATCCACATTTATTTAATATTTTTCTTCTGCAGTTTTTATTGAAAATGCAATATTTGATGTGATAGACAAAAACTGATGCCAGATATGGAATCAGCACCCCAAAATTTCCTTAAAACCGTTGGAATACCTTATGGAAGAAAAAGTGTGTTGACCAGTGTAATTTGCAAGCGCTCCTGCACCCTACGCCTTGAAAGTTTTGGAATTATCAGTGTTAAATAATGCGTTGGATAAATATTGTTTATTGCATATTGGAGGTGTTCAATTTAGTTTGTCTCGCAGCAATTTCGCAATGGCAAGCATTTCGAATGCAAGGGTTGTTAATGTTAACAGAGTGAATCCATTACCCAAATTGTTTCTCTTTCTCGCAAATAAAGACTTCTGTTTTCATAATCCTGTTTTCTTGGAAATCTGATTTTAAGTTTTCAAATTAGATGTACCAATTTTCAGAATAAAACACATCATATCAAATGTGTTCTTTCATGAGGGGGGAGCGGAAGGTTTAAGAAACGTAATATTCATTTTTTTTCTTTCTGCAATGGTTGATTTGAGGAGTTCGTGATCCACTTGCATTCACTGATGTCGTGTCATTTTATTATCTGGCTATCCGATGTGGGATGTGTCTGCGTTTTATGGAGCACGGCTCGGCATTACATATGACGGTACAACTAAATTATACGGCACAGTGACGGGGGGGAGGGGGAGAAATACATATACACACAACAAAAACCTATCCAGTTGTCATTTAATCGTTGTTCTTAATTTAAAATAGAATTTTTACGGAAAAAATCCCCAAAATATGTTTTTATTTTCTTTTGTTAGTCAAGAACCCAATTATTATCCTATCAGCGACTTGTCACGAGAGGAAAAACATTGCCTTGAAGCGCTCTGCTGATTTTGCAAATGCTTCGCCCCGTGTTAGAGAGCGGCCCTGGAAGTTGATGTAACAGAACTACTTCTGACACTACTTCAATTGCTATCACTATGCTCGTTTAACCAGGAGAGCCTCAGGATACATTTTTTTTTATCAGGAGGGTCCTGCCAAGTGTCCGATGGGTTATCCTCATCGAGTAATGTGCAGGTAATTTTTGCGGCACTGGGATTGTTTTACAAACAGCAGTAGGTTTCGTCGTACTCATATTGTAAATGTTGTGGTTTTGCTCTTCAAAACACCGGTGTGCTGTACTAGTAACGAATTGGCATGTTCTGTTTACGTGTCATACCTTACTAATTGTCTGCGTCGGGTGGTGGCGGGTTTAACTACACATTTATATATTTAAGCAATCTAACAAAAAAAACTGTATTATGGAAAACAGCAGTCACTTTGGAAATGGCCTCTTTATCACTACACCAGGGACATAGCCTTAATTTTCCTGCAAAGAGTGCTCATCACGTGTCAATTATGTGTGTGTTTATTCTAACAGCTGGAGTTTAGGCAGTGTAATTTAAAGTATGAGAGGTGTTTTGTTTGTTTTTTATGCACAGTGACCAAGCTAAACCCATTAACTCGCTGCACTTGGGTACTGGGTTGCATCACGGGTAGCGGAAACCCGGTTAGAACTCAGGATCTCAGCGAACACTTGTTCCGCACTTTGACTTCTTCACAACCCAGGCGTCTCCGTCAATTTATATTTGAAAGACGTGTGAAAGTTCTTGCAAGGAGCACTTTTTTTTAATCTTAATTTTTAGAACTTTGGAATGTTCACACTTAAATTCTAACCTAGCAATCTTTGAAATACGTAATCAACCAGGCTACGCGTTAATTGTGTGTTGACCGACCCTCTGTGTTGTATTACATTACATTTCGATATTTTACTAGGTTATTTAATTTTAGTGTGTCCTTCTCCTGATTTTCAGGCTTGCTTGCCGTGTCATCGCACTTGCAGCACCACGTTTTGTTGTCCACTCATTGATATGCTAATTTTTTCTCTAACCCCCCTCCCTCTCTCTGCGTCCGCCCTCCTCTGTCTATTTAAGGCCACCCCACAGAGACGACCACCTCTCTCTGTTACCTGTGTTGCTCTCTCTATGTTTCTTGGTGATATCTGTCTGCTAATATGTCTGTCTATAGTTTTATGGTTAGATTTTATGTCGCTATTTCATTATACCTGATGATGATTGCTTGTGTTGCAATCGAAACGTCGTATTAAATTATTTAATTTAATTTATTATTTTATCTTTAGACGTGACTTAACCGAAAGAAACAAATAACACTTTTTTTTAGTTGCCATAAATGTCACCGCAAATTCTACCCACCCAATGCTCGCTGCGGGATCGTGTTTCGGATGAAAGGTTTAAACAAAGCTCAAATTGAGCCACTTCGCTAATGGGTCACCTGTTGATTTTGTCGTCGAACGGTGGAAGAATGTTGCGGGGGGGGGGGGGTTAAAGGCATCATTGATAATTCATAAATGTTACTTTCTCCAACGTTGCCTGACATTTCAGCCATACCCCTTCAGTGAAAAGTTCTTCAAGCGACGGACTTAATTAAAAATGAGACAACTTCCGTTTTCTTCACGAGAATAGAGTGAAAGGGCCCAATTTGACGCGAGTGCAGAATATAATTGACGACGAATAATCAGCTAACAGCTCCCAATGCTGTCGGTCATGGCGGGTTGTTTGACCATACTTCACCACGCGTTGTCAGTGTTGGTGAACAGAGGATGCCCAGGACCAGTTCAGACGTCACTCTCCACTGATGATAGCCGTGGGCCGGCTATCGAACTCAGGCCGCCGGGGTTCACAGTGCAGTGCGCGAGCCACCGTGGCCACCGATTGCTGCACGAAGGGCATCGTCATGCTGCTGATGAGGTCTACGATGTTGATTATGATGCTGATGATGGCGGCAAAGGCGATGCCGATAACGATGAGGATGTCAGTGGTGATGGCACTGACAACCTTGATTGTATCTGCACAGCTCCAGCTTACAGGTTTACACTAACAAGTCAAAAACTCAACACATTCATCAATACTACTGTCGGTCTGAAAACATATTTATAATAGGCGACGTTTCGAGCAATGACCCCTCTTCACGAGATATTTCGATTTTTTACTGGGTTTTTTGGTATTATTTCGTATATTGTTTTGTTATTTGGCCACCTCCACGAACAGAGTATCACCATATAATTGAAAAACACAAAAATTAAGGATACAATATTTATAATATAACTAAGCTCCATTGTGAAATGTGTATTTACAACACAATACTTGCCATTTATAAAAGTAATCTCCATACAAATACCTTTAAACCACAATTTACAATCTCAACGCCGACGATAAGAAGCTATTGCAATTAGGAAAAATCCTCCCAGCTTTAACTTTTTTTTTATTATAAAATTAAGCAGCACATTTTTGGTTTTATTTACTAGGCATTGTGTGATTATTTTGATGGGGTAAAATAAGCAAAACGATGAGCTCCGATTTCCAAACTGCATTTTTTTCATTTTTATTTTACCACGAAATGGCCCACTGAGCTATATAGCTCTTTTTCAGAAGCGACCTGGACACAAATGACGGCTGAACGAAATGGCTCATCACGTGCAAATATATAGCAGCCATGCATTCTAAGCGCGTGATGTTGATTCTAAAAGTGTATAAAGGTGCAGCCCAACAATTGTTCGCTCACGCCACTGCTGCCGAAAGGGCTTCTGCTAGAAGGCGCTCTGCAGAACGCCTGTAGAGTCTAGAGCAGTGTTCTTCACTTATTTTCAGAGGGGGGGGCGATTTCGCCGATAAAACATCGTCAGTGTGAAGGTCACCACACCGCCGGCAAGGGGTGATGTCACATGTTGTGTATTTTTAGATGTAAAGCTTTCGTGACTGCAGGGATTCATATTCTTTGTTCTTTCGGTAAAGTCACGTAGAAGGGAAATAATAAAATAATAAAAATAAAACAATAAAATTCTCACGACGTTTCGATTGCAACACAAGCAATCATCATCAGGTGTGAAAACCACAGCAAGATAGTTAGAGAAAACCGCCACTTTTTTCAAATTTTCTTGCTGTGGTTTTCACATCTGATGATGATTGCTTGTGTTGCAATCGAAACGTCGTGAGAATTTTATTGTTTCATTTTTCTTCTTCTTGGTTCTTTCGGTAAAGTCAGACCTGTTCTTCACCTGAGGACGGCTGCTTGCGTTGTGGCCGAAACGTCGTGATAATTATTTTATTATGTTTTATTTTTATTATTTTATTATTTCCATTCTACGTGACTTTACCGAAAGAACCAAGAAGATGTTGTGTATTGTCGAGGGTCGCACATCAGGAGCCGCACCCGTACCCGGCCGAGTACGGGTAGGGTACGGGTATCGGGTACCTGATTGCGACCTCTGGGATGAAGCCATGTTGCAGGCGTGGGTGGGTTGATTCTAGGAACTTGAATTGTGAGAAGATACAAGACGTTGGGAAATGAGTGACAAACAGTTACTCACCAGTGACTCACGGTCTACCCGTACCCGTACCCGGCCGCACCAGGGTCGCAAACGGGTACCCGTACCCGTACCCGGCCGAGTACGGGTAGCCGGGTATCGGGTAGGGTACGGGTATCGGGTACCCGGTTGCGACCTCTGCGTGGGAGTGCCCACGCCTTTCCCCAGCACACACAACCTGCCAATTTGACTTACTGCGGGTGGTGCTTTCCCCGTTGCTGCTGCTGGGTGTGCAAGAGGCGGCGTGGGTCTTGCCTGACGATGGAATCGAACCGGCGACCTCCCGCGCGCCGGAGCCATTCTGCACCCCAGCGGGCAGCAACCAGAAATAACGGCAAGCGGCTCGGGGACGATTCGACTCGGCTCGCAAAATGTCAGGACTTGGAACAATAAATAAATAAAAACAAGACTTGCAATCGATTTCCCCCCCGCGACCCCAACCCCCCCCCCCCCGGATACATTTCACAACGCGGGCGTGCAGCAACACGAGAATTTTTAAAGTACAAAAAAATTGCACCCACGTCAACTGCGCGGTCCTCCTGAGTGCTGCCACTTGCGCTCGTGGTCGTTCGTCTTTCGTAACCGAACTCAATCATCGCATGCCACTGCCGTTGCAGGTTGCCACCGTTATGTATGGATGTTGAACTCCTTTCACACCGTATGCAGCCAACCTTGCTAATCTGTGTACAGGGAGGGGGGGAGGACAACAAATTGAACACAGCAACCAGAAGCAGTTCTGAAGAAATTCGTTTTCAATGTCGACGTTGCTCGTGGTTGCACAGCACCAACATGTTGTAATGTCCCCTCGTAACCAATCTTAGCGTTCCAGATGCCTCTTCTCGAGCCAAGTGTGTGGAGGCAATGCTGCCGGATCACCCCTGCCACCGTCACTTTCGATGCTATAACCATGGCACCATTATGTTTAAGGCGGGATACACGGCTTGCATGCATGCGTCTGTAACACGAGTTAGTCTTACAGCCATTTGTTTCGAAGCACTAGTTATTCCTGATTATTTGCCTTTCAGTTCTGGTGTGTGTTTCGTGGACATAAGTTGTCGTTTGTGCCCCGGTGAGTTTGCACTTTCCCTCCACGCCTGCGGTGTCTTGTGGCTGCCGACGCTGCCAACTTTGAGCTCTGGCTGGTCATTCGCGTAGTAGAGCCGCTTAGCTAGAAAGGCGTTACCAGCTGAAATGATAAAGTCCGATTCTGGGTTTATTGCTCTGCCGGCACAAATGCCCCTGCGACCGCGTTTTCTCACGTGGAGCTGGGTTTGCGTCGTGACGTTTACCAGGTGACGTGGTGATTTTTGTACCGAAGCTGGAAGTGCTGGGATTATGCATGTGCCGTATGTTGAACTTCTTTCGCACCGTACGTAGCCAAATGTGGTAATCGGAGGTTCGGTATGTACGTATCTATGTTGAACTTCTTTCGCACCGTACATATCCAACCGTGCTAACCGGAGGTGCGGGATTAGGGGAAACATCAAGTTGAGGTTTTCGGCCTAAGTGCAAAGAATGTTGGTTCGAAGCATTGTTTCCGCAATGTGGCGATGGTATGATGTACTGTGCTGAAGAAATCTACGATAAGCAAATTAAAGTTATTTTGTTTAACCAAGTGACAACTAAATGGGCCAGGATGAATCTAATTCTCAAGAGTGATTGGCTTTTGCAAAATGTTGTTATATGGTGAACGACAGTGGTCGTTATTTCGTAGGCATTTTATCAGCCTGAAAAAATATATATTCATGCAATAACAAACTCCGCTATTCAAATTGTTAATGAATAGTCACTAGGCATTAGATCACTGCTTTGCAAAATGTGTTTAGAAACAATTGACGTGCGTGTGCAATTGTATGATGTCATCATTTGAGTGGGTCGTTATTTATCGCATAACTGATAACGCGTGTGCGTGTTATGATAAACGTTCCAGATTGCACCGTGGGGCTGGTTTGTGGCGAGTGAACTGCAGTTGGGGAACCTTTAAGCTCTCTTTGTTCGCATTTCAGCTACTGTGCACATCAAAGCACGAACACGTAAATATTCATGAAACACTATTTCAAATTTAATGGAAACTGATATTGCGATGATCGTCATATCGTGAAATGTGATCATGCATCGTATCGTAATTAATTTCATCACAGAAAACCTTCGTTTGGGGTGGCTCATTTGCATAAGTTGGGATAAATGTTCCAACAGAAACGGCTTGTCCTTACCCCCTTGAAGAACAAACTCTGTTTCTGTTTTCACCTTTTCTTCTGATACGTGCTGCAACATCCTGAGCGTGTTTGCTCCCACTTTAATTCGTGCCGTGTTCGGGAAAGGTTAATCAAGCGATTCCTCCATTCGCACCGGCAAATGCTCAGGAATGGAGGTGACACGCTTGCGCAACGCCCGTTGCGTGAAAGGGGACGACAGGTGAAAAATGCGATGAGGGTAACGGCTCCTTCAACTAAACCGAGAGGCTGCTTGCCGTCCCATTTTGGTTCCATGCATTTACCTTCAAATTCAAGAGCGCCGTGCATGGAAGACAAAAGCCCGCGGTATGAATCCATAATCGCTTTAATTTCGGGTTCCATCAGGAGGTGCCATCAACCAAAATGACAAGAGGCGGCATTTATTTTAGAATTCGGTAACCACAAATAAAACTCAATATCAAAAGAGTCGGAATGCGTGTAAATACTCAACGGTCCTTCATGAATAACGTCACGAAGCTGGCAACTTCCTTACGAAACGTCGGGCTCGATCAGCGGATCGCCAGCCATAGCAACAAGAAGAAGCGTTTTTTTCGAATTCGGTAACAAACAAAAAACCCCGCAACATTTCAGGAGCCGCAATGCACTGTGGTGAACACGAGACGGCGGTCCTTAATACAACGACGCCGCGTGCGGCTCCGGAGATGGAGCTTTTCCGACCTCTGCCCATGGTTAACTGGACTGCCACGGTGAACTGTACTTCCACAGTGAACTGGACTTCCATGGTGAACTATACTTCCATGGTAAACTGGATTTCCATGGTAAACTGGACTTCCATGGTGAACTGGACTTCCACGGTGAACTGGATTTCCATGGTGAACTGGACTTCCATGGTAAACTGGACTTCCACGGTGAACTGGATTTCCATGGTGAACTGGATTTCCACGGTGAACTGGACTTCCACGATGAAATGGACTTCCATGGTGAACTGGACTTCCATGGTGAACTGGACTTCCACAGTGAACTGGACTCCTATGATAAACTTGACTTGGGTGGTAAACTGGACTCTTGACTTAAAGCTTTCGTGACTGCAGAAATTCATATTCTTTGCGTGTTTCGGTAAATTCACGTAGATAGGTTCAAATAAAATAGCAAAAAATAACAAAAAAACTACGACGTTTCGATCACAACACAAACGATCGCTTGTGTGGCGATCGAAACGTCGTCGTTTTCTTTGGTTATTTTTTTCGTGACTTTACCGAAAGACCCAAAGAATATGAACTGGACTCCATTGGCCAGGGGTCGGCAACCAAAATAACAAGAAGAGGCATCATTTTCGAATTTCAAGAGCCGCCACCGCAGTCCTTAAAGAGCCACCGCATGCTGCTCTGGAGCTGATAATCGTGTTGGTACAATGCCAGTTGGCCAACGATAAAACTCCACCACCCGACAAAGCCATTCAAATCAAGTTGGCTCGTGGGCAAATACGCACAGGTTCTGTCAGCAACGTTGAACGGCGACGCACGCACGCAAGTCTACACATACACACACTGCATAGATCCACCGAATCCGCCCCACACACACACACACGCCTGCACCACGCACCTCCGCGGCTATGAACACCCACTCACAGACACGGAAAATTCCCGGCATAGCCTTAACAGACTGTTGGAGCATGTCTTACACATCGCACCAACTACTCACGTGAGGCTGAGTCGACCTAGGGGAGGCCCAGGACCGGTTCAGATAATCGATGATGACCGTGAGCGGGAATCGAACTCGGGTCGACAGGTTCAACACACACCACACTAATCAACTTGCACATCACAGAGCCATCCGCTGAAAAAAAGACAAATATCCCCCGTGTCGCCTTAACAGATCTATGAGAGCCGGCACGGCACACGAGAGGGTGGGTTAGACCAGGACCACGACGGGCTGCCTTTGTCTCCCCAGTGTCAATGTTTACACACTGCGCCAGATACTCATTTGAGGCTGAGTCGACCTCGGGAAAACCCGGGACTGTTATTGGTCGTGAGCGGGAATCGAACTCGGGTGGCTCGGTTTCGTAGCGCTCACATTCGCGCGCACACTCGCACAAAGACAAAAAATCCCCCGTATAGCCTTAACAGACTGTTGGGGCAAGTGCTGTTAGCGAGCACCTATGAAGGCCGGCACGGCACACGAGGGGGTGGGTGGCCAACACCACGCCCGGCCGCCTTTGTCTCCGTTGCTGCGATGTTTACACATCGCACCAGATACTCATTTGAGGCTGAGTCGACCTAGGGGAGGCCCGGGACCCGTTCAGATAATCGTCACTGGTGTTGGCCGTGAGCGGGAATCAAACCCGGGTCGCCGGGTTCATAGCGCAGTGCGCTAGCCTCTACAACACCTATCCCCGCACACTCGCACGCACACCACGCGGACCACACTGCTCTTCACAGAGACATCCGCTCAGACACACGTCGGTGCGCACGCCACTTATCATGCCAATAACCAACTGGGAGGCCTGCCAGGTCACGGATGAGCTCTGGAGGTAATTTTAGAAGCTGAAAATACGGTTTGAGAAATTCAAACGCATGCAAATCTCAGTGGCTTCACTGACGCTCAACACTGCGGAGTGAAACAGCCTTTTCAATGTTAACACCTAAATATTAACAATTCTCCCTTCTGCTTTCGAGTCAAACATTGACCCAATTTTTTTACGCGATGTACAGCGTTGACAGAAATATATATTTTAACGCGTTCCTAATCCTTTTTAAACCTACTGCTCACTTGTCAATCCACTGCTGGATGAATGTCTCCCCCTATTTCACGTCATGCGTGGGGTTTTCTTGGCCATAATTCACCACGGTTTTCGTGACTGCAGTAATTACTCTTTGGTTCTTTCGATAAAGTCACGTAGAAAAAGAAAATAATAAATGTAATAATATCACACGACGTTTCGATTGCAACACCGGCAATCATATCAGGTACAAATGAAAGAGAAAACAAACCTAATAAACTTAGAAATATAATGCAATACAACACAGACAGTCGGCTATCATAACAGTCAATACCCTACCTGGTTGATTACGTTCTTCAAAGATTGCTAAATTTGAGAGAGAGACAACACAGAGACACGGAGACACATAGACAGACACATAAGCAGAGAGATATAACACAGAGACACACAGAGAGAGACACACACATAGGCACGCAAAGAGACACCACGGTTGTGATATCAATGATTGCTCCTGATTTCGGCCGTGTCCAGGAATCAAACTCACGTAGCCAGGGCACATCTCAGCTCTCATATTGTGCTACGACTGTGCCACTGCTCGTTCCCAAAGGTAAAATATTTTCTCCCGAATAAAAAAACGATCAACGTAAAGAATTGTACCACCAATTATTTGGCAATTGTGCTACCACTTAATCCTTTGAAATTGTTATAAATAAAATCCCTTTTTGTAAAAGGAGCATAAACCATCACGAAAACTCCGGTCATCATTGCAGCAGCAGCGGCTTTGGCTCAGCCATCGAACAAAGACGGCCACCCCATCGCGCGCTCCTAGGAGCGATTCCGCGGCCGTCTGGAAGGTTCTTCCTTCCGATATTAGAAAGCCACTGGGAGCTATGCACTTGAACAAAAATAATCACGATTGACACACTCATGTCTTTAGAATTTCCTCTTGCGTTGAGTTTGTTGTCCTTCCCCCGCACCTCCGATTAGCACAGTCAGCTACGTACGGTGCGAAAGAAGTTCAACACACAGTACACTACGTACAGCTGTTGTAGTGAGCCGGGCACCATGTCGTGGCAAGGGACCAGCAGCAAGCACATTCAGTAGCGCTGTCACATTTTCTCCAAAAGTCCCAGTGCTATTATACTTGCATTGAACAAAAAGAGTCTCGAGATTTCGAGACTCAATGAGGCTTCCGTGAATGGAGAGGACCCTCTCTCTCTCTCTCCCTGTATCATTAAACGCAAGGCCTCAGCGGTGCTGGCTCATTGCGCTGACATGAGCATTAAGTGCTTTTCTCTCCTTCTTCTCTGGCCGTTCCCCACACAGCTTGCTTGCACTTGCATTTCATACTCGTTGGTTCTTCCGGTAAAGTCACGTAGGTGCAAAAAAAATAAAAAATAAAAAATTTTAATCACGACGCTTCGATTGCAACACAAGTAATCATCATCAGGTGTGACAACCACAGTAAGAAAATGTTTAACTGAAGTGGGAGAGATGCCGGAGTTAAGGAGTTGATATAAATCAGAGAGGGCGGTGAGGGGAGAGGGAGGGGGGGGGGATAAGGGGAGGGGGAGAACTTGCATTTTAATACGTTCTACGTTTTTTTTCCACGCGCATGTGACAATGTACAACCCCGTCAATCCACTGCTGGATGAAGAGCTCACCGCACCGCGTGGCGTCGGCTGTGGCGGTTGCTTGAGCGCCGTGGGTTGTTGGTGAATGGGCCCAAAGGGGGGATTTGGAGGGGAATCGAACTCCGGTTAGCTGGGTTCATAGTGCCGGGTGCTAACCAGCCTGCCACCACTCCATCATCATCGTCATCGTCGTCGGCCGTGTTCTATCTGCTGCTGGGCTGTGAAGGCCTCCACAAAAACCGTTGCAATCCGTCATTGTCACGCGGTCCAATGCCCCAAACCAGCGGCGGCGCGCGTGAGCTGATTTAATCGCTCCGTCTCCGCGGTGGATTCATTTACCCGCAGTAACACGCGCGTTGAATGGTCGCCGATTTCAGTGCACTCGCGAAATAAATAAAGCATCATAGCCGTCGTGGTGGAGAATTTCAAATAACAAAAGATAAGCGGCCAGTATTACTCCTTCAGACATCTGCCTCCATCAATATTTGAATTCAATATGTGAAGAGCCCCATTTTGAAGGATACGTATTGTCCGCTTATATCTGTATGTCGGCGACAGCTGTAGTTTTGCATTCGAGTAGCTAAATCCGAAACACACGAACATGAACGCAGACTTGTTACCCTGTGATTCAAAATTGCATTGTTGCAACCAAAAGCAATACACCAGCTACTGTTAAGACAAGCAAAAAAATCTCATCATCAGCCAGTTTCTATCTTAATTTTGGAGCTTTCGTGACTGCAGGAATTATTCTTTGGTTCTTTCGGTAAAGTCACGTATAAAGAGTTTGAGTTTGCTCTTTTCTCTCTCTCTGGGTTTTTTGTTCTCTCTCTCTGCCTGTATATTTGGTGTGATTTTTTCTGTCTCCACTCGTTTTTTGTCGTTCTTGTGTTCTGCTCTGTCTGTGTGTCTCCGTTCATCTTGTTTTTATGTTTTGTCTTTCTTTGGAATTTTCACACTTAAATTCTAACTTAGCAATCTTTGAAATACGTAATCGACCAGGCTATGCGTTAATTGTGTGTTGACCGACTCTCTGTGTCGTTTTACATAACATTTCGATACTTTGCTAGGTTGTTTAATTTAGTGTGTTCTTTCTCCCTCTAAGCGTGCGTACTTCTCTACGCGTCTCTTCGTACTCATTGACATGTAAATTTTTTCTCTAACCCCTCCCTCTCTCTGCCTCCGCCCCCCTCTGTCTATTTAAGGCCACCCCACAGAGACGATCACCCCTCTCTGTACCTGTGTTGCTCTCTCTGTGTATCTTGGTGATATCTGTCTGCTTATATGTCTGTCTGTGGTTTTCTGGTTAGATTTTGTGTCGCTATTTCATTATACCTGATGATGATTGCTTGTGTTGCAATCGAAACGTCGTATGCTATTATTTAATTTATTATTTTATCTTTATACGTGACTTTACCGAAAGAACCAAAGAACAGCCAGTTTCTATTCACTGCTGGATGAAGCACCCCCCCTCCAGAGCTGTTGCCGATCCTCACACTCACGCGATGCACGAATCCTCCCGGCACATGGGCGGATTTGAAGGCTCCATTGTCCACGTGGAAGGCATTTCGAGTGCGCAGCACTTCACTTGTGATCAGTCTACATCCTGGGCACGTAGATTGCACGCGAGAAAGAATGCGCGTGATAGAATCATGAATGTGTATTTCCCGAGTAAAGTCCATTGAGCTAATCGTTAAAAAAAATGCACAATGTTAATCAGCACATTGGGTTTGATGAAACAAAGCAGTTGTACTTACATGCCTGTGCTTAAGAAATGTTGTGTTTTCGATGGTTTTAACCTTCTAAAACAAATCTGGCCGCGTCTCGCACACCCAGAAAGGGCATCTCGCCGTCCCAGGGGGTGCAGCGTGCACCGCAGGCTAAGAAGCAGCAGCACAGAGCTAAGAAGAAGCAGCAGCAGCACAGAGCTAAGAAGAAGCAGCAGCAGCACAGAGCTAAGAAGAAGAAGCAGCACAGAGCTAAGAAGAAGCAGCAGCAGCACAGAGCTAAGAAGAAGAAGCAGCAGCACAGAGCTAAGAAGAAGCAGCAGCACAGAGCTAAGAAGCAGCAGCAGCACAGAGCTAAGAAGCAGCAGCAGCACAGAGCTAAGAAGAAGCAGCAGCACAGAGCTAAGAAGAAGCAGCAGCAGTAGCACAGAGCTAAGAAGCAGCAGCAGCACAGAGCTAAGAAGAAGCAGCAGCACAGAGCTAAGAAGAAGCAGCAGCACAGAGCTAAGAAGCAGCAGCAGCACAGAGCTAAGAAGCAGCAGCAGCACAGAGCTAAGAAGCAGCAGCAGCACAGCGCTAAGAAGAAGCAGCAGCACAGAGCTAAGAAGAAGCAGCAGCACAGAGCTAAGAAGAAGCAGCACAGAGCTAAGAAGAAGCAGCAGCACAGAGCTAAGAAGCAGCAGCAGCACAGAGCTAAGAAGAAGCAGCAGCACAGAGCTAAGAAGAAGCAGCACAGAGCTAAGAAGAAGCAGCAGCACAGAGCTAAGAAGAAGCAGCAGCACAGAGCTAAGAAGCAGCAGCACAGAGCTAAGAAGAAGCAGCAGCACAGAGCTAAGAAGAAGCAGCAGCACAGAGCTAAGAAGCAGCAGCACAGAGCTAAGAAGAAGAAGCAGCAGCACAGAGCTAAGAAGCAGCAGCAGCACAGAGCTAAGAAGAAGCAGCAGCACAGCGCTAAGAAGAAGCAGCAGCACAGAGCTAAGAAGCAGCAGCAGCACAGCGCTAAGAAGAAGCAGCAGCACAGAGCTAAGAAGAAGCAGCAGCACAGAGCTAAGAAGAAGCAGCAGCACAGAGCTAAGAAGCAGCAGCACAGAGCTAAGAAGAAGCAGCAGCACAGAGCTAAGAAGAAGCAGCAGCACAGAGCTAAGAAGCAGCAGCACAGAGCTAAGAAGAAGCAGCAGCACAGAGCTAAGAAGCAGCAGCAGCACAGAGCTAAGAAGAAGCAGCAGCACAGAGCTAAGAAGAAGCAGCAGCACAGAGCTAAGAAGCAGCAGCAGCACAGAGCTAAGAAGCAGCAGCAGCACAGAGCTAAGAAGCAGCAGCACAGAGCTAAGAAGAAGCAGCAGCACAGAGCTAAGAAGCAGCAGCACAGAGCTAAGAAGAAGCAGCAGCACAGAGCTAAGAAGAAGCAGCAGCACAGAGCTAAGAAGCAGCAGCACAGAGCTAAGAAGAAGCAGCAGCACAGAGCTAAGAAGCAGCAGCACAGAGCTAAGAAGAAGCAGCAGCACAGAGCTAAGAAGAAGCAGCAGCACAGAGCTAAGAAGCAGCAGCACAGAGCTAAGAAGAAGCAGCAGCACAGAGCTAAGAAGAAGCAGCAGCACAGAGCTAAGAAGCAGCAGCACAGAGCTAAGAAGAAGCAGCAGCACAGAGCTAAGAAGCAGCAGCACAGAGCTAAGAAGAAGCAGCAGCACAGAGCTAAGAAGCAGCAGCACAGAGCTAAGAAGAAGCAGCAGCAGCACAGAGCTAAGAAGAAGCAGCAGCACAGAGCTAAGAAGCAGCAGCAGCAGCACAGAGCTAAGAAGCAGCAGCAGCACAGAGCTAAGAAGCAGCAGCAGCACAGAGCTAAGAAGCAGCAGCAGCACAGAGCTAAGAAGCAGCAGCAGCACAGAGCTAAGAAGCAGCAGCAGCACAGAGCTAAGAAGCAGCAGCAGCACAGAGCTAAGAAGCAGCAGCAGCACAGAGCTAAGAAGCAGCAGCAGCACAGAGCTAAGAAGCAGCAGCAGCACAGAGCTAAGAAGCAGCAGCAGCACAGAGCTAAGAAGCAGCAGCAGCACAGAGCTAAGAAGCAGCAGCAGCACAGAGCTAAGAAGCAGCAGCACAGAGCTAAGAAGCAGCAGCAGCAGCAGAGCTAAGAAGAAGCAGCAGCAGCAGAGCTAAGAAGAAGCAGCAGCAGCAGCACAGAGCTAAGAAGCCGTTGTTCAGGGGGCGACTCGACCGGCAAACGACATCAAAAGCACGACCACAATTTTACAAATGTAAAACACAATGACGTAACAAGAGCTATTATGTACATGGACAACCTCCCCCCCACTATAAGCAGAGTTTAACTTCTATATTTAGGGGGGTGGGCGAGGGGGGTGCTGAATAACCTTTCAATCTCCGCTTCTTGCGTTGTGCAATATTTCATCAGTCCTCGTCCAACTTGAACAATAATTTCGGTTTGCATTCTTTGCATCGCTGCTCGATATGCAAATACCGCGGAACGAAGAAGTAACAGTTGGGTTCCGGTTCGCATTGTCCCGCATATTAAGAATCGCAGGCGCATTCTACGATCAATTAATTATAAAAATAAAATCTTAATTATAAACGACTGAAAATAAATTAATAATCGTGCCCAGTTTTAGGGGGGTCTTTCCCACCCCCCCCCTCGGTGCCCCCCACCATATACGGTCCTGGGCCTCCCCTATGTATGTATCTACGTTGAACATCTTTCGTACCTTACGTAGCCAAACGTGCTCATCGGAGGTCGACTCCGTAAACAACGTCAGCATGCGGGGAGACAAAGGCGGTCGGGCGTGGTCGCTGGCCAGCACAACCACCCCCACGGACGCGCCCGTGCCCGAGGATCTTCCTACGGTGTGTTCGCTTACAGCACTTTCCAATCGACGCGCACACGTACACACATATACACGTGTGTGAATAAACAATTCATAAATACAAGAGTGTATGTATACAGTATTTATACGCGGTAACCTTTCGCCTCCGAGGGATTTTTTTTTTCCTTGAGCCTGTTTGGGGGATATTTATCAGGACCAAGCAAATCCAATTATCACAGCACTGCAGGCAGAATTTTTTTGTTTATTGCATTTGATGCATTGCAAGAGATAACCACCGCAGGGAAAACAAATTGTTTAAAAAAAAATAGTTATATCGGTGCGTGCTTAATCATGTTAAATGGTTTGGCACGATCACAAGTGACGGACAAATCAGATAACAACGGGAAGGAGAAAATAAAAACATTTCCGCTCTGCGCATCTTACCCAGAAAGATAGAGTCAACGTGGATTAGTAGGGAGGTCTTGTTCCCTTTAATTGTAGTAGCTTTATCACCGCGGGCATTAAAATAGACTTCGGGGGAATTGGAAGTCCGTGTTCGTTGCGATGCAAAGAAGCTCGGTGCAATTCCGAATGCGTTCTGAGGCGGTGATGCGGCAGATGGTAATAAGGGAAAATTTGTTTGCTTGAAACAGCCTCAAGCTGGGTCCCGTTATGAAGCGTCGACTCCACACAAAATAAACCGCGCCTTCATTTCCCACCACCTAAGTAGGGTGGCACTTTGCCGTGGTAAGTGTGTGCACACATGTTGAACTTTTTTCGCACCGTGCGTGTGACTCGTAGGAGCGACAGACGAGAGAGAGAGAGGTGTCGATATTGATATACAGGATGTTGTGTGCCGGGTGCGAACATATTTCGCGGGTCGCTGATCCGGACGGACCAGTTCAGCTTGAAACGGTGATTGACGCAAAAATAATGTAACCGTGTATTTTTTGGGAAAGTTTTTTTTTTATGAAACTACCAAACGCGTTGGGGCAAAGTGTTGCATAACATTGGGGGTCATCTGCTCCTGCCTCCTCACCTATCAGGAGAACACGTAACACATTCTTCACTAACACTGGAGGCCTTAAAAAGAAAATGAACAAACGAAACATAACAGGTAATATTTCAGCCTTCATATGACACGTGCAAAGTTGTACGTATGCTATGAAAAAAGTCCATTGCCCGAAACGTCATCGATTTTATAGATATTTTTTCCCCTTTTAAGGCCACAGTGTTATTGATTCATATGCAGGTTTTCTTTTTAGAATTGTTAGTGGAAATCTGTGCGCTGGAACTGTGCAAATACAATCATGATTTTTTTTTTCGATTCAAAGCTTTCGTGACTGCAGGGATTCATATTCTTGGTTCTTTCGGTAAAGTCACGTAGAAGGGAAATAATAAAATAATACAAATAAAACAATAAAATCCTCACGACCTTTCGATCGCAACACAAGCAATCGTCGTCAGGTGTTAGTGTCATCACCCTTTACATCCTCATCGTTCCGTCCATCGCCTTCGACGCCGCCGCCGCCATCATCAGCATCATCACCAACATCGTAGACCTCATCGGCAGCATTACGATAATGACGGTGCTCTTTAGTGGAGCAATCGGTGGCAGCGGTGGCCAGAGCACTGCCCCATGGACCGTGACGACCTGAGTTCGATAGCTGGCCCACGGCTTACAACGGTGGAGAGTCACATCTGAATTGGACCTGAGCACTCCTTCTTCACCAACACCGCACTGACAAAACGTGGTGAAGTATGGTCAAACGTACGTATGTTGAACTTCTTTCGCACCGTACGTAGCCAACCGTGCTCGTCGGAGGTGCCGGCGAAGGACGACACACTAAACGCAATAGAGTAAGTTCTAAAGAAATGAGTTTTCAATCTACATTTAAAGTGCATAGCTCCCAGTGGCCTCCTCATTACAAACAACGAATACATACAACCACAGAGATCCAGAGAAACTCAGACCCATAGAGACCCACAGAGACCCACATATTCGCATTTTTGGCTACGTATGGAGTGAAATAAGTTCAACATACATACAACCACAGAGATTCACAGACACTCAGACCCATAGAGACCCACAGAGACCCACGGATTAGCACAGTTGGCTACGTGCATCGAGAAACGCGTGTCATCTACGCTCCGTTCACTGACAACTCTGAAATTCAGGGGCAGGGGATGTGACGTAGTCAACGTTAAACAAACCACAATTTTAACAATTTGCAAAAAAGCTAAATATTTGAAACGATATCATGTGCTCACGTCTATCATGCACTCTGCCCTAGCTCTCACCTCCCCCGTACGTGTGTGAGAAAATATTGTACCGATCTTTTTTTTACTTCACTATAGGCATTTAAAAGAATGGGGGGGGGGGGGGGCTGAGTGAGCCCCCCCCCCCTAGCCGCCCACGATGTTAGGGGGCCCCATTAATCCCCATCTCCCACCCTCATGCTCCAATCCCCCCTCAGTCCCCACCCTCCCACAACTGCCCCACCACTCATGAAACGGTGGAGCTGGACATTTTCCACAGATAGGCTCTTGACGAAGTTGTCTCTCTGTGGCGAGGCGTTAACTTCCTCGCCAGGTGTGCAGGAGGTCGGGGATTCGATCCCGGCGTCTGTATATTTGGAGTTTGCATGTCTCTTTCTTTCTCACTCCCTGGTGGTCGCGAGTATTTTTATCCAGGTCGTCCGGTTGCAAAATCGAACTACCGATTCTACTATGGGTAGGCTTCATGGGTTCAGATCACAGTCGCGAACGTGGCTGTTATCTGGCACTAGTATGTCTGTGTATGGTGCAGAGTGGCAGTCTCCAACTACAACGCACTCGGGCTCACTCACCGACATATGTCTTCATCTATGCCAGGGCGGATTTTGTGCCCAAATTGGTGCCTGTCATATATTGATTCACCTTTTTCGGGCAGCGCTGTTGGCGAACGCATTGAGTGTTTGCGTTTATTCGAGATCTGCTTTCCATTTGTTTCGCTAGAGGTCTATGGAAATCGGCGAGCAACTTTTACCCCAGAGGACACTGAAGGCAAACAAAACAACGTCAATAATTCACCCCCCGGGCCTTCACGAAGATGGGCCAAATTGTCAGGCGTCATTGAGAATGAGAAAAGTCATATTGGTAAAACTGGTTGTGCATGCAACTTGAATTGCTAAGTGGTATACCTTGTTATGCCGTAGTGCTGTGGAATAATATATATATTTTTTCTTTAAGTTAACTCGTATGAATTTTAAAAATGTACGACATGACTCGAAGCCATCGATTTTTGTCTTCTCTGTTCTTTAAATAGTTTTTTTTAATCTTCAAAATGTTTTTTTTATTTTTATTTTCACTCAGCCCCCACCCCACACTGCCACTTAATCGCAGTTTGCTGAGCGCAGACCCAGATACCCAGACTGCCAAAGGGCCAGCAAATAAATAATTAAGGGTGGATGAGATGATGACATTTTTGCTCTACAACTATGCCATCTGGCAACAGAAGAATCGTCATGTGGTGCAGAATAACACTTGGAAGATGATGATATAGAACTACTTCCGAGGTCGCTTTAAAAAAAAAACTCTTCATTCGCACGAGAGGCACACATTGTCCATGCCCTGCTACGAGTATTCATCACATGTCAATCAAATTAAAATGTTTGAAACTCAGAGCGAGGACCTTTACCAAGTTGAGTGCAAGGAAATGTGTATCCAGTCGTCTGTTTTATGCAGTCATTGGTGATCGGAATTAGACCTTGAACACACAACACTTGACAACCCGGTCAAATCACAACCCAGACTCTGTGGAAGTCTGCGGGTTTCTATGTCTACGAGTCTCTACATCTCTAAAACCCCGGTTTAATTATAGGCTTTATACAATGTACATACAATTATGCAATGCACGCAACATTATATAATGCACTTGACGCGAATATCTGTAGCTTGCGCTACGCGTTTGTGGGCAAGGCACACCACACACTATCGCTGATGCTTCCACAGCTGCGCCTGCAAGCACCAAGCGATATTCTCAAGATGAGCAAACTTCGGTGTGGCTCTTGCCATGTGCTTTCATCATTAAGTCGTGAATCCTTCGTTAATTTCAACTCACTCTCTCCTATCTTTTATAACGACGGCGCTGAGCGAGGAGTAAGCGGTTGCAGGGAAGAAATGTAATCATGGCAAGAGTTTGCGGCAGATGATCGTGTAACTTTTGTTCACGGGCTAAATGTGTTTCTTCTTCAACGTATTCCACCTGCCGAGAGACGGCAAGTGGAACATCTGCCTACGGGAACATACGCAGGGTTGATGGCATCGTTCCAACTGTTAATTAAATATAATATATACGGTAATTGGCGCTTGGGCAAGATGCACTTATCGCAGAAAATAAAGGCCGATGGGATAGCCTCACTCTGGTTCTCAAACTTTGTTTGGCTCGTGCACCACTCAGCCGATGCGAACGTTTCGGCGGACCACGCCACCGCTGGTGACAAAACGAATTCGCCTCTCTCTCTCTCTCTGAATCACAATCTTGCAAAATTATTCATATTACTAGAACATTAAAAAAACTTTATTTTCTTTAATGCAGCAATAAGGTTTTTTTATGGGGGGAGGTGAGTGGGAGTGGGGGGTATTTAGATGTCAGCTTTAGGGTAGTTAATCAAGGCAGTTTAGCTCATTTAAATTTGTTTTTTTTATAATTATATATCATGAGTAAATTATAACTTAACGCCTGTGACAAGAGGAATAATGCACATTGTCATATCCGGATCAACCTGCATTTGCATCACAGCCACCGCAGACCACCTGGTGGTACCGGGGACAACACTTTGAGAACCACTGGAATAGAGAACCACTGGACTAGAGAACCACTGGACTAGAGAATCACTGGACTAGAGAACCACTGGACTAGAGAATCACTGGACTAGAGAACCACTGGACTAGAGAATCACTGGACTAGAGCATCACTGAACTTGAGAATCACTGGACTAGAGAACCACTGGACTAGAGAATCACTGGACTAGAGAATCACTGGACTAGAGAATCACTGGACTAGAGAACCACTGGACTAGAGAACCACTGGACTAGAGAATCACTGAACTAGAGAACCACTGGACTAGAGAATCACTGGACTAGAGAACCACTGGACTACACAATCACTGGACTAGAGAATCACTGGACTAGAGAACCACTGGACTAGAGAATCACTGGACTAGAGAACCACTGGACTAGAGAATCACTGGACTAGAGAACCACTGGACTAGAGAATCACTGGACTAGAGAACCACTGGACTAGAGAATCACTGGACTAGAGAATCACTGGACTAGAGAATCACTGGACTAGAGAACCACTGGACTAGAGAATCACTGGACTAGAGAATCACTGGACTAGAGAACCACTGGACTAGAGAATCACTGGACTAGAGAACCACTGGACTAGAGAATCACTGGACTAGAGAATCACTGGACTAGAGAACCACTGGACTAGAGAACCACTGGACTAGAGAATCACTGGACTAGAGAATCACTGGACTAGAGAATCACTGGACTAGAGAACCACTGGACTAGAGAATCACTGGACTAGAGAATCACTGGACTAGAGAACCACTGGACTAGAGAATCACTGGACTAGAGAATCACTGGACTAGAGAACCACTGGACTAGAGAATCACTGGACTAGAGAATCACTGGACTAGAGAATCACTGGACTAGAGAACCACTGGACTAGAGAACCACTGGACTAGAGAATCACTGGACTAGAGAATCACTGGACTAGAGAACCACTGGACTAGAGAATCACTGGACTAGAGAATCACTGGACTAGAGAACCACTGGACTAGAGAATCACTGGACTAGAGAATCACTGGACTAGAGAATCACTGGACTAGAGAACCACTGGACTAGAGAATCACTGGACTAGAGAATCACTGGACTAGAGAATCACTGGACTAGAGAACCACTGGACTAGAGAATCATTGGACTAGAGAATCACTGGACTAGAGAACCACTGGACTAGAGAATCACTGGACTAGAGAATCACTGGACTAGAGAACCACTGGACTAGAGAATCACTGGACTAGAGAATCACTGGACTAGAGAATCACTGGACTAGAGAACCACTGGACTAGAGAATCACTGGACTAGAGAATCACTGGACTAGAGAACCACTGGACTAGAGAATCACTGGACTAGAGAATCACTGGACTAGAGAACCACTGGACTAGAGAATCACTGGACTAGAGAATCACTGGACTAGAGAATCACTGGACTAGAGAATCACTGGACTAGAGAACCACTGGACTAGAGAATCACTGGACTAGAAAATCACTGGACTAGAGAACCACTGGACTAGAGAATAACTGAGCTAGAGAATCACTGGACTAGAGCACCACTGGACTAGAGAATCACTGGACTAGAGAACCACTGGACTAAATAATCACTGAACTAGAGAACCACTGGACTAGAGAATCACTGGACTAGAAAATCACTGGACTAGAGAACCACTGGACTAGAGAATAACTGAGCTAGAGAATCACTGGACTAGAGAACCACTGGACTAGAGAATCACTGGACTAGAGAATCACTGGACTAGAGAATCACTGGACTAGAGAATCACTGGACTAGAGAACCACTGGACTAGAGAATCACTAAACTAGAGAATCACTGGACTAGAAAATCACTGGACTAGAGAACCACTGGACTAGAGAATAACTGAGCTAGAGAATCACTGGACTAGAGAACCACTGGACTAGAGAATCACTGGACTAGAGAACCACTGGACTAGAGAATAACTGAGCTAGAGAATCACTGGACTAGAGAACCACTGGACTAAATAATCACTGGACTAGAGAACCACTGGACTAGAGAATCACTGGACTAGAAAATCACTGGACTAGAGAACCACTGGACTAGAGAATCACTAAACTAGAGAATCACTGGACTAGAGAACCACTGGACTAGAGAATCACTGGACTAGAGAACCACTGGACTAGATAATCACTAAACTAGAGAATCACTGGACTAGAGAACCACTGGACTAGAGAACCACTGGAATAGAGAATCACTGGACTAAAAAATCACTGGACTAGAGAACCACTGGACTAGAGAACCACTGGACTAGAAAATCACTGGACTAGAGAACCACTGGACTAGAGAACCACTGGAATAGAGAATCACTGGACTAGAGAACCACTGGACTAGAGAACCACTGGACTAGAAAATCACTGGACTAGAGAACCACTGGACTAGAGAACCACTGGACTAGAAAATCACTGGACTAGAGAACCACTGGACTAGAAAAGCACTGGACTAGAGAACCACTGGACTAGAGAACCACTGGACTAGAGAACCACTGGACTAGAGAACCACTGGACTAGAGAACCACTGGACTAGAGAACCACTGGACTAGAAAAGCACTGGACTAGAGAACCACTGGACTAGAGAATCACTGGACTAGAGAACCACTGGACTAGAGAACCACTGGACTAGAAAATCACTGGACTAGAGAACCACTGGACTAGAGAACCACTGGACTAGAGAACCACTGGAATAGAGAATCACTGGACTAGAGAATCACTGGACTAGATAACCACTGGACTAGAAAAGCACTGGACTAGAGAACCACTGGACTAGAGAACCACTGGAATAGAGAATCACTGGTCTAGAGAACCACTGGACTAGAGAACCACTGGACTAGAGAACCACTGGAATAGAGAATCACTGGACTAGAGAATCACTGGACTAAAGAATCACTGGACTAGAAAATCACTGGGTTAGAGAATCACTGGACTAGAGAACCACTGGACGAGAGAATCACTGGACTAGAGAATCACTGGACTAGAGAACCACTGGACTAGAGAATCACTGGACTAGAGAATCACTGGACTAGAGAATCACTGGACTAGAGAATCACTGGACTAGAGAATCACTGGACTAGAGAACCACTGGACTATAGAACTGGTGGACTAGAGAACCATCGGCCTAGATAACTACTGGACTAGACAACTACTGGTCAAGTGTGAGGACTGGCGCAGCTGTAAATGAATGGAGCTGCTTCTGAGAACGAGGAGGGGGGAACCACTCAGAAGATGGAGCCATTAAATAATTTAAGCGGAAAAAATAATTCCACGTGCAGATATCAGGTCGATTATGACCTTGCAGGATCTAGAGCGATGTAAATACGTACTATATATTGAACTTCTTTCGCACAGTACGTAGCCAACCGTGCTAATCGGAGGTGCGGCGGAGCTGCTTGGCAGAGGCCCTCATCCAGCAGTGGATTGACCACAGCCGATGGCGAACGTGACGATGGTGAAATGTTTCCTCACGGCAGCACCTGGTCACCTCTATGCTGAACGCGTGTAGCGGCAGATTAAATTCTATCGTGCATGGCCGGCCCCCGGCAGGTGCATATTCGGTGAATTTCAGGAGCGTGTGCATGTGTGCGTGCGGGATGTGTTTTTCAGCATTTAGTTAATATTCTGCACGCCGACTATGAGCGCTGTAGAGAGGCTGCCTTGGAATTCGCGACAGATTTATGGTGCTTTCGGTCGCTCACGCTCGTGTGTGCGCGCGGGTCATTCCGTCTTTATTTATTCACTTGTGGCAAGCTGTGTTCAAGCCTCTCTGAGGTTGACCCCATACAGCCTGGGTTATACACAAGTCTGCATATGACAGAGACCAGTTTTCGAGAAATGTTTCCACCGGCCAATAGACATATATATGTTTTCTTTAGTATTTAACCGAGGGTCAGAAATTTACCGTGACTGTAAGAATCAGACGAATAATCCATTGTCCCTGACCACAAAAACATGGCAGGACCCTCCTTTAAAATAGTCTTGAGACTCTGGAAATGAGGGTAAGAATAGTAAGAATATACATCTATTATATTTTATGTAACTAGTTAAGGCCCACTAAGCTCTTCGCTTCTTTTTTGGAACTGACCTGGCCACAAATGGTAGCTCAACGAAGTGGCTCATCAAGTGGAAATTTGTAGCAGCCAAATACGCTAAACGCACGTTTCTAAATATGGAAGGAAAATCCAGAAGACCTGGAGAAAACTCCACGTGACCACGGGGACAGAGACATGCAAACTCCAAATATACAGGCGTCAGGGTCGAGAGCGAAACTAGGACCTCCTGCATACCAAGAGAGGGAGTTAACACATCGCCATCGCAGAAGCCGATAAACAGAACAGTTCTAGAATGGACATCGCGATCTTAAGATTCACCCAAGGTTCAAAGTGGGTGTTGGTTTCTCCGTTCATTTAAATATTGTTCTGCTCTTATCGGTTTTGGCATTCTGAACTGCATGCACAATGATTACTTTACAATGTGGGGTATCTTTACCTTCAGGCAGTATTGCCTTGTGCCTGCTTTCCACATGGGCTTTCCAATTCATAAGTCAAAATAACAAAATACTTGTTTTGCAATACTTGACATATATAACTACTTCAGATAATTATGTGTTATGGTCATACATATATTTATTTGTAAACAGTGAACTTCAAGAAAAGTTTACACCTTTTTGTGATGCTGCGTTTGCAGTGGTGCACAGCAACAATTTACACAAAAAACTCACATTTCCCAATAACACTGCCCTCATAAGTACAACATATATAGTTGGCAAAATTTTAGAAATTTTCCAGATTTTGTCCATTATCAAAAACGTCACCCATTATATAAATGTTCCTCTTCAGGACATTTTTGTATGTTTTATTATCATCGTCTGCTCGTCTAAGGGAACCAGGCTACATCATGGTGGTAGGGCCCTGAGTCCACCATCTCAGAGTCTGGTCAAGGTCAGGGCCCTGACTCCACCATCTCAGAGTCGAGTCAGTGGCCACTCGTTGACAATGTGCCACACGGTCCGTCGCTGGCCACGTCCACAGAGAAGGTTGTTGTGGTCACGTTATCCCCAGGTGTGGCGAGCAATAATTTTGACGAATGTATTCAAGTTTAATTGTTTGTGACAGGAGAGGCAGCGGTTTAGAATCTAAGCCTTTAATTATTCATCAATCCATCGATTAAAATAAATCCTTACACTCACAATACCGATACCTAGTTGTGAATCCACAACCAAATGTATTGTCTTTCAAAAACTACAATCTAATATACCTTTACACTGGGGTGGAGCAGTGGTACAGTGATTAGCGTATTACGCATTGAACCCCAGTTACCTGAGTTCGATTCCCGGCTTTGGCTCACATCAGCTATGAGTGATATCTGAACCGGTTCTGGACCCCCTCGCCCCCGCCCCCCATCCCTCCCATCGCAAATACACCAACCCGCACTAATCGGCATGGTGAAATATGGTCAAGCAACCCCCAAAACTACAAATGCACGTGGACAACTCCGCCTATCAGTGGATGACACCAATTAAAACGAGAACAAAACCGCGAGCCCGACGTTGCAATCAAGTTGGCGACAATCTTTTAAATTTTGATTTAAAGCTTTCGTGACTGCAGGGATTCATATTCTTGGTTCTTTCTTGCTGTGGATGTCACACCTGATGACGATTGCTTGTGTTGCAGTGGAAACGTCGTGAAAATGTTATTGTTTTATATTTATATTATTTTATTATTTCCCTTCTACGTGACTTTACCGAAAGAACCAAGAATATGGCAAACAATCTGTTCGCAAAACGGGATCCCCCAAGCGATGGCCACGAGTTGCAGGAGTGACGCAGCCCACTGGGGCCATGAGCAGCAATTATTTCTGGTTACTTCACGTGACTGGAAATATGACACGCTGCACAGCCTACGTAACTCAATTATATCACAGCTGTGTGAAACATTAAATGGAAGACTAATTACAATCACTTGTAATGGCGTTATTATAATTATACATTTTTTTTTAAATGTTCATTAGGTTCAGGATTTAGATTCAAGAAAAATTGCATATGAATCCAGGGCTCATCGAGATACTTTGGGCCTTGAACTTTCGCTCAAATTGCTTCTGAAAAGCGCCGCACACTCGTTCATCAAACTTGATTTGTCACATGGGTAGTCGCACAATATAGGCACCTTCAGGTCAATATTCCAAAATCTTCATCTCACACCGCGAGCTTTGAGAACTTTAGCACGGGTGGCTGGCCACGTTCAAATCCAGGAGCTCAGTGTTGCTGGTTCAGTGCTCCGACATGGTAACGTAATAGATCTTTGCTCCACCCAGCCAACTCGATGTGTGTGTGTGTGTTCTTATATATATGTAACGGTTTTCCATAACGGTCGCGACAACATCAGCATTCCTTACCCAATACACGCTGACGTCAATCCCAGCACCGAGTTGACCTGGAGTAACCCCGTGATGTGACGATGTTGTGATTGGTGGCTGGAGATGAGGAGACGTGGTCCCGATATGTGACGATCTGTGATTGGTGGCTGGAGATGAGGAGACGTGGTCCCTTGATGTGACAATGTTGTGATTGGTGGCTGGAGATGAGGTCACGGGGATGGAGAGGAATGGAAGAGGGGACAGTGGGGATAAGATAGGACGTCGGAGCAGTGAGGGGGGGGGAAGAGAGAGCTGTGGATGAAGATGAGAAAACCGTGTATGAAGGAGGGAATGGAACCCTTACCACCTGACTCGCTGTGTTAGTGCCTAGAGTGTCCGCTACGTATAGATGACAAAATAGATCAGCAAAATAGATCAGCAGAAAATAAGTCTCCTTCACATAGCTGTCCCTCCACATACACAGATCAATGTATTTATTATCCAACCCATTGACCCGATGGTCTTCTGGTAAAATTCCAGTCGCGTTAAATGTAGTTCAAGGAAAACCCTGGACTGGCTTTGACAAACAATGTCTCATCAGCAGTCAGGCTAACTTGAGTCAATGCTGGTGACGTGCACACTGTTATCGGCAATGACCCACCATTAATACTGGTAGGAACCACCTGGTTCCACCAGCCCACAGGGGATTATTGTGTCCGTCCATCCGTCGTGCAGGGAGGGGCTGGGTGGAGAGGGAGGGGCTGGGTGGGGAGGGTGGGGAGGGGCTGGGTGGGGAGGGTGGGGCTGGGTGGGGAGGGGAGGGGCTGGGTGGGGAGGGTGGGGAGGGGCTGGGTGGGGAGGGTGGGGAGGGGCTGGGTGGGGGGTGGGAGGGGTGGGGCTTGGTGGGGAGGAGCTGGTCACCTCGTGGTGCCCTTATAAAACTCAACGTTTAACCTACTCACGACGGCTTGTGCCCGCCCTCACAGTCGGGCATATTTGCGGAATACACCACACCGCCGTTGACCTTGGCCATTGACCAAGCAACCCAATGTTCCTACCAGCTCCCTCCGCAGGAATGTGTTATATGGGTCCCACTTCGTTGAGAAAATGCTCTATGTATACGTAAAGTTCTACTTCATTCTGCACAGATAACAAGTGACAAAGATTGTGTGTTGAGCACAGGCATTTGTGTTGATAATGAGGCTCACCAGTACAACGTAATTTATTTGTTTTGCTCGACAGTTTGGCAGTTTGACAGAGAGTGTGCAAACAATCCCTCACTCAAATTGACCACGTTTAATGTTGGAATTTAGTTTTTAATTCAATTCAATCCCTTGTTTATTCGTTTTCTCATTTTAACTTCCAGGCATGTTTGACACGGACCATTATCCATTGATGGGCGGGTGGCCAATTTAAACGACGAGTTTGTTTATGACTGTGTTTAACCCTCTCTCGCACATGGAAAGTTGTGCGTTGCCAGCGAACGAATATATTGGCCTTGCAATCAAATGCGAAGTGAGACACATTTAAAAGAAAAACACATTTCAGGCCCATTTATGTTTAGATCATTGACCATGTTTCTGAACCAAACCTGCTGTGACATATGGTTCATGAACATGTTCATTTACGAAAAAAATGTGTTCGATTAATATTAAAAACAATGCATAAAAAGAGCACTGAGAGATGCAAGGTTGGGATTACACTGAGAGACAGAAAGAGGGACTCGTCAATGATAGAACACGCTCAGGGTTAAAGCCATCATTCAAACCGTTATGAAAAGTAATTGGGCTTTGGTCAGACCATGTCATGGCTACGGTGACGAGATCTTAACTGCCTCGCCTGGTCTACAGGAGATCATGGGTTCGATCCCGATCCTGATGCCTGCTGTATATTTGGAGTTTGCGTGTCGGCCTCCTCATGGTCACGTGGATTTTTTTCTCCTAATCCTGCGGTTTTTCCCTCCACATTTAGAATCAACGAGCGTTCTGAGTATTTGGCTGCAATCAATTCCCACGTGATAAGCCACTTCGTTAAGCTATCATTTGTGGCCAGGTCGCTTCTGATAACAAGTTTTATAGCTCAGTGAGCTTTACTTGATCAAATAAAAATCGTGAGACTGAGGAGAGTGGCAGCCAAGCCTTTCCTATGCTTTGCACTCTTATCGTGTGTTTTGTACTATTTGCTGTAACGTTCTGACCTGCCCCAACTGGACATCAGAGCTTTATAGTTCTTCAGATTCCTCCAGAATGAGAAAACATTCTGTTTCTGAAGGAATGGACCGCATCAGAAAGCATTCCCTTCGTCTTCAGTCCCCTCGCCCTTCCACTCTGCCCCATCCCTCCCCGATAGCTTGACACCCACATGTGCCCTCTGTGACGGCCACGAAATCCCCCTAGTGTACAGAGGAGGTCGTGGGTTCAATCCCAACCCTGACGCATGCTGTATGTGTTTGGATGTTGTTGTATGTGTTTGGATGTTGTTGTATGTGTTTGGACGTTGCATGTGTCTCTTTCTCCCCGGGGTTGCGTGGATTTTTCTGCGGGTCTTCCGGTTTTTCCCTCCACATTTAAAAACACGCGTTTAGAGTATTTGGCTGCTATACATTTCCACGTGATAAGCCACTTCGTTGAGCCATCATTTGTGGGCTAGGTCGCTTCGGAAAAAGAGCTATATAGCTGAGTGGGCCTTACCTGGTAAAATGAAATCGTAGTAATAGTACATCCAGCAGTGCATATTCTATGACCAACGACTCAAAAATGCAATGTGTGGTGAGATGGACCAGGTACGGGGAACAGCATAGGCCTCACCATCAGAATTTACCCAGCCTCCATCTCCGTGCAGAGGTCCAGTGTCGGGCTTGCTGGAGGGTCACGGCTAAATAATCCACCTGGAATGGACCGCATCTGAGAGCGTGCCCTTCCTCTTCCCTCCTGTCGCCCCTCCACTCCGTCCCGTCCCTCCCCTGCAGTTCAGTGGCCTCCCCCCCCCCCCCATGTGTGTCCTCTGTTACGGTCACGCATTCCTCAGCCCTTGCACTGCCCTTGCCATCTAAATCACTTGATTGTTGTTACCGCTTTTCAAACTGTGTAAAGCTCCTTGAGCTAAGGCACACTATAAATATAATAAGATTAGAGCTTTGAGATTTGGAATTTAGTCAAATCAAGCTGAAAACCAATTTCAAGACAATGTTTTTTTGTGTGTGCTGTCACTGTTGACCAAGCTCATACCATCAAAGCACTGCTTTTGCGAATTGTTTCTAACCACAAGCCGGTTAAACCCGGATCCCAACCCAGGATTTCGGTGTTGACAGTTAAACTCTCTCACTATTGAGCCACTCAGCCACCTCATTATCCATTATAGAGTAATTATAATTATACATATGCAGCTGCTTGAATTAGATCAATACAACTACACTCACACTTGGTGGTATGAAGATCTTCTATGACTTTTATTCCTCTAAACCTCCATGTGGCCACCATAACGTTGCATGCTACCCTCTACCCTCCCCGCTGCCCCACACTACCATGTTGACAAAGATGCCTCGTATAACCTCAACATGGTGTTGGGGGAAGTGCTGTTAGTGATTATCAGTAAAGGCCAAGCACGGTGCACGAGTGGGTGGGTGGCCAACACCATGCCCGGCTGCCTTTGTCTCTGAAGTGTAGATATTTACACATCTCACCAGTTACTAATTTAAGGCTGCGTCGACCTAATGGGAAGCCTGGGACTAGTTCAAATACTCGATACTGTTATTGGTCTTAAGCGGGAATTGAACTCGGGACACCGGGTTCAGAGCGTAATGCGCGAACCAATACACTCCCCCACCATCACATGCACACACATACACATGCAAAGACACATACAAGCATTCATGCATACATACACACACACACCACACATACACGCATATGTACATGCAGCGATACAAGTAGTGGGGAATGAGAAACATGAATCCATCATTCAGAGCCACGTGCGCTGATTATAAAGCAGGGCAAAAAGGAGACGTCTCAGCCTCACTCGTGCATTCTCGCAAGGAAGTTCAAACGCAGTGCAACACTACCAATGGAAGCAAAATAACATATGCATATATATATTGACACGTGCATCCAAAGCCAATTCCATTAACGCAAGATTCCAATTCATAATGTCGGGAGAGGTCATATTTTTGTAGCGATGCGTATACACGGATTTATTGTGTACACCGTTGCCTATCGTGGTGTGTGTTCACGTAATTTTAACCTTCAGCTGGATGATGTCGCAAGGGGCATTTGCGTTTTCCACGGAGTTCAAGGTTCGCAGATTGAATGCCAGCTTCTCAGGTGAATATTTTTTTCCCCCACTACGCTTCGAGACGGCAAGGGGAAGCGGTGGGTTGCGGGGGAGTGCGCGAGTTAAAGGTGTGGTTTTTGACCGTGAAAAAAAACTAATTTCGAGTGTTTGGCTGCCCTAAATTTCCACGCGATAAGCCACTTTGTCGAGCTTTCAGTTGTGGCCAGGTCGCTTCTGAAAAAGAGCTCCGTAGCTCAGTGGTCCTTTCCTGGTAAAATAAAAACAAGTGTTTATTTGCTTAGCTTTCCGAAACTTTGCACTCTTATCGTGCTTTGTATTGTTTTTTTGTTGTTGCTTTCTGACCTCGTGTCCCTACTGGACACTTTGCTGAGCTATCATTCGTGACCAGGTCACTTCTGATAAAGAGCTCTGTGGCTCAGTGGGCCTTAGTTTAGTTTAGAGTTTAGGACATCTGTGAAAAAAACCTTCAAAGCTCATCGGATTCCTGCAATATAAAAATCTAGATTCTGATTCTCAAATGGGCTCGTCGTGTGGGACGCGTCGCGGCTAGAAGGTCGAGACGTACGAAGGGGTGGCAGCCAATGGAGCGGATTCGTGCCCGACAGGACCCGCGGAGATGGAGCAATGAAATCGGCTCCCGCGAAGGAGCCAGATGGTTTGGTGTACGTATGTCCGTTGAACTTCTTTCACACCGTACGTAGCCAACCATGCTAATCGGAGGTGCGAGGGCAAGGACAACAAACTAAATACATAAATGAGTTCTAAATAAATTAGTTTTGAATCGAGATTTTTTTCAAGGTGGATAGCTCCAGTAGCTTCCTAATATCGGAAGGGAGAGCGTTCCAGAAGGCCTCAACATCAACATCACCATCATTATCATCATCACCATCACCATCAACGTCAACATCCCCCACTTGCTCACCATGCAGGTACCTCACTATCACCACCATCATGTATGTTCGTATCTATATTGAACTTCGGTTGCACCGTACATAGCCAACTGTGCAAATCAGAGGTGCAGTGTGTATGTACGTTGAACTTTTTTCGCACCATACGTAGCCAAACGCACTAATCGGAGGAGACCGTAAGACATTGGTAATGGCTCTGGGAAGCCTCCATCCAGCGGTGGATAGATCATGATTGTTAACAATGGTAATGACATAAACACGAATGGTATATCTCCATATATATAAAAGGCAAAGTTGTGATTATGTGTGTCTGTTCAAAATGTTTAGCGTACTTCCCGACATGCAACAAACTTGAAATTTGCCATGTGACAACTTTCCAGACTGTACACCATGCAAAAATAAGAAAAAATAGACTTTTTTTGGGGGGGGGAGCTCAATAATGCATTTATTTTTTGCACGGCAAGTGAGCTGTGCCGTCAAATCTGTCATGTGACCCGTGCATGTGGAAGCGTAACGCATTGTAGTGTAGTGATTAGCGCTACGATGCGCTACGAACCCGGCGACCCGAGTTCGATTCCCGCTCATGGCCACCACCGGTGACGATTATTTTAACCGGTCCTGGGCCTCCCCTAGGTCGACTCCGCCTCAAACGAGTAACTGGTGTGTGAACATCGCCACTGGGGAGACAAAGGCGGCCGGGCGTGGTGAATCCAAGTCCCGGGCAAAGCCGGATAGTAAAGCTAGTATATATATATTGCGGAGAGCAGCATGCTTTGGTTTCTGGAAGATATTATAATACGAATACTAATCAGAATTATCATCACAAGGTCTTTTTTTTTCACCAGGATGAGAACCCACAGAGACATCACATATCCTTAGCAAGGAATATCTGGGGCCGCGGCTGATATCAGCGCAGCACAGTGTGATAGAGGCCTGACATACAGAGATAGAAAAAGAAAACAGTAATTCGTTTGACTCATGCAATACATATACAAATGTTACAACCATATAAAAAACATTATCTAAACAATAACTCGCATAGACAAAGTGTGCAATGCGAGTGAAGTCGAAAGGCAATTAAACACAATTGCATTCAAATAATAAAAGAATGCCTCTGTGGTCACTATGAGTTCAAAAACATGTATTTCTGTGTTTCTGTTTGTCTTTTTAAACTTGTCTCTCTCTCTCTCTTTGTCTCGTCGTATTGTTTTCTGTGTCTCCCTGTCATCTTGAGAATTGCACGGTTGGCCACGTACGGTGCGAAAGAAGTTCGACATACATACATGATTGTGAATGTGTCTCTGGTTCTTGCTTTTGTCTCTGCATCTCCGTATCCATATATAATTGTCTATTGCTATGTTTATGGTGGTATGAATGTGATGACGGCGTTTTGGGTGGCAGATTTGTACCAGAGAGGCAGCACGTGGTTAAGCGATACAACATTTAGTTGACTTGTCTCTAGATTTTATCTGCGTCTCTCCATGTTCTTGTATCATAGGGTTTTTCTTTGTCGGCGTCTCTCTCTCTTTGAGTCTCAGAGCAAGGTTTTTTGGTTCCACGGATGGTGGACAATATTTATCGATTCCGGTTTTCACATCAGGATCAAGGTGGCATCTTGGCCAAAGCCTTTGATATCACCACATCTTACCAATACCCTGGACCAGATTTGCCCTAACAGTATCCCACAAACGGGTCTAAGGGTTTCCCTTTGGCCAATAGCATTATGGAGACCACGCCAATGCCAGTCTCTGCATATCGACTGTCACCCACCATGCACATGTCTAAAAACAAGAACCGATGTTTCCCTAAATCATAACTCTAACACACAACCGCCATGATCGCTTCCGGACTTCTGCTCTGCCTATCGTGTCTAGCTTCCAAATTTCCTAAAATCTCTCTCGGACACCTTGACTCAAATGCCATCAAAATCTATCCAATGAGCTGCTGAGTTTACGTTTCACATCTCTGGTGCACACAGTAGTGCGGGATGCAGCTGTCCCACCTAAAAAAAAATAGACATATCTCTTTTTTACACTCCGACTTATCTCTCTTCTCGTCCAAAGTGGTTTCCATAGCCCATCAAAGCCTGCCCTGCTACAGCGATACACCTCCTGACCTCCTCCTCGTCACAGCCCCCTTGCATTATGGACATCACAAGCCAAGTGCACAAAATCATCCACCCACCCCAACCGTCTCCCCTCCCTGCAGTGATGTGAGATCCTATTGGAGGCGCCCAAAAGTATGTGCGGCCAATGCAGACTTGATACCTTCCAAAAGGTATCATTTATTTGTGGGTTTGAACATCTTAAAGCCTGTTTTATTGCCAAAAAGGGTAAAACGTCTTCTCATTTTTCAAACTTTGATACGGGCAAAAAGTTCCCATGATGGGGGCACCCAGTTCGCTAACTCCCACACTCGTATTGTTTGTTGTCGCTTGTGCCTTCAGACCCCATGTGCCAGGCCTCGGTGCCCACAAACAGTTGCATGGCTCCAGCAAGCAGCTGCATGGCTCCTCATTGGGGCGTTGACTCGCCCATCATCACACCAGAGTCGATACAAATTTTTACTAGTTTGTGAAGAAAGTCACGAGCGGTTGTCCCATGGAAATACTTACCCCCGCCATAGGATTGTGGAATTTCCACCACTGGCTCAGAGCTGTAAACAGAATACGAGCAATGCCTCAATGCTCATATGTATGTATGTAGAACTTATTTCGCACCGTACGTAGCCAAACCGCACTAATCTGAGGCGCGATATGAGCGTAAAATCACGATGACTTTTATTTGTGAAACAGTTGCTCAGTTTACCTTCAGTACAGTTGCTATGAAAACTACCAGATGTCTGTGGAAAATAGCTCCATGGCTCATCGGATTCCTCCAATACAAATAAATATTCTCATTCTGAGTTGCCCTCTTTCATGACATCTGTTTTGGTCCTAACTTTGTCCTCACCAATGCACCTTTTTTTAACACCAACCCTCGCAAATATTAATTCCCCAGAATGTAAAGATAAGTAGGCGGGGGGGGGTGACAAGTATTTTCTGATGGATATAAATAATCATACACAAATAGAAAAGATGTAGGTGCAGCCCTGCAATAGCTTGCTCACGGTACTGCTGAAAAGATGGGGCTTCCCCGCTCGAGGCAGCTCTCTAGGGAATGTGGGCCTACTCTTCAATGTTGAACCAGACGTCTTAAAATAAGTGTGAGCGCCCACACAATCTACCCCGCCTTCGAATAGCGTGGTTGGCTACGTACGGTGCGAAAGGAGTTGAACGTACGCGCGCGCGTACATACATACATACATAGCCCTCTGCGCACGATCTGCCAATCGACTGACCGATGTGGTTGTAGCCATTTAAACGGCGAGGCTCGACAGAGGCGGCGGGGGCGATTTGAGAAACTCGTGCTGTCGTTTAAACCGCCGTGCCGGGTGGGGCCGGGGGGATCGAACCGGCGAGCAATGGATTGCAAATCTGGTCCGCTGCTGCTCACCATTAGCCCCACGGCATCCTTTTAATGTAAGGTAATTACATCCCCAGGAAGACATATTCGCGGGACGGAATACGCCGCGTTCACGCCAGCTTCTGAAATGTCCTCACATGCCTGAGCCACCCCCGGCCATTAACAAACCAACAATAATGACAACAAACAACAAAAAAGCACCCTCACGGCGATTTGAGAATTTTAATGGAGCTACTCGATTGCCACACTGACCCTCCAGGCACTTTCAGCGGCCAAGGTGCGGGAAACCCTCACTCACCACGCCCGGGTCGGACCACTGATCGCCCTCCTCCCCCTCGCGTTTGATTTATGCTGACCGCCGTAGCGCCCTGCACCTCCGTCCAAGGTGCAGGTGGAGCGAGAGGTTTGCGATAACGGATTGGGGAGGGGGAGACATCAATTTGTCCCTCTGCGGCTCCGTTTACGATGATCCATCAACGTGTGGAGACCATGCGGGGGAGGGAGGGGGGGTCCTGGGGGCTTGCGGCACGAAAGGGGGTTTAAATGTTTTAGTGCCGTTCGGTTCCCGGCGACAGACGCCGTGAAATCTCTATCCCGGCACCGAGTCGGGCGATAGATTAAACGCGGCATTCGGCGCATTAATAGCAAAACCCCTCGCTTGCATTTATAGCGTCGCCCCATGTATTTGGGGAGGGGGGGGAGCGGGCATTTTGGTTTTTAACTCCTCACCGTCCGTCCCGTGTGTCACCCTTCTCGCCACGCGCGGCCACACTCCAGCGATACAGGTAGACGATGCACTTGCCAATGTGGTTTTTGGGGCTGAGAAGCTCCCGGCACGTTGGAGCGAAACGTCGGACACCGTCGTGCCGAACAACATGCGGCGGTACGACCCGAAAACACGCGAGAAAGATGTATGCGGCGAAAAGTTACGCAATTTGTTTAATTTCAGGTCAGGGCGCTGAGCTGGCACTGCTAAGCAGTGCCAGCTCAGCGCCCTGACCTCTGGGCCACCCGGCCGCTTCCAACTCCCAGGGTATTGTAAATCCATTGTTGGATGAACGCCTCCCGACTGTGCCATGTAAGTCATTGGCCGCTGTTTGACTCTCCATCACCACGCCAGCCATTGTGGGGTTGGCGCGGGGTGAAGCACCTATAAGTGGCTCAGACATCGCTCGCTGCTGATGTTGGTCACGGCTTGGAATTTAACCACCGCGCCACCAATTTCTCCCTATAATGCAGAACCTCCGATGAGCACGGTTGTCTAGGTACGGTGCAAAAGAAGTTCAAGATACGTACAGAACAAACGCAATCCCAATTGAGAAAGTTGCAGGTGTTCCTTTCGTATCCAGATGACTTGGCCAGTACCATCGGCAACGTGTGATTGTTTAAGCTGTGGGGAAAACCGGAGAACCTGGAGAAACCCCATGCAGAAGATAACATACAAATTACACGCTTAAATGTGCACGAGTCCGGAATCAAACCAACCCGAGATGTTATCTCCCTCGTGGATTTTTCTCCGGGTCCTCCGGTTTTTCCCTCCACATTTACAATGGACGCGCGTTTTGAGTATTTGGCTGCAATACGTGTCCACGTGATGAGCCACTTCGTTGAGCCAGCATTTGTAGCCAGGTCGATTCTGAAGAAAGAGCTACATAGCTCAGTGGGCCTTACCTAGTAAAATAAAAAGAGTTTATGGTTTAACCCAGAGTCTTCTTGCTGTGAGCATGGCTGGATTCAGGTTATGAGGGGTCTAATGCTAATTAGGGGAGAAGGGCCTAAGCATGTATTACATACTGCAAAAAAATTCTAACGTAAAATGCACCAATTTATGTTAATGTATACATATTACTTTGCTTAATCAAGCGCACGGAACGAGATTGGGATGCGAAAGTTTCGAACGGTACGAGGCAGGAATTCACATTTTGTGAAGGTCACGGGACAGGGAATGGATGGTGAGCGACGATGATGGCACGGGACGAAACGGTGGAACACAGTTTTGTCAATCTCAGGAGGGGACGGAATTTTATTTTTTGTTCCCGCCCTCACAATCTAGCGTGGAAGCAGCCTCAGCTGAAACGTGTCGGGCTGAGACAGCTGAAGTTGGCGGCTGGGAATTTCCACTTCTGTTGCACTTAGATGTGGTGGGTGGAATAGATGATGGCTGGTGGTAAAGTGGGCAGCCAGGAATTTAAACTATAAACCATTTTTTTTTTACCAGGTAAGGCCCACTCAGCTGTATAGCTCTTTTTCATAAGCGACCTGGCCACAAATGATAGCTCAACAAAGTGGCGGCTTGTCTCCGGATATTCATCGCAGGCATATACTCGAAACGCATGTCGATTTTAAATGTAGAGGGAACAACTGGAAGATCCGGAGAAAAAAATACACTCGACCACGGGGAGAGAGACGTGCAAACTCCAAACAAACAGGCGTCAGGGTAAGGATCGAACCCACGACCTCCCGTATACCAGACGAGGTTATTAACATCTCGCCACCGCGGCATCCCTAGATGAGTAACGGAAGTCCACAATGACGTTAGAGGGTCAACCAAGATACGAGTAACACGCCGAAGATTCGTAACATTTCGTGTAAACGTCCAATTGTGTTGCGCTTAGAAAGCCCCATCAGTGTGTGTGTGAGCGTGTGTGGGTTAAATAGACAACCACATTCATGCTAACTATCCCCCGGACAAAACCGTTGCTCTGCATAAGCCTTCCATAATGAGGAAAAAGCCCGCTGTGTTAGGGGCAAAAAACGTGGCCAATGAAGAGAACCTCCCCGAGCAGATGCACAATGCGGAGATGGAGCAACTACATAATATCGTATGCAGGCAGTGGATTGTTTAAATTGCAGGACTCTGGGGGGGTAGCAGCGGCTTTCGGAGGCCTTCATCCACGACAATGATGACGGTGATACTCCACCATCCATTCCCATTCATTGATCAAGGCTACCTAATCAATCACAAATTGACCCCACCAAAATAAAACAACCCGGATCACTAAACCACCGGTCTGATTAAAGCCCTCCACAGTAAGATTCCTCCCACAACCACCGCCACCACCGCCCCCACCACAAGCAACGCCGCCACCACCACCACCACCACCGCTGTCATCGCTTCCACCGCTGTCACCGCCGTCACCAACACCACCACCTTTACCACCGCTCCCACCACCACCACCGCCACCACTCCCACCACCACCACCGCCCCCACCACAAGCAACGCCGCCACCACCACCACCACCGCTGTCATTGCTTCCACCGCTGTCACCGCCGTCACCAACACCACCACCTTTACCACCGCTCCCACCACCACCACCGCCACCACCACCACAGAATACGCGACGGCGGCCGCTTGCGAAGCCCGTCCGTGTTTCACGTCCGCCGGACACGCCGACTGCCGATTAAGGCTACGGCCCCTCGTGTGCACTCGTTGCCGCCGAGCAGTATCCATCAGTGGCCGGCCCATAAATCTGGGGCCCTAACGCGCCCCAGAATGCAAATTTGCCCGGGAGAGCCGCTCGATCAATTAAAACCGGGGGGCGGAGTCCAACATTGCGAGCGCTTTAATGCGGTTTCTCCCCGCAGTGATGCATGGGCCGGAGTCTCAACGCCGCGTGCTCTCCGTGGCTGCATTTCCGTCGTGACAATACAAAGGGCCTTTTCAGACGAGTTAAATATGACATGAATCAAAAAGGAGGGGTGGGGGGGGGACGTTGGTCGTGGTGTGGTGGTGGTGGTGGTGGGGGCTCGGTTGTAACGTTTCCGGGCTGTGCCCTTGAAAAACAAATGACAAAAAAGGAGAAAGTCATTTGTTAAATGCGATCCGCTCTGAGATAGCTCGATGCTGATGCTTTTTAATTGGCACTCTTTTATCTCGGAGGAGATGGAGGGGAATGCTATTGCGGGAGACAGTTTCTCGGCATTGGCCGTGTGCAATAAAGTTGAGCGGGATCCGGACTGAGGGGGAGGTGGCGGGGGGGGGGATTCGGGAGCCGGGGGGTCGGAAAGTATTGCAGTCGTCATCTGAGCATTCGTGCCAAGGTGCGTGAGCATTCTCATATTTTGGCAATAGCTTACAGGTGCATCTGAGTATAAAAACTGTTGCTGCTGCACCAGAGGATATTTGCGACATGTAAAAAAAACACAGATTGCGTGAAGGTAATAATACCGCCCTGTAGTTGGAAAAGGGGTGAGAGCAAAAAAAGTGAACTTCAATTGAGAGGTCACCGCTTGGGTCAAATTTGGTCTCCTGGCACGACGGTGGAAACGATGGGGCGAGCTTGTGAAGTCCGCATGTGTGCACGCAGCAGCATACATGGATCGTATCAAGGCGAGTCGATCGGCAGGTCGGTCGTTGATGGTGGGGTAAAATGTGGGTGCTCCCACCCCCTCCATATCTCTGGCCCAACGTGGAGGCCCTTCCATCAAAATCTTTATTTATCCTGGAGAAATCCGATGAGCTATGAACCTCTTTTTTTCACAGATGTCCAGTAGTTTTACAGTGTTGTGAACATGGTAATCGCTGGGTTGCACCATTACCATTTGAGTGAAATTTGAAAATGATGTTTTTTATCTTTTGGCTACGTACGATGCGAAAGACGTTCAACATGCAGATAATTAATTGGGGGACATAAGACGTCTGGACCACCCTGTGCAATATTGTCCAGCAAAACGTGGACTCCACCTGTTCCATCTGGCGCCGGCTCCGCGTCGCGTTGGCTGCTGCTGCTGCCTTCCCGCTCATCTGTGGTTTCCTCTTCCTCCTCCTCCACCTGGCACCTCTGAGTCGTCCCCTCCTCTGCCTACCTCGAACTGGAGAGTGAGCGGATGTCGTGCGGCGGTGGCAGCGGCGCTTCACCAGTTAAAATAATTCAACTAAACTCGCGCCGCTCCTCCTCAAGCTCCCACACTTCATTGCGTCAGCTCAAAACAACCCCCTTTAGCACCTAAATGCAGCAATTTATCATGCCAAACTGCATTCTCCCTAACAGAGTCAAGGGGTCACCCAGCGTGTGACCCTATGACACAGGGGATTGTTTTTTTCATTTGTCAGTGTTGCCATTTTCTTTACATTTTAATAACAAAAAAATGCCCTTCAGGGTGGCTTCTTCGGATTGTCACTTACGCAGGTACCAACCCAGTGGGGGGGGGCTGGTGTCCATTGATGCGGTATTGGGAGCAGTGGACACATCTGTGTGTGCCTGATGCTGTTGGGCGTCGTGGGGAGCGGTGGTTTAGCCGTTAGCGCTCAGCACTACGGCGCCGGCGACCCGAGTTCGGTTCGCCCTCAACGGCCAACACCAGCAACGATTATCTAAACCGGCCCTGGGCCTCCCCTACGTCGACTCAGGCTCAAACATCGCCACTGCGGAGACAAATGCGGCCGGGCGTGTTGCTGGCCAACCACCCCCTCGTGTGCCGTGCCGGTCTTCAGAGGCGCTCGCTAACAGCACTTGCCCTATCAGTCGGTTTAAGGCTATACAGGGGATATTTGTGTTGTCGTTAGAATGGGGAATATATTCTGATGTTGACGATGCCAACAAAATTTCTTATAATACTCATTATTATTATTTATATACAGGGCCTTTCATTGAAAGGTAATGCAAGTGCTGTACAGGGGGGAAATGTAAACATTCCTTAAATAAATCCAATATATATGGAGGGCTATACTAGATAGAATTATGGTAAACCGATATAACCGAGCCATTTGTCTAGTGCTCCTCGACCAACGGTATAGACATGAGTTTGCATTCGAGGCCCACTGAGCTATGTAGCTCTTTTTCAAAATAATAATAATGCAATTTATAACGCACGCAAATTTGCGGACCTAATTGCCGCAACTCAGAGGCGCGGAGCCAAGCTCAGAGTCACTCGAAAGTTTGGTTGTAGAGGTGAGTTTTTATGTGTCTCTTGAAGGAGAGGATTGAGGTGATGCTGCGAATGTGCAGAAGGGTGATGGCGTTCCAGACTGTTGGGGCAGCCACCGAGAAGCGGCGTATAGACGTGACCGTCCTGGATCTTGGTATCAACAGGAGGTCGCGAGTCGCACTGCTAAGGCATCTGCCGTGTGCTGCGCTGCAAGTCGTCAATAGTGAAGAGAGGTGCGGGGGGCAGGCAGATGTGAAGGCATGGTGGCAGAGTCAGGCGATCTTGTATGTGACCCTGCTGGCAATGGGTAGCCAGTGGAGCAGGGGGATGAGTGCGGCCATTCACGATACGTGCCAGGTTGTTTTTTGGTCTTTGAAGTTTTTTGAGGTTGCCAGAGGATAGCCGGGCTAGGACAGAGTTGCAATAGTCGAGACGAGACCCAACTATGCAACACGCCAATGTGTTGGCAGTTTGAGTGGAGATGAGAGGACGTAGGTGTCTGAGAGCCTTCAGGTGAAAGTTACATGAACTGATGATGTGATTTGTTTGAAGGTCGAAGGATGAAGTTGAATATAGGATGACACCGAGATAGCTGAAGTGATCGGTGAACCTGATGCTGTGACCAAAGATGTGTTTGTGTGTTGGGAGCGCGGATGAGTTTAGACGTTGCCTGGTACCTAACATGATGGCCACTGACTTTGACGGATTAAGGGCAAGGCTGTGTGCGGAGAACCACTGTTGCAGGGCAGTGGTGCATTCCGAGAGCCTCTCAAATCCAGACGCATTGGTGGAATTGATGGCGGTGAACAGAATAGTGTTGTCCGCATATGAGTGGTGCTTGACACCGAAGCTTGCGATGAGGCAGCCGATCGGGGAAGTGGAGGCTGTGAACAGCAAGGGGACCGAGGACGTAGCCCTGGGAGACACCACGTGACGCTTTTGTTTCGGGAGATGTGGACGAGCTCACCCTGACTGAGGATTGCCAATCAGAAAGGTACGACAGTAACCACTTGAGTGCTGAGCCACATATTCCGAAGTCGGATTTCAGGAGGGAAGTAAGGAGGGAGTGGTTGACGGTGTCAAAGGCTGATGTAATGTCCAGACTTACAATAATGCCAATAATCATTGAAATGTTATCGAGTACTCTTGGTGGGTGCTGTTTCTGTGGAGTAGTTTTGATGGTAAGCTGCCTGGAAGGAGCCGTAGTTTGGAGAGGATGTGATGTGGGTTTTTAGCTGGGCGAGGGCGAGTCTTTCGAGGAGTTAAGAGAGGTTCGAAAGATTTGAGGTTGGACGGAATACACCCCATAGAGAATGAGGCATTTGCGATGTTCCTGATCATGATGGCGAGTTCCAGAGCACATTGCTTGGACAAGGAACCTGGGAGGACGTCGAGTGGAGATGACTTCATGTGAAGTGATTGAATCAAAGAGAAAACGTCTTTTGAAGACACCGGCTTGAACCTGGTTAGAAAGGGTTGAGTGCTTACAATTTCAGAAAACGGGAGCGGGGTACGATGGTGTAATAAGAAAGATGTAGTGAAAGATGGAAGTAAGAAGAGCAGGGGATAGTGAATAAGGACGTGGGTAAGTTACGAGGTGTGGTAACAGTAGATAAACAGTGGGATCGACACGTGACTGAAGCCAGCTGCTGCGGCGCTGTCGCCATCTTGTTATGAAACGATCTGGCCACAAATTATAGCTCGACAAAGTGGCTTATCAAGTGGACATTTTTCGTAGCCAAAGACTCTGGAAGCACGTTGATTCTAAACGTGGAGGGGAAAAGCGGAGGACCCGGGGGAAATCCACGTGACCACGGGGAGAGAGACACACACAAACTCCAAATATACGGGCGTAAGGGTCGGGATCGAACCTACGACCTCCTGTATGCCAGGCAAGGTAGTCAACATCTCACCACAGTGGAGCCCCTACTTAAAAGCAAGACGAGCCTAGGTTATTCTGAGTAGCGTACTGCCACCTGCCTTGGTTTTCCCAGAATGTACTCTTGTTGTCCTGATAAGTTTCTAAGTCTTGCGGGCCACATTGCAAGTCCTGGTGTTTGTCAGTTGGCTGACAATGACGATACACCACTGAAGACAATTCAATTGCGAGTTGTTCTTCTGCGAGACATTACTAATAATCATTAATCTTGATTTGAAGCTTTCGTGACTGCAGGAATCTATACTCTTTTGTTCTTTCGGTAAAGTCATGTAGGTATAAAATAAAATAAATCACCACGTTTCGGGCGCAACACAAGCGTCCGTCATCAGGTGTGAAAGCATATAGCCGAAAGAACCAAGAAGTAATAATTATTAACATAATTTCTTACGTGTACATATTTGACGAATCAGATTGTGCAGTCATTGGAGGCTAAGTTGAGAGCATCAACTCGATACGCATGGAAACCCACTTTAATCAAACTAGACTTCAATAGTAAACTAGACTTCCATGGTGAACTGGACTTCCATGGTAAACTAGGCTCCCATGGTAAACTAGACTTTCATGGTGAACTGGACTTCCATGGTGAACTGGACTCCCATGGTAAACTAGACTTTCATGGTGAACTAAATTTCCATGGTGAATTGGACTTCCATGGTAAACTAGACTTCCATGGTAAACTGGACTTCCATGGTAAACTAGACTTCGATAGTAAACTGGACTTTCATGGTGAACTGGACTTCCATGATAAACTAGACTTCCATGGTAAACTGGACTTCCATGGTAAAGTCAGCCTCTGATTTTAACTCAGGTTCCAAGGGATGCAGAGATCAGAGCTCATGGCTCTGCAAGCGGCGAGTATCAACGTCGAATGCCTGTTGTGTGTATATTGTACTTCTATCGCACGGTACGTAGCCAACCGTGCTCATCGAAGGTGCGGGGGAAGGATAACTAACCACACAAAACAGTTCTCAAGAGACGTCACCAACTACCCAGTGGAGGTGTTGGTAATCCCATTTCTTCTGAGAACACTGAACATCGTGGTGGTGGTGGTGGTGGGGGAGGCGAGGCAAACCACACGATGTGAGGCCTCCCGAAATGTCATCTTGCACGATTTAAGACCGGAAGCAGGTAGATTGTTTCACTTTCCTATTCGGGGGGGACGGGGGTGGGCGGGGGGCATGGGGAGGGACGGGGGGGGGGCTCTGCTTCCACGTCGGCGTCAAGTGTCCTTCCTGCTGTTTGTCTCTCGAGTCGGGGTGTGCGCGCGTGCGCACGTGGTTACGCGTACGGTTAAGGTCGCTCGCTGAAATTACGGCTTCACACGTGCAACGCGTTCCGTATAAATTAAAGGCAAATTCATTGATGCCCCGTCTCACTAGTGGTGGAGGAGGGGGGGAGGGTTGGTGCCGCCGTGCCCCTCTAGGCGATGCTCAAGCACGTGTGGTGCTGCGCTTGTGTGAATTTGAATAAACATGACAACGTGAGTACACTGTCGCTCCAGACGGGGTTTCTAAACAAAGGATGGTGTTGGGGAGAAAAAACAACAACGCACAGAGAGGCATCTGGAATGCTACACTATTCGGAAAGGTTTCATGAAATATAGACGCACGCGGCGGCTTTTGGCTCAACCGTCGAACAAAGACGGTCACCGTATCGCGTGCTTTCAGGTGCGCTTCTGCGGGCCGTCTGGAACGCGCTCTTCTCGAGAATACTGTACGGGGTTTTTTTATTGTTTGGCCTTCTCTTCAACGATGTTCAGTGTTCTCGGAAAGAATTAGGAGTGCCCGGTTCGGATCACAAACCTCTGCAACAAGCGGTAAATGTGCTACCGCAGTGCCGCATAAACTGGCCCAAAGATTCACCAGAATTCCACAAGATAGATTAGTTTTTTCTAAGTAGAGGTGGCAGCCCTGCAATTTACAAGCTCGCGACACTGCTGGTGGAAGGATCTCCACCAGAAGAAGCTCTAGAGAGTACTGTGCGGTTTTTTTTTGCCTTCTCTTCCACAATGTTCAGTGTTCTCGGAAGAAATTAGAGTTACCCACACTTTACCCCCTCCCCACCCACCATCACACACCACGTGCCGACAGAGGCGGCGGCGGAGGGGATCCGTGAAAGTGGAGCTGCCGTGGCGGAGAGTCGAATCGAACCGGATCGCAAGTCCAGTGTGCTCCCTCACTATTGCACCACAACAGCGTTCCCGTTACAAAGCCGCCGACGAATGTCACTCGAGAATTCACCGAGCATTGCGCAGAGTGAACTGACGCCGGATTCCGAATGCAAAATCTGGGAACCTGCCAATATTCCGATCTTAACGTCGGTATTCGGGAAATATTTATTTCGACTGCAGGAGGAGGAGGGATCCGATGAGCTATGAAGATATATTTTTTTATCACAGACGTCCAGTCGAGGCACGGGGTCAGCGAGTTACAACAACAAACAATAGCGGTGCAAAATAGACAAACGGTAAGCAAGGACACTAAAAATGTATGAATATAAATAAGGTATATTTATATGAATACAAATTGAGTCAGTGCAAAAATTCCTGCCGATGTGTCAACGCCAAATGCACGGCAGAAAAACAACAACAACAACAGTCCCGGATGACACGAAGACAACAGTGCGTTGTGTACCTTCAACTAAAGCAGTTCGAGACCACACCAATACAACGCACAAATGTCCCTCGATAAGATCGCACATTAAAATTGAACTATCGATTGGCGGGTGAGGATCAAACGTTACAAATAGAGTTCGCAAAAATGCGGCTGCGCCGAGCACCAATCGGCGGTTGTGGCTACGCTGCTGAACGTGACCTGTGACACAGCCCCGTGCAGGGAGCAGCGAGGGTTGGTGGATCACCGAAGCGATGTTACCGAAACCCTCCCCCACAGTCCCGAACCATGCAAACACGAGCACGTGTTTGTATAACATTGATTAACTTGATAATAGTTTTTTTACCCTTCTATCTGGCAACAAAACTGACACCTTTTTACAAGGAGTCATGTTTGCATAGACCGCAATACCTGCAGTCATAATGCAAACAAAATAACATAACTCTGATAATGTGCACTGTCCTTGAAGTTGATTGGTCCACACCCGAGACAGCTTTCCTTAGAGCCTAGTCTCACATGGGTTGGACCAGATGACGCCAAAAGGCGCACAACTCAAAGACAATGCAGATGCTTGCCCCGAGCTCTCATACTCTGATGGTGCATTGTCTTTGAGTTGTGCGCCTTTTGGCGTCATCTGGTCCAACCCATGTGAGACTAGGCTCTAAGGAAAGCTGTCTCGGGTGTGGACCAATCAACTTCAAGGACAGTGCACATTATCAGAGTTATGTTCTTTTGTTTGTATTATGACTGCAGGTATTGCGGTCAATGCAAACATGACTCCTTGTAAAAAGGTGTCAGTTTTGTTGCCAGATAGAAGGGTAAAAAACCAATTATCATAATTTTACTGGCAAATGAGGTTCCCATGGTGTTGATTAACTTGTTTTTACATTTCTTTGAGGGAGGGGGGAGAGAGGGCAAGTTTGGAGAAATAACTCAAATTTAACCCGATGCGATATTTATTCCACGATTGATAATTATATCGTAAAGCACCGCGCTCAGTGCCTAATTTTGCCCATTAACCAATTTTAAAAATTAAAATAAGTGCATTGGCACTTATATGCAAATGTTCATTTAATTCGCCATTTAATTCGACTTAAATGCCGTTCAAGTTAACACCCTTCTCACTCAATTTGAAAAGATATACATCTTCTAGATTTTACTGTAGGCCTTTTTCCCACGCACACTCAATGTTTAAACAATACACACGTGTTTATAAATATGTATATAAACAACTACGGGTGTGGGTTCTGCATCGGCGTACGTTTAATTAATTTGTTGAGAGAACAATTAAGATACATTTGCCAAGCGATTGTTGGGCATAAAACAAACTTCCTTAATCTATTTTTCACGTCCAACAGTTTACTGTTGATGGATGTCTTCCATTCCATGTTCAATGGGCACAAAAATTACAATACCATGAGTAATTGGTGGCAATAAAATAAGGCGACATTTTACACGATCCGTCGCATGGGAATTCTACGCTGGAATTCTATACTTTACTTATGCAAGAGCAAGGGGTCGGGAATCAAAAGAACAAGGAGAAGCCGTTTCTTTCGAATTCAGGAAAACAAAAATCGATATTTCAAGAGCAGCAATCAATGCAGGTGAATGCGAGACGGTGGTCCTTGATAAATAATTGTCACGAAGTGGCCCTTAATGAGCCGCATGCGGCTCCGGAGCCTCAGGTTTCTGGCCTCTCCCCAGGGTGAACTGGACTTCCATGGTGAACTAGACTTCCATGGTGAACTGAACTTTCATTGTAATCTGGACTTCCATGTTAAATTAGACGTTCATGGTAAGCTGGACTTCCAATGTGAACTGGACTTCCACTGTCAACTGCCCTTCCATGGTAAACTGGACTTCCATGGTGAACTGGACTTCCATGGTAAACTGGACTTCCACGGTAAACTGGACTTCCATGGTAAACTGGGTTTCCACGGTAAACTGGACTTCCACGGTGAACTGGACTTCCATGGTAAACTGGACTTCCATGGTGAACTGGATTTCCATAGTGAACTTGACTTTCATGGTAAACTGGGATTCCACGGTGAACAGTACTTCCATGGTGAACTGGACTTCCATGGTGAACTTGACTTTCATGTTAAACTAGGCTTCCGCGGTGAACTTGACTTCCACGGTAAACTGGACTTCCATGGTTTTCCGAACGCGACCGCGAACAACCGTGTTAAAGTCATTGTGACGACCACGGCTCCCACTCAGCGGCTGGACGGAACTCGCGCTACTGTCCGTAGATTACGCTCGCATTACCCCCCTCCCACCCCCGCACCACACCTGCGTCAACCCTGCAGCGGCGCGGTAAAGAGACCTCAATTACCGTTGTTCTGGGGCTGCTGTTCTGGCCGCTATCCAGGAGAAGTCTCGGCGGCGGTGGTGGCGGCAGTAGCCGGCGGCGGATTGAAGCAGGCGTGATGAATTACCGCGGCGACGGAGATCGATGGTTTGCGCGCCGCAGTCTCTCCTCCGTGTGTCGCCCGGGGGAGGGAGCAAATCATAATAATCCAGGTACCATCCGAACCGAAACAGTGGCCACCACATTTCCTAAACCACCCCCCGCTTTCCCACACCTCCGCATTCCCATGGGACTAAGCTGGTAGCATCCCTCCAATATGGTACGCGAAATGTGAACCGTTAAGGAAACCTAGTGACAGATGTGTGGCTTCTGACCCAGCATCATGTTCATCGATATGCCTCTTAGCACCTCCCATTAGCACGGTTTGGCTACGTATGGTGCGAAAGAAGTTCATCGGCCATACATATGAGGATTGAGGCATTGCTCGTCTTCTCTTTACAGCTCTGAGCCATCAGCGGAAAATCTGCATTCCAATGTCGGGGGCGAGTCTTTAAATAGGACAACCGCTCGTGACTGTCCTCACAAAGTGGTACGTATTTTATCAACTCTGGAGGGATGATGGGCTGTCAACCCCTCAATGGATATGGAACAAGAACTCGGCGGTGGTGAATTCACATACTGTACATGACTAAGGAGGGTACACGCCCGTGGAGACGTGCCCTGCGGAGATGGAGCGACGGAATCGGTCCGTGCGCCTTGAGCTCGGTGGGTTGTTGCATCAAGAGATCGAGAGATATTTACTGCAGTGTGGGGTGGGGGGGTGGCGGATCTTCATCCAGCTGTGGATTGATCACGGCTGAAGATGGCGATGATGATTGCGCGCAAGCGAGAGGCTCGTTTAGTCGCCGCAGCGAGCGGGTTGCGTTGACTGTCGATTTGCGACGGGTCCTCTCGTTTAGGGTACGAACTCATTACTCGTGGAATTAACAGTCGTTTTCAATAGGCAATAGGTCTGAGGCTTTAGCGAAGAGCACAAGAATGGATGAGTGCATAGTTGACTTTGTGTGTAGGTAGGTAGGTACGTTAGCAGGCAGGTACGAGGTAGGTAGTTTTATGGATATATAGGCGGACAGATAGGTAAATAGGTAGATAGTTATATAGATAGTCAGGTAGGTAAATAGGAAGATGGATATATATAGTTAAGCATGTACGTACATTGATATATAGATAGGTAGGTAAACAGGTAAATCTTGATTTGAAGCTTTCGTGACTGCAGGAATCCATACTCTTTGGTTCTTTCGGTAAAGTGACGTAGGTATAAAATAATAGATAACAGGTGAGACGATGACAGCAGGGAACCTGCTTCCTGCTGTGATTGTCTCACCTGATGATGGTCGCTTGTGTTGCGATCGAAACGTCGTGATCTTTTATTTTCTTGCTACGTGACTTTACCGAAAGAAGCAAAGAGTAGGTAAACAGGTAGACATGCACTGCAGTAAAAATCTTTATCTGCCTTGATTTGGTGGACGATTCTGTCATCCGTGAGTCACCACAAAAAAAACCTCTCTGCCCCCCCCCCCTAATTTGTTGGAAAAATTACAGAGGAAAGGAGTTTTTGTGTTTTTACCGCACGGCTCCTCAAATCTAAGAGAACATTGTGCATTTTTTTCCCTTCGATGTTGGTAATTCTGCCGGATCATAGAGGCACCGTCAATTTTGGGATTCGTGGAGACGAGGAGTGTGGATGAGAGATGCTTTTTGATGCAAGTCGGTGGGTCGGTAGGTGGGTAAGGAGGTGGGTAGGTAGGTGGTTAGGTAGCTTGGTAGGTAGGTAGGTATACGGGTAGGTAGGTGGTTAGGTAGCTTGGTAGGTAGGTGGGTAGGTATACGGGTAGGTAGGTGGGCAGGTAGTTGGCTACGTAGGTTGATAGGTAGGTGGGTAGGTATGTTGGTATATAGATGGCTAGGTAGGTTGGTAGGTGGGTAGGTGAGTAGGTAAGTGGCTAGGTAGGTAGATTGGTATCTAGGTTGGTAGGTAGGTGGCCAGGTATATAGGTAGTTAGGTAGGTGGGTAGGTAAGTGGGTAGGTAAGCAGGCCGGCAGACTGTTCTAATTTACAGGGTGTTTGAAAACGTCGGACCCGATTTGAAATCGCTAGATCTCTGCAACCACAAACTGCCCATTAATTAAACTCTTACCACTTGAAAGGGCGGGGCATATAGTTTCAAATGTTTAGCGCTCGATGCCTCTCCCAGCGCATAAACAGCCCCTAGCCTCAGGCATTCGCAAGATGGCGACCCCACAACACACAAGGGGCGTTTTGCGTTCCATAGTTCAGCAAGACTGAATCCGTAATTGCGGTGCAGCGTGCGTTTCAACGGCGTTTTGGCATTGATCCGCTAATGTCAAAGAGCATGGTGGCATAAAAGACCGTGTTTTTGTGCCACCATTAGCGACTAATCTGGATGACCTCAAAAACAAAATCACGGCAGCGGTGACTTCAGTGGAAGAAGACACTTTGAGAGGCGTTTGGGACAAATTCAACTATCGTCTCAATGTTGTCCATACATTAAACCGTTTGTAACTTTTTGCGTAATTGTAACATGTTGCCATCATGAAATATACTGCTTTGAAATTGGGTCCATCTTTGTAAAACACTGTATTTTGCCAAATTTCTGTTTTCTCGCCCTTGCACAAAGGCATTATCATTTACAGCAGTCACTCACTCTTGACATCTGCATACCGGATAATCCCCTCTAATCCTTGTGATGCGTACATCGTGCTTAACACTTGCAGGCAGTTTCCTCGACAGTAATGACACTTCTCAGCGATGCTCGGGGTTAGTGGATCACCACGAGAAAGGTGCACAGCCTCCGACCGAAGCTTAATTGACGTGAGCACACCCACCGCAGATGCAGGATTCAACCGCCGTTCAGAATAGAACAGCAGGTTTGTTTTTTTTTATCATTTTTTGAATCCAGACGACACCCTTCGTAAGTGTAGCAGCGCGATGAGTATTATAATCCCGCCCATCCGTCTGCTAGTCAGTCGTTGACGGAGCCCACCGAGATTCATTATCTCTCTTGCAAGGGAAGGAGCTCGCGCTACAATGAGTGAGACACAAAAAAGAGAATAGCAATAATTTTCTTTTCAGCCGGCGGCGGCGGCGGTGAAGAAGAAGAAGAAGAGGGCCATTATATTTGATTACCATTTCCGCAGCCGGGGGCTGCCGCTTGGGATTGCGGGTGGGCGATTTGGTTTGCCGTGGTTTTCGCGATGGGCAACGCATCTGCGGAATCGCGATTACAAAACGTGCGCGGCCCACCCGGGTGTTATTCCACCGGTGATCGAGCGCGACGCTTATGATTTCACACGCGTGACCCATTCGCAACGCTCGCCGCCGCACCGCCCGTGGCGCTTTCGCTCCCGGCGCATTTCCACGTCTTTACCTGATTTACTTTCTTCCGCCTTCGCCGTCGTCAGCTGCTTTAACGTGCGGCTCATTTGCGACGGGAGCGACAAAGGGTGCTCCTAAATTCTCGCCGTTGGCGCTTTGCCCCCCGTGTCAAGATAGTGGCGCTCGCCCCTTTTGTCGCGCGATGCCAATCGATTTGCATCCATTAACGGCACATTAGAAGCGCCGCCTTCTATTCGTCCCCCGGAGCGGCCACGCTCTCGTTTCACTCCGGCTTAAACGGTCGGCACGCCCGGACTTGCAAGCCGCAAGGTTCGAACCAAAAGCAGCCGAAAGTGCGGATTCAAGGGTGGTTCTCAAAGTGTCGTGAGCTTAACGGTCTCCGTTTGGGTCTCCAAATGGTTGCGTAACACCATAAACAAAATAAAGAAACCCCCAGAAAAATATGAATTTTGTGTAAAGGGTAAACATAAATGTGTTGTTAAATCCGCCACCACCCGACAGAGCCAATTAGTAATCTTTGTCACGTAAAGAAAACATGCCAATTCGTTACTAGTTCAGCACACCGGTGTGATGGAGAGTGAACCCACAACATTTGCAATAGGAGGTCGACGTTTTGCGGGTAATTACCAGCAGCATCATCAGGCGACAGACAGAGTTGTGGAGAAATATATTTACGTGATCTAACCCAAAGAGCTCAATTGTGAATAATATTGAGCAGCGAAAGGTTACGAGTACAATCGGTGTAAACGGTTTGCACGCTGAAAACCAGATGCCCGCCGGTTCCGTTTGATCACCGCTTCCTCTGGTTAGTAAAGTAAGGAGGTCGGGACGGGTTCAGATATAACTCGCCGCTGATGTTATCTTTAGCCAGGAAGGACACTCAGGTCGCTGAGTATATAGCAAAGTGCACTAACCATCGTGTGGCTGCTGTGCATGCACTTCGTCTGGGTATAAAACGGCAAAATATTACGTGTGAATTATTCATAATGCCTAGTGAAAGACCTTCCCCTTTAAACTCCACTGGGCCACCGTTGTAAATGGAGATGCATAGATGTCTGGGTGACTCTCAGGTCAGAGTGCTGAGTCGGCAAACGCTGAGATATCCTGGGTCATGAATCTGGGTTTCATCCGCCCGCGATTAAACTAGGTTCTTGGGTGAGCTGCAGCGAGTGGCATTGCATTTGACGTCTTCTACTTTACTTTGCTAAATGCAAACATGTAAGCTTGATGGCATGCCAGGAGAAGAAAATAAAACTATTTTCTGGGCAAATAGCAAAAGGGTGCCCTCGGGTGAGTGAATATAACATGGATTGAGAGGACTTCAAGAAGTACTCCCGTGACGTAATCTTGCCAAGCCACTTTCTTCCTACGCCGGGTGATGGCCACTGTTGCCTGCGACGTGGAATTCGCTTCATGTCGTGGCAGCGCAGAAACGTCGCAGTGTTGCGATGACACCGGGAGGAGAGAAAAAAAAAACAGCCCACCACGTGAGTCAAAGATTCGAGCAAATGAGCTGGCAGTGTCTCTCGGTTACCCGGAATAAAATTGCAACTCTGGGTCATTTATTACGTCTTCTGTCAGGATGGAATTTAATTTATTAGATTTCATGTAATTGTTTTTTTTTATAAACTGCTAACGCGGTTCAATATAGCAACGCGCATTGAAAAATCGCCGTGCCAGGAATTAGCTGTCATCAACACGCCGCCAACTGCATTGTGGCGATCACGATGAGCTCTGTAAGCCGGATGTCATCCTTGAGCGGGAGGCGTGCTGCACAGTTGTTAGAAGCACTGCACTATGAACCCCGGTGTCCTGAGTTAGATTCCCGGCCGTAGCTAACAATCAGTGGCAAGTGACATCTGAACCGATGCCTTCACCCCCACCACCTACACCAACCCGCACTGACTAGCGTTGTGAAGTATGTTCAAACAGACCCCACAAGCAACATGGCTTAGGGAGGCTGTCATCCAGCAGTGGATTGGTGAAGGGCTTTGAATTGTACCGATGGTATTATTTGTAATATGATATTAAACAAATGCTGTGCGGCGGCAGCATGATCCGTGATCAATCCACTGCTGGATGAAGGCCCTCTCAAGTTGTCATTGTTACTGCTTCATCTCCACGGTGGACGTACTCCTTGGGTGACCAAAAAGTCAGGACACATCTGGTTATTTTAGTTATTTAAAGAAAATAGCAGCTCTATGTGGGTTAACAGACCCCGATTTCCATTAGGGATGGTGTTTCACTTTTATTTTTTATCACATCTTAAAACTCGGGATGCCCCCGTCACTTAATATTTGAAAATACATGTTGTTGTTTGATTTGATTACTCTGTAATCATTATTATTATACGCTTTTATCACAGTTCTACATGTATTTCAATTTAGAGAGTCGTTGATGTTGTTACTATCAGTTTTAGATTTCGCTTAGATTGTATCTATATTTGTGAGTGTAGTTTTATCTTTACAGTGCTTTGAGATACTTCAATATGAAAGGCGCTGTATACAGCAGAGGTTATTCTTATTATTAAAACACAACCGTTAACACATTTTGTTTATTTGTTAACTTGATATTTTATCTCGTATCATTATTCATATCCGTTTTTTTCATTCTTCCCGTGTGGTCGCCGAAAATCCATCGTTTGCAAAACTCGATCAAGAACCCTGAATGAATCAATTGAGACCAATAGCGGAGCCAGGATTTTCAGGTTGGGGGGGCAACCCCTCCAGCAATGAAAAATGATAGAGGAGTTGTTAGTAAGTAAGGAATTGTCCCTTGCTTTTTATTCGACGCGTGTGCGGTGATGGCGCAGCCATCGATCGAGGGTCGAATTCAAACTGCGTTGGGTGATCGGCATCGCGCTCGCTGGAGGTGTTTGCCTTCAGGGAAGTCGTGTACTGTAGACGCAACTGCTCACAATTATAAGTCACTTATAACTGCTTTGCCGTTACTTATTGCCAATTATGGACTCAGACTATTATCCTATCATCTCATAGAGTACCTGGCACAAAATAATATGCTACATGGTGGCAGCGGGGGTCGCAAAATGTCGATTTATTACTAATAAACCCAAATGATCCGATCGAAATTAGGGATTTCGAACGGATCATTGGGGGAGCACGTGCCACCCCCCCCCCCCCCCCCCCCCACTGGCTCCGCCAGTGATTGAGACAAAATAATAAGTGATTAATGTTCACAGATTACAGCTCTGTAATCTTTGGAAAATAATAAAAACGTCCTAATCAAAATCAGTTTGAACATTTGTTTAAAATAATTAAAATAACCCTCTGCATTTTTGTCCAAATAAATATAACCCCGTGTTACCTGACTTTTTGGGCCACCCTCTATATAAATTCCACACCCTAATTCTTGTTCCGCATCTGGCTTCCACATTCATCATATCTTCCTCAACTAGAAATTGTTCCAATGTTCCGAACAGGATTATTCTGAACAAGTCTTGAGGTTCACTCAGCCTTTTGTTGACATTATTACATGTAAATGTTGAAATGTTAATAGCCTACGGTCGACATCATCATGGATGCGCCCGTTCATTCCAGATCCCGGAAGTTAAGCAGGATTGAGCCCCATTAGTACTGAGATGGGCGCCTATTTTGTGAATACCAAGTGTTGTAGGCTCATCCGGTTAGGTGCCCTGATATATGTGTAGCAGATAAATGGATTGTTTCATATACCTGTGCAGAATGTTGAGTTTTTCCCGCTTGTTTGAATGTTTTTTGTTGTTCTTGGCACTTAAATTGTATATGTTAGTCCCACATGACAACTAAAATCTCATTCCTAAAATCGGCCACACATCCCGATGTAGCAGCACCCTCACGAAAACGAGCGCTGGGACTCAGTAAGGCCTTCCTTGGGCAAAGGGAATAATAATTTTCAGAAAATTTGGCGAAAAAATAAAAAAAATCTGCACAGTTTCTCGAATATTCCAAATGTGATAGGTGGTGTAATGGTCAGCCACTCAGGTCGTCGGTTTTAACTCCCGGAGTGGCAGTCAAAATAAGTGGGCAAGTTTCTAAAATCCCCCCCCTCCCACGCATATGTCCACCCAGGAGTGCGAACATGGAAAGCAGAGCAAATCGGAAAGTCGTGTATGGTGGGGTAAAGAGTGGGTCCTCCCACCTACACCAAGATGTCTGGTAAGCATGGAAGAGTAGGCCAAGAATACCCTCTACAGTCTAGAGCAGGGGGTCGGCAACCGATATAACAAGAAGAGACTTTTATTTTTACGAATTCGGTATAAAAAAAAACCTCAATATTTCAAGAGTTGCAATTCTTGTGGTGAATACGAGACGGTGATTAAGAGCCACGTGCGATTCCGGAGCCAGAGGCTACCGACCCCGTGGTCTAGAGGGTATCTCCAGAGCCCCCCATTAGTGGAGGGTCGTCCGCGAGCAGTGGGCGTACGTCAAGACATTGCAGGGCTGCTCCACCAACAGCATCACGATCGCTGAAGATGCTCCGCTGAAAGACGCGGAGGGAGAAAAACTGGAGGAAAGTGCAGGAAGGGAAGATCTTCCCGCCGTCCCCACCTTCGCCGCCCGACCGATCGCCGCCTTCCTGTGTGAAGGTGGGTTTTTTTTTGGTATATATTTTGTGTTTAACGGCTGATTGTGTATTCTGAAACGCATTTCAAAACAAAAAACAGCAACAAAAACCCAACCTCAGCCACCGCCGCTTTTAAAAAAAACCGGCATTCCTCCAAGGATGCATCGTAATCGAGGCAAGCCATTAGATGGAAGGGTGAACAGCGTTCATTAAGGCGGTGTATGGACATATATAAAACACAGATGTAGAAAGAATCTCTAAAGAGACCGCCGGGTGGACATGCATTACGCACGGAGTTGAATGGCAATCCATCTTATATAAGCAGAGAGGAATACTAACGTGTTTTCATTGCGCGTTGAGAATATATATGTATGTTTTTTCTGGAGCAAAAAAACCTACTCGAATCTGGACAACACGTGACAATTGTTGGGTCTTCTTAGATGTTCTGGATGTGCTCCTGCCGTTTTCTCCCTGCTGATGGCCATATATCGCATTATGCGCTGATCACCTTCCTAAGTGGCTAACTCTCGCAGGCTTGCCAATAAACTAGAAACGAAACAAATGTTTTTATTTTATCAGGTAAGGCACGACTGAGCTATATACTTATTTTTTTACAAAAGCGACCTGGCCACAAATGATGGCCCAACGGCGTGGCTTATCGTGTGGAAATTTATAGCAGCCAAATACATGCAAACTCCAAATATACAGGCGTCAGGGTCAGGATCAAACCCACGACCTCCTGTATACCAGGCGAGGTAGTTAATATCTCACCACCATGGCGCCCCAATAAGCGATTTTGCACCAGATATTGTGTGCGGTGGGGTAAAGTGTGGATACTCTCACCTCTTCCAAGACGTCTAGCCAAGCGTTGAAGAATTGGCCAAATACTCTCTTTGATGACCTCTCAATAACTCTCTCTCTTTCTCTTCAGTCGATACGATCAAGGTCAGTGGCGTGAGCAAGCAATTGCAGGGCTGCACCTTTGCCTTGCAAAATACGTTCATCGTTCTGTGTAAATTATTATGTTTTAATGGTTTTATATTTTCTCATGCAAACCCAAGTATGATCATTTACAGACCTTTGTCAAGTTGGTGAAATAATAGACACCAAGGAACAGGTTTACGTATCAATCACCACCGATATTAACTGTGGTCAGATAATCAAGGTTCATAGCACAGTGTGCAAACCACCGCACTACCGATCCCTCCCAACATACTCGGGCAACTTTAAAGACATTTTTCATTGTTTAATCCTTAGAAAATCAAAGCATCTCCATCATCATAAGAATGGTGGGCAAGGTAACACTATCACCATTGCCACTTTAATCAATCACACTTTATTTCCTTGAAGGTGTCGTTTTTCTTTAACCATGGCCCCTGTACATAAAATTATTATTCTCCAATAAAACTTTACAAACCATGAAATTACAATCATAATTAGAGTCGTCTACAACCGTGCAATTTGAACACTAAGTTTTCATCTGTAAATTCCGGGCTAAACAGGTAACGTTTAAAATGATTAGGTTTTTAACTTTTGGACGGTCAAGCAGTCCCCTTATTAGACAAGGTACAGCATTCCACGGCGGTGAGGGGGGGGGTAGGAGCCGTGTTAAACCAAAGGCACGGGCCACTAGATGTTTTTAATCGTGCCCTGGGGACGTTAAGCAATTCCCTCATCACCACAATGGGCGGTCTCGTGGCTGGCAGACTTCGATATTGGAATTCAGCTCCCAGACGTTATTGGAGCAGGAATAAAATCACGACAGCCACTACCTCCTTGTTGTTTGACCGCACCTCCAATATCAGGCTCCACCAAAGTCCACATTTGTGTGCAAACACATAACTGGGTGTTCCACGTTAGAGCTTTTATTCCTCTAATCGTTAACAAGTGGGCAGAGTTCATCAAACTCACTGCGCATGAGAATTGGGTATTCATCTCGGATGGCTGACCTGAATATGAACCCCAGTATCTCAGTAGCCCTGGCTCAGTGCTCTGACCTGGGCATGGTATTAATTCCCCAAATCCACTCATTTTGTTCCCCATATTTTTTAATTGCAACCTCTGGCCCACCCAATGGCTCTGCTCAACAATGATTTACCCCCTGGCTGTATTCCTTTGTTGCGCCCCCCCCCCCTCCTCGCCCATGGCTCTCTCATTTTCTCTGTGTCCTTCTCGTTAATTGCACTCAATGTGTTTCATTTCTCGGGTTTCTATACGCACTTTGGCAAACAAACTATTGTATTCATTTTAATTCGCAACATTGTTCCGAGGCAGCGGTGCTGTGATGTACAAAAGGAAATGTTAAAACGGAGAGTTAATTAGGCGGAATGTAAATTGATGTGACGTCTCATGTAATAATGTTTTATTTTATTTCACCACTCAATGCACGATACCATGCCACGGGGATTTTTTTTTTTTAAATGCGCGTGTGTTTTTTTTTATTATGATAGACCTTCAATTCACTACGGCGCGTAAATCGAGGGACATCGATCACGTGCGAACGTTAAATGAGTCGTGTGTGCTGCATTCTCCGGGTTTGCTAGGCCTGTGTCTCGCACACACAAAAAAAGGCACAGATCCCCCGTATCGTCTTTAAAGACAATATATATGGAGGGCTATACTAGATAATTATATCGAGATAATTATATCTCGTATATATTCTACGTATTTAAGGAGTGTTCACATTTGCACATGTACAGCGCTTTAGTTACCTTTCAATGAAAGGCCCTGTTCAAAAATAATAACAATTATAATGAATATTATAAGCTCTTTAGATTTCAGAGGCGCATGTTTCACATTGCTGTCGCTGTGGCATCGTCAACAGCAGAATAAATTCCCTTTTCTAACGACAAGACAAAGATCTCCCGAAAAGCCTTCAACAGACTGTCGGGGCAAGTGCTGTTAGCGAGTAGCACCTATGAAGGCAGCAACGGCACAAGAAGCGGTGGGTGGCCAGCACCACGCTGCGGCCGCCTTTATCTCCCGCAATGGAGATGTTTACACACCGCATCAGGTGCTCATTTGAGGCTGAGTCGACCTAGAGGAGGCCCAGGACCGATTCAGACAATCCTTCGTGATCGGGAATCGAACTCGACTCGTCTAGATTTTGGAGCGCAGAATAATAACCGCTACACTACCGATTCAAACAAAGACAAACATCCCCCGTATAGCCTTAACAGACTGTCGGGGCAAGTGCTGTTAGCGAGCATCTATGAAGGCCAGAACAGTACACGAGGGGGTGGCTGGCCAGTACCACGCCCGACCGCCTTTGTCTCCCCAGTGGCAATGTTTACACACCCACCCGGTACTCATTTGAGGCTGAGTCGACCTAGGGGAGGCCCAGGACCGGTTCAGATAATCGTCGCTGGTGTTGGCCGTGAGCGGGAATCGAACTCGGGTCGCCGGGTTCGTAGCGCAGCGCGCTAACCGCTACACCACCGCTCCCCACACACAAACACACACACACAGACGCACGCACGCCGACACACGCACTCACACCAACCGGAATAATAAACACAACACCCGCCCAACGTTTGTCTATAAAACACTGGCGGGGCAGGCGGGGTGTGTGGGGGTGGGGGATAGGGGGACGTGCTTCTGATAATCAGAAGAATTCGGTAGGGCCAAGCATACCGGCTAAAATATTTAAAACAGTGCACCGAAGCGCCACGCTCTGACCTTAATCTCATTCATTTTGAAATGTATTTTATGCCGGATGCAGCCGGTGGGATGCTAACGTCTCATTTACAGGCCTGTCGAGCCCACGCAAGGGAACAAATTATTTTACAAATTATGCACGTGGGTGGAATTGTGACCAGGTTGGGGAAAACAGTGATTAATGTCCCTCGCTTTTATGTTTAAGAGCATTAAGACTCTTGTTGTAAATCCAACCCTGCTTGGCTCGAATTCCTCCTGCAACAGCTTTACCCGTAATCGTAGGCATGGATGTTGAACTTCTCTCGCACCGCACGTGGCCAACCGTGCTAATCGGAGGTGGGGAATGGTCCGTTTAAGTCGGGGTTACGTTCCTGGAAAACACGACTTGACCACGTTAACCGATCGGCCATTTCCCATAAGAATTCACAAACGATGCAGGAGATACGTTCTAGCACTCCAATACTCCACATGTAAAGTCTTAAGAAATAACAAAAAAATACAATTTATTGAATACTGCATAACAGAGGAAAGTAATATATATCTTCTTGGTTCTTTCGGTAAAGTCACGTAGAAGGGAAGTAATAAAATAATAAAAATAAAACATAATAAAATTATTCTCACGACGTTACTTCCCTTCTACGTGACTTTACCGAAAGAACCAAGAAGATGAATCCCTGCAGTCACGAAAGCTTTAAATCAAAATTTAAGTAATATATAGTTACATACAAATTGTATTATTCACAAAACAGTAAGATACGTAACAGATAGATAAGTAAATTGCATGTGGGTTTATTTGCTTACATTTACTAACTATCAGGTATATGCGGTGTGTGCAGTGGCTTAATTTTGCACGTGAATAACACAAATTCTCTGTGTTTAAACTTGATTGATAACTTCCTATTTCTCTCTCCAAATTATTAACAGGTTTGTCAAGTTCCAATTCCTCTCCTGCGGCCGCTAAAATTTGTAACTGTTTTGTTAAGGTCCAATTTCTCTCCTCCGGCTGCTTTCATTGACATGCTAATTTATCTACCTCCCCCCCTCTCTATATAATGCCTCGACACAGAGTCGTTATTAATGTGTGTCTCTGTGTGTGTCTCTGTGTGTGTCTCTCTCTCTGTGTCTCTATCTCTGCTTATGTGTCTCTCTATGTGTCTCCGTGTCTGTATGTGTCTCTCTCTCAAATTTGGCAATCTTTGGAAGAACGTAATCAACCAGGTAAATTGTTAAGTGTTGTGTTAGCCGACTCTCTGTGTTGCATTGCATTACATTTCTAAGTTTACTAGGTTTGTTTTCTCATTCATTCATACCTGATGACGGTTGCTTGTGTTGCAATCGAAACGTCGTATTCTATTATTTATTTTACTTTCTTTCTACGTGACTTTACCGAAAGAACCAAAGAGTAATCTCTGTGTTGAGTCTTCTTTGGCTCAAACTCGCTCAATCCTGACCCATCCTGAGCTTTCATCTTCATATTATTGAACCTCTCATTCCCCTCCCCCAACGTAAGTGTAGTGGATGGCGATCGATCTGTGAGAATCGTGGCCGAGAGACAGCGTGTACGCACTATCGCTAGGCCAGACGCCTTGGAAGAAGTGGCAGTACCCACACTTTACCCCACCAGACAATATCTGCCAGTCAACTAATTGTGCTCAACCTACTTCTACTCCTGCATCGCCAGAGGCAGTATGTGGTGGAATTTAATAAACTTGCCCCATTGTTTAAACTGCCGCACCAGGAGATTGACTCGAATGGGCGATCTCTTGATTGCAAGTCCAGTGGGCTGCTAAACATTCCACCGCTTTGATGGCATTCCATGTTCGTACAGCCACTCAAAATTTCAAATAAAAACCCAAAATAAATGGCTGCAGAGGTTCCCCGGTTCGAATCCGGCAGGACACCCCGATTAATATCGCGGCGTGCGTTTGGCCACGGAGAAAATACGTCGACCGTCCACTTTACCATGGACGTATGAAGGGTCACGTGACGTCTTCGGCAAAATAAGGAGGAAAAGTTGAAAGTTTACACCACACGTCACTGAATAGGGATTGTGCGCAGCGATCATCGCTCCACCTTACCCAGAGAGCACGGAGCACGTTTGTGTTTTGCCTGCCCTAGCGAGTGAGAGGCGGACCGAATGGCCTCCTCTCGTTAGTAACCTCGCCGATGTTCGATGCTTTCTGATAAACTCACTGCACCTTGATAAAAAAAAACAGTGTCGGCTTGACCCATTCCTGTAATAATACAGGAGGTGTTAAGATGTCCAAAAGCCAATTAGACACACCTATTGCAAGGCATCAAGTCCGCATTAATCAAACATCATGCTCGTGGCAAAATAAAAAAACATGCAAACATGGTTTTGTAATGTTTGAATTGCCCTTTGAATGTATTAGCCGACACCAGAGATAGCCTCCTTCATGGACTCGTCTCACCGCCGGTGTTAGTCCGGAGAACAACGGCTAAAGGCAAACAGCACAAGGACAATGCAAATAACACATTGTCCTGCGGAGGGAGCTGGTAGGAACGTTGGGTTGCTCGGTCAATGGCCAGGGTCAACGGCAGCGTGGTGTATGCCGCAAATATGTCCGACTGTGAGGGCGGGCACAAGCCGGCGTGAGTAGGTTAAACGTTGAGTTTTATAAGGGCACCACGGGGTGACCAGCTCCTCCCCACCCAGCCCCACCCCTCCCCACCCTCCCCACCCAGCCCCTCCCCACCCTCCCCACCCAGCCCCTCCCTGCACGACTGACGGACGGACACAATAATCCCCTGTGGGCAGGTGGAACCAGTGGGTTCCTACCAGTATCAGAGCGTCAACAGCTCCGGTTTAGACATTGACAAACCTCCTGCTTCTACATACTATTAACATTACCTCCCTTTGTTAATGCTACCCCTACCCCCTCCATTTGATGCTGCTAATCCTGCATAATGCATGGGCATAATATGACTTTGAAACCCCCCAGCCCACCTCCTACGCATTTCCCATAAATATGCTAAATTCCTCTTGATATGCAGATTATTTTGTCAAGGCGCTCTTCTTCCACCTCCAACCCAGCTTATATATATGCTAAATTCCTCTGGATATGCACATTATCTTGTCAAGGCGCTCTTCCCCCCCTCCAACCCAGCTTAAAAAGACGCTCCAAGCCTGGGGTTGTCATTCAGACTCTGTCTTCTCGACAGACCTGTTCTTCACCTGAGGACGGCTGCCTGCGTTGTGGCCGAAACGTCGTGAGAATTATTTTATTATGTTTTATTTTTATTATTTTATTACTTCCCTTCTACGTGACTTTACCGAAAAAACCAAGAAGATTGACAAACAAGTTTGATCACGTGCGTCTGAAACTCAGACTCGAGCCCAGTAATCTGGATACCGCGCTGGTGTCGGTTTCCGCGCTCTGCCCATGTGAGATGAAGGAGGGCCCACTTCAGAGCTCGATTTATTTTATTTACCAATCGAGAGGAGAGAAAAAAACAAATTTAGGGAATCTCAATACTCGTGTATATTGACGAGGTGTTTAGCGGCCGTACACATTTCCGCACATTTCGGAGGGATAAATAAACTGCAAGAGACCCGCTCGCACCGGCTCGGGAGCAACGTGACGTCAATAGAGTAGATCGATGTGAAAATGGCCTTTCAGATTCATTTCCCCGCTCGCCGTATTTTTAATGGCCTACAAATTGCACGCAGAACGACTCTTGAGGGGTCCACTTTTGCTGACGATAAGACAAATTAGGCGCCGAGATTGAGTGTTTTAAAAAGCACTTAAATTAAAAAAAATTCGGAGCGACTGGTTATGTGAAGCGGGCCCACTTTTTATTTTATTATATATATATATCTACGGGCATTGGGGGGGGGGGCTAATAGCCACATTGTGTGACCGTGCTGAAATTTGACCACTTCTTTTTTAACGGGGGTCAATTTGACGACCGTGCGCGCGCCCGGAATGGAACCCTGTATCCTTGAGGCAAAGTTGCCTTGACTTTGACGCCGATTGGTCGGAGAGAGAGAGGGGACTGGAATTCATTTCGAAAGTTCGTGGGAGACCCAACGCCGCTGCTCCTGCGCTCGGCGGTAAGTTCCCTTGTTGGCCGGGGACACAAAACGTTGAAGACACGAGTTGAAATCCTCGCTGGGGTCCATTGAGGCCATCGCCATTAATGTCCATGTCAGTCATCATTGTCTTTCTTATTGTCATTGCCCATAGCTTTACATTGCCCATAGCCTCACATTGCCCATATACGAACATTACCGGTAGAAAAAATAATTAATTCATTCATTTTAATGCCCTTTCGAGTTCTATTTTGTGATCGTTACGAATTTACCAGTCAACGAATGCACGGACGCATCCGTCGTCTAGAACTGTGCGCGGGTCCTAGAACTGTTGCCCCGATGAGGCAACGTGCAGCGAAACGTCGTTCACGGCGCCGAATGCCGGGTGTGCCAACCCGGGGAAAATAAATGATTAAATTATATATATAAACCGCGCGGCAAACTCGAGAACAAACACAAAACAATCAACGCTGCACCGCCGTCTCGACTGACGACGGTGCGCCCGCAGATCGAATCGCGAACCGGCGACCTCTGGCATAGCATTCACACCACCCGAGCACCCCCCCACACCCCACACCCAGAGCTCTAGACCCGGTTGTGGGGGTCGGTCTGGGTCCGCCGCGACCTCTCGGCTCAGAGACGTCAAAATCCATCCGAGCCATTTGCGCACAGCCAATTTCTTTTTCACAATCGTGATAATAGTTTACATTTGTAAGGCGCACTTCATCCGAGGATCCCAATGCGTCCCGTGTGTAAGGAAAGCAGGGAAATTAGACAGAGCCAGCAGCGTGGAAGGGGGGGGGGAGGCCGTTTTAACGAGGTGAGTTCTCAGGGCTTAGTTTGGTGTCCTTCCCCCAGTATCTCGGATTAGCCACGGTTGGCTACTTACGGTGTTGAAAGAAGTTCAACATGACGTGCACACGTACGTACAGGTCAACCGAAACGACAAAACCACGGACTTTTACCAACAAAACGTTGATAGTAACCAACACACGACTAAAACAATCACAAAACAAAATCAAGCCCACTCCCCCCCCCCCGAAAAGCCAGCGAACCGCACGCCGGGGGGTCTTGACTCCTCCAGGCCTCGTGCTGGAGAAGCAGAGGCTACACCGGCGACCTGGGTTTCTTCGTGTGTGTCGATTGTTGTCCTTTCCCCGCGCCTCCGATGAGCCACGGTTGGCTGGACACGGTGGCCAAAAGAAGTTGAACGTACATACAATCATTCACCGTGAAGTTCAACATACACACGTACGTATACGTTTCTATATGTTTAACATTTATAGGAGACCGCATGATGAAAAAGAAACATCTGGTCAGTGCAACGTCAGCTCGTTTCTCTTGATTTTGAGCATTTAAGTTTCAAACTTAATCTGCTCCGATTGCAAAAAAAATTGAACGCGTGCCGAGAAGTGCCTGCAGATTAGTTGACTCGTCCTTTTACAAGACAATTAAATCCCAATTGCTCTCTGGACACGCACCCTACCTGAATGTGTTTTGAAAGTTACAAAAAATATTTCGGGAAAGGTGCAGCCCTGCAATTGCTTGCTCAACCCCCTTGCAATCTAAAGGGCCTTCACAATAAGGCAGCTGTAGGGAGAGCGAGTGTGTGGTTTGCTTTTCCACTTTAAACACTGGTCAAACGTTCGCGAAGAGGAGGGCATACTCACAGCTTACTTCATCAGAGGGTTGCATCGTTCGTGACAATTCTTTAACGAGGCAACCGTATAGTGGGTTTCAATTCACTGAGTTTCATCAGCAGTGTGTAGCCCTGTCTGACTAATGCCACTGAGTGCCCTGGCATTATGAGCAGCAGCAGCAGCTATCTGCAATGGGCCCTAAGCTCGAGAACAAGCGTTAAAGGTCTCCACCGGGTCAGGATCCGATCATTATGGCGATTAAATTTAAAATGAGCGGTATAAAAAGTTAGAACCCTCATCTGTATATATATATGTTTTGAAGATGTCTTAAATATATGTCAAGCGGTCAATATCATGTGACAGCTGTGGAATACACGGGGAGCTTTGGTGTTTTAATTCTGTCGGCAGGCTCCTGTAATTATTTCCATTGTCACGAGGGAGTGTAACCCTAGTGTCCTGGCTTTAAATAAAAAAACACCTCAGGCCCATAACATTTTTGACTTCATCAAAATCCCCCCCCCCTCCCCACCTTTGCCCCCCCTCCCACCTCCCATTCTCCGGAAAAACATGAAAACCATTAGGGAGGGCTTCACGTGTGAAACAAGAGTAGTCCTTTAGAGCTAAAGATGCACAGTAATAATAGTGTCTTCAAATCAACGTGGCAATTTGGCAATTTGACAGGTGACATTCACAATCATATCGCTGTGTATTTTTATTGTCATAAACCGACAGAGAGTGGAGCACATCCCAGCCCTTATCAAGCCACTAACGCACGCCATGTCGGTCATGTTGTTTTTTTATTTTACCATACTTCACCGCGCTGGTCAATAGGGGGTGAGGGGGTGGGTCGGTCATGTGTGTTATGGTGGAATTGGCAGAACTGCCTTTGATGTTAGCCACGGTTTTGGAAGCTATGTCGGGTCACCGGGTTCACTGATAAAGAGACACTCTTGTTCTCATCTGCTTGTGGCCGTCTCTCTGCTTAAACTATATGAACTAAACTTTTTTTTATTTTACCAGGCAAGGTACAATATATATCTCAACTCACACAGGAGTCTAAAGACTCGGCCGCTTACCCCCATGGTGCGCGTGTCCCAACACCTCGTGACAGCGCCTTCAAAAGCACGATGACAGCTGCAGCCATTGCGCGGTTAGGGGCCGTCCATAAACGACGTCACGTGATTTTGGCCGATTTTTGACCCCCCCCCCCTCGTCACATGGCGTCACAAAAAGTCAGACCCCCCCCCCCTCAAATATGACGTCACAAAGCTTTGCTCCCCCCCCAAACCATATTTTAATTTTGAAAATAAAACATGCTCCAAATCGCTTTAAACTATTGTCATTGTAGTGCGTATTTAATGTGGCCCTGCACTCTGATGTTGTAGGAGAAAACATTTTTCTGTAAAGTCACGTAGGTAAAAAAATTATAATTAAAATTAATAAAAGTAAAATAAAATAAAAAAAATCACGACATTTCGGAGGCAACACAAGCATCTTACTTGATGCAGCAGTCGTGCTGTGACGGTTCCACCTGAAGACGGAATCTTTATTTTACTTTTATTAATTTTAATTTTTTTACCTACGTGACTTTACCGAAAAAACCTAAGAATATGAATCCTTGCAGTCACGAAAGCTTCTAATCTAGGAGAAAACATTTATTAACAAGTCTATTCAATTAAGTTGAACGTATTGTCTATATGTATTTAAAGTTGCGCATTTTGATGTGACGTCACATTTCTCACCCCCCCCCCTCGTCACACATCATCACAAATGTCTGACCCCCCTCCCCCCCTAGGTGCGTGACGTCATTTATGGACGGCCGCTTAGCGCTCTCGCGGCATGGACCCAAAAAACATAGTTCAATTCCTGGTCCGGGCTCATACCACAGTGGTGAGCTATACATATACACATGTGTATCTGTACACATGTGTATCTGTACACATGTGTATCTGTACACATGTGTATCTGTACACATGCGTACATGTGTACATATACGCATGTGTGTATATGTGTGTATGTGGGGAGCGGTAGTGTAGCGGTTAGCGCGCTGCGCTCGGGGCGACCCAGGTTCGATTCCCTTTCACGGTCAACATCAGCGACGATTATCTGAACCGGTCCTGGGCCTCCCCTAAGTCGACTCAGCCTCAAAGTAGTACCCAGTGCGGTGTGTAAATATCGTCACAAGGGAGACAAAGGCGGTCGAGCGTGGTGCTGGCCACCCACTTGCCCCAACAGTATGTTAAGACTATACGGGGGACCTTTGTCTTTGTTATATATTTGGAAATATAGACGGACTCTAGTGAAGTATGGTTAACAATCGCCAGAATTAATACGGTGTGAGTAACCCTACTTGCAACCGTGGCTCAACCTCACTCCACGTTGTCTGCCTTCGAGCGTTCTGATTAATTTCACTCAGCTGACTCCTTTAGGTCGTTCAGCAAATTCACGACGCACTTTGTTAGTTTTTTTTTATAATTAACGCTTAACAAATAAGCTTGATGGCGACCAAGTAATGCCACGTGACCACATTATAAGTGTGGAGGGCAGTTGGTGAGGCAGTGCTTTAGCGCACTGCCCCATGAACCTGGAGATTTGAGTTCGATTACCTGGCCACGGACGACTAACGTCAGTGACGAGGGGAATATGAACCGGTTATGGGAATTCTCTCTGCTTCACCGACTCGCAATGACCATCCCGGTGAAGTATGGTCAAAGAACCCGCACGACCGACACGGCGTTGGTAAGGCTTTTTAATTAATTGGCTTATTGAGAACGGCTGGCAATTGATGTTTTTTTTTATTTATTTGCTCTTTAAGAAGCCGCTCAGCGCTAATCTCGTACTTCTGCACAATGCAAAATGAACGAGAGCAAATGCCAATAAACGCTGCCGCTGCGCAGTCGCGGCAATAACGGCACAAACAAAAAAAACGCAGGAATGATTAAGTACAAGAAAAGATAAGGATCGTAAACTCACCGAGAGCTCTGGCGGTAAAACACACGGTTATTTCCCCAAAGCATTTCAAATAAATTACCCCGGGGTACGGCGGGAGATTTAGCCCCCCCCCATCACTTTACATCTCGCGGAATAATTGCAACGTATAGATTTGCAAGGTTGTTTTGGGACACTCACGGGCTCTCCCGCTCTGAAGATGATTCTCTGTCCCTCCCATCCCCTCCCTCCCTCCCTGCCTACCTCCCTCCCTCTCCTCCCGCCCTCCCTCACTTCCCTCCCTCCCCCCCCAAATTGTTGTCGGACGTCACCGGTTTCCAATCTCCCGGAGCGGCAGTGAAACCGACGGCGCAAAAGTCGCTTAGGGGCTGTCAGAAAAATGACGTCACGCGATTTTGGACGATTTTTGAACCCCCCCCCCCCCTCTTCGTCACACGGCGTCACAAAAAAAAGTCAGATCCCCCCCTAAAATATGACGTCACAAAAGCTCTGCTCCCCCCCCCCCAAACAAATAAAGCATGCTTCAAATCGCTTTAAACTATTGTCATTGTAGTGCGTATTTAATGTGGCGCTGCACTCTGATGCTGTAGGAGAAAACATTTATTAAAAAGTATATTTAATTAAGTAGAACGTGTTGTCTATATTTATTTAAAGTTGCGCATTTTTATGTGACGTCACATTTCTCAAACCCACCCCCTCCCCCCCTTAGGTGCGTGACGTCATTTATGGACGGCCCCTTAGACCTCTGTTCCACCCGGCAGCGTCGTCAAAATCGGAATGAGAATCTTTCTTTTAGACTGGAGGAATCCGATGAGCTATGAAGTTATTTTTTTTCGTTTGACGAACGTCCAAGGGGATGTGCGTGAATGGCTATTCTGGCTGATCGTCTCTGATTGAAGCTCGTTGTTTTTGTTGTTGTCATCACCGTGCGAAACGTCACGGCACTCGACTCGCAAGTGTCGTGGGTTTGCTCTCCAACAGACAACCAGCGTGTTGAAGTCGTAACTAATTGGCACGTCTTGTTGTGTCGGATGGTGGCGGGTTTAACGACGCATTTATATGCATGCGATCTAACCCAAAACAACCTTCATTATCAATGTATTTTATACCTACGTGACTTTACCAAAAGAACCAACGAGTATGGATCCCTGCAGTCACGAAAACTTCAAATCTAGATTTAACATTAATTATTATGATTATGATGATGTGTGTGTGTGAAAGACTTCCACCGCAGTGATTCGATGGGCAGGTCGAGCGTGCGGTGGAGTGCAGCGTGGTTACTGCCCCCGCTTCTCGAGACTTCTGGCCAACGTCGAAGAGCAGCGACGAGGTCATCATCGCAGCAGTCGCTTCTGCGGCCGTCTGGAACGCTCTTCTTCCTTCGGAGCCTATGCAAGTCCACATTATCTAGATTGGAAACTCATTTCCTTAGAACTGCTTCTTTGTGTTTAAACTATTTTTTGTTCCTTTTCTTTATTTTATCAAATAAGGCCCATTGAGCTGTTTCGTTCTTATTTCAGAAGCGACCTGGCCACAAATGATCGCTCAACGAAGTGGCTTGTCATGTGGAAATGTATCGCATCCAAATACTCTGAACGCAATGTTAATAAATGTGGAGCGGAAAACCGGAGAGAGAGAGAGACTCAAACTCCAAATATACGACATGCGTCAGGGTCGGGATCGAACCCACGATCACCTGTAGACCAAGCGAGGTAGTTAACATCTCCTAGCCACCGTGATGATGATGATGCTGAGAGAGAGACACGCAAACTCAAAATATACAGCATGCGTCAGGGTCGGGATCGAACCCACGATCTCCTGTAGACCAAGCGAGGTAGTTAACATCTCCTAGCCACCGTGATGATGATGATGATGATGCTGAGAGAGACACGCAAACTCCAAATATACAGCAGGCGTCAGGGTCGGGATTGAACCAACGATCTCCTGCATACCAGGTGAGATAGTAAACATCTCGCCACTGTGGCGCCTCTTATTAACACCGTTGGCTACGTAAGGTGCGAAATAGTCTTATCTTAGCATAACACTAATATAGCGCCTTAGTCAAGGCGCTGTACAGTGAATGAATTAGCTATGGTGCAAAATGGTTGGCGATATGAAACGAGACGAGTGGAAACGGGATGTGTGCAAAATGAGGTGGTGGTGGCGATGATGCGTGGCATAAAGGAAGATGGGAAAATGAGATGAGTGGATTGATGATGGGGGTGGCCGTGGGGAGTCGGGGACACGGGGAAGGCGTTAGCGCGAGTGGCAGAGGACAACGAGGGCGGACACGAAGGGCGGACAATAGAGAATGAGTGGGGTCAGTTTAACACGTAGGCTTTCACGACCAATATCATCCATAATAGGGGGGGGGGGGGTTGGGGTTAAATCGCGTTCGCCAAAAAAAACCTCTATTACACTCTTAGGTTTTTTCGGTAACGTCACGTAGGTAAAAATAAAAATAAGAAATAAAAAATAATAATAATAAATGAAAATAAATCAATTGTGATTTAATTGATTTATTTTCATTTATTATTATTATTATTATTTTTATTTCTACCTACATGACTTTACCGAAAAAATCTAAGAGTATGAATCATTGCAGTCACGAAAGCTCCAAATCTAGAATTAACCTCTATTATGAATGAGTGTTTTTTTTACAGAACAGCGCAAGGTAGCGAGAGAGAGAGCGATTGCAGTTCATTCAACACAGGCAGACGCACGCCAGATGCCCTCTCTTTGTTGTCATTGTTGTTGTTGTCGTTGGTGTTGTTGTCGTTGTTATTGTCACAGTTGTTGTTGGTGTCGTCGTTGTTGTCGTTTTTGTTGTTGCCATTGTTGTTGTCGTTGTTATCGTTGTTGTCGTTGTTGTTGGTGTCGTTGTTGTCGTTCTTGTTGTCATTGTTGTTGTTGACGTTGGTGTTGTTGTCGTTGTTATTGTCACAGTTGTTGTTGGTGTCGTCGTTGTTGTCGTCTTTGTTGTTGTCGCCGTTGTTGTTGTTGTAGTTCTCGGTGCTGTGCTCATAGCGGCACGAATGTCACGCGCAAGCTAGCTAGGTAACTGGCTAAATCGGACTCTCCGTGTCCTAAATCGGCACCGATTCATGTATTCGTCGATTTTCGAGCTCCATCTGGGCGGAGGCTCCTTCCCCGGGAAGTTTTTCGCGACCAAGAAATTGCACGGCTGCGCCTTTAACCTTCGTGTGTACGGTGCACTGATGTATATTTCGTTTCACACGACATTAGCTGCTTGTTTAATAATGAACATAAAATCATTAGTCCTGTACGACTCTGCACGTTGATTCACACCGCAAAATTGCATGAGATGTGAACGTGTTTACGTTTTATCACTCGCTAATTGAAAATCTTCTTCTTTACACGTGCGGAATTAAAATGTTATTTGAACAGAACATATATATCACGGCTGCTGAGCGCATGCTCAGAGGCTCAAAGCGACGTGCGGCCAGCAGCAAGCGGCTCGATCAAAGTTTGAGTTTGATATCGAGTTAACACGGATGTTGAATTACATAAGAGGTGGGGAGGGGGCAGTGCGAGTGGTGTGACCTGCAGGGTGGTGAGTGAGTGAACGAGAGGGTGAGCGTGTGGGTGGTTAGTGCACTGCGCTGCGAACCCCGGCGACACGAGTTCGATTCCTGCTCACGGCCAACACCGGTTGGCGATTATCTGAACCGGTCCTGGGCCTCCCCTAGGTCGACTCGGCATTAAACAAGTGCCTGGTGCGATGTGTGAACATCGCCACTGGGGAGATAAAGGCGGTCGGGCGTGGTGCTGGCCACCCATCTCCTCGGGTGCCATGCCGGTCTTTGTAGGTGCTACTCGCAAACAGCACTTGCCCCAACAGTCTGTCCAAGGCTAGATGGGGGGTCTTTGTCTTTGCATTTTGTGTGAGTGCATGAGTGAGTGTGGGTGGCACGGGTGTGTGAGTGAGTGAGTGCATGAGTGAGTGTGTGGGTGGCACGGGTGTGTGAGTGAGTGCATGAGTGAGCGTGTGGGTGGCACGGGTGTGTGAGTGAGTGAGTGTAGGTGGCACGGGTGTGTGAGTGAGTGTGTGAGTGGCACGGGTGTTTGAGTGAGTGCATGAGTGAGTGTGTGGGCGGCACGGGTGTGTGAGTGCATTGCTGTGACCTTCCAGATAACTGGTGTAACAAGTGTGGATGAGATGAAACAGTCAAGTTAACTGACTTAGGTGCAGTGTGCCAGGAGCCCAATTTCACTTTGATAATTTCATGGCATTGAGTCACATGCTGTGTTAACGACCCCCGCCTCCCCACTGATGGAATATCATTCAAGATTCATGTTAACAATAATAATAATACTGTATATGGCTCGTATTTGAAACAAATTGCCTGCTTTAGATGAAGGCTGTAGAAATGCTATTGTCAGTACATTAGAAGGTAATATTTGTCAGTGTTGAGTTCTTTTGAATTTCACATTTTGATGTAGGACCGTGCAGAGTATGATCAACCTGCTGTGATCCGGAATCTGAAGCTATTTTAGGAGCATGCCACGTTGGCTGGATGAACAAAGCTTTCAACAAAACACAATTTTGGAAGATAAACTTTTAACAGTTTGAGCCCAGCCTATGATGTTGACGATCAATGTCTCACCCCGTTCGATGCAAACGCGCCTAATTCTGGAAAGACCGTTTGGCGGCCATCGTCACGTCACATTTTCCCGTGAGCGCTACAACAACAAACACGTGTTTGCGGTCCTCCATTTTCCTTGTTTACGTACAATAATGGCTCCATCATGAACCTGACCATTCTCGATCCACTGCTACGGAATATGTGGTCGCCGCAATGGCAAGATATTAACTACCTCGCCTGGTGTACAGGAGGTCGTGGGTTTGATCCCGACCCTGACACCTGCTGTATATTTGGAGTTTGCGTGTTTCTCTCTCATTCCGTGGTCACGTGGGATTTTTCTCCAAGTCCCCCCGGTTTTTTCCCTTCACATTTCGAATCGACGTGCGTTGAGAATATTTGGCTGCGATAAATGTCCACGTGATAAGCTTGTATGGCATAAGAATAATAAATATATATTAACCGAAACTTTATTTTTATGTTAGCAGGTGAGGCCCACGTCGACAAAATTTTATAATGTATACTTTCAAGTAGTTTGTTTTCCTTCCCCTCCTATGTTGCATGCGTCGACATACATCGCTGCCTTCATCAGGAGCAGATGATTCCGTTTGTTCTCTGCTCGCTGTTGGATGTGAATTGTGTTGACGCCGATGCCATCATGTTGCCCGCACGGCACTGCGGTAACGCTTCAAAACGCTCACCGCCAATTATTTACGAAATGCCTTCAGCGCTTCGCTATCGACATAGCCGCACGGTTATAATCATTAGTTATACAATTTGTATTCGTATAATTCATATTGATATAATTAGTATTCATTTAATGTATATTTGCATTAAACAAAACTATTTTTTGCCAGCTTGACGTTCATGAAAAAAACCGGTGTCTTGCGTCGACATCCAAACCAGAGGGGCTCGCTTATCGCAGCAAGAGAGAGGAGGCGTTTGGTGTTCAAAACATTCCCTCATTTTGCCGTCATTAGGGCAGTCGATTCGGGCCAATGAAATGTCCTAACAACCTAATCTTGATTTGAAGCTTTCGCGACTGCAGGAATCCACACTCTTTGGTTATTTCGGTAAAGTCACGTAGGTAGAAATACAATCAAATAAATCACGACGTTTCGAACGCAACACAAGCGCCCGTCTTCAGGCGAACATCGCGTCAGCTGCGATGTATGCTGGCGAGCAGCACGATGTCTAACAACCTGCGGGTTCTTTTTGTGACGATCTCGTCGCGAGGTCACCCAGCCCCGGCGTGCGTGTCAACCGGGTGAGGGGTGGGGGCCGGTGGGGGTCGTAGGCGACGTTACGAATGGGAGAGTAATTGGTGGATATTAATTTCCCATAACGACGACGCTCGTTAAAATTACCCACCAATACCCCCCCCCCCCCGGTGTTTTGCGAATCGTTCGTAAATTATACGCGCTCACGATGATGAGCCGAGCCGCATTAATCTTGCTTTGCAGGTGTGTAAGCGGCCTTATTTAAAATTGGGAAGGGAAAAAAATGAAGCATAATCAAGGCAGGGAGGATATGTGCATTCCTAGGTTATTATTGACCTCAATTTAGGACTAGGTCCCAACACCCGGGAGTAATGCACGTGTGAGTGTAAGTGCTCTATTCCCCGGGGTGCGTGTGCGTGTGTTGTCTGCATGAATGTACAGGAGGATGTGGAGCTGAGTAGACTTGCCGATGACGAGGTACCAATGGAGTCAAGATTGGCCTCCGTGGAGGACGCAACTGGGCAGTTGGAGGCAGTCGCCCTCCATTACGGCGGAAATCAGAGGAGCGACGCTCACAACAACGAGCGGTGTGCCGGGCGGAACATACGCAGTGAGAATGCACAGTGAGAAGCATGGGCGGTGCCGCGGTCAGTCAACCCATGGCGTACCTGGGTTTGTCCCGTGATCTCCTGTTAGCTTTCGTTCAATACTTCACGTGGCCTCAAAGTGCACCTAACCTGGCACAAGCACGATGGTGACACCACCGTCACACTGGCGAACAGCGTCTGTTGTTGTTTTTTTACTTGCACACAACAAAAAGTATCTGAAAGTAATAATTCTGTAATTGCATGATTCCAGGCTGCACCCACTTAAATAGGGGTTTGTAGACTTGGTAATTCTGCCACAACTAAATAAATAAATACCTTATAACGATTCTGTTATTTATTTAACGTTCATATGTTTGTCCCTTTGTTTTTTTGCGTTATGTTATTCTCCAACATTACTATACTCCAGCAACTCTGAGCCCGATTTATTTATAATCATCAGCAGTCACGATCGATCCACTGCTGCATGAAGGCTTCCCCAAGTCTGCCACCGTAATTCGTACAGCGCCTGCCCACATGAACCGATCTCATTGCTCCATCTCTTCAGTGGACATCCTAGCGGGCGCGTTCTATTACCTGGCTGCCACCCCTGTTACTATTCTCTAGCCGTGGCTCGTGCTGCCCAAACCCCGCTTTACAGGGACTCCTCTACTTACGAACGAGTTGGGTTCCAGAGGTCTGTTCGTAAGTCGATTGGTTCGTAAGTCCATACATGGTGTACGGCATGTACACTAAACACAGGGAATTGCTTTAATCTCCTGTAAATATAGATGGAACTGGTTCTTCATGTACTGCAGATGTAGATGCCACCAACGCCATCTGTTGCACGGCGGTTGAACTTACGACTCTCGGTACGAACAGGCAACTGGACATACGGACAGGTTTGTTCATATCTCTGAAAGTTCGTAAGTCGAATGTTCGTAAGTAAATGAGTCCCTTTTCTATTCTTGGCAGTTTGAACGATGTCGTTAACCTGCGTATGGTTCTCTAATCCACGTGCTGCTCGTTCTGCCTCTCATTGCAACTCACTACTCTACGGGATATCTGGCAAAAAAATAACATAACCGAGCTGCGGCGTGCACAAAACTCTTTGGCACGTGTCATGATGGGTACGTCCGTCCAGCGCTCGCCAAGCTGCATTGGCTTCCGGTTGCCGAACAAAAACATGATAATGTTGCACTCATTACACACAAAGTGCTCGCCACAAATGAACCACAACACCTTGCAGATCTCGCCAAGGAGCATAAACCATCACGCGAACCCCGGTCATCCTCGCAGCGCCTCTTGGCTGGCCATCAAACAAAGACGGTCACTGCATCGCGCACTTTCAGATGATGCGTTTCTGCGGCTGTCTGGAACGCTCTTCCTTCCAATATTAGGAAGTCACTGGAGCTAGGCACTTTGAAATCTTGATTGAAAACTAATTTTTAAATCCTTTATATTAAGTTCACTTGCTTGCTTGCTTGCGCGCTTACGACCGTGCAAATCTTTCGGTCGTTTTTTAACCCACTTCCCGTGATCCAATCGAGCTGACATTTTGCTCACAGACTCGTTGTGCGTGACAATTTATTTTCGTGAAAAAACATTTCCAAAATTTTCCACTTTTTAGGAAAAAAATTTTTTCATATTTAATTTAAAATACCAATGTGATAAAAATGAAACTCTCAGAAATGAATAATAAAATAAAACCGATGCCACGCATATAAAGGATTTATAGTGAAAAACTTTGTTTTTACAGGTTAATTTTTTGTCTAACTGCTTTTGACGTTTAATTAGTTGCCCTCCCGCACCTCCAATGAGCACGGTTGGCTCGGTGCGGTGCGAAAGAATGTCAACATACATCCGGTGTATGTTCTCTAATCCACGTGCTCCTATTTCTGCCTCTCAATGTAATCCCACTTCACATATACATAAAAGGTACGGTACTACTTAAATAGACAGAGGGGGGGGGCGGAGGCAGAGAGAGGGAGGAGGGTTAGAGAAAAAAATTAGCATATCAATGAGTGGTCAACAGACGTGGTGCTGCGAATGCGATGGCACGGCAAGCAAGCCTGAAAATCAGGAGAAGGACACACTAAAATTAAATAACCTCTGTCTATTTAAGGCCACCACACAGAGACGATCACCCCTCTCTGTTACCTGTGTTGCTCTCGCTATGTATCTTGGTGATATCTGTCTGCTAATATGTCTGTCTATAGTTTTCTGGTTAGATTTTATGTCGCTATTTCATTATACCTGATGATGATTGCTTGTGTTGCAATCGAAACGTCGTATTCTATTATTTAATTTGTTATTTTATCTTTAGACGTGACTTAACCGAAAGAAACAAATAATAATTCCTGCAGTCACGAAAGTTCTAAAATTAAGATTGAACCACTTCTACGGGGAAGTTTCAAGCTTATCTTTTTTCTCTCTCTCTGGCGACTTGTTTTCTCTGCCTGTGTCCTCTCTTTAGATTGTTCACACTTAAATTCTAACTTAGCAATCTTTGAAATACGTAATCAACCAGGCTATGCGTTAATTGTGTGTTGACCGACCCTCTGTGTTGTATTACATTACATTTCGATATTTTACTAGGTTATTTAATTTTAGTGTGTCCTTCTCCTGATTTTCAGGCTTGCTTGCCGTGCCATCGCATTCGCAGCACCACGTCTGTTGACCACTCATTGATATGCTAATTTTTTCTCTAACCCTCCTCCCTCTCTCTGCCTCCGCCCCCCTCTGTCTATTTAAGGCCACCACACAGAGACGATCACCCCTCTCTGTTACCTGTGTTGCTCTCGCTATGTATCTTGGTGATATCTGTCTGCTAATATGTCTGTCTATAGTTTTCTGGTTAGATTTTATGTCGCTATTTCATTATACCTGATGATGATTGCTTGTGTTGCAATCGAAACGTCGTATTCTATTATTTAATTTAATTTATTATTTTATCTTTGAGTACGACGTTTCGCTGATAATAACAATCAGCTTCATCGGGCAAGAATGGTGAAGCTCTCCTGTTGCTTCCGGTCTTAAATAGAGCAGCATCAGAGTGACGTCATCATTTAATTCAATTCAATCTGGTGCAGTGATTCGAGGCAAAGAGGGGGAGGGTATTGTAATTATATAGATTGGTAATCGTTTAGCTCTTGCCTGGAGGTCGCTACAAAACCTAGTGGGTCATTTCAGCCTGAACAGTCCGGAACGCTGTTTTGGGGAATTATTTTGGCACCCACTCAAATCCGTCTCTCCTTTTCATGTTGATCAAATTGTTATTTTATAAACCTGTTCATAAAACTACAGGAATATAAATACAACGATATAGGATCATTATTAACACATTCCTGCGGAGGGAGCTGGTAGGAACGTTGGGTTGCTCGATCAATGGCCAGGGTCAACGGTGGCGTGGTGTATTCCGCAAATATGCCCGACTGTGAGGGCGGGCACAAGCCGGCATGAGTAGATTAAACGTTGAGTTTTATAAGGGCACCACGGGGTGACCAGCCCCTCCCCACCCATCCCCACCCCTCCCACCCCCCACCCAGCCCCACCCTCCCCACCCAGCCCCTCCCCACCCTCCCCACCCAGCCCCTCCCCACCCTCCCAGCCCCACCCTCCCCACCCAGCCCCTCCCCACCCAGCCTCACCCCTCCCACCCCCCACCCAGCCCCACCCTCCCCACCCAGCCTCTCCCACCCTCCCCACCCAGCCCCTCCCCACCCTCCCCTCTCCACCCAGCCCCACCCCTCCCATTTTTGGATGCACGACGGACGGACACAATAATCCCCTGTGGGCTGGTGGAACCAGGTGGTTCCTACAAGTATTATTTATAGCGTGTACCTTTTACTCCAGCGGTAGTGTATTATGCCGATAATCGCTACCCACAGCCAGCCTAACAGCTTTCCGTAAAATATCAGCTGGCAAAATTAAGCCCTGGACATCACTCACCGCCGGTGCTAGTCAGGGCCGGGAATCAAACTCGGGTGACCAGATTGATTGTGCACATATAGTCCTAATGCCCGTATGTATCTCCACGAGTAGCAACGGTGGAGATCTCCGTGAAGGAAAAAAAAGAGTGTCGGGATAAAGTACCACACTGGCACGACCACTATCACCGCATACCCACAGAATGGAGCAGTCTATAAAGCTCAGTAACTAACAGGAGGGCTATTCAGCTGTCAGCGAGCGCATTCATTTTCACGGATAACTGGCAATCTCAGGGAAAATACGCACCCCACAGGTCCATTCCAGCTCATCAACTGTGCCGCTGTTATTGCTCCAAATTTGTAATTATCTCCCGGCTGGCACGGCAAAGCGAGAGAGAGGCTCTTTGCCTGCACGCCCGCACGGTCGGGGTGGTCGTGCGTCACCACGTGGCCCTCCCTCCCTCCCTTCTCCAGCCCCCGGCCAGAGCTCGACCTTGCTGGTGGGTAGCTGTGCTGCACGTGGCCCCGTGAACCAGCACTACCGGTGGCAGCGAGGGGTTGGCGGATCACGCACATTCATGAAACTCCCTCCGCCCCCTGCGTGGTCTAAATTAAATTCCGTTTTCTGGACGGGACCGAATTTATTATGTTTTTGTTCCCCTACTCGCAATCTCGCGGAGAGCAGCCTCAGCTGAAACGTGTCTCGGTATGGACAGCTGAAGCTAGCGGCTGGGAATTTCCACTTCTATTGGACTTAGATGGTGGCTGGTAGAATATACGATGGCTGGTGGTAAAGCGGGGAGCCAGGAATTTCAACTAAGGCCCCACTGAGCTCTGTAGCTCTTTTTCTTAAGCGACCTGGCCATCACGAATGATAACCCAACGAAGTGGCTTTTCGTTACGTGGAAATTTGTATCAGCCAAATACTCTAAACGCGTGATGTTGATTCCAAATGTGGGAGTGAACAACTGAAGGACCCGGAGAAAAACCCACGCGACCAACGGGGAGAGAGAAACGCAAACTCCAAATATAGAGGCGTCAGGGTCAGGATAAAACCCACGACCTCCTGTATACCGGGCGAGGTAATTAACATATCGCCACCGATGCTCCCTTGTCCTGGAGTATGACGGTGGCACGGCAAGTGGATTCATTTCCTTCTGTTGAAGTTAGTTTATGATGATAATTGTTTTTTTTTACCCTTTTATCTGGCAACAAAATTGACACCTTTTTTACGAGGAGTCATGTTTGCATAGACCACAATACCTGCAGCCATAATGCAAACAAAAAACATAACTCTGATAATATATGCACTGTCCTTGAAGTTGATTGGTCCACACCCGAGACAGCTTTCCTTAGAGCCTAGTCTCACATGGTGTTGGACCAGATGACGCCAAAAGGCGCACAACTCAAAGACAATGCACCATCAGAGTATGAGAGCTCGGGGCAAAAAAGGTGTCAGTTTTGTTGCCAGATAAAAGGGTAAAAAACCAATTATCTTAGTTTATGATGTTTAGCCAGGTGGGAAAATGCAAGAAATGAGGATAGAGTCTCATTTTCAAGAGTCACCTGGGGCAGTCGTGTGCCAGGCAATGGCGATGCGATGATTAGTGCATTGCGCCATCTCAATTAGGTAAGCGAAATATACTTCACGATGCTGGTCAGCAAACGTGGTTCCGATAGCACTCGCCACTGATGTTACCCGTGGCCAAGAACAAAAACATAGATTGCTGCCTTCATAGCGCAGGACACTAACCACTGCACCACCGTTCCCCCGCCCCACCCCCCTCCTCCAATAATACAAATAACGGAGAAGGTCATTCAAAAAATACATCATAAAAACTGTTAAGAAAGTATTGTTTTAAACGCTCTGGCAGGTGGCACGTAACATCTTAATTACAACGTTCGTGTGCCAGTGAAGAATTGGAAATTGCGATGGAGCAGCAGCGCGCGGTTAGCACACTGCGCCCTGAACCTGTTTGCCCGAGTTCAATTCGCAGCCACAGATAATATATACGTGTATGTAACCGCGCTAATCAGAGGTGCGGCAAAACATCAGTGGCGAGTGATTTCTGCACTGGCCCTGTGTGGTTATTTTCTAAGTGATCAGAGCTACAGGAGCGAGACACGAGAGTGCCCCTTTGCCGGTTTGCCAGGTTCATCGCATGGTGCGCTAACTACTGCGCCACCGCTCCACTCCTCCACTTGAATTGAGTGTATATCATCCGCAGGACTGCCTCATTGCAATAAGTAGCGAAGCTGTCCTGGAGGTGTGCGTAGGCCAATACATTTATTTATATCGATTTGCCTACATTAGGCCCCACGTAGCAGTAATTTTATGCCAGTAATTCGAGTCATTACACTTCCACAACCTAACCAGATTGCCCAATTTTACAGAGATATTGTCCATACCGTGCCGATGTGTCGATCAGATTATGACCAACGAATCTCCTCCTCACCGTTGGCTCAAGATGTTCATGGCCACGTCACGACAATGTTTTGTCGCTTCGACTTTTTGTCGAGCTTCCCTACAAACATGTATCATCTGAGTTAAGGCCCTGTGCGCTGTGTGGGAATAACATTAGCGCCGCACACGTGACCAAAAAAAAATGTCGGCTCTCTTATTCGTCACGTCGATGCGGCGGGCAACGCCGACGTGGGAATCTTCAAAGGCGAGCAGAGCGTCATTTGTTGTGTTTGTTTACGACGAACACAACGCTGCCGCGAGTGGCAAAAGCGCCACCGATCGGCTGTGCCCTCGACCGTCGCCATCAATAACGCGGTCAGCGGCGACAACAACGAGTCACAACACTGCCCATAGGGTTGTGATTCTGTTCTCATTTCAAGTAGCCAGCTAAGTAGCCAACGAAGTTACCAGCTAAGCAGCGAGCTTTGCCCATGGGCTTAGGGCGTTTGTTCGGTACCACTTTGGGCGTGTCAGACGTGATCAGTATGCACCAAACGGCTGTGTCCACCACGAGTGGAAAGCTAAAGCGTTAGGTGCTGTCCGTTTTTTTTTATGCATTTCCTCTTTATTTCTGTCGGTGATTCAAGTCACGTCCTTTCCATGAAATGATATGTTTCGTATGAAACGTACCACAGTGCCACACAGTATACATGCTGTACCACGTTAGCCATTTTTAAATCCTTTATATTAAGTTCGCTTGCTTGCTTGCGTGCTTGCTTGCTTGCTTGCGTGCTTGCTTACTTGCTTGCTTACGACCGTGCAAATCTTTCGGTCGTTTTTTAACCCACTTCCCGTGATCCAATCGAGCTGACATTTTCCACACAGACTCGTTGTGCGAGACAATTAATGTTCGTGAAAAAAAATTTCCAAAATTTTACACTTTTTAGGCAAAACATTTTAATTTTACATATATTCCAATAGAACTCATTCATGGCTTTGGCTGAACGTCACAGTATAAGAGCCCAGAGCGTAACCCCTCCACAGGCCGTGGCGGAGTAGCGCAGTTGGTAGCGCCCTCGCTTCCCATGCCAAAGGTCGCGGGATCGATCCCCGTGTCCTCCACAGGCGAATATAAAGGATTTATAGTGAAAAACTTTGTTTTTACGGGTTATACTTATTACGGGTTTACTTGTTCACGATGATTTCTCGTAATGAAGCTACCGCCGTGACTTGGCTATCATACACACATATTTAATGGGGAGGTATCAATTCCCAAGAAAATCTGTGAAAGCATGCGCCACCCCAGGGAGTACCGATAAGGCATTCTTGAGCAATGGCATTAGCGGTTGAGATGTAATGCGGCGCTGTGTGTGCGTGCATCTCAACGACGGTGAAGCGTTGGAATCACATACGCATGCGAGACAGGGTCGTGACCCTTTGCAATTGTACCCATACATCTTCCATCACCAATTGTTGTATTTATTTTTATATATTTTTTTAAGGGTCACATTTAAATTGTGGCATTTCACATGTGCCGTGGCCCAGCGTCGTCTCCCGGTGGAGGATATTATTGGTCGCGGGAAGGGCGAGGAAGATTGATATTTGATGTTTTAGCAGCAAATCCTGCGGAGCATAATCACACGTCGCCGAGTCAACATTCATTCGAGACGCTGTTTTGTGACAGAGCTTCCCGATAGCTCAAGTGGTAGAAAGCAGTGTCGTCCTCAGGCACACTATGGATCTTCAGTTTTGTTTATCCACATTGCTTGTGAGTATCGTCTATGTAGTCTACACTCTAATTATTGAACATTGCATTTGGTCTGCGACCACTCTCTTGCTGAGTAATCATCTGAAACGCTACTTTGTTGTGGCCTGCTTGACATCCACTGCATGTGGGATGCGGTACAGGCACGGTGCTAAAGAAGTTTAATGTACATATATAGATACTACAGTAGCGTACACTGCATGCATAATATAATACTCTGCTGCGGGGTGTAACGATGGCGCAGTGGCTGACGGACTGCGCTACTAACCACCGTTCAATTCCCAGGCAGAGCCAACGTCAGCACTGGTCTGAGTTATGTGCACTGATCCACTGCGCGACTAACCACCGTTCAATTCCCAGGCAGAGCCAACGTCAGCACTGGTCCGAGTTTTGTGAACTGGTCCTGAGATTCCCCCTTCACCAACCCACGCCGTGTACAGTCAATCAACTCCCATCGCCCGGCACGGACAGGGAAAGCCTTCATGATCCAACAGTGGAGTGACCAGGGCCCGTGTCCGACGGCCCCGAGTACGATAGCAGCACCGACGAGGAAGCAGCCTAAGCCTATCAGAGTTTCGTATTCATTAAACCAGGTTTTAATTACACGAAATCGTGTTTAATTGTATTAAAGAAAAAACCCGATGCCTGCCGCTGGAAAAATCGGTTTTTTTCCACCCGTGGTTTGGGTCAACCTCGCTCTCCGCCACCATTCCCACACCTCCGATTAGCGTGGTAGGCTACGTACGGCGCGAAAGAAGTTCAATATAAATAACACATACCATCCTTATTCCAATATCCGTACCATCATCCCGGCATGCACCTTGCTCGCCATTCTTTCTCAGTGAAATTAAACCACACCAGCCTCTTCCCTCTCATCTTTTCGTTTTATTCTCCCTCACTCTCTCCCTGACAAAGGATTCGAATGCACCACGATAGTTCCACTCCCACCATCCCTCTCACGGCCCAGCGTTTGCGCGTTGACTTCTTTGTTGCAGGGGTTTGCAGTTCGAGTCCAGTCGGCCGCCCTGGTTAATACTGCGAGGGAATTCGTCGTAAATATGAAACGAGTCCGCCATCGCGCGCCGGTGTCATCGTCCAATTTCGCCAAAATTTGCTAAAAGTTACACTGCTGTTTACTTGATCGTGATTATACATAGCGAGCATGGGCCCTTGCTGGCAGACTAATACCCACTTATTGGCCAGGTACTAAGCCATCTTGTGTATGTAGTGTATGCATGTTGAATTTATTTCGTAGACAACCGTGATAATTAATTGGAGGTTTGTGGGGGAGGGACATCACACTCAATACAAAAAAACATTTCTGAAGAAGTGAGTTTTCAATCTAGATATGAAAGTGCATAGCTCCTAATGTTGGAAGGGAGTGGCATAGAATTTATTGGTGAAAACAAGAAAGAGGAAACTAATTTCGGAAGGGGCGCCCAATATTTGGGGCTCGTCGGGGTTCATGTAACCGTGCTCTTCGAAGGAATGTGCAGGGGTCACGGCGCTCGCTGTAGCGAAAATATTTCATTTTGTGTTAAGTTTGTTGTCCTTTCCCCGCACGGTTGGCTAAGTTCGGTGTGAACGAAGTTTAGCATACATACATATGTACATATATACGTTGTACCAGGAAGAGCCCACTGAGATACATGTCCTTGCCACGCGCGATGATATGATAGCTCATCGAAGTGGCTCATATTATCCTCTGTTAGAATTTCTAGCAGCAAACTTATATCAATATTATTCCTTCTCCCGCACCTCCGATTAGCACGGTTGGCTACGTATGGTGCGAACGAAGTTCAGCATGCAGACATGAACACGTGTTGTTTCTCAATGTGGATAGGGGAAAACAAAACAGAGGAACCCCCCCGGAGAACAAGGCCCCACGACCACCACGGGGAGACACAGAACACACAGACTCTAAATATACAGCAAGCATCGGCAGGGTCCGGGATCGAACCCGCGACTTCCTGCGTACCCATGCGACGGAGAGAACATCTCCTTGGCACTGTGGCAATCACTTGAATTCCCCGCGTCAGGGTTATATAGTTTAAAGCGATTTGAAGCATGTTTTTTTTTTAGGGAGGGGGGGGGCAGAGCTTTGTGACGTCATATTTGAGGGGGGGGTCTGGCTTTTTGTGACGCCGTGTGACGAGTGGGGGGGGGGGGGGGAGTCAAAAATCGTCCAAAATCGCGTGGCGTCATTTATGGACGGCCCCATATCCCTTTTGTTCGGTCATTTTGCCGGCGGGCTAAGACTCTTACCAGCTCATAACGTTGTGGGGGGCGGGGGGCTGGCTGAGGAGGGCGGGGGGGAGGGTCTGAAGGGGACCGAGCCCCCTCCCCCCGCCTTTGCTGAAGGCTCAGCCGCAGCTTAACAAGCCTTAGGGTGAAGTCAAATAACGTTGGCACGCACGTGAGTACGGATGAAGCGATTGGCGAAGGAGGGAGGAGCATTTCCTCGAAACATTTTTGTCTGGATGAAAAGCCAGAGCGGAGTAAGCGAGAAGCAAGACCAGACCGTGCCGTTATCTCGTTCTGTTTAACATTCGACTCAAGGTGTGTGTAACATTCGACTCAGGTGTTTTTATATGCCCCCCCCCCCCTTCCCCGTTAAACATCATCACCCAACGGGGTTGTTGCCAGCTCACCCCCACACCTAGAGAACCTGGCTTCATCGTGGGCAAGCTAAGACTAAACTGTGCAAACGATTGTTTTTTTATTTATTTTAACCGCTAAGGCCCACCAAGCTGTCTAGCTCGTTTTCGGATGATAGCTCAAGGAAGTGGCTCATCATCACATAGAAATGTATAGCAACCCGTTACTGGAAACGCACGTTGATTCTAAATGTGGAGGGAAAAACCCGAGGAGCCAGAGAAAAATCCACGCGACCACGGGGAGAACATGCAAACTCCAAATATACAGGCATCAGGGTCAGGATCGGGATCGAACCCATAACCTCCTGTATACCAGGCGAGGTAGTTAACATCTCGCTGCCTGCATTCGAACCACACTTCTCGTCAAGTGCCGTTTCGCCGCTCCGACACGGACGTTACGTTGTGTTACCTGTTCCCTGAGCCACCGCCTGGGCCACCACTTCTCTCGCTCCGAATCTAAACCATTTACCCGTCCCATTCGTCGCCAAATTTGGCCCATTAAAGCGATGGCTTTGTTCAAACTCAATTGGCCGCCTTGTCCGCACTCGACAAAGTAGCGCCGGACGACAACACGTCCTGCCCCAAGATTTGGCGTTGAGGGACAGCTTTCTAAAACGCTGCTCGCGATCTTATCCCTGCAGCAGACTTGACGTAGCAAGCCGCTGGCCACCGGCTCGGTTCGATCTCCTGATGGCGACGATTCGAAACAATGGGGGTGGGGGGGGGTCAAGTTTAGTCAATCCCTCTCCGTCTTCTGCTCAAACCCCGGCAGTAGAAATGGGTTCACTTCCGGAGGGTCCGTCGGCGAGCTGGTCACGTGCGGTGGGGTAAAGTGTGGATACCCCCCCCCCCTCACACACACATACACACCTTCTCAACGAAGACATCCGGCCAGCCTGGAAAGATAGGCGAAAAATATTACCCGTAAAGACGGTGATCGTATCGGCTCCATTCAGTGGACGGCTGGACCTTCCGCTAGCAGTGGCGTGTGGACAAGCAATTGCAGGGCTGCACCTTTAACCTTTTTTTTGGCAAGAGGCCGCCACACGGGCGAGGGCGTTCATCGTTTTTGGGGCCGAGTCGAACTCGGGGAGGAGGAGGCGCTCGCTCACGAGGAGCTCATCTCAGAGCGACCTTCCGAAACGTTGTAACGCGGGACTTTGTAGGTCAATTTAAAAGCGCGGTAAATTGCAGCCTTCCCGGAGCTGTTTTATAGGTGTGGGTGACAGGGGTGGGGGGGATCGACTTGGACGGGGGGGGGGCGTCTTGAGGTGTGAGATGTGGGTGGAGGGAGAAGGGTAGCGAAGGCAAACGTATATATTAGCCTAATGTTTCATATATATTGGGTGCCACGGTGGCGAGGTGTTAATCCCTCGCCCGGTATCCAGGAGGTTGTGGATTTGATCCAGACTCTGACGCCTGCTGTATATTTTTAATTTGCGTCTCTTTCTCTCTCTTACCCCGCGGTCGTGTGAATTTTTCTCCGGGTCCTACGGTATTTCCCTCCGCGTTGAGAATATTCGGCTGCGGTAAATTTCCACTGTGACGATCATAAGCCATTACATTACATTTCTAAGTATACTAGATTTGTGTTTCTATTTAATTTATACCTGATGATGATTGCTTGTGTTGCAATCGAAACGTCGTATGCTTGTATTTAATTTAATTTATTATTTTATCTTTATACGTGACTTTACCGAAAGAACCAAAGAATAATTCCTGCAGTCACGAAAGCTCCAAATCAAGTTTGATCATAAGCCACTTTGTTGAGCTATCATCTGTGATGGCCAGGTCGCTTCTGAAAAATAGCTACGTAGCTCAGTGGGTGGGCCTTACCTGTTGGTAAGTTAGAAAAGAGAACGCCAGAATATACCATGAGAATGTTCCCGTGCCGCGCACTGAATGTCCCGTCGACCCGCTTGGCAAGGCGGTCGCATGTGGCTCGTGTCGGCAAAGTGGAGGGCTCACGCTCGATGTCCGTGCGCGCAATTCAGCCGCGCAGCGAAATCCGTCTGTCCGCCCGCGACATTCGTCAATTTTTTGCACAGCGGCAAATGTATTCCGCTTCGAGTAAACCGAGCAGCCGCTGTGTTTTTTGTTGTTGTAAATTTGTTTTTTTCATATCGGATCGAGGAAACGGTGGCAATGAAGATAAAAAAAATAGCGTGTAAAATAACAAACGCGTAATGCGAGCGGGAGATGACACATGATGTTAGGAATTGTGTTCGTCAACAAAAGTGTCCGGTGAGTCTTGAGGCACTTGTGCTGGAAGGTTCTGCATTTGGAATATTTCCGGCACTTTGATTTTAAACAAGGAACGCGTTTTTTTTTTCTTTTCTTGTGAAGGGCAACACTGGAGGGTCCGCGCCCACAGGTTCATTCACGTATTTTCTCTACTGCTATCTCCTGGGTTTCAAAAATCTAACGACAATAATGAGTAAAAAACCTATCACATTCATCCAAAACACTCTGGCCTGAAAGAGGCAAAAATGTATAGTAGGTGACTATTCGGGCAATGCCACTTCATCATCGAGGAGAACCATAATCTGAAACGTCACCTATAATACAATTTTCTTTTTTATGCCGAAGTGTTACTGTATTGATGCGCGTGTTGAGTTTAGTCATTTGTGCTTGTGCATCATTGCCAATGTATCCGCAGCATCACAAGAGCATTTGTTTCGTAATAATCTCAAGTTGAACCGGCAGTTCGACTGCTGGTTTATTTTTTCTGCCTGGGGACGACCGTTTGTTTTGCGATCGAAACGTCGTGATATATATTTTTTGTTTTATTTTATTTTTCTACCTACGTGACTTTACCGAAAGAATCAAAGAGTTTGGATTCATGCAGTCACGAAAGCTTCGAATCAAGATTCCTCTGTTTAGTAATAATCTCTAGTTACGTTATTATACTCTGCAGATCCTTTGTTTAGTAATAATTTGCAGTTACATTGTTTAGCAATAGTTTACTCTCATTGGTTCTTTCGGTAAAGTCACGTAGAAGGGAAATAATAAAATGATAAAAATAAAACATAATAAAAAACACAAAACATAAAAACATAATCAAATATCATTTTATTAATTCCCTTCTACGTGACTTTACCGAAAGAACCAAGAAGATGAATCCCTGCAGTCACGAAAGCTTTAAATCGAAAAATCGTTTACTCGTTAAACTAAGATCCTTTGTCAATCCACTACCGGAAGAAGGCCTCCCCGTGCCGTGTAAGCCAATGGGTATTGTTTGACCATACTTCACCACGCTGGGCAGTGCAGGTTTCTGAAAGGGGAAACCACAAGCGGGTCGAACATGACTCGCTACTGATGTTAACCGTTGCAGTGAAGTGAACTCAGGTCAGCCTGGTTCAGAGTTCGATGTAAAGCTTTCGTGACTGCAGGGATTCATATTCTTGGTTCTTTCGGTAAAGTCACGTAGAAGGGAAATAATAAAATAAAATAAACATTTTATTTATTTTATTATGTTTTATAAAATATAAAATAAAACATAATAAAATAAAAAATAAAAGTATGTTATATTTTTATTATTTTATTATTTCCCTTCTACGTGACTTTACCGAAAGAACCAAAAACAATAATGTAAGAATTTACAGTTCTAAGACCTAAGCGTATGCTTGTTTATTAATCGTAATTGCAAAACTTGTCATATCTCAACCAGCTGTTTCCCAGATTGATCGTGCAGTGCGCTAACCACTGCGATACCGCTCCGCCTCAACATTTGTATCACCGTGATAAAACAACTACCAACAATTTCGATTTAAAGCTTTCGTGACTGCAGGGATTCATCTTCTTGGTTTTTTCGGTAAAGTCACGTAGAAGGGAAGTAATAAAATAATAAAAATGAAACATAATAAAATTAAACAATTCTCACGACGTTTCGGCCACAACGCAAGCAGCCGTCCTCAGGTGAAGAATGAGACACTTCAAGCTAGGAACTTACATATAAGCTGGGTTGGGGGTGGTAGAAGAGCGCCTTAACAAAAAGAATGTGCATATCAAGCTAGGAACTTACTTATATGTAAGTTCCTAGCTTGAAGTGTCTCATTCTTCACCTGAGGACGGCTGCTTGCGTTGTGGCCGAAACGTCGTGAGAATTGTTTCATTTTATTATGTTTTATTTTTATTATTTTATTACTTCCCTTCTACGTGACTTTACCGAAACAAACCAAGAAGATGAACTACCAACAAGTGTACATACACAGAGCCTGCGGTCTTGTAAACAAAAAAACATTAACACAAATGTTTAATATGTATTGTTTAACAAAGCCAATGTGCCTCTGATTGTGATCCAATTTGTTCCCTGCAATAGCGTGACTCATTGTTGAGAATTGCCATTATTGCCGCAGGCCCTAAAATAGACGCAGGAGGCATACGCTTTGTGCTTCCGCCTGTTTCACACGTTCTAATTACACGCTGGTTTTTTCATCATTCACGCAAAATGTAAACTTCACATTCCTGAGAATGACTCTTTAGAGATAAGGCAAGTGGTAGGTGTGCTATATAGAGAGATTGCTTTGCACGAATTGCATTGCACTTCTCGGCACGCATCATCGTTTGTTCGATGGATGCGCTTCTTCTGGAATTATCTTCCTTCCGATATTCGGAAGCCACTGGAGCTATGGATTTTTAAATCAACTAAATTGAAAACTAATTTCTTGAGAACTGTTTTTTGCAGTTCTCCCCCCCCCCCCCCACCGCAAGAAGTTTAACATACATCCATTACCATAAGTCATGTTCTATGATTTGTTTAGCTTTCCTATACTTTACGCTCCTATCGTGTTTTCGTTTTTTTTTCTGTTCTAACGTTCTAACCGGTCCCTACTAGCTCATCGGATTTTTCCAAGAAGAATACACTGCTGGATTGATGCCCCCCTCTCTCCAAGTCATCGCAACACTCCACGGTCCAGCTCTCTCCTGACAACGAGCCGATCTTTTATGCTGTAACTCCGCGGCGGTTGTCCCGCCGCAATTCACTCCGCTGTGAACCCGGCGATCCGAGTTCCGAGTCCCGGCCACGGTCTAACGTCAGTGGCGACCGATTATCTGGACCGGTGCTCGGCAAGCCCACTTCACCGAGCCACTTTGACGAGCGCGGCCGAGTGTGTTCAAACAACCCCCCCCCCCGGTAGTGCAATAATCCCCCCGAGTCTGTTGAATGTGTCTGTAAATTAATCACGCTATGAACAGTCTACAAATAATTTGTCTGAGCCCACTGACGCTTCTGGAATTTTGTTTTAATTTTTTATCCATGCCCCGTGATATTTTCAATTTCTCCTGTACTGCTGTTGTTTTTGCGTTGATTTCTCTTTGCTTCACCGCTTTATGTTATTTTATTCCTTCTGCTAAATTGGTGGTCCATTTCACTCGTCCACGTGAGACTTGCCGTGGTCTCTTTGGCTCTAAAGCCGGTAAGTGAAACAACATTTACTTAAACTGAACCAACACAGTGTGGGGAGGCCTTCATCCAGCAGTGGATTATACAGAGGGCTGTAAGCTGTTGTTTGTTCTTCAATGGCTAGCACGGGCCGCTGTTTTATGATCATTGAGTAAAGTGGCTGTATAAATATTTCCGTAGGATGACCGCTCGGGGGGTTTTCCCCCTCTAACGTTCTGCCTTGAGGATTTGCCAACGGATATTTCACCTCCCGTCTTGACTGATCGCACAGCTGGGACGTAAGCGGTAATAAAAAAGAAACAATCTTAAGACTTGCACGGGCGGACCCCGTTCGGAAACTTACGAACAATGCCACGCGAGGATGGTGAGCAATGTAAAAGGCTAAATTTGGGAAGTGAAATGGTTCTCGGTAGGGTCATTGTACACGGGGCAACTACGATAACGTCTATGAATATATTTTGCCAGCTCAAACGACCGCGAGACTCGCGTTTGTAACCAAGGTTGAAAGCGTTTGTACAGTAGCTTTCGTTGGTCTGTTTGTCTGCCTGTAACGTGGGGTCATCGATAGCTCTCGTAACGTTGATCCAATATGAATGATATTTTAATGTAACTTGCCTTTTTGCTATTTGGGATTTACCCTATAGGAGGAGAGCCCGGATTATGTGAATCGCGGGGCTTACACAAAAACTTGGTGATGGAAAACCAATGCTGAATGGGTAAGCGTCTTCGGCAAAGGTTGCGACGTGACGCGCCACGTGAGCACCTGTCTCCCCATCGATATTGTGACAAATTTGGGCCACGCTGCCGGCACACGAATGTCCTACTCTTGCGATTGACATCACGGGACCTTCACAACGTTCACTATGAATTAGACGGCGCGCAGGTACTTTTTATTTTGTAGGGTTCATACACCCGCGAAAATTATCCCGTCCCCATTCCGTGACGACCGCAGGTCGCGGAGTGCGGGTGTTTCCGTTCACCGCTGAATCTCGGAACACGCGCGAGCGGATTCGGCGTTAGCTTTATTTAGAGGGGCGTAGCGCCGCTGTTTTTTGACGACATTGTGCTGCAATCACTGCAGAGAACCGCAGCGACACGACCGCCGCACTCCATGATAGCCGGCGTCAAACTGTGCGACGCGCCCTCCCGCACGGCCTTTTGCTTCTGATTCCGTTTGGAAGAAAAAAACGAATGGGGTGCACGTACGTCATCGAAACCGCGAGCCTTTTTGCGCATGACGTCCGTTCACGTTCGACGTCGCCGCCTCGTTTCTCGTGCGCCGGCATCGTGGTGCAAATTTGCGCGACTCGGGTGAATAAGTGACACGCCAAACGAGTGAACGGGGGATACGCGTGGCAATCGACGCACCCGCAGCTGTGAAGACGCGTGCAGGACCCTCCTCAAACGGAGTCACGAGACTCGGCGAGGTGTTCCTGGGTCAAAGCAAGCGTAATGATAACAACGACGACGATGATATATGATGATGGGGAGACGGGTGTGCACGTGGTGCGTAATGCCACCGCCTTGGCTGAAGAGGCTTATCCATTCAGCGCTAGGGTTTGTATCACCAAGGTTTTGTGTAAACCATTGAATCAAAATTGTCGGGTTTACTGCAGGGTAAATCCCAACGGCAAAGTAATTTCAAACACTAAAATTTCATTCGTATTGGATGAACGTTACGAGGAGCATGTTGAACCCCATGATACAGACGGACACAGAGACCGCGAGAGATGCCGTACAAACGCTTTCAACATTGGTTGGAAATCGTTTCAGAATGCACGCGCATACGACAACAACAAATAACATGAACAGCAGCAGCCAAATTTCAATTCTCAATCTAAATCTGTCAGTGCAGCCAAATAGAGTGTGCAAATCTAATTTCCCCGTACATGTAAACGCTTCATACTCGCACGCATAATAAATATATATAAAAAATTGCGTATTCCCAGCACACACTCTCATCTCGCTCTGATAATAATAGCTCATTGAAATGTGTAGCTTTTGTAAGTGAGAAAGTAGGGGGAGGGGTACCATGTGTATGCATATATATATAACCGTGTATATATGTACGGTAATTGATTTTTATTTCTAACCGACTGGTGGGGCAGCAATCTTACTTTTAATAATAAACTTTGGCCAACAAAAACAGCATGAAATCAGGAAGAAGCAACATTTAATTTTCAGTGTTCTACTGATGCAGTCATTAGGGTCACAGCACAAGCCAGAAATGATTTACTTCATCCTGGACCAGATGCATCTCGCAGAGCAACACACATAAACACGGCGATGGTTTATAATGCATGACAAGATAAATTACTCATTGCACGCACACACACACACACGACTCCCAAGATAGTCGAACTTTTACTTTATTTTCATGCAATGTGTACCATGGAGATGCCTACAGAAATATCGTGCTCCCAGAGATTGTGAGCCCCAAGAGCGACTGTGATTCACAGTCACCAACGAGACGTATACAGTTTCATCCTATAAAAAGAATAACTTAGATGCCCATTCCAAAAGTCTTATTCTCAGGGACAAGTGTAACAATTGTAGTGTTTGGCTGTGAAAATCACTTACGATGAACCCAGCGGTTATTGGAGTGGGTTTTATTTTCTCTTTTCATAATTTGTTTACGATATGATAATTGGGTTTTTACCCTTTTATCTGCCAACAAAACTGACGCCTTTTTGACAAGGAGTCATGTTTGCATTGACCACAATACCTGCGGTCAGAATGGCAAACAAAAAACACAACTCTGATAATGTATGCACTGTCCTTGAAATTGATTGGTCCACACCCGAGACAGCTTTTCTTAGAGCCTAGTCTCACATGGTGTTGGACCAGATGACGCCAAAAGGCGCACTTTTGCTACTGGCAAAGGAGGTTCCAATGGTTGTTTACGATAGGTTTTTTTCTGCTACTGTCACTGCTACAAAAATTACATCAACCAAAATAATATTGGAAAAATTAAAAAAATTACAGAATAGGACATTTATGTCAACTTATATCCGATTGGTACGTTTCCACAGCTGTTGTGACGCTTGGCAGCGCATCGCACTCGTAATCCAGATGTTTGCCAATTCAGTTAAATCTCCCGTCGTAGCAGCTGAAACAACGGGGTACATTTCTTAAATCCACCCGGCCCTTGGTGGGGCTGTGAGCCCCAAGTGCTTTCAGCAGGTACACTTTTTGAGGGGGGGGGGGGGGTTGCGCACAAAAATGCGACGCGTTCGTGGGCTGTGTTTCCCTCGCCGATGTTTGTTTGTCGGGTTCTTGAACAAGAAATGGAAAATGTAAATCAACCCAGCATTATCAGCTTAATTAATTTCATACTCTTTGGGTCCTTCGGTAAAGTCACGTAGGTGAAAAAAAAATGAGAAAAAAAAATAGAAATAACTAAATTAAATCACGACGCTTTGATTGCTTGTGTTGCAATCGGAACCTCGTGATTGAATTTAGTTATTTTTTATTTTATTTTTATTTTATTCTTATTTTTTTTAATTACATTTTTTAACCTACGTGACTTTACCGAAAGAGTATGGATCCTTGCAGTCACGAAAACTTCAAATCTAAAATAATTAATTTCACCCAGCGGGCATCACTGGGTACACCACAATTACGCAGTGAACGTGAAACGTTGGGCGAACGTTGTTTTGACGTCGGGCCAACGTTGGTGCGACATCCACCCGAAGTTGGCCCGACGTTGCACGTTGACTTGGTGGCCGGTTAGCAGTGTGCGTGTGCTGGACTTCAGCGTGGGGATTCCACCCTCTTCCAAGATCTCTAGCCAGCGTACCCTCAAGTGGGGCTCTCTGTACAGCTCCGTCTAATGGATACTATTCCACCAGCAGTGGCATCAGCGAGACATTGCAGAACTGCGCCTTTAACTTCACTTTCTTTTCTATCCCTTTTGAACCTTCCAGAATCATATACTCCATCTCTGGGACACGTATTATTAAAGACCATAAATTACCCTTGATTGTTTTCAGCTTGAGCTTGGGACGATTTGGTGATGAAGACAACTTTTTTTTCATTGCGTTTGCTTACTCAACACCCCCCCCCCCCCCCCAAAAAAAAGGACACTTGAAGGGCTTGTCAGAAGTTCAGTAGAAAGAAAATTTACGGTGAGTTTGATGGTCTCACGCCGGTCAGAAATCAATGCACACAAAACAATATCGCTTAAAAGTACTCCGCTTAATTTGTTTGAATTCTGGCTCTGCAAAAATATATATTTGCGTGTTTATGGGGTGCCGCGGTGGCGAGGTGTTAACTCCCTCATCTTCAGTTTAACACGTAGCAGGCTTTCGCGACCAATATTGTTCATAATCAACGATTTTTGGGTTTAGATCGCGTTATTTATAAATGTGTCGTAACCCTCCACCACCCGACACGGCCAATCAGTAAAAAAAGTGTCACGTTGACAAAAGACAAATAGTTCACTGCTTTAGCCCACCGGTGTGTTGAAGCGTGAAACCACAACATTTACAATTTGAGTACGACGTTTCGCTGGTAATTGCATCCAGCATCATCGGGCAATTCGCCAGAATGGTGAGGCTCTGCTGTGTCTCCCGTTCTTATATAGAGCATCTTGTGTACAGGAGGTTGTAGGCTCGAACCCAACCCTGACACCTGTATTTTTGGAGATTGCATGTTTTTCCCGTGGTCGCGTGGATTTTTCTCTAGGTCCTTCGGTTTTCCCTCCTCATTTATAATTAACATCACGCGTTTAGAGTATTTGACTTCTATACATTTCCCCATGACAAGCCACTTCGTTGAGCTATTATTTGTGGCCATGTCGTTTCTGAAAAACATCTTTTTAACTCAGTGTGCCTTACCTGGTAAAATTAAAAAGTCTATTTTAAATCCTTTATATTAAGTTCGCGTGCTTGCTTGCTTGCTTGCGTGCTTGCTTGCTTGCTTAGGACCGTGCAAATATTTCGGTCGTTTTTTAACCCACTTCCCGTGATCCAATCGAGCTGACATTTTCCACACAGACTCGTTGTGCCAGACAATTATTGTTCGTGAAAAAAAATTCCCAAAAATGTACACTTTTTAGGCAAAAAAAAATTATTTTACATATTTTCAAATAGAACGCATTCATGGCTTTGGCTGAACGTCAGAGTGTAAGAGCCCAGAGCGTAACGCTTCCACAGGCTGTGGCGGAGTAGCGCAGTTGGTAGCGCCCTCGCTTCCCATGCCAAAGGTCGCGGGATCGATCCCCGCGTCCTCCACAGGCGAATATATTTTTACATCCTTTATATTAAGTTCGCTTGCTTGCTTGCGTGCTTGCTTGCTTGCTTACGACCGTGCAAATCTTTCGGTCGTTTTTTAACCCGCTTCCCGTGATCCAATCGAGCTGACATTTTCCACACAGACTCGTTGTGCCAGACAATTAATGTTCGTTAAAAAAAATTCCCAAAATTTTACACTTTTTAGGCAAAAAAAAAATATTTTACATATATTCAAATATAACTCATTCATCGCTTTGGCTGAACGTCACAGTATAAGAGCCCAGAGCGTAACCCCTCCACAGGCCGTGGCGGAGTAGCGCAGTTGGTAGCGCCCTCGCGTCCCATGCCAAAGGTCGCGGGATCGATCCCCGCGTCCTCCACAGGTGAATATATTTTAAATCCTTTATATTAAGTTCGCTTGCTTGCTTCGGACCGTGCAAATATTTCGCTCGTTTTTTAACCCACTTCCCCGTGATCCAATCGAGCTGACATTTTCCACACAGACTCGTTGTGTGTGACAATTAATTTTCGTGAAATTTTTTTTCCAAAATTTTACACTGTTTAGGGCAAAAAATTAAATATTTAATTACCAATTGCTTAATACTGGCAGACAATCATCTGACCCATAGATTGCAGCCATCTCAAGCCAGAGGACGAGAGGACTCTAGCCGCCACGCATATAAAGGATTTAGAGTGAAAAACTTTGTTTTTACGGGTTTACTTGTTTTAAATCCTTTATATTAAGTTCGCTTGCTTGCTTGCTTGCGTGCTTGCGTGCTTGCTTGCTTGCTTACGACCGTGTAAATCTGTTGGTCGTTTTTTAACCCACTTCCCGTGATCCAATCGAGTTGACATTTTCCACACAGACTCGTTGTGCGTGACAATTAATGTTCGTGAAAAAAAATTCCCAAAATGTTACACTTTTTAGGCAAAAAAATGTATTTTACATATATTCAAATAGAACTCATGAATGGCTTTGGCTGAACGTCACAGTGTAAGAGCCCAGAGCGTAACCCCTCCACAGGCCGTGGCGGAGTAGCGCAGTTGGTAGCGCCCTCGCTTCACGTGCCAAAGGTCGCGGGATCGATCCCCGCGTCCTCCACAGGCGAATATATTATTAAATCCTTTATATTAAGTTCACTTGCTTGCTTAGGACCGTGCAAATCTTTCGCTCGTTTTTTAACCCACTTCCCGTGATCCAATCGAGCTGACATTTTCCACACAGACTCGTTGTGTGTGACAATTAATTTTCGTGAAAAAAAAATTCAAAAATTTTACAATGTTTAGGGAAAACAAATTAAATATTTAATTACCAATTGCTTAATGGTGGCAGACAATCATCTGACCCATAGGTGGCAGCCATCTCAAGCCAGAGGACGAGAGGACTCTAGCCGCCACGCATATAAAGGATTTATAATGAAAAACTTTGTTTTTATGGGTTTACTTGTTTATCTCCTAGCAGAGCACATGTGAAAGTGCTGCCCCCTACCAGTGTTAATGAGAGATCACTGGAAGAGGGTTTTTGTTAAGTAGTTATGTGATATCGCCTTCAGCGGACACTTCTCTGATTCGGCGGTGGGGTGGGGCAGGTGATTCACTGGAATGCAATAGTTCTGAAGAGATTGAGTCGCCTTTGGATACGCCGACGCCAGTAAGCATACGACCAGGAAAGAAATCTGGGGCCCAAAGAGATACACGAGAATGGATCTCTACTGTCTGAAGGAAACTCTGACAGAATGTAAGGATGTGCTGTTTTATCCCAAGGGCTAGTAACACGGTCAGTGTGTAACTGTCAGAAAAAAAACTCACATGCAAGTCACAGCCAAAATATATATATATCAATTCCCAGTCTCAAATAATGCAAAGATGTCCTTGCATATATGGGGCATGCATTGTGCTTAGTTGAAAATAAAATTAGATTGGAAAATGACCGGGCATGTGCCAACGATGTAGCGGGCCTGCTCGAAAATGATTGGGCATCGCGACAAACGTTCCGTCCTCTCGCGTTTCAGTCGGATGTCAAAAAAATGTGTTCATTTGGTTTTTACAGCCACGGCGTTCTGCGCCCCTCGGAATAAATGCAGAGTCGTGTCCTTGCATTGCATCGTAATGTCAGCCCAGTTACGGATTTAGTTGCTGATTGTAACTAATATATGGTCGCGCCTGCCTAACTTTGGTTTTGTACGTGTGCCGAATTTGTTTAAGAGCAAAGATTCGTCGGGCCGAGTTCAAAACCCAACCTCAAAATCGAAACAAAGGTAAAGGCGCAGCCCTGCAACATTTTGCTCATCTCACTGCTGGTGAAAATTCTCCACCACTAGAATAAACCCGTAGACAGCCCTACTTTTCAAGGCAGCCAGACGTCTTGGAAGAGGTAGGAATACCCACACTTTACCCTATTGCGCCCAACCTGTCGATGGACTAACTACGCCAGTGTTCTTCATTGCAAGGCCCGCAGGCCACTGACGACTCCTTTAGTGCGGCCCTTGACATTCGGCCCCCGGTAACACACAAAGAGTGAAAACATCTCCCCACCACATTCATCATCGTGCTGCTGTCAAACCCCCAATGGTTTCCAATGTGTGGCGGCCCTCACACACACACTGATGATGTCTTATCGGAGATAGTGCCACCACCACCCCCCGCATCTCTTCTGAAAATTAGTGAAGAACGTTGCACTAGGCTGTACCCACCGCTCCTGCTGGGTGGACAGGGCCGACGGGGGACATTTGAGAAACCTGCCCAGTTGTTTCCACTGTCACGCAAGACAAGGGGCATGAGGGGGTTGGGGGGGCCGAACCGGCGAACCTGCGGATTGACGGTCCAGCGCGTGGACCATGGCAACGGCTGTCGCGGCATCGCGAGCAAACATTGCACCCGTTGGGAATGTTTGGAAACCGGACGGTCCCCCGAGCATTAATCTCTGGCGGTGGAATTAAAGGGTCGCTCTTCACATATATAAGGGCTGAAAAATGAATGTCACGTCTCGACAGGTTACCGGCGATTTACCGCTCGTGTAACCTTTTTACGCGCGGACACCGGCTGTCCGGGGAGCACTGCGGAATTCGCAGGTTTGCATATGAATAGCTGCTTAGAGTGTCAAGCAAGAAACAAAAAAAGAATCGTGTGTGTGCCCAGCACAGTAATCCAAAGATAATAATAACAACAACATCAACAACATGAGACAACATTTCCACATTCACCTCTGTGCAATTATTTAAGATTGCGTCGACGTGGTCCAAATGCGACGTGACTTTTTTTTTGGAATCCCGCACCCATTTATCTTAAAACACACACACGCAAAAACTATGCGTGCAGCATAACGCCGGGCAGGATCACACAATGCAACGCACCATGCTCCAAGGCCCCGCAGTCTGCCTTCCTGCGGCTTTTAGGTTGTCTATAGGACGGATGCTGTTGGCTAGGCACGTGGTCTATAAATCCTGCGCCATAGAGATGGCAAGGGTCGGTGGATCGCACAAATGTGATGAAGCTTCCCTTCACGTGGATAGTTTGTATATAATGTTGAACTTCTTTCGCGCCGTACATAGCCGACCGTGCTCATCGGAGGTACGGGCGTCAAGGTGCCATAACCCTGGCAGGCCAGGAGACGTTGGTAGTAGTACTATGTGGACTCCATCCGCTCCATCTTCATGGGATAGAGTGTTTCCTCCCGGCACGTGTGAGGTTTTTCTTCGTGTGCTCCGGTATCCTCCGACACATGAGCTTGCGCAATTGTTGGTAGTTCTGGCTTACCACCTGGTTGACTTCCTGCTTGTCTGCGTGGTTCCAAATGGTGGCTCAAACGTTTATTTCCACCCACGGGTGATTTAGGCCCGGTGATAGCGCGTTGGGATCCTTGATGAACAGAGCTCTGTAAATGGAATTATTAATATTATTGGAGTTTTCCAAAATATTGTAATTTCGGTCAGCAACTTGATTGACTGAAGTGGTATTTCAACGGGCCCTGGTGCAAATAACGGGATTAGATCGGCGCTGCTGATGTTGTTGCTTTTGTTGTTCAAATTACATACTTGTTTACACGCGGAGAGCTGAAAACAACCTTGTTTGTGAAAACCTACAAACCTCTTTTTTTTTCTTGCATATGTAGCAGCTGCTTATTGGATAAACACGTAATTGACGGGACCCTGTCATGCGCGCGGCGTGGTTCAACTCTCGCGTGATTGATGCGGAGAGGAAGACCAGGCGCACCCGCACGCACAACGGCACCCCAACCAAATTTAATTTCACCGCTGTCAATTTAGGCGCGGCAAACGAGAGCAGGTGCTCTCAACAAACGGGCGGGGAGGGTGGACGGGAGGGGGAGATGTGGGGGGGGGGTGAATTAATCCCCCCACTCCACCTCCACCACCAAAGATTAAGATCACCCGTGTAGGGGATCTGCGAGCCATCCTCCCGCACTCGCACCACGCAGACATGAAATCTCCGAACTCAGCATAGCACACACCAATCAGGTGCAAGGGTTATACACTAGGCGGGGGTCAAGGGTTAAAGGGCACTGACGTCACACAGACTCTGCATGCGAGACGGAGATGTGTATTGGGAACGAGGGTGGAGATGGAGGGATTGAAAGGGGAAGGGAGACGCGTGTTCGGGGTTGGTTTTAGGAACGCGTGTGGCTGAGGGTTGTAGAATAAACAAGTGCGCAACCAGTCCCCGACTCCTCTTCACCCGTATAGCATTAGCAGACTGTTGGGGCAATTGCTGTTAGCGAATAGCACCTATGATGGCCGGCACGGCACAAGAGGGGGAGGGGGAGGCCACCAGCACCACGCCCGGCCGCCTTTGTCTCCTTAGTGGCGATATTTGTGCACAGTGCACCATGTACTCATTTGAGGCTACGTCTACCTAGAGGGAGGAGGCTCAGGACCAGGTCAGATAATAGTCACTGGTGTTGGTGGGTGTGAGCGGGACTCAAACCCTAGGTTGCCAGGTACGTAGCGCGAGGCACTAACTGCTCCCCCACCACCACCCGCTCACCACCACCCACTCACCACCCGCTACAAATGACATCACGTACGGTGTGTAAATTAACCGGCAAAAAATATTCCAAGGCACGCGCCGCGCGAACAGAGCGCAGGCGAGTTGGAGTCAAAGAGAGCGCAATCACATGAGTAATTTAGCGCCGTTCAATTGGCCAAAGAATCGTTGTTATTTTTCTTATCTATGTTTTTTTTATCCATCCCTTTTTTCCATTCCTTCCCGCAGAGGACAGCTATTTCGGATGAAATATTTTGACGGGTTGCGAGAGAACGTTATCAACCATTTAACAATGACCTCAGTAAAACGTTGTTTAATTCATCTGCTCGTGTGCGAAAGCCAACTTGTTTCCTGTTCAAGTCAAGCTTTGAATTCGGCGACAAAGGGGGGGGAGGGGGTTGAATAAACCAGCAGCTCGGCCACAGCTTCGACTACCGCGCCCGGAGATGGAATCAAACTGGCGACTTGATCCGGATCGTAAGCCCAGGGAAGCGTCACTTTTTTGTTACCTCTGATCCCTCAACAACAACAATAATACGGATGGGGCAGAGCTTTTTTGAGCGTGTCATTTAACGCGCTTTCGGGGTCCTGAGTGCAGGGTGGGAAATGTCTTTTATTTACCAACGCCGCGTTTGTACCCCTAACACCTGGATAAACGAATCACTTCATTATTAAGGGGCCCGCGCCCAGACACGGACCCACCACGCAGCTGCGGTGCCTTCATCAATGCACGACGCTCCGCTCACTTGCGTACTTTAATTACGCAATGGCAGTCGTTGCAAGAATAAATGCAGAAAACATCGGCGGCGACTCTCATCAATCCGCGCGCATTTAATTGCAATTGTGCGTGTGTGTGCGTGCTTGCAAATGCCGGTACGCTTTCTTGGCGAATGTGGATCGTAGAAATAACAATAACTTGGCTTCGTACCTGAATGTTGATTGAGCTTGTACTTTAGACCAGTGGTTCTTACATAGCTGTGTAATTTGTGCCAGAAATCTGTCCATGTCTCGCACCCCCAGAAAGGGCATCTCGCACTCCCATGGGGTGCGTGCACCCCAAGTTAAGAACCACTCTTTTGGACTAAAAATGTAAGAGGTGAAACGCAAAGCCATGGATTCTTTAACATTTTCCAACACGCCCTTGTCCTCTAAAGTATGTAATGTGTCCGTTTTATGAATGCCTACGACACGCACTAACGTTGAGATGAGAAACAATCCTTCCATTGTGCCTCATTCATGGTCCATTGCTAGTCCAGCGCACGAACCATTACATTACATCAGCTCCGCAGCCAAACCATTCTTCCTTTTGTTTAATTCTCGGAGCTAGAAGTTTGCCAAATGAAGTGCAAAGCCAAATATATTGTAATAGCGTTTTATTTCATTATTAATTGGTGATCGAGCTCAGACCATAAACGCAGCACACTTCACGACCCGGTTTAGTCGCAGGCGAAAGGCCTGGATTCGAACCCATGTGGTCGACTGTACTGGCTCCGTTCTCTCTAACCTCTGAGCCACCTGGCCACCTGCTCCAAACCAAAAATTGAATTTGTAACCTTCCCACCTGCGAAACAAGCAATCTACAGCCCCACGTGGCTCTCACAAAATGATTATAATGATAATGTTTATCCATGAAAATCTAATTGAATCGTAAGCCTCTTTGCAGGTGGGTCCAACACTGATGTAATGGTTAACTCGCTGAACTATAATAATAACAAATAACGGTACTTGGCCACCTGTTTCAAGACGTCTGAAGCAGCGTGGAAGCCAACAAATAACACGGTGTAACACAATTTTTGTTCCTGGGTAGTAAGTGTTATTTAGTTATTGCTTATGCCTAAAAAGTATAGAAAATTGCTATTATTGCCGACAAACTTTGCTTTTGTGACAAGGACAGTGATATTTTGAAATTTACCTATTTTCAATGAGAAAACGGGCAAATTGTGTATTTTCGTTCACAAAGTCAGAAAAAACAACATGTGAATCAAAATTAACATGTATTTATACTAACATAATACTAAAATGACTACAAAAGGTTTCGAAGTTAGTAGTTTTTCGAGATTTACGATTAAACTGTAAATCAATTTCACGAATCAGCCCCCAAATGTAGTCTCCCATCCTGTTCTCGTTATACTGTCCTTGGTAGCGGCGTTCAAAGTCCAGTATATCCTGGTGGAAGCGCTCGCCTTGCTCCTCCGAGAACGCTTCCATGTTCTCCTTGAATTTATCAAGATGAGCATCAGGGATATGGACTTTGAGGGACATCCTACAGCCCATTGTGCCGTAGTTCTTCACCAGAGTCTCAACCAGCTCCACATAGTTGTCGACCTTGTGATTGCCCAGGAAGCCACGAACCACTGCGATAAAGCTGTTCCAAGCCGCTTTCTCCTTACTAGTGAGCTTCTTGGGGAATGTATTGCACTCCAGGATCTTCTGTATCTGTGGTCCGACAAAGACACCAGTTTTGACCTTTGCTTCAGACAGCTTTGGGAAGAAGTCTTGAAGGTACTTGAAGGCTGACCACTCCTTATCTACAGCTCAGACAAATTGTTTCATAAGGCCCGAATTGACGTGCAGTGGTGGCATCAGCACCTTCCGGGGATCCACCAGTGGCTCCCACTTGACGTTGTTCCTCCCCACAGAGAACTTGGTCCGCTGTGGCCAGTCCCGCCTGTGGTAGTGCGTCTTGGTGTCCCTGCTGTTCCAAAGGCAAAGATAGCAGGGAAACTTGGCAAAACCGCCTTGGAGACCCATCAGGAATGCCACCATTTTGAAGTCTCAGATGACCTCCCAGCCGGACTCATCATACTTCAAGGCGTCCAGCAAGGTCTTGATGCTGTTGTAATCCTCTTTGAGGTGCACCGAGTGAGCCAGGGGAAGAGACAGGAACTTGTTACCATTATGGAGCAGCACGGCTTTCAGGCTCCTGGATGAGCTGTCAATGAAGAGGCGCCGCTCATTCTGGTTACAGACGATTCCTATTGCCTCGAATAGACTGGTCACATTGTGGCAGAAGCAAAGCCCATCTTGACGAGTGAAGAAGCTGCAAAAAGATTAGTGACGCTTCCTCTGATCTGCGAATTGCACACTTTTATCCAACAAGTTCCACTGATTGAGCCTAAACGTTAAAAGCCTTCGGCATTGGACTTTGTGAGACCAAGATCTCTGATCAAGTCGTTGAGATCTTTTCGGTTGGGGTAGTATGGGTTTCTCTCCTCAGCTCCACCTCTGAAATTGTCATCTGGGTCTAAAACGTCTTCCCCACTCTCTGACTTGCTGCTCTCTTCTAAAGACGGCTGCTCTCTCTCCGGAGGAGTGGGTACGGGGAGCTCATGGCAGTGTGGCAGCGGGGCGATGGATGAAGAAAGGTCCGGATACGTGATAGCAGGTGCATTCTTTTCAGTCCGACGTTTGGAAGGGTCCACCATGCAGAAGTAAGAGTTGCTTGAGTGGTCAGTGGGTTCCCGCCAAATTCTTGGGATAGCGAACTTCATGGCTCTCTTTTCCCTGCTGTACCATCCTACAAAAATACATTTATTTCACCCATAACTAATGTGTAAGAGATTCTCGCAACATTTTTTATACATGATATATATATTTTCTCAATAACATTGAAAATTGTAAAACATTTAAAAAAAATTAACTTTTACAATTGAACATTTTTTTTCAGATTTTATAACATAAAATTCCGAGCAACAATTGTCCATCTTACCTTCCAGAGTTTTTTTTTTGCATTGCTCGCAGGTGAAATTAGGCGCCCAGGGTTTGTCTTAATCCCCGACAGGCATGCCGATAAATGCCTTGAAGGCCTCACACATCCTAGCAGATGCTTCCACAGAGTACTTTTTTGCTCTTGTCTTGATTAATTGGCCGCAGATATAGAAACATGCGTCTGCCGGATGCTTGCAGCCTCTTAATGCCCTCTCAGCAAAATGCAGATATGTATCCACTTTGGCAGCTGGAACTAAACTGAACTGGTGGGCTTAAGGCCCATGTATTTATACTACTATTTATATTACTGGAAAGTTATAGAATCTTCTAGAAGCTACTCAAAATTTACTCAGCACTGAATCTATCTGGAATGTTCTGAAAAATAGGAAAATTTCTAAATATCAATGTACTGGTCACAAAAGCAAAGTTTCTGGGGAATAATAGCATAAGCAATTAGGAAATAACACTTACTAACCAGGAACAAAAAAAAATGTGTTACACAGTGTAATCAAATCTGTAAATTGACAAGAAACCCGCGTCCCACAATCATAAGAGGACAAAAGCAGAAGGATGTTAAAAAAAACATTAGCCTCAAACAACAACAACAACACACTGGGATGTGTAAAGAGCGCACATCCATTTATGCAACAAAAACAACATTGATAGCCGTTCCTGAATAATTGTATTGTGGCCTCTTTCTTGTCTTAGGTCACCATCAAAATAAGTGTGAGGAGATGTCACCGACTGGCAACAGCAGCAGCAGTGACGCGGACGTCTTGCTAAAGACGCTGGGCCTTAGCAGGTGAAGAGAGGCAATCATGCATTCTGCTATATAATGAATCCACAACAGTTCCCATCACCCATGAATGCGATTATTATCTTCACTATTATTTGTTTTCATTGCGCTGCTTAAATCCTCCGTAGAGATATGGCTGTACCCGCGTCTTTACCGTCCGCGTCTCCGAGGTCTGCCGTGCAAAAGATGCATCAGTCAACCTGCTCTCTAGCGTGTCAGTATGAATGGTGCATTGCTCAATTACTAACAATATTAATATCATCCCACCCGCGGCAGTTTTTGTTTGTTTGCCGTTGTTGATGCAATTGTTAACGCTGGCGCGATAATTTATTTAATTAAGCCCATTAATGTCTCGTACGCTCTAAAAAATTAATTTGTTGCAAAATTGTGTTTTAATTAGCCCAGGAAACCGCCACCGAAGGAGAAAGGTAATTAGGCAAAGATTGATGCAATTATTTGCATTGTTGTGACATTCATCTCATTCCGAAAGAGTTTAGAGATGTAAACTAATGTCACATGAAGCAAAATAAAAATGTTTTAAGCTTGCCTAATTGTTGCTTATGTTATACATATTTAGCATGCTGCTTGCACGGTCAAAGTGAAAATTATTTCGCGCGCAAATGAGCATTGCCGAAATGGCCATCTCCTGCTTACAGCCCTGAGCCAGCGGCGACACTCCACATTCCTACGGCGGGGGCCAGTCTATCTTAAGGACAATCACTGTTTAACTTCCCCGCCGTGTGGTACGTGTTTTATCGACTCCGGAGGGATGATGGCCTGAGTCAACCACCCCGAACAGGATTAGAACCCGCAACCTTTTGGTGGCGAGCTGCTGGCTCAGCTGCCGAGCCACCTGGCTATTTTGTAACGACAAGTACCAGAGCTATATTTTATTAAGCTCCAACCGTAAGCTCAGTAGGGGAAACTTTGTCATGAATAATTTACAAAATGTGCGCATTGGTGGGTGAAATTATTGAAGCGTTACTAATTTGCCCACGATAGTTACCCGGTGGAATAGCATGGTTGGCACGGGCTGTGGTGCGTGGAATTCAATGGGGCGAAGGGCGGTGGGTGGGGGCTGTCCATCTATCCCAAATCCCTCTCCACCTTCGCAGTCAAGTGGCCGTGGTCCTCTGGCTGCAGATGCCCTTCCTGTGCACTCCACATCCACACCACTGTGACCTCAATATCAAATATTTTGTCATCATCATTGAAATAAAAAACAATTAAAGCCGTCTTTAACCATTAGGTTCACCATCACCACCACCGCCATCATCAACATAATTGTACCTATCCATGCGCTTTCAAATGCTGGATGAAGGCCACTAATTAGTATTGTGATGGGACCATCCTTCCAGCTTGTGCACGCGAGTTGATCTCATCGCCTCATCTCTATACCGTGGTTGTCCCCTGAGATGTGTTCCGAACACGGAGCCACATGCTGTCTCGCCTGTCGCTGATTGAGAATCAGAATCTGTATTCATGGTGAAAGAATCCGATGAGCTATGAAGCTCCACCACACGTCCAGGTACCTGACTAGTGTCGGAGCTTCTGTCCAGCATCACTCCTCCGATCTGCAAGCCTCTTTCGGACGCCTTCCGCTGTCTCAACGTAGTGTCCCAATAATTATTACTCGTCAAGAATGTGTTTGTGTCCCGCGCGTGACGTCACTCCACATGAGCCCCCCCCCCCCGCGTGACGTCACTCCACATGAGGCCCACCCCCCCCCACGTGACGTCACTCCACATGAGGCCCACCCCCCTTCATTAATATTCATGCACGCGTGGAAATTTACACTAACGCACATGCCGCACCCCTCCCCTCATTATTAATCATGAGCGGGTGACGTCACTCCACATGCAACACCCCTTCACAATAACCATGAGGGGGTGACGTCACTCCACATGGGGCAACCCCCCCCCCCCCCTCATTAATAATTATGACCTGAACTATTTTTCAATTGAATATTTCAGATTTACTGCAATATACACCCGTCATTGGACGGGCAAAAAAGCTAGAGAAATAATAATAATAGTGTTGCGTTATTGATTGTGCCTGTGCAACACAGCCAACGCAGTAGCAGCGGTAGCATGGCCAAATAATGTGTTTAACAATGCAGTGACGTTTGAATGAATACGGGTTGCAGCGCTGCATGCGTGTAATCGAAGCACTTTGAAGGCAATGGTTGGTGGATCGCACAATTGCGTAGCTTTCTCTCTCACCTATCGGTCCCCCTCGCATGGTGCTCAGACTTGGGGCTAGCTTCGAGTGATGGTGGGCGGAGGGGGGCGAGGGTGGCAGGTCCCGCACACACAGAATGGAAGAGGGCCCAAAGATATGGGCCAAAAATCTTCGGCCACAAGATGACCCTAATCCGAAACCTGCAAATATAATGAGGTTGCTTTGCGATGATAAGGCTCCCACTGAACCTTGAACGTTTGCTTAGGGAAGCCATTACCTCTCTCCATCAGCTCGGCGCAAACGAATACATCCATCAAAATGCAGCGGCGCGAGGAGCGCCTGGCGCCGAGATTTGGGGTGACGCGCGTTCACCCACGCCCCGGGGTTATCAGCACAAATACAGATGCGGCCGCGAGATGATTCGCGTTTATCTGTTGTCCTGGATGTACAGGACCCAAAGGGGGGTGGGGGCGGTGGTGGACCCGAGTGAACGGCGCAAACGCCCATGGAATAACAACAACAACAAAAACACAAGAATCTAAATTGTGTTTTTTTCCCCAGCGGGGTTCACAGTTCATCCCGCGTGCTCTCCGCTGGATAAAATAAATATATATGTGTGTATCATTCGGTAGTGGACATTGTTAAAAAAATATCAATCGCATGATTCTGACCCGCACAAGTAAATGCTCCATTGTATGGTGCTGTCCGAGGTGCTGAATTAGACGTTTTTGGCGCCTGTAATGTTACATGTATGCTTTGTGTTCCAGTGTGGGCATCTGTGGATAAAGAGCTTCATAGCTCATCGGATTCCTCCGGTATGAATAAATGTTCTGATTCTTTGTGAGAGATTCCTGTACTGGGGCCATGCCGGGTTCAACGGGAGACCCCCCCCCCCCCCCCCAGTGATTCATTTGAGTCCACTGGGGCAACACGCGCGCGCCCTCGCTTCGTGAAAATGCCAAGCAACCCAACGGGCAGATTGCCTATAGCCCTCCACACCCCCGCCACCCGGCATTTGTACCCTGCCCATGGGCGAGCAGGCCAATCACGCACTCGCACGCCCTCGCCTCTCGATGTGTAAATATATATACAGCCCCCCCCCACCCCTTTTCCCGATAACGACCGCTTGTGTTGCGATCGAAACGTCGTGGTTTTTTGTTATTTTCTTTGAACCTATCTACGTGAATTTACCGAAAGACCCAAAGAACAAAGAATATATATAGGGTGCTTCAAAAAAAAACATGTTAACACTTATATGGGACTATCGTTTTTTTTATGGAAAAGAACGGATAATACACTGTAACACAATAACAAATGTATTTTAATAGCGTCAAAACGTCAAAGAGTCTTCACTTGTTCGCATTCGTTGTGAACGCGTGCCTGGAATCTTCTCCAGGTGGTCTCCAGAGCCCGGAGGCACATTTCTCGTGGTATTGTTGCAAATTCTCAGAAGTGTGAGTTACCTGGTGCTGTGTGTAAACATCGCTACTCAGGAGACAAAGGCGGCCGGGCGTGGTGCTGGCCACCTACCCCCGTGTGCGCCGTGCAGGCCTTCGTAGGTGCTACTCGCTAACAGCACTTGCCCCAACAGCCTGTTAAGGCTATACGGGGGATCTTTGTATTTGTATATACATATATATTGCGCTACCGCTCACTGCGCTGTGACTGCCATCTGGTCCCTCTTGGTGTTTACAGTAATTGCAGTGTTTCGCTGTAATCTGTTAGATGTCCACGATAATTACATTTAATTTAAATAAGGCATCAAAGGTGCAGGAGCAGCAGCAGCCCTCCAATTGCTTGCACGTGACAACGCTTGCGGGAAGGGCATCCGCGGAAGGGAGCTCTGGACAGACCCTCTCCTCAAGGGAATGGTTCCCATTCTCTTCCACGCTGACCAGGCATCGTGAAACAACGTGCGAGTCACCTACACTTCACCTCGCCACGCGCGAACACGCTAATTGGCCAACTGCGGTGTACGAAATTTTCGCCGCTGGCTAGACCCAGAGAGCGGGGTGAATTTGAGAAACTCGCCCACGACTTCGCCTGCGGACAATTCTCTAATCCATATGACCACGGGGGTTGATTGACCATACTTCAGAAATGCTGGTGAATGCGGGTTTGGTGAAGGGAGGGGGGAGGTGCCTATAATTCGTTCAGATCTAACTCGCTGATATTGTCAGCCGTGGCCAGGAACTGAACTCGGGTCGCCGGGTTGAGAGCGCGGCACGCTAACTGCTGCGCCACCGCTCGCTTACAATCCAGTAACAAAGTTAAGACGGGACACTTCCTTTGTGTTTCTCGCACGATGCTTCATTGGGACAGGCTGAACATCAACATACAACCGAATGTGTACAAAATCACAGAAGGTTATTTTTACCAATTATTTAATCATTTGTTTATTCAACAACAAAAACGGTGATCAAATAGCATTGAACATCTTCATCTAAATGTATGATGACGGAGACTTGTGTTGCCTCCGAAACGTCGTGAATTATTATTTTATTTCTATTATTATAATTGTTAATTTTATTTATTTATTTAATTTTTTACTACGTGATTTTACCGAAAAAACCTAAGCGTATGAATCCTTGCAGTCACGAAAGCTTCAAATCTAGAATAAAACTAAACCATTTTTATTTTACCAGGTAAGGGCCCACTGTGCTATACAGCTCTTTTTCAGAAGCGACCTGGCCCATCACGAACGATAGCTCAACGAAGGGGCGGATTAGCAACGTGTGGACTTGAATATCGGCCACATACTCGACACGCACGTTGATTCTAAAAGCGGAGGGGAAAAAAACGGAGGACCCGGAGCAAAATCCACGCGCCCGCGGAGTTAGAGAGCACACTCAAACTCCAAATATACAGGCGTCGTCAGGGCTGGGGTCGAGCCCACGGCCTTTAGGAATACCAGGCGAGGTAGTTAGCATATACACCACCGCGATGCCCTGGAATAGCCTTCTGTTGGAGCTCCAGCCCTGAACGGCAGCCCTGCTCGTCCACCCCCATCCTCTTTCCGAAACCTTCCAGACCCTTCTCCACTCCACCAGCCACCCCACACCGCCTTCCAGATCAAGCGAACCTCCTCCAAAGCAGGCGAGGTAATTAACATCTCGCCACCGCACTCGCCCGCAAGGAAGAGAGAGAGAGGGCGAGAGAGCGACGCACTCACCCACGTGTGTCTCAGGAAATATGTATCAGTCTCATCCACTGGGGATAATAATTATAAAAGCTACTCCCCCCCCCCGCCATGCAAATTCACATACCCGGCTTAACTGCCCCATGGCCATGTGAGACCTTTCCAGCAGCAAGGCATTCGCAAAGGAGACGTATTTCAATGCAAATGACACCCATTTCTCCCGAATTATGAGACGCACTTCAGAATCAGATTCCTTATTTATCCCCGACAAATCCGATGAGCTCCGAAGTCCAGTAAACAGAATCAGAATGTTTATTTACATTGGATTAATCCGAATAGCTATACAGCTCTTCTTTTTTTACAGATGTCCGATCTAGGGGCGGGTCAGAACGTTACAACAAACAAACAATCCAAACTAAAAGCACGATAGGAGCGCAAAGTATAGAAAGGTAAACACGTCACTGTTGTCTTGGTGTGGTCTGGTGACTGTTGTTGCTGTTGTTTTGCTGCCCTTGCCCAAGCTTGCATTTGGAGTTGACAACTCGGCAGGAATGTATATGTCCTATTGCGATTTGTGCTCATATCTACTTCATCTAAATGTATTTATTTAAAGTGATCTGCTTACCTTTTTACATATTTTGTATTATCGGTTATTTTGTTGTTGTTGTTGTTGCCCTGTTTGTTGTTGTAACTCGCTGACCCCGTGCCCCTACTCGACATCTATGAAAAAGAGCTTTATAGCTCATCGGATTCCTCCTTCGGTCTAGATTAGAGATACAATAGGTAACGTTTCGAGCAATGTGCCTCCATCGCACATCATTCGTGCGCTCTGAAGAAGGGCCAAATCCCGAAACGTTGCCTATAACACAAAAATGTGTTGTCCTCGTAAGGCCATAGTGGCATTGATGAGCACGTTGTTGTTTATGTGTATGGTGCTCGTGCACCACTGCCAATGCAACAACAACACCAGCATCAACCTCATCATCACCAAGTCATTTATTTGTCCATTACATTAAGGGTTTTGCGAGTGCCTCGATCCCGCTTTGTTCCCCGTGGGGTTCCGCCGGCTCGTATTATTTTTCACGGGGTACGAAAGGCGGGCATTAATGGTGCCTGATATTCATTTTAATGGTGCCTGATATTCATTTTCATTTTCTGATTGACGGCACGTGTGCGGTCACTGTCAGGGGGAGATAAATAAATAAACATTTTAATATTCCGGAATCCAGATTGCTCTCACGGTTGGTTTCACTCTAAATATTTCATTGCGGTGTTCGGTGCCCTGCGAGCAATGTATATGCGCGAGACAAGTGGCTAAATGGGTTTGTAATTCTTCGAATTGAAGAATTTACTGATGCTGTCATTCGTTCCACCGACGACGAGCTGATTTCATCTCCGTGCAAGATATTTCAGAAACAGGTCCCCGCTAATTGCGTCCCAAACGGGCGGTCGCGCTCTCCGCGTTGACGATGAGCGGAGTGCGAAGGGCAAAGGTGTCACTCCTCCCTCGCGTAATTGCGGGAAGATGCCACCTGCTGTGAAACGTGATTTGTTTCCCCGCAGGAGTTGCAGCATTCTTATTTTACTGTTCTTTGCTTGAGAAATTCGTTTTGCAATCTTACGGTGTAGTATCACGAGTCTGTCTCACATGTCACGTGTTAAATCCTCTATTAGTGTCACGATTCTGCCGCATATACCACGTGTTAAAGCCTCCATTATAGTATCAGCAGTTTCTCTGTTGTACGTGTTCAAATCTCAATTTCATTTTCAGGAGTCTGTCTCTTCAGTAATGTGTTAAATCCTCCACAATGGTATCACGAGTCTGTCTCTTAAATAATGTTCATGATTCTAGTCCGGATAATTGTTTTGCAAAGGGACATTAATAAATAAATAGCTAATTCGCTCATTCCAGCCATTCTCAATCCACCAATAGCCGAAGGCTTCCCACCGTCACGCCAACCCTACGTCACCTTGCTGTTCAAATCGGGTTTGGTAAACGCGTGGAGGAGGCTCGTAAAAGACGCTATTGGTCATTTGGAGGCCGTCGCCCTCCAGCAACAACGGATGGCGAAGCGGCGACGCTCACAACAACGAGAGGAGCACCGGGCGGATAAAATACAGCAAGTTGGCACAGTCAATGCCACAGCTGGTGCATCTGCCAGCCGTCTCAATCAGTGGACCCATGGCACCTGCAGGGTCTGCCCCGTGACCTCCTGTCAGCAGAGAGCCTTGGACACTTCACGTGGCCGCAAAGTGCTTGGCATGATGACGTCAACGCCACTTGGTGGCGAATGGCGGTGTATTGGTATCGGTAAACGCGTCGAGGGGACGGGACCGGTTCCGCCACCGCTCGCCACTGATGTTAGCCGTGGCCGGGAATGCAACTCGGATTCGCCAGGTTCATCACACTGTCGAGTGCGTTCACCAGCGTTGGCGCTGCTCCCACCGGATGTTTCGTGATTTAAGAAACATGAATTCCCCAAGAGATTGTCTCGATACCATTGGAACCTCATTTGCCAGAAGAAAAAAACATGATAGTAGTTTTTTTACCCTTTTATCTGGCAACTGACAGCTTTTTTTACATGGAGTCATGTTTGCATAGACCACAATACCTGCATCGTAAATCAAACAAAAAACATAACTCTGATAATGTATGCACTGTCCTTGAAGTTGATTGGTCCACACCCGAGACAGCTTTCCTTAGAGCCTAGTCTCACATGGTGTCGGACCAGATGACGCCAAAAGGCGCACGATTGTCTCGATACGTTATAAATCACAAGTTGAGTCCGTAGCCATTTGTGGTCCTTCCGAAACACCGCTTGCCAGCAAAGGATTTGTCAATTTCCGGACGCGGTTTTGCCGTCTCTGCACCGCTTCTTCGGCGGAGTCATCACAACACCTGTGTGTTGGTGATATCAGCTGAAAGGACAAAGAGGAGGTAGAGAGAGAGAGAGAGAGACAATACCCCCCCCCCATCCATCTGCTGGTGCCAAATGCCTCGGGCGAGGTACGACGAAGCATCCCATCGAAAACGCTCGTTCAGCGTGGCGCAAGACGCCCTCGCGAGCACAGGGCGGTCCGGCCGGGCGGTCCCCTGCGACGTCGCGGCAGCGTTTGACTCTGTCCGTGACTTTGACTGCGAAGCTTTCGCAAACACGGGGAGGGGAGGGGAGGGGAGGGGAGGGGAGAGGGAGGGGTGGGGAGGGGAGAGGGAGGGGAGTGGAGGGGAGGGAGGGAGGAAGGGGGAGGGAGGGGGTGGAGGGGGAGGGAGGGAAGGTATAAGGGGAGGGGAGAGGAGGGAGGGAGTGGAGAGGAGGGGAGGGAGGGGGTGTAGGGGAGGGGAGGGAGGGGGGTGTAGGGGAGGGGAGGGAGTGGAGGGGATGGAGAGGGTGGAGGGGAGGAGAGGGGAGGGAGGGTAGAAGGGGAGGGAGGGGAGGGAGGGAGGGAGTGGAGGGGAGGGAAGGGGTGGAGGGGAGGAGAGGGGAGGGAGGGAGGGTAGAAGAGGAGGGAGGGGAGGGATGGAGGTATGGAGGGAGGGAAGTGGAGGGGAGGTAGGGGGTATTGCTGACGGGTCCCAAAGTGTAGGAGGGCCTTCACTGTTTGTTGTTGTTGCCGCCCGCCTCTGAAAGACGGCACCTTTTGGACACCCTCCGTGCTCCCGTGCGGGTGCTCAGTCATGCACAGTCGATTAAAGTCTCTCCCCCTGTCGTCGAGTCCGCCCAGTTTGCGTTTGCGTTGCAACGCTTGTCTGGAACAATGCCCCCAATCCTCCTCCACCCATCCACTCCCCCCCGTTGTAGAGAGGCACCGCGACTTTAAAGGCGCCATCGATTGTTTGGACAGGAGCGGCTCAATTCGTTCACTCGAAACGCACTGTCGGAGTAAAATCGAGGCACCTTGAGTTTGATTAAACAAAAAAAGCTTTCTTTCTCTGTCTCCAGTGGTTTACATGCCTACGATGTGAGGCTGCTGATTACGAGTTGCTGGCGAATCGCCCGTAGAAGCTGGTTGGTGTAATCGGGGGGCCGTCCATAAATGACGTCACGCAGCTAGGGGGGGCGGGTCAGACATTTGTGACGATGTGTGACGAGGGGAGAAGGGGGTTTGAGAAATATGACGTCACATCAAAATGCGTAACTTTAAATAAATATAGACAACAGGTTCTACTTAATTAAATAGACTTTGAAATAAATGTTTTCTCCTACAGCATCAGAGTGCAGCCCCACATTAAATACGCACTACAATGACAATAGTTTAAAGCGATTTGAATCATGTTTTATTTTTGGAGGGGGGGGGGGGGGGCAGAGCTTTGTGACGTCATATTTGAGGGGGGGGGTCTGACTTTTTGTGACGCAGTGTGACGAGGGGGGGGGGGGTGAAAAATCGTTCAAAATCGCGTGGACGTCATTTATGGACGGCCCCTCGCCAGCGAAATACTCGAATTGCAAATGTTGTGATGGTTTACTCTCCCAGCACACCGGTTCGTGCTGAAGTTGTCACTAATTGCTACGTTTTGTTTACGTGACAAAGCCTTACTGATTGGCCGTGGCAGGTGGTCGTGGTGGGTTAACGACACGTTTATCTTGACGAGATTTAACCTTTAACCCGCAAAAAATTATTACGAGTAATATTGGTCACTTAAACAAACCTACTACGTGTTAAACTGACATGAGGTCTCTTTCATGCCTGCGATGTAAAGCTGCTGATTCTGGTTTTAAAAGTATTCAGCACTAACTTTGTTGCAATATACGGGTGTATATTGCAGTAAATCTGAAATATTCAATCGATAAATTGTTCAGCTTATGATTATTAATAAGGGGGGGGGGGTTTGCCCCATGTGGAGTGACGTCACCCGCTCATGATTATTAATGAGCGGAGGGGTGTGGCATGTGGAGTGACGTCACCCGCTCATGATTATTGGGGAGGGGGTGCGGGCATGTGGAGTGACGTCACACCCTCATGGTTATTGGGGAGGGGTGCGGCATGTGGAGTGACGTCACCCGCTCACGATTATTGGGGAGGGGTGCGGGCATGTGGAGTGACGTCACACCCTCATGGTTATTGGGGGAGGGGTGCGGCATGTGGAGTGACGTCACCCGCTCATGATTATTGGGGAGGGGTGTGGCATGTGGAGTGACGTCACCCCGCTCACGATTATTGGGGGAGGGGTGTGCAGCATGTGGAGTGACGTCACACCCTCATGGTTATTGGGGAGGGGTGCGGCATGTGGAGTGACGTCACACCCTCATGGTTATTGGGGGAGGGGGTGCAGCATGTGGAGTGACGTCACACCCTCATGGTTATTGGGGAGGGGTGCAGCATGTGGAGTGACGTCACACCCTCATGGTTATTGGGGGAGGGGTGCGGCATATGGAGTGACGTCACACCCTCATGGTTATTGGGGAGGGGTGCGGCATGTGGAGTGACGTCACACCCCTCATGGTTATTGGGGGAGGGGGTGTGGCATAGTGTAAATTTCCACGCGGGCATGAATATTAATTAAGGGGGGGGGGGCTCTTTTGCAGTGACGTCACGCACGGATGTAGCACTATTTTTTTACCGTCACTTTCTGTAAAGAAACGTCATATTTGAAGCGACTTTGCGCAGTAAAATTATTTAATTCAGCCCGACCTTCCTCTGCGTGAGTGTAAAAATCTACCCACTAATGAATATTAATGAGGGGGTGGGCCTCATGTGGAGTGACGTCACGCGCGGGACGGACAAACATTTCTGGGTGATTATATATGTATTCAGTATAATCGTACTGTGAAGGTTTACATTGGGATGCTTGCTTGCCGCAGATGGGGTGGCACACTCGACATAGTGCATGCACATCTAACGACTTGTTTTTTACATAATGCACCAAGGCTGAGTGTTTATTTCGTTTTTTACACGGTGTTGCTGTTGTTGTCAAAATTCAGTATGATTGACGGCCCGTTCAGAGCGAATGCGTTAACGCCATGCGACCAGTGTGCATTAGCCCGCGTTCGTTCATGGCTGCTGCGGTGCAGAGAGGCAGCCTGCTCTGCTCGCCACTAGGTCGACTAAGCCTTAAATGGAAAACAAGCATAAATTCCCAGCGTGTGCCACGTCCACCCGCTCGTTGGCATGTCAATACAGCGAGTCCTCGTTTAACGCGGTAGATGGGTTCCTGAAAGGTACCGCGTCGAGCGACAACGATTTCCCCATAAATAATGCAACGATAATACGCTGGCGAGATACGATGTTACTCCAACTACGCACACACAGGCGCAGTGAGATGGCGGGACAAATAACCGAGGGGATGCCGCCGCTTCACTGTATCATTCCACGTCCTGGTATCACTCCGCTCGACCGCGCAGCTAAAGAAAGTAGTTCGTCATCGACCGCTCAAAAAGCGCGTTGTGTGAACGCCAACTCGTTAAGCAAGGACTTAGGGACCGTCCATGAATGACGTCACGCGATTTTGAACGATTTTTCACCCCCCCCCCTCGTCACACGGCGTCACAAAAAGTCAGACCCCCCCCATGCAAATATGACGTCACAAAGCTCTGCCCCCATCCCCCCCCCCCAAAATAAAACATGCTTAAAATCGCTTTACACTATTGTCATTGTAGTGCGTATTTAATGTGGCGCTGCACTCTGATGTTGTAGGAGAAAAACATTTATTAAAAAGTCTATTTAATTAAGTAGAACGTGTTGTCTATATTCATTTCAAGTTGCGCATTTTGATGTGACGTCACATTTCTCAACCCCCCCCCCGCCCATCGTCACACATCGTCACAAATGTCTGACCCCCCCCCCCCCCCTAGGTGCGTGACGTCCTTTATGTACGGCCCCTAAAGGAAGCCAAAGGGGACAGCTTGAAGTCGGTTGACGTTGCCCGGCAAAATGAACAAGCACACCGCGCCGTGAACGCAGCCTCGGCCGCGTCTCTCTTTCCCTTGCAGGAGCGTAGCACCGAGACTCGTTCATCACGCCACCCACCCACCCCGCCCGCCTCTGCGCTGATTTATTGCGCTAATTACGGCACGCGGAGCTCTCGACTCGCCAACATAGGCCCGACGTCAATGTGCCTCTCGCCGGGTGTGTTTTCTTCTTCTTCAATATAAATATGAATCCCTCCCGGCCCGTGACGCTGCGCGTGCCGTCTTCACTTGCTTTTTGCGTGCCATCGATCTTCGGACTCTTCAGCGAGGAGGGGATCATGTCAGCTAAGTCGACGTCTTACGGCGACGAACTCTAGCGGCAGCCACCTTCTACAATCCACTGCTGGATGAAGAGTTACTTTTCAGCGAGCGCGTGTTTTTTTTTTGGTATTTGTCCGATAACAAGTCCCGCAGGGATTGAAGGAAGCAATACGAGCTCGCATCGCTTGCCTCTAAGAAGTCGTATCTTATAGGGGCCGTCCATAAATGACGTCACGCACCTAGGGGGGGAGGTCAGACATTTGTGACGATGTGTGCCGAGGGGGGGGGGTTAGAGAAATGTGACGTCACATCAAAATGCGCAACTATAAATAAATATAGACAACACGTTCTACTTAATGAAATTTACTTTTTGATAAAGGTTTTCTCCTACAACATCAGAGTGCAGCGCCACATTAAATACGCACTACAATGACAATAGTTTATAGCGATTTGAAGCATGTTTTATTTTATTTGGGGGGGGGGGGCAGAGCTTTGTGACGTCATATTTGAGGGGTGGTCTGACTTTTTGTGACGCAGTGTGACGAGAGGGGGGAGTAAAAATCGTCCAAAACGCGTGACGTCATTTATGGACGGCCCCTTAGCGTAGTTTATATAGCGCCGTGACCAAGGCGCTCTACGGAGAATGAAGAACGGTACAACACCGCCTGTGAATGTGACGGTGGAGGCGAGGCGAGGCGAACGAAATGGATGAGAGGAAGCAATGGGGGCGAATCTGCGACGATGCGTGAATTCGGTGAAAGCGAAATTGATGACGGTAAATATTGATGGATAGAATGCATGAGTGGGGGTTAATGAGTGCAAGCCACATCATTTGAATATGAATAGGGAACAGTAACGGTGGCGGTTATGATAAGGAGATTAAAGGAGGGGGGGTAGTCGTGGGGTGAGCTGGGTAACAAGAAGTGAGTTTTGAGTGAGGAGCGGGAACGTTGGGGGCGAGGGTGACCGCTTCATGTGGAGAGGGAAGTTTGTTCCATTTCGATTTAAAGCTTTCGTGACTGCAGGGATTCATCTTCTTGGTTCTTTCGGTAAAGTCACGTAGAAGGGAAGTAATAAAATAATAAATATAAAACATAATATTAATATATTATATTATTTTATTATGTTTTATTTTCATTATTTTATTACTTCCCTTCTACGTGACTTTATATTATTTTATTATGTTTTATTTTTATTATTTTATTACTTCCCTTCTACGTGACTTTACCGAAAGAACCAAGAAGAAGTTTGTTCCAGTGAAGGGGACCGATGACGGGGAGCTCTGCATGCAGTTATGAGCTACCCGTCGGAGGCCGTTGGACTGCGAGAAGGGCTGCGTGCAGAACGAGAGAGTGAGCGAGAGAGTGAGCGAGAGGGTGAGCGAGAGAGTGAGCGAGAGAGTGAGCGAGAGAGTGAGCGAGAGAGTGAGCGAGAGAGTGAGCGAGAGAGTGAGCGAGAGAGTGAGCGAGAGAGTGACCGAGAGAGTGACCGAGAGAGTGAGCGAGAGAGTGAGCGAGAGAGTGAGCGAGAGAGTGACCGAGAGAGTGAGCGAGAGAGTGACCGAGAGAGTGAGCGAGAGAGTGACCGAGAGAGTGACCGAGAGAGTGAGCGAGAGAGTGAGCGAGAGAGTGAGCGAGAGAGTGACCGAGAGAGTGAGCGAGAGAGTGACCGAGAGAGTGAGCGAGAGAGTGAGCGAGAGAGTGACCGAGAGAGTGAGCGAGAGAGTGAGCGGAGAGAGTGAACGAGAGAGTGAGCGAGAGAGTGAGCGAGAGAGTGAGCGAGAGAGTGACCGAGAGAGTGAGCGAGAGAGTGAGCGCGAGAGTGACCGAGAGAGTGAGCGAGAGAGTGAGCGCGAGAGTGAGCGAGAGAGTGACCGAGAGAGTGAGCGAGAGAGTGAGCGAGAGAGTGAGCGAGAGAGTGACCGAGAGAGTGAGCGAGAGAGTGACCGAGAGAGTGAGCGAGAGAGTGAGCGAGAGAGTGACCGAGAGAGTGACCGAGAGAGTGAGCGAGAGAGTGACCGAGAGAGTGAGCGAGAGAGTGACCGAGAGAGTGAGCGAGAGAGTGAGCGAGAGAGTGAGCGAGAGAGTGACCGAGAGAGTGAGCGAGAGAGTGAGCGAGAGAGTGACCGAGAGAGTGAGCGAGAGAGTGAGCGAGAGAGTGAGCGAGAGAGTGAGCGAGAGAGTGACCGAGAGAGTGAGCGAGAGAGTGACCGAGAGAGTGAGCGAGAGAGTGAGCGAGAGAGTGACCGAGAGAGTGAGCGAGAGAGTGAGCGAGAGAGTGAGCGAGAGAGTGACCGAGAGAGTGAGCGAGAGAGTGAGGGAGAGAGTGAGCGAGAGAGTGAGCGAGAGAGTGAGCGAGAGAGTGAGCGAGAGAGTGACCGAGAGAGTGAGCGAGAGAGTGAGCGAGAGAGTGAGCGAGAGAGTGAGCGAGAGAGTGACCGAGAGAGTGAGCGAGAGAGTGAGCGCGAGAGTGACCGAGAGAGTGAGCGAGAGAGTGAGCGCGAGAGTGAGCGAGAGAGTGAGCGAGAGAGTGAGCGAGAGAGTGACCGAGAGAGTGAGCGAGAAAATGACCGAGAGAGTGAGCGAGAGAGTGTGCGAGAGAGTGACCGAGAGAGTGAGCGAGAGAGTGAGCGCGAGAGTGAGCGAGAGAGTGAGCGAGAGAGTGAGCGAGAGAGTGACCGAGAGAGTGAGCGAGAGAGTGAGCGCGAGAGTGACCGATAGAGTGAGAGAGTGAGCGAGTGAGCGAGAGAGTGACCGAGAGAGTGAGCGAGAGAGTGAGCGAGAGAGTGACCGAGAGAGTGAGCGAGAGAGTGAGCGAGAGAGTGAGCGAGAGAGTGACCGAGAGAGTGAGCGAGAGAGTGACCGAGAGAGTGAGCGAGAGAGTGAGCGAGAGAGTGAGCGCGAGAGTGAGCGAGAGAGTGACCGAGAGAGTGAGCGAGAGAGTGAGCGAGAGAGTGACCGAGAGAGTGAGCGAGAGAGTGAGCGAGAGAGTGAGCGAGAGAGTGAGCGCGAGAGTGAGAGAGTGAGCGACAGAGTGAGCGAGAGAGTGAGCGCGAGAGTGAGAGAGTAAGCGAGTGAGCGAGAGAGAGTGACCGAGAGAGTGAGCGAGAGAGTGAGCGAGAGAGTGACCGAGAGAGAGTGAGCGAGAGAGTGAGCGAGAGAGTGAGCGAGAGAGTGACCGAGAGAGTGAGCGAGAGAGTGACCGAGAGAGTGAGCGAGAGAGTGAGCGAGAGAGTGAGCGCGAGAGTGAGCGAGAGAGTGACCGAGAGAGTGAGCGAGAGAGTGAGCGAGAGAGTGACCGAGAGAGTGAGCGAGAGAGTGAGCGAGAGAGTGAGCGAGAGAGTGAGCGAGAGAGTGACCGAGAGAGTGAGCGAGATAGTGAGCGAGAGAGTGACCGAGAGAGTGAGCGAGAGAGTGACCGAGAGAGTGAGCGAGAGAGTGAGCGAGAGAGTGACCGAGAGAGTGAGCGAGAGAGTGAGCGAGAGAGTGAGCGAGAGAGTGACCGAGAGAGTGAGCGAGAGAGTGACCGAGAGAGTGAGCGAGAGAGTGAGCGAGAGAGTGACCGAGAGAGTGAGCGAGAGAGTGAGCGCGAGAGTGAGCGAGAGAGTGAGCGAGAGAGTGAGCGAGAGAGTGAGCGAGAGAGTGAACGAGAGAGTGAGCGAGAGAGTGAGCGAGAGAGTGAGCGAGAGAGCGAGAGAGCGAGCGAGAGAGCGACCGAGAGAGTGAGCGAGAGAGTGAGCGAGAGAGCGAGCGAGAGAGCGACCGAGAGAGTGAGCGAGAGAGTGAGCGAGAGAGTGACCGAGAGAGTGACCGAGAGAGCGAGCGAGAGAGCGAGCGAGAGAGCGACCGAGAGAGTGACCGAGAGAGTGACCGAGAGAGCGAGCGAGAGAGCGAGCGAGAGAGTGACCGAGAGAGTGAGCGAGAGAGTGAGAGAGAGAGCGAGCGAGAGAGCGAGCGAGAGAGTGACCGAGAGAGTGAGCGAGAGAGCGAGCGAGAGAGTGACCGAGAGAGTGAGCGAGAGAGTGACCGAGAGAGTGAGCGAGAGAGTGAGCGAGAGAGCGAGCGAGAGAGTGACCGAGAGAGCGAGCGAGAGAGCGAGCGAGAGAGTGACCGAGAGAGTGAGCGAGAGAGTGAGCGAGAGAGCGAGCGAGAGAGTGACCGAGAGAGTGAGCGAGAGAGCGAGCGAGAGAGTGACCGAGAGAGTGAGCGAGAGAGTGACCGAGAGAGTGAGCGAGAGAGCGAGCGAGAGAGCGAGCGAGAGAGTGACCGAGAGAGCGAGCGAGAGAGTGACCGAGAGAGTGAGCGAGAGAGTGACCGAGAGAGTGACCGAGAGAGCGAGCGAGAGAGCGAGCGAGAGAGTGACCGAGAGAGTGAGCGAGAGAGTGAGAGAGAGAGCGAGCGAGAGAGCGACCGAGAGGGTGAGCGAGAGAGTGAGCGAGAGAGTGAGCGAGAGAGTGAGCGAGAGAGTGAGCGAGAGGGGGGTGGGGGTTACATAAAGCTAAGTAAAAAAAAATACGAAATGATGAACGAAGCAAAGTTCCGACTACACCGAGCATCTTCTTGTTTCCACTGATCGTAAAAAAAAAGAGAGAGAGAGACAGCGTGGGTTGAGCACGAGGAGGAGGAACAGAGTGAGAGAGAGCAAAGATTGGGAACGTAGGGGGCGAGAAGGCGACAGAGAGACAGATACTAAAGGAGCCGTCCATAAATGACGTCACGCGATTTTTGACGATTTTTGACCCCCCCCCCCCTCGTCACAAGGCGTCACAAAAAGTCAGACCCCCCCTCAAATATGACGTCACAAAGCTCTGCCCCCCCCCCCCCCAAACAAAAATAAAACATGCTTTAAATCGCTTTAAACTATTGTCATTGTAGTGCGTATTCAATGTGGCGCTGCCCTCTGATGTTATAGGAGAAAACATTTATTAAAAGTCTATTTAATTAAGTAGAAGGTGTTGTCTATATTTATTTAAAGTTGCGCATTTTGATGTGACGTCACATTTCTCAACCCCCCCCCCTCGTCACACATCGTCATAAATGTCTGACCCCCCCCCCCCCCTAGGTGCGTGACGTCATTTATGGACGGCCCCAAAGTGGCAACATACGGTGGGGGCAAGACGATGAAGAAATTTGTCGACCAGGGTGCGTCAAATTGATTTCCTTTGCAAATGAAGTTTGACAAAAGCAGTCGGCGTTCAACTCCTGTCTGCAGGGCTTGAGCCAGTGGTGGAACAACCCACATTTCTATGGCAGGAACTGAAGCCCTCGATAGAACGGCCAGTGTTGAATTCCCCACAAATTGGTACTGATTTTAACCATCCTGAGGGATGATGGGCTGGGCCACCCCCACCCATCCCGCCCCCAGACGTCTCGGAAGAGGTGTGGCGTAACCACAATTCACCTCACCATACGCAAAGGGTTTTTTTTTATCGAATCTCCCATCGCTTCAACCGCCACGCCGGGCAATGGAATCGAACTGGTGTCCTGAACTGGATCGCAAGTCCAGTGGTGCTGCTCACTGTTTCATCACCGTAGAGACCTCCCGTCGTTTCCCAGTTGAAACTCAAAACAAACGAAGATTTTTAAACAAAACATGTTTTCATTATTCTTAATAAATTCGATATTGTGCGACAAATTGTTTTTTTGCTGGTTATAGGTATGTGCGAAGAACTTCTTTCGCACCGTACGTAGCCAACCATGCTAATCGGAGGTGTGGCAATGCACGGAAGTGCATACCTTTTGACAACCCGAGGATTGTACGCGCAAATTGGTTACAAAATATGCAATTATAATTAATTAAAGACCCACTATTGGCAGGCATGATCATTAATGTGCAGAAACACATTCAGGAGGAGCGCTGCCAGATATTAAAATAAAATAAAACTCGCGTGGAAATGTCAAGGACACGGGGACTGCTTAATATAGAACACTCGTTCCGGTGATTATAATTATTTCCTGGTAATTACGGTCTTGGAGTCTCTGGTGTTGTTCATCATGCCCTGCAGGTAAGGATATGGCTTATATTACACCGTTTGCTCTGCCCGACAAGCATATAGTGAATAACAGTCGTAATAATAATGATCAGTATCATCATTACCCCAGTGACCATTTCACGGGAAATGCATATTTGAATTAATTTCGCACCGTACGTACGCAACCGCGTTAATCGGAGGTGCGGGGGAAGGACAACAAACTAAACACAAAATGCGGCTATAAAGACATGAGTTTTCAAGCTAAGCAGGCTTTGAGCCTGGATAGTTGCTTGGATGGGTGACCGCTAGAGTGCGCGTGCATCAGGTGCTATAGGTGTTATGGACAGCCGAAGGCAGTGCAGCAAAAGGCATTGTTATTCTGCACTCAAACTTCACCGACTCATACCGACCAGCGTGGTGAAGTATGGTCAACTATCCCTCGTGGCCACGCGAGGCGTGTGGAGGACCCTCATCCAGCAGTATGTGAACAAAAAAAGTCGTCCTCCAATAACGCACGAACCTTCATCGATCCACTGCTGGTCGGAGGAAGGGCCTTTCTAATGCCACCACCGCCTCTCTCGTGGTTCCACGATGCAACGACACCAGCTGACTTCGTGGCTCCGTCTCTCTTCGGCGTGGACGTGCCCCCTGCGGACGCGTTCCATTCCTCGCCTGCCACTCCGTCGCCGCCCTTTAATCATCATCCTGCCAACATCCCACCTCGCGACGTGTCCGGCCCTATCCCAGTGTTCAATGCCCTGAGAAGCTGACGCGTTGTCCGTTAACCGGGACGTATGTTATCTAAATCCGCGCAAACCCTCCGCATTGTCTCTCCATGCTGAATGGAGACAGCCTCACAGTAAACATTGGGACCGTTGGGCCAAGGAGTCTTGAAGCAACGTTGGACCAAGGAGACATCACGCAACGTTGGGCCAAGGAGTCATCAAGCAACGTGGGGCCCACGTTGGCCCAACGGTTCCGACCACGTGGTCAACAACGTCGGCCCAACGTGGCACGTTTACTGGGGGTGCCTCCCCACGTTCGGCGTTAATCGCCATTTACGGACGCTGACCGCCGTTACATTTTTCATTATTTTTTTTGCAATAAAATGTCGGCGTGAGAGGTCCATCAAACCTGTCACGATCGGTGCACGTGTTCGCGGGCAGCTTCGGGCGCATTATTGATGACAACGTATGCAAATGCATGCCAGGATGAACCGCCCAGTTTTATCACCGATGACCTTGGATCAGACGTGCAGCCTCTCAGCTGTCGCTTGCCAGGAATGGCAAAAATAATATCCGCGCTATATTATTGTATTATTATTAGCCTCGGTGAGTCTCAAGAAAACGTTTCCACACTTTGAGTGGTTACTGTGCCACATCACAAGCAGCCTACAATGAAACTAAACAATGTTTTATTTTACCAGGGAAGGTCCCACTGAGCCAAAGAGCTGTTTTTTTCGGAAGCAACCTTGCCACAAACGAAAGCTCAATGAAGCGGTGTATCGTGTGCACATGTGTAGCAGCCAACTACTCGAAACGCGTGATGTTGATTCTTAACGTGGCATCTGGGTTGGTATCGAACCCAAGACCTCCTGTATACCAGGCAAGGTAGTTAACATCTCACCACCACCAAACCGATTAAATAAATAACACATTTAATTATGAATCGTAGCATTGCCCATGAAAGCCTAAGTATGATAATATTACGCTTGTTTACCAAAGAAAGCCTGAGTCTCAAGACTCGTGCCTGGGCCTGCCCTGGGTCGACTCAGCCTCAAATGTGTTCTTGGTGTGATGTGTAAATAAGTTGCCACTGGGGAGACAAATGCGGCCGGACGGGCGTGGTGCTGGCCACCCACCGCACTTGCCCCAACAGTCTGTGAAGGCCATACAAGGGCCACCTTTGTCTCTGTTGTTTTTATGCAACACACAATGCAATGTTGATGTATACAGCATCTCAAATACATAATAATAATAATAAGGCAATTTGTAACACGCGCAAATTTGTGGACGGAACGGCCGCAAATCGGAGGCGCAGAGCCAAGCTCAGAGTCAGTCGAAAGTCAGGTTTGTAGATGTGAGTTTTTAACGGTCTCTTGCAGCAGACGATGGAGGCGATGCTGTGAATGTGCAGAGCGGATGGACGGCGTTCCAGACTGCAGGGGCAGCCACCGAGAAGCGGCGCATAGCTGCGACCGCCCTGCATCTTGGTATCGCGAGGAGGTCGTGAGTGGCACTGCGAAGGCATCTGCCGTGTCATCTCGCAGTGCTGCGCGGTCACAGTGTGACACGAGCGCCAACCAGGTCAGTGGCTCCGTTTCTCTCCGAGCTCACGGACCGTGGTCAATGTTCAACATATATTCACGGACCACAAAACACTAAGCAATTTGGTGTTTCGTAGTAAAAAAAAAGATAACGTCTACAACAGTTACACGGACCACTGCCAACGACCTTGCAAAGCATCAATTGTCCACGGGCCACAGAGTTGGAATCATCGATGTAGATCGAAAGACTGAGGGCATATAAATATATGTGTGTGTGATATATATATGAAAGACTATAGGCAAGAGAGAAGATCAGGTTTCAGTTTGATTTTGTTGAACCAGGTGAGAACTCAAGAGCCCCGGAGAGAGCCTCATTTGCATGAGCGACCTGGGTCTGTATGTATGTATGTGCGTATGTTGAACTTCTTTCGCACCGTACGTCGCCAACCCTGCCAATCGAAGGTGCGGGGGGAAGGACAAAAAACTAAGCACAAAAAGCACGTCTAAATAAATTAGTTTTCAATCTAGGTGCATTGCTCCGGTGGCTTCCAAATATCGAAAAGGAAAAGCGTTCCAGACGGCCACAGAAGCGCACCTGAAAACGCACGATGCGGTGACCGTCTGTGTTCTATGGCTACCGAAAAGCCGCTGCTGCAAGGATGGCCGGAGATTTCGTGATGGTTTATGTTCCTTGGCGAGATCAGCGAGGTGTCGTGTGGTGCATTTGTGGCAAGCGCTTTGTGTGTAACGAGTGCGGCCTCACAATGTGTTCCTTCAAAATCCGGAAGCTAATGCAGCTCTGCGAGCGCTGGACGGACATGGTCGGATCTTTCAGTACCCGTCACGACACGTGCCAGAGACTTTTGTACACGCTACAGCTTGGTATTGTTTTTTTGCCAGACGTCCCGTAGAGTAGTGATTTGCAATAATTGAGACTTGTCGACATACTATGCTACACACCACCGTGTTGGCTTCATCGCGACTCAACAGTGGTCGAATGTGCCGTAGAGCCCCGATGTGAAAATTGCAGGACCTGATTACAGTTTGCAAGCAGTGATTAAAGTGACACATTCTCGTCGAGTGTGGTGCCGAGGCTCTTTAGATGCGAGTAAAAAAACTGGATCCTGGAGTCTGCTACCGCCGCACAAGTCTGTTACCCCTGGCGAGATTCGGCTGAGCCACACGGCCGATGGCAACGTGCAGTGTGCCAATCTGCACTGGAGGTCACCGCAGCCTTTTGCTACGGGTGACTTGTACATTTGTTTCCACTGGGCGGCGGCCGCAATGAGGGGAGAGAAATGATCTCTCCATTTTGTGTCCGGTAGGTGGGCCAGATCCCGGGAATGCAGCGCCTTTACACAGCCACGTGTAGAGCGCTGTGTTCGGGGCGCTCTTCAGGGGCGCGTTCCTGCAGCCTCGGAGCTTCAGTAGCTTGCCAGAGTCGCTGTGGCCAGGGGGCTGTGCGCAGGAGAAGCACACATCTGGGAAGGAGGAGGAGGAGATGGTAGGGCCGCCACCGTCCCACGGGGCCTCCAGTTTCAGGCGCTGCTCCTTCATGGCGCGGAGCACATCCCGCAGCAGCTTCTCCCCGGCGAGCGTGGAGCGGAGTCCCGCGGTGCCGGCGATCTCAGCTGCGGTCTTCCACTTGGGCTGGTGGGCCTGCACGAGGTCGAAGACTGTCCACAGCCCTGTTGATGTGAGGCGCAGAGCCAGGGTCCTCTCTCCTCTGATCCCCTGGAAGAGGCCGTTGCAGAACAAGGGCTCGTTCAGGAACTGCGCGAGGTCGTAGGGCGCGCGCGTTCTGCTCCACTCGAAGCTCCGCCACGCGTCCAAGAGGCTCTGGTGATAACCTGGCAGCCTTGTGTAGTCAACCAGGCTCAGGTCCATCAGGAAGAGCTCCTTTCCGTACCCCAGGGAGAGAGAGACAGAGAGGGAGACGGAGGAGAGCTGCGAGATGAAGAGAAGCCTCCATGCCAATATTTTTTTTTTTCTCGTGGGATCCTTTCTCGATTGGCCCGTTGAAGAGAAGTGGATATTTTTTTGTTTGTTGTGCTAGCACAAGTTCCCAATTGAGTTCGCATATGGGGGGGGGTGCTTAAAATCGTGGCTTTGTTTTTTTATGAACGTTAGGCCGGCTCCCTCGTGCGCGTCCACGTGTGCGCGTTAACCCCAGGTGGCAGCCTTATCGGCTTTTAACAGTCGCTTCAAACACAAAACAAAAGCGCCAACTTATGCAAATTTTCTCTCCCCAGCGTTTTTTTTTTTGCGAACATGTTATTCGCCGCTGACGATAAGCGGCGCGACTATCGGTCGGAATAAACCGGTTGGTTTGTATTTGGGTTCTCAAAGAGTGAAAAACAAGCCGAGGCAGATTTATGAACACAACAAAATGTGAAAGTATATTAATTACATTCTAATACACAGCAAATACCAATTTGTGGGAAAACAACAGCGGTTGACCTATATACAGTCTGCACCCTCGCCATGGGAATGTGGAATTTCCACCGATAATGGCCACCTGCTTTCGTCCCAATGAGAAAAAAATTGGCGTTGACGACAAAATATCGAACACAAATCTGAGAAGAAGCGTGCAAAGAAGTGTAAGAAAAGAGCACACACTCGGAATCGTGTGAAGATTCAGACGTGCTCCTAAAGATACGCAGGTTAAATACAGAATTGACCCTCAATAATAAAAACATGGGGCCTGGCCAAGTACGGGATAGGTGGTGGTCGAGACTCATTGTGTAGTGGCAGCCCAGTGAGTGCGTCCCACCGTCGTATGGACGTGTGTATGCTGAACTTAATTGTCACCTTTGGTTCTTTTGGTAAAGTCACGTAGAAAATAAAATAATAATAAAATACGAAGTTTCGATTGCAACACAAGCAACAATCATCAGGTAAGAATTAATGAGAATAAAACAAACATAGTAAACTTAGAAACACAATGCAACACAACACAGAGAGCCGGCCAACACAACAGCCAACACGCCACCTGGCTGACCACGCTCCTCCAAAGAATGACAAACAGAAAGACAGCGCCACTGTCGAGGTCTTAAATAGAGAGAGGGGGGAGGATACTCATACTCTTAGTTCTTTCGGTAAAGTCACGTAGGTAAAAAATGAAATTAAAATTAATAACAAATAAAACAATAAAATCACGACGTTTCGGAGGCAACACAAGTCTCCGTCATCAGGTGGGACCGTAACAGCCAGATTTGCTGCATCAAGTGAGGGAGGGATTCAAGATGCATCTCTTGAGGAAGGCCAGCGTCTCGAGAAGCTGTGACTTCTTGTCTCGTTGTCTGTTAAAAATTCTAACACTTCCATTAGTCGTTCGACGTCTCGATCGTGTGTTTTGTGCTCTGATCCATGCTTTCATTTTTCTGCCTACAAGCGTTACCCCTGTTTGCGAGATTTTTTTTCTCCAGATTTGCTCCACTCGTCAATGTCGCCACTAACATTGTTTGATACACAGAAGAGTATAATTATTAGTACGACAGTCGTGAGGGCAATGTGTGTTCACACAAATTCATTGCGTTCACAAGCTCACGTTGGTGCTCCAACCGGTGAACCTCAAACTATAGCCAAGGGTATACCCAAACACGTCTCACTTTGGCCAAAGTAAATCAAATGTAGCAATCATTATGGATTATCAGCCTTTTAAGAAAGGCTTCCCCACGCCGTGTCCGGCTGTGGAGGTTTGTTTTAACCATACTTCGCCGTGCTGACCAGTGCGGCTCTGTGGGGAATCCAAGACTGGATCAGACATCACTCGCTACTGTTACTAGCTGTGGGCTGGCAACAATGCGCATTCAAACGATTTCCCGGCACCTCAGATTAGCAAAGTTGGCTGCATACAGTGCAAAAGAAGTTCAACAAACATATGTCAGGGGTTCACTTGAGAGACACACTAATTCAGGAGGCAACACGTTATTCGACGACCACAACGGGGTAACTACATAACCAGTAACCACCACGGGATAACTAAATAACCGGCAACCTCCACGGGGTAACTATATAAACGGGTCAGGTGAGCCGGCACACTGCCTGACCCACGATGCCGAGCACGAAGAGCGGAGACCGAGGAGAAGACGCAGCACGGCGGGTTCCATTCCAGCAGACAGCCTCGATGGGACCCCGGGACCTCCCTTTTATGCCCCCCAGCGTGGCCTGGCTCCGCCCTCGGCCACGCCCCCTTCTGGAACTCACCAGAAGGTTCTGGTCCATACACCACGTGTCCCTTCTGCCACCTTTGGCCCGCATCCTTACCCTGGCCTGTCACATGCCCTTGCCAGCCAAGCAGGCTGCCACGTCCTCAGATGCCCCCTCTCTGCCAGCCACCAGAACCATGCCCCCGAGGGACCCTTTTCCATGACATTGCATGCCCTACTGGCAGAGATGGCTACTACACTCCCAGTTCCCCTCTCTATCAGTAACTGGTGCTTGTTGCCGTAGTGACCCTCGATATGTCACTACACATACGTACTGCACCTCCAATTAGCACGGTTGTCTATGTACGGTGCGAAAGAAGTTCAACATACATATGTAGCCGGCCTACACCATTCCTCTCCGACCCATGAATCGTAATGAGCGGGACAGGCCAAAAACAACAAAAAGTTTGGGGGTGACGAGTAGATTACTTTGCGTTGTGTTCTGTCCTCCGGAGAAGTGGGCGACTTCACTACAGACGGGCACCGGAGGCTTTGTGAAACGGCCAACGACACTTTAATTTTAAAGCGTTATTCCGAGCAGCGTTCGCGTGCCCGCAATCATGGCCAGACACGCGCCACCCCCTATCACTCCCACGTCACACAACGCCTGAAGCTCAGTCCCTCAGCACGGAATTTCAGTTTTCAGTTTCATGTATTAGGTATAACCCCGTGAGCCATGCGGCTCTTGACTCGGGTGCAACCGCAACAAAACAAAAACATGAACAAGAAGCATCTTAAAGTGACTACACGCAACAGAAAAATCCAGGAAAAAACAGCAAAGTCTTCCAGCGAGTGAATCGGGAGTATGCCCTGTACTCTGGATAATCTACCCACTGGTTGGCGTTGCCTGCTGGGCACGTGAGGTTTTGGGGTTCATATCTCTGATCACTTATAATAATAATAAACTTACCTGGCTCTCCGCAGCAATCACAGCAACGCGTGCGTAATTACACGTGCCATTCATCACGGGAAGGCTCACAGCGGCCACACACGCACATCGCCAGCGCGCGAACACCGCTGTCGCCACCACTCAACCCGCTCGTCGTCGCCTCTGGGGTCGAGGCAAAGGTGCAGCGCTGCAATTGCTTGCTCACGCCTCTTGCTGGCGCGCGCCGGGGCCTTCACGAGAGGGGAACTCCAGAGAGCCGCTCTCGGAACTATTTTTGGCTTCTCTTTCCCACGTCGGACAAACGTCTGCCGCTGCGTGAGCCACTGCCGGTCGACTAACGGTGGCGCGACTCGTTTTAACGCTGCTGCGTCGGCAGAGGCGGTGGGGGATTTTCAGAATTGGAATATGTATTTATAGAGCGTGAGGAATTCGATTGGCTATGAAGCTCTTTTTTACAAATGTCCAGTAGGGGCACGGGGTCAGAACGCTACAACAACAAACAAAAACACGGTAGCACTGCAAAGTAGAGAAAAGGTAAGCAAATCACTGAAACAATGAAACTAAACTATTTGTATTTTACCGGGTGAAGTCCACTGAGCTATCGGCTTCTTATTCATAAGCGACCTGGCCACAAATGATGGCTCAACGAAGTGGCTTATCACGTGGAATAATCTAAATAATAAAAACAATCTAAACGCGTGATGTTGATTCTAAATGTGGAGGGAAAAACCGGAGGACCCGGAGAGAAAAAAACGACACGGCCATGGGGAGAAAGAGACACGGAAACTCCAAATATGCAGCAGGCGTCAGGGTCGGGGTCGAACCCCCAACTATCCCATGTCTACCTCTCTCCACGGCCTTCTGGGGAGTGCATTACTCTCGGCGGCTTTCATTCAATGCAAATCGAAAAGCTCCGAGCAGGTTTCGTCACACGGAGTCTCATCAGCAGTGGCTCGTCAGCGCAGCGATCAGGCTTTGCCCGAGTCAATGCCGGTGAGCCGCAAGAGATCGTAAGCAACGGCCCCCTCTTTCACACATGGGTTCCTGGTTCGACGCGAAAATAATATATCGCGGTCGCATGCAATATTAATTGCGGCATACTTCATCATGGGGGTTGCGTATGCGGAACAATAGCCACTTGTCAACTAATTTCCCTTATCGCCGTGTGACTTCCTCGGCCTCGCTCGTGAATGCGTTAATCTGTACCAGTCAAGGTTGCCGTGCGCTCATAATCCCCGGGGGCTTATGCTTAATTTTTTTTTTCAATTCGGGCATAAGCCCTCGCAAATGGGGGAATGTTTCAACCACCGGCGCAGGCTGCATGCATTGTTGATCTCCCAGAGCAAGCCTCTGCAGAGTAGAGGGTGCTTAAAAAAAATGTGAACACTTCTGAGAATTCGCATTGACAATGATGGGGAACAAGTGGAGACGCTTTGACTTTTTGAAGCTATTAACATACATTTGTTATCATATTACGGTGTAGTATCCGTCCATTTTCCATTCAAAACGATAATCCCATGTAAGTGTTAACATTTTTTTGAAGCAAAAGACAGCGACGTGAAAACAATACGCGGCACAGCACCCCCCGCCCCCTCCCTTTTTGCGTCGTTTCGCAAAACACGTCGTCACTTTACTTATTCACAGCGGCGCTACTACCCCATTGAGCGTCGCCTCAACCCCACACTCACGTCGCTGAAATCGTCGTCGTCTGTGCCCTTTCTCGTTACCCGTCGCCTCTCAAACTTTCGCCTCTACCTAACTACCCTGTGCACGAAACAATTCGCGTCGCGCGCGTACACGAATGTACTCTAATGTAGAGTAGAATACATGATTCACGTATTTTTTGTTGATTTATTTTTCTTTACAACGTGCTGCATCTCATTGAACCCTGTATCATTTGTGTTCAAGTTGACTGCCGCACACTCGTGCTGAGCACAGAGTTTCTAGTATTGTAACTTTGTGGGCGCGTCCCGGATGAAGACGTGCGCATTGACACGCAATACCCTCGCCATTGTCTTTGTTGGGCTCTCGCGGCGTGCATAACTGAAATCGCCTCGCTTTGCGCCATTTCGATATTCGTCGTCGCACATTTCCGGCGGGACAGTGTCCCCGACGTAAGCCGGGCTGTTGCTATACCTTCAGACGTTAAGAGCTCAAGGTTCGCGTGAGGGCAGAGCAAATCCCACGGTGGCCTTGGTCAGAGAGCATTCATGCCGCCGCTTTGATTGTTTCATCCGCAGTGCGGTGTCACATCAGCTCATTAAGTGTTTCCGTGGAACATTATGGTTAAACACGACATTTTTTTCTCTCATGTTTAGCCCTTCAGCCTATTAACTTCCCAGAGCAAATTTTTTTTTTGAGCAAGCAAAGTCCGCATTGGTTTTGACCTTCTGGGTCCCATCAGCAGAGTCAGGTTTGCCTCAAAATTACCAGTATGGCATTTGCAAGTGCACTCCATATAAACTATCGGAACTTGTATTATTATTACATATACTAAATATAGGCCAGCGCGTATGCGTGCAGTACAATGTTGCACAAGCGACCGTCACATAACCGCCAGTTGTGGTAATTGTGCACGCTCTCATGGTCATTCTCTATCGATGTTCACATATCCGCCAATTCGTCAATCCTCAGCCAGTGGGATATCGCGACGTAGTACCGTACAGCCCATGATTTAATCCGCTGCTTGGATGAAGATTTCCCTCGAATCCTCCGTGTGGATTACAGTGGGAATGGACGGGGGGGGGGGTTAACTTAACCTTGTCTGTCACGACGCTGGTCAGTTGCGAGTTGGTGAAACGTAAGATGGGTGAGCGAAGGAGCTCCTTAAGTCATCGCTTAACGCGTGGTGTTCACGCTGCAACGCGTTCTCACTCTAACGCGGTTCTCCCATTCGGGGACACTTTTCGCACAACGTGGAACGTGCACCGTTACGACGCGGATTCTGAGCGGTAGACGACGAACTTCTTTCTTAAGCTGTACAGCTAAGCGGTGCAATGATAGAGTACGCGGAATGATACTGTAACAGTTATTTGTCCCACCATCTCACCGCGCGGTGTGCGTAGCGCTGTCCATCGTACCTCGCCAAACCTCATCGTTCCCACATCATTTGTGGGGGAAATATTTCTGCTCCGTGCGTTGTTCACTTAGCGCGGCACCTTTCAGGAACGCATCTACCGGCGCGTTCAATGAAGAGTCGCCCTATTGTCAACAAAGGGCTGCCTTGCACTGCCCTCTGCTGCCCTCGCAGCAGCCCCTAGCAACCTCGTGTACACGTTGGCCGACCATCGTCCAAACGGTGCCCAAGCTCAACCGTGCGCAGATTCCGAGATGTGACGTGGAGCGCACGCCGGCTCATTGGGTAAGATGGCACAGACAACGTATCAACCAACCCATGTTGCCAACACGCCCTGTTCTGAATTTCAACTAAACTTTTTATCTGACCAGGTAAGGTCCACTGAGCTATGTCGCTCTGTTTCAGAAGCGACCTGGCCACAGATGATAGCTCAACGGAGTGGCATTATCATGTGGAAATGTATAGCAGCCAAATTATTCAAACGCATGTTGATTCTAAATGCGGGAGGCTTTCAATTCCTCATTTTTCTTTGCTTATCGCCGACTGTTTCCTGTCTGTAACGTGTTTTCATTCACACCTGACTTTTAAATAAGTCGTAAATAATCACCTTTCTTTTTTTATTATCGCGGTGATGGGCTTGTTCCACAAAGCTCTTTGTGCAGAGTACTGAGGCAAAGTAAAATAAAAATCCGTGCTTTGTACGGCAGATGGGGCTCGAACTTTTTGTTCGACATGTGCAAGGAATTTGTTTAAGTTTTCATTTAGAAAAGTTTGTCCTTTATTGCGTCCACACAGCGTGGGATTTGTAATTATCGTAGGGCGTCTTTGCGAGACGTCTTGAGCCGGACAATGCCACTCATTCACGGCCTAACTTCCAATTCGTCGCAAGTGAAATCCTGAAATAGTTACGGTTCTAAGTTTGTACTCGTGGTATTATCCTCGTTTCAATAAAGAATAAGAAGAAATGAGAAATATCCTTTTCCTTTTAATCTAAAAACACCTCTCTCTCTCTCTGTCACACATACCGCAACTACCAAAGGCGCGCGGTTGAAGCTGGGGTATTCATTGTCCGCTGGCAGACAACGTGCACAATGCAAATGTATCATGTACACGCGACGAAAAGTGTATCACAGATCAAGCATATTCTGAGTTGTATAATTTTTTTTCTCTCTCTCTATACATATACTCGACTAGCGCAGCCCACGCATTTCCCGTGGGATTCACGGCCGTGGTGGGGGGAGCTGCGAGGGATGTGATGTGACGTGGGCATGACGCATGAGCCAATTTCATTGCCTTAAGTTTAACACGTTGGCTTTCGCGACCGATATTATCCATAACAGATGTTATTTTCTTATCATAATCCCCAACCCCCCCCCCACCCCCTGACCGCACCTGATTTGCTCACAAGTGACGACATCACATTTATCCCTCTATTTCAGAAGGAAATAGGATGAGTTCTCTACAGATCTGGCTGTCGCCTGATGATGCTGGTCGTAATTACTGGCGAAACCTCGTATTCGAATGATAAATGTTGGGTTTTCTCTCTAACACGCCTTACATATTGGCTGTGTCGGGTGGTGGTAGGTTTAACGACACATTTATATTTACGCGATATAACCCACCAAAAAAACTAATTTCATTAAGTTTGTTGAGCCAATGTCTTGGAGTTGATTATGCCATTTTAACATAAACACTTTATGTATTTATTTAAGGGACGCCATGGTTGCGAGATGTTAACTACCTCGCCTGGAATTGAGGAGGTCGGGGGTTCGATCCCGACCATGATGCCTGCTGCTGTATATTTGGAGTTTGCGTGGTCTCCCCGTGGTCGCGTGGATTATTTTTCTCCAGTTTTCCCAATTTAGATTATTTCGCTTTTTGTAAATGTCCAAATGATAAGCCACTTTGTTGTGGCCACGTGGCTTTTGAAAAATAAGTTCATACCTCAGTGGGTTTTCCTTGGTAGGATGAGGATGGTTTAGTTGTATCTGTATGTGTCAAGTTTTTGTACTGTTTGTTGTTGTGATGTTCTTACCTGCCCCGACTGGATGTCTGTGAAAGAGGATCTGTATAGCTCATCGGATTCCTCCAGTATAAATACATATTCTGAAACTAATTCTGTTCAAAACCCAGCCCACATTTCACCTAGGCAAGTGTACAGCACAGCCTAAATGTTACTAACCTAACATTAAAAGTGTAGTAAGGTTCCCGGAGACTTGACAACGTAGTTGAAGGCACACGCTTGTTTATTAACACCAGCGAGTAACAGGCAACTTACAGTACTTGAAGGGGTATCGGCCCATTCACCCGTCTACGCTACGGAACACAACAGCCTGACTCACAGCTAGCTTACAGCTAGGTTACGGCACCCGGAATACCCAGTCCGGCTCTTAGAAGAGCGTCGGTCCTGTGCTCTTAGGGCCACGCCGCTAGCTTGCCTGGTCGGCCCTGAAAAGGGCAGCGATCCCAGGGAGTTCCAGGGCCTGTCTAGCGAGTCTTCTTTCTTCACTGGTTACAGCTTAACACTAGACCCCGAGCCGTCCGGCTCGCCGCCTTAAATAGCCATTCCCCCCTTGAGGGGTGGGGCTATGGGGGATCCCAGCTCCGCAATAGCCCCCCAGGATAACAACGCGGACGTCGCAGTAAACACCGTCTTCGCGTCCCGATGTAGCCACGCCCATTGTGTTTGTTTGCCATCCGCGGCAAGTCTAAATCCGGCCGTCTACAACGGCTACAACGGCTCTACAAAAGCAACATTTGAGAGACGAGAAACACGTGTGGAATGCGGGTGACGTCATCGCGCACGGATGTGCGCGATGACGTCACCACCGCGCATCAGCCATCAAAACTTTACTTGGCATGTACTTTCCCGTATTATGATTGGTGATAGTGGGACAATCCTCTGTAATGTCGCATGTAACTTCACAGATTATGTATATAGTTCATTTTTAGGCACGTAGTTGGCAATTGCTCTACTTCATAGCACGCAAAAGCACGTGCTATGAAGAAGGCCCATTGCCCAAAACGTCGCCTATGATATCACAATGAGAATATTTATTTAGACTGCAGGAGAAATCCGATGAGCTATGCAGCTCTTTTTCAGCGAGTTACGACAGCAAACACAATTTAAAACACGAAAGGAGTGCAAAATAGAGACAATGGTAAGAAAGTCACTAAATGTTAATCAATGATGACTTAATTCTATTGGTCCGATTTATAAAGATTGAGCAAGGCTGCAAAAGTAACACAAAAACAGCCCCAGGTCCCACCAACATAACACCACACAGCAGTAGCCCCTCAATGAAATGGGACATTGACATTGAAGTGCGTTTACATTTAAGGCGTTAGTGTTTGTGCTGCAACACGTGGACCAGAAGAAAACGCACGCGGGCACCGACAATCAAAGCAGAATAACGAGCTCCAAAGTGCGCAAGGAAGGGTGGAGAGGTGCACGCTTGGGATGGCACTGACAGGAAGAGGGGACACCTGAGTGTGAGTCTGGCATGTTTCGTGTAGTTAATGTTGTTGTTGTTGTTGTGTTTGCTCTCGTTACTTTGCACGCTCCCACTCCGCAAATGATGTCCCGGCAACTGCCGTCACTGCCGACGACGAACCTGGACTGCTGAAGCTCATGTATTGTCTTCTCATATATTATCAGAGTGTGTGTTTTGTTTGCATTTTGACCACAAGTATTGTGGTTAATGCACACATGATTCCTTGTAAAAAAAACAATTTCAGTTTTGTTGCCAGAAAAAAATGGGAAAAAACCCTACTATTATATTTTGGTACTGGCAAAGGAGGGAATGTGCCGACGAACACTTCCTACCACAACGGAGATGGAGCAATGCGATGAGCATTGTGTGCAAGGGCTGGATGGATTGCTGGAACTCGATGCGGTGACGGCATGGGGAGGACTTGATCCAGCAGTGGATTGTGCAAAACGCTGCGCTTCCGATTCGCATGGTTGGCTACGTACGGTGCGAAAGAGGTTCAACACGCACACATGCAAGGGGAGCCGACGCATTATGTATCCTTCTTACTGGGAGCATGGCGATGCTGCGCTGCAGCAGCATTAGAGTAAACACTCGTTTGTGGCTGAGTCGACCTAGGCGAGGCCCAGGACCGGTTCAGATATCGCGTCACTGGTGTTGGCCTCGATCGGGAATCGAACTCGGGTTCTTTAGCGCATCGCGCTAACCGCTACACTGCTACTTCCCAGAAACACACGCACAAAGACAAAGATCCCCCGTATAGCCTTCACAGACTGTTGGAGCAAGTGCTGTCAGCGAGTAGCACCTCTGAAGGCCGACACGGCACACGAGGTGGGTGGCCAGCACCACGCCCGCCCGCCTTTGTCTCCCCAGTGGCGATGTTTACTAAACACGCACCAGGTACTCATTTGAGGCTGAGTCGACCTCGGGGAGGCCCAGGACCGGTTCAGATATCGCGTCACTGTTCTTGACCGTGAGCGGGAATCAAACTTGGGTCGCCGGGTTCGTAGCACAGCGCCGCTAACCGATACACTACCTCTCAACTGGACCAACCACCACCCACCCATTATACCGGCACGGTAAACTAGGAGGTGGGCGGCCTGCACCAGATAATTCGTCACCGGTGTTGGTGGCTGCATCCGGGAATCGAACTCGGCTCGCCGGCTTCGTAGCTCAGTGCGCCGAACCACTACACTACCGCTCCCCAAAATCACACGCGCGCGCGCACAAACACGCGCACTCTGCAAATTGAGATTTGTGCGGCTCAGTTTGAGCCCCGATGCGTGACGGATGAAATAAACCCACACCCGTAACGTGGCCGAAACCGCCGCCACCGCAAGCTACTGATGTGTGCGATTGATGCGCAGTCAGTGCCTGATTAGCATCGCGGAAACAAAACAAAATAACATCTCTGAAGAATCCACCGGAGCATTCTAATCAGCGATCTCGTGCGCGGTTATTTGTTGTTGTTGTTGTTTTTATTGTTGTATGACTACCCGAAATTTAGTTTGTATCCAATTTTTTTAGAAAGGAGACGAACGAGAGCGAAACATATGAAATGAAAAAAAGAGCATGAAAGAGCATGAAAGCTGCAAATGTAACAAACTATCATGGCTCCTGTAAATGCGCAATCTGTTGCTCGCATGGTGCCTGTGGGTTGTGTTTCTTTCCAGGTGCTATGGCAGTGATATGCAGCACTTTCTAGTACGTTTAATTTACTTGTCTGATACGGACTTTCATGAATGTTATTTTTTATAAAACATCTGCAACAAAGAACGCAGAAACTTTTTATCTGTTTTTAATCACAGTTGCTGAGCACAGACGACCAGTGACAAACAGCACTATTCAAGTCGTAACGGATCAAGAGATGAGACATTTTCTTGAATTGACCAAGGTGAGTGGAGGGAAGAGACGACCCGATTGAATCGCCAATTCGAAACGGAAATCACTCTCTTTCAAACCCACGACGACAACTCAAACATCCCGCCGCTTGGCGTCAACTGGATTCCAGGGTTCCATTTCGGCTGGAGCTGTCCGGGGCTGAGCTCCAGAAAATATGTCAATTACCAGTTGCCAACCTGCAATTCTTTTTCGTCATTTCAATTCATCTCTACGCTGTCGAGGGGGGGGGGGGATGGGGGGTCGGTGGTGAACCTGACGACTCGATTATCTGAACCGGTCCTGGGCCAGCCCTAGGTTGACTCAGCCTCAAATGAGTACCTGGTGCAGTGTGTCAACATCGCCACGAGGTGTTGGCCAACCACCCCCTCGTGTGCCGTGCCGGCCTTTATAGGTGCTCGCTAGTAGCACGTGGCCCAACAGTGTGTCAAGGCTATACAGGGGTGGGTGGGGGGGTCTTTGTCTATTGACACGCTGGAGAATACCCTTACATGAAATGAAGACCCCCCACCCCTCATCCGAACTGGACTACATTGACGCTGGTCCACTATTCGCGCGTTGTTGCCACTGCTACAAGCCACAGATACACCCCCACCGTCGCCTCCAACACGGCGCTCGAAGATGATCGTCGCTTCATTTTGGTTTAATGGAGCTCTGCGGCAAGAGCGTCACGGCGCCACAGCAATTAAGTGTCGCTAATAAACGTGCGCCTTCTCTCTCTCATCCCTCTCGCTCTCTCTCTATCTCAGTAGCTTAACAGTTAATTTGATCGAGCGGTAAATGCGTCTGTGTTTCTCGGTAATCGTTTATATATATGTGTGTGTACGTTATCTGTGGCAGGCTCCGTTCAAATTTAGACTTTTAATTGCGGTGCTTAAAAGTGAAAGTAAAACAGAGAAGGATGGGAAGTTGGCCGCGTTGTATAATAGCATTGCGAGCAGTCCCGTCAGTGAATTGATGTGCCGTGTCGCGTGTATCGCGGTTCAGTGGGAGCCCGCAGAAATTCACCTTGAATGTTGTGCAAACAGAGAACTTAGAAACTAGTTGCTGATTTAAAAAAAGAACACTAAGATCTCAACGGGCAATTAGACATCGTTGCCATCATCGTCGTCATCTTCACCAGCCATGCTCAATCCACTGCTAGATGAAGGCCTCCTCCGCAGGCTACTACCAAATTCCCACGATCTTGCGATGTAAGGATGTTAATGCACTGTATGCTGAACTTCTTTCGCACCGCACGAAGCCAACGGGAGGTGCTTGCGAGAGTCCAGGCAAACCCGAGCGCCCCAGCTGCTTTCATCACCGCAGCATCATCCCCGGTGGCAATATCCGCCCATCCCTCGGGTGCCTCTCTATAACGCTGGTCAACAAAAAAAAAACATTTTTTTCTGGCCTGGACTTTTGCAGCTGTTTTAGACTAATTTCAGGGTGCTGATTCCAAATCTGATCTCAGATTTGCTCTATCACATCTCATTTTTATGCTATCGGCATACCCCATTTTCATTGATTTTACCCGAAATTAACTCTGTCACTTCTGATTGCAAGTTGTTGCGAGTCAGTGACTGCTTTAGTGTTAAAATATGGTGCTGTATTTTTAGGATAGTGTGTTTATATGTAGATATCCACATTTATTTCATATTTTTCTTCTGCAGTTTTTATTGAAAATGCAATATTTTATATCTCAAAAACCTGTGATAGACAAAAACTGATGTGGAATCAGCACCCCAAAATTACCTTGAAACCGTTGGAATACCTTATGCCAGAAAAAGTGTGTTGACCAGTGTATATAATTATTGTGGACCACCAGATGTCCAACCTCCGTCCACTTTTCTAGCGACGCGTTCCGTCCAAGCCGACTTGGCCTTCCGGGCTGTCTGAATTGGAATGTTTTGCCTGTTTCTCGCATCCGTGTGCTCCCCTCTCTCTCTCTCAATGTAGGCGTGCGCGATGACCACCACCACGACCACGTGACTTTTCTTTCGTGTTGTGCGCGGTGCTTTTAGCGCCACAGCGCGTGGATTTGTAGCGACTATTTTCATTTGTTTGCTGGTGACTGTGTATTTCATGTCGAAATCGCCTCCAGTGCTGTTGCTGCTGGCGGCAATAAAAGTCGTTTAAGAGTCTAAAGTCTCTTCTTGGTTCTTTCGGTGAAGTCACGTAGAATGGAAATAATAAAATAATAAAAATAAAACATAATAAAATAATTCTCACGACGTTTCGGCCACAACGCAAGCAGCCGTCCTCAGGTGGAGAACAGGTCTGTCGAGAAGACGGAGTCTGAATTTCAGAGAACAGGTCTGTCGAGAAGACAGTCTGAATTTCAGACTGTCTTCTCGACAGACCTGTTCTCCACCTGAGGACGGCTGCTTGCGTTGTGGCCGAAACGTCGTGAGAATTATTTAATTATGTTTTATTTGTATTATTTTATTATTTCCATTCTACGTGACTTTACCGAAAGAACCAAGAAGATTAATCCCTGCAGTCACGAAAGCTTAAAAAAAAAAGTCTAAAGTCTCTCAATGGTATCCAGGCACGAATCTCATCGTGACAGGTAACGGTGGGGGTAACTGGTAAAGGTGCCGCAGCCCTGCAAATGTTTTCGTTCAAGCCACCGCTTTGCGGAAGGGACAGCTTTGGAGATCGCCTCTCGAGGCAACTCCGGAGACCCCGCTCCTCTCGAAGGTGCTCTTCGCCCACGTGTTCTCATCCACGATGGCCAGACATTCTGGAAGGGGTGGGAAAACCCGCACATTGGTCCCGCGAAGCTTGCGAGCTGCCAATCGACGACCCAGTCAGCAGGCAACGTCGGAGGCAGCGTTGGCGGTTGCACGTACGTAGAACTTCTTTCGCACCGCACAATAGCCAACCGTGCTAATCGGAGGTGCGAAATGTTGGGTCAACGTTTGCCCAACGTCAACCAGCGTGCCGGGAGGAAGTGGGGATCACCCACACTTTACCCACGCCTGTCGGTCGACTGTGTTTTGCGGTTTGTTTCAACTGCCGTGCCCAGAGAGTTTGAATCAGCAGGCGTCGTCTGGATTTGCAAGTGCAGTGGAGATGATCACCGTTACACCAGCTGAGCACCCCCCCCCCCCCCAACCTTGACAATGTTGCATCTTTTGATTTCAAGCTTTCGTGACTGCAGGGATTCATATTCTTGGTTCTTTCGGTAAAGTCACGTAGAAGGGAAACAATAAAATAATAAAATATTAAACAATACAATTCTCACGACGTTTCGACTGCAACACAAGCAATCATCATCAGGTGTGAAAAACATGATGATTGCTTGTGTTGCAGTCGAAACGTCGTGAGAATTTCATTGTTTTATATTTTTTTTATATTGTATTGTTTCCCTTCTACGTGACTTTACCGAAAGAACCAAGAATATAATGTTGCATCTGTTGAAAAAAAGCTTCGTAGCTCATCAGATTCCTCCTGAAGTCTAAATGAAGATTTTGATTCGTCGCACTTTCCTCTCCAATCTATGTAGAATTTGTGTGCCATTTGCAGCAAGAGTAAAACAATCAAAACAAATACCATTGTTCAGGTTGTAGCCACCCACCCCGGAGTCGAATTCCCATTCAGGTTTAATCTCCGAGCGACATATAATAAGACACGCGGACCCGTGAACATGATTTACGAGTTAACTGCATTTAACAAATCAAAATGTTCTTACTCTCATTAGCGCCGGAGCACATTAAATCCATGATCACCGCGATGACATTTTGCCTAATGGCTGTGGCAAGCCAAGTCTGCCCTGGATTGGCACGTGTCTTTTCGTTCGCTGTAAACTTCCTCCCGCCGTCTCACGATTGGGTTGTCGTTATCATTTTTTGTTGTACTTTTTTTGAGATTTATAAAGCAGTGAGTTTTATTAGCGATGCAATGAATGCCATTACTTGCCCAGCCTGGGCTCATGACATAGAGCGATGCGAAATTGTTACTGTAAACAAAAATATATATATATTATGTTTCTCCAAATTGTATAACATGGTTGTTTGCTCGGCATGTGTGCACCGTATGTAGAACTTCTATCGCACCGTACGTAGTCAACCGCGCTAATCGGAGGTTCGGTGTGTATGTATGTATGTTGAACGGATTTAGCACCGTACGTATCCAACCGTGCTAATCAGAGGCGCGGGGGAAAGACAACAAATTTAACACAAAAAGCAGTTCTTAACAAATGAGTTTTTAACATAGATGATTTAAAAGTCCGTGGCTCCGGTGGTTTCAATAATATCGGGAGGAAGAGCTTTCCAGACGGGCACAGAAGCGCACCTGAAAGCGCCGCGCGATGCGGTGACCACCGCTTTTGTTCGATGGCGAGCAGCCAGAAGTCGCTGCTGCTGCTGCTGCGAGAATGAAAATAACATTTTGACGACCTCGGAATCCCTCGCAGGGTGGCGTGATCCAACACGCTAGCAGAGAATCGGCCCACGGAAGTGGATCGCACAGAGCTACATCCGAGATCCACTCAAGTGACACTCTGGCCCCCACATTTGAGGGCGGCACTTTCCAACCCACTCTGCATATGAGAGCGATGTTCGTCGCACGACAGCGAAGCGGATAGTTCACTTCTCGGGAGGGTGGTGGGGGAGCTGGAGTTTAGCGACGTTCAGCACCACATCAGATAGAATGGTGTGTGGGTTTTTTTTTCGATTTAAAGCTTTCGTAAAGACGGCTGCTTGCATTGTAGCCGAAACGTCGTGAGAATTATTTTATTTTATTATGTTTTATTTTATTACTTCCCTTCTACGTGACTTTACCGAAAGAACCAAGAAGGTGTGGGTTTTTGTTGCGCATTCATTGCTGACCTTGCTGAGACCAACAACTCACGAGATTTGAGGACCCGGCAGATCACAGCGCCTGAAAATCATGGGTTGTACCCAGGGCTATTGGAGACATCAAGAGCTCTGACCTGTAAGCAACGGGACCACCTCTAGAGAAGTGCGATGTCTAATTGACACGAACGAGTGGCTGATGTTGAAAGTCCCGCAAAAGGCTAACGTGGTCTGAACCACGTGTTTACACCCAAGGCAGCAGGCTAGGGCAAGTTGGAACGTAAAGTCACGTAAGGCAATGCAGTTACGTGTAATTACCCTGAACCGGATGAATAACGCTTTATTAGCTCAGGGCATGTCGACTGCAAAACCCCGAGTGGCTATGACAAATAATTTGGCAATCGGGGACCGGTGCAATAATTTATTAACTTAAACGCCCCGTACGTTTTTATTTTTGTTCTTGAACAACGTCACACCGACGGGGTTTTCTTTTTATTTGGTGTCAATTCAGTCATCGTTGCCGGCGAAGGTTTGAAAAAGAGAAACAACGGAGTCGTAAATAGTACCACAATTGGCCGGGGTTATCTCGCCGACGAACGAAACGTGCGGACGTTCCCATCGGAGCATTGCCGTGTTGTCAAAAGTTTCCCGTTTAAAGAGCTCTCGGGTTTTCTCTGGACCAATCTGCTCAGGAAGCGGAAAAAACATGAATAACATTGATCCTTCATCGCCCTCAGGCACGGCGGTGAAACAAACAAAAAAAAACACACAGTTTGTTACTGCTAATTAAATGGCAACGAAATGTAAAATATCCCTGAAGCATAAACATTCATACATTCTAACCGTGTTGTAATTAATTGGGGTGATTTGGGCAATGACTGCCTACATTGGTGTTAACGATGAATGTTTGAAAACATCGCTTTCCCTTTCAGCTACAGACGGCCGCAGAAGATTCGTGGCTGCGGCCGTCTGGAACGCTCTTCCTTCTGGAAGCCACTGGAGCTGTGCACTTTTAAATCTCGATTGAAAATAATTTATTTTCGCGTGTTTTAGTTTGCTGTCCTTCCCCCGCACCCCCGATTGGCACGGTTGACGACGTACGGTGCGAACGAAGTTCGAGATACGTACCACAGCCATACCCCGATTAACCTCTCCGCCTTTTTGTGTCGTTTCGCAAATTCGTCGTCACCTCGTTGCGTGCATCGCCCTCGACCCCACACCCACGTCGCTGACAGCGTCGTCGTCCGTCCTTTCTCGTTACCCGTCGCCTCTCAGCCTTCGCCTCCACCACCCACTGCTGCTACGACCACCCTGTTTAACGTCTTGGATTTACGTCGTTTCGATATACGGCGTCTGTATATGCAAAACAGGGAGCTGCCGTGGTGGTGTGACAATTGGCGAAACCCGAGTTGCGACCCAGAGATTTGCCAGTTCTATTCAATCTCCCGGCTCGTCACTCGGAATGACGGGGAGAGTTTCTTCAATCCCCTCTCAGCCACCCCCCTTTTCCCCATCACTTCTGTCCACCCAGCAACATAAATGGATTCGCCACAGGTAGTCGATCGGCAGATGGCGTGTGGTGGGGTAAAATGTGAGTATCTCTCCCCCCCCCCGCCCCACCTCTTCCTAAACGTCTGGGTATTTGTGGAAGAGTTTAAAAACATTCTCTCCCAGGGGCTCTCTCTTAGCTTCCTCCAGTGAGGGTTCTTCTGCCAGCAGTGGTGTGAGCAAGCAATTGGAGGGCTGCTCCCTGATGTGTCAACCTCTTCATGAAATGTTTAAACGTAAAAATGAAATATCTCAATCACGCTGCAATCGTTCCTCCTCTGAACAAAATGTTTGGGAAAAAACCTCACTTGAAGAATCGGGGACCTTGTTTAATCCTTAATCACGCGTGTTTTCAACTTGCTCACCCCACCAACTACACGAGCAGGCGATGTGGGTTTAGGAAAGGCTTCCCTCCCATCGTAAGGAAATCGCCTCGTGTGCAGGTGTGTGATGGATTGTTGCATCCCAGGTCCGTGAGGAATGGTGACATCCAGAGGAAGCCTCCTCGAAATGAGTCTAGAGACTCAGAGAGGCTTTTTTCTTTCTTGCTAAACACAAAAGCAATTATTATTCTACAGCAGCAGCACACTCAGATGTCTAAAATGCTTTGAATTATGCTGGGATTAAACTTGTGAGGCTCCCTTCCGAGTGATGTTCTTTTACACACCGCACCTCGGTATTCATTTAAGGTTGACTGAGTCGACCTAGGGGAGGTTTGCAGTGCTGGGAATTTTGGTGAATCCACGGCTTTCAACTTCTAGCTCCGGCTGGCTTAAAATATCTTTGAAACAGAATTTGACGACAAACGGAGCAGAGTTGTGGACATTGATAAAGGATGGAATTAGACTCTTAAAAATGCTCAAAGAAACATCAACGCATGCAAACTTGAAATGACATTGTCAGAAAAGAGGAATGTGTGGATTATGGCACGCATGCAAGTTAGGGACATCATAGCGCCTGCTAAGAAATTAAGTTGGCGTGGAGACACTCTAAAATGTAGTGGAATCACTCCTCTACACTTCGAGCAATGGACAAGCACTGCGTGGCTTTAAAGAGCAAGTTGAAGCACAATTTATTGAGCAACCGCTAATGCCAGGCTCTGCGTTCAACTCAACGAGTTATCACTGTCAGCTAAATAATACATCCCACACTTTCCTCTCTCGCATTTTCATCGCCGTACCTTTTTTTTATTTCAGAAAACCATTCGCACCCACGTTTTTTTTTGCACTCATTCCGCAGAATCAAGTCGGGCCTCAGGCCCACACCACCCCCTACTCTTCATTAGCCGTGAATAGCGTCGTTAAATATGACACCAAGGCAACTGCTGAGCTTTCCCAGCTGAAATGTCAATGTTTTGTTTCGATGCGAGAAAACCATTTGCAAGCGTACTGTATCAAACCCGAACATGTGAACGCCCGGAGACGTGGGTGCATGGTTGAAATCACACTGAGAGCTCGAAAGAGGCGCCATATGGATTCATTATGAATAGACATTGGAATTTCCGTAAGACGTCCAGTTGGGCAAAACAAAACGAATTGGGTTAATTATTTTCTCTTCGTGACATTAGCTCAAGACGGTCACCGCATCGCGCGCTTTCAGATGCGCATCTGTGGCCGTCTGGAACGCTCCTCCGATATTCGGAAGCCACTGGAGCTATGCACTTTTAAATCTCGATTGGAAACTAATTTCTTCAGAATTTTCTTTGTGTGCTTAGTTTGTTGTCCTTCCCCCCCCCCCCCCGCACCTCCGATTAGCACGGTTGACTACATACGGTGCAAAAGAAGTTCAACACGTACACAGCACAGGCCATATTGCAGTCATCTAAAACCGCGATCAAACCGCTCCTACGATGCAATCATCCTCCCAGCACCTGGCAAACGGCGCCGATTTCACTGCTCCGTCTTTCCCCTTAGATCACGTCGCCTTGAACGTGCTCCATCTCTTGTCTGCCGCTCCACCCTGAGAAAAAAAATGTTTTTCTAACTTAAACTTCTCACCCGGTTTCTTCATCGTTAGATAGCATTGCTACATGTAAGCTAGGCCCGATAAAAAAAATCTAGGAAAAAATATATTTAAACAAAAATTGGCAAACCGATTTCTTGTTTGATTCATTACATTTGCCAATGGTTTACGAACATCAAGCAAACGTTTATTCTTTTTCAGCTTGTAAAGTTCATCAACGTGTTCTTTGTGCGATAAGTAATGACAGTTTTCACGGGTAATTAGAGGGGTAGGCCCCAGGCCTAACTGGTTCTGCTGAACGAATCTAAACTTTGGTTAAATACAAAAAGCGGAGCAATGAAAAGGGAGGCATGTGCGGTCATGTTTTATTTAGCTGCCAGCGATAGCTCGGTTAGTCGAACGCCAAGCTTGGCATTAGTGGTTGCTAAATATATTCCGTTAAAAGTTGCTCTCTTAAGCCTGGCAGTGCTTGTTCGTTTCCAGAAGTTTCATGAGCGAGATCACCCACATTTCCAGCAGTTTGCACGAATAATCCGGCGACCATCCCATCGAGCAATGTGTCCTGTCCATGCCTCATTCATTTTCTTAACAGTCACTTCGATGTCTTTAACTTGTGCAACGCTCTCTAATCCACGTGTTCAACCTTTTAATGCACGTATTACAAGAGTGCATACCGCCCTCGCTTTCGTTGGGCAATTTCTTAACATTGTATTTCATTTTATTTGGCAATGTCCTTATTTCTCATCCATATGCCACAAGCAGTTGATATGCACGGCATGCTCAATTTCCCGCACCTCCGATTAGCACGGTTGGCTAGGTACGGCGCGAAAGAAGTTCTACATACGCACCGCACCTCAGACTACCACGGTTAGCTACACACGGTGGAAAAAAGTGCAACATACATACGGCCAATTGACCTGTTTGTAATTGTACAATGCTCCTGTGGTAGAAATGGTTAGCACCGCTGGACTTGCCATCTCGAGGTCACGGGGTTCAACCTCCTGGCGAGGCAGTAGAGTAAAAAGGGCACACTTCTTGAACCTGCCCTCCGTCCACATGGCGGTTTAAATGGGTGTATTGAAAAAGGTGTATTGAAAAATGTTGATACTGCTACTGATGCTCCTGCTGTTATGGAGTGACTCATGCAGCCAGCTATGGCTGCAAAGTTCGGTCGTACATGTTTTTTATATATATATCGTTTATTGTTAAATTTGAATCACAGTTCCTATGATCATTGTTGCATTGTTTTAATAGCTTTATTTTGGTAATTTTGAAAACGTTTTGGTTAAGCCATGTTTGTTTGTTGTAGTACAGAGTTAGCCTGATAACTTTTATCTAAATTGTCTTATGGTTGTTATTGTTTGACTTGCATTCCACTGGGATTTTTGCACACAGCGTTGAAACGCGGTGTTTTTTTCTGGAAGACTTTTGCTGTTTTTTTCCTGGATTTTTCTGTTTGCGTGTAGTCACTTTAAGATGTTTCTTGTTCATGTTTATGTTTGTTGCGGTTGCACCCGAGTCAACAGCCGCATGGCTCACAGGGTTATACCTAACAAATGACACTGAAACCACAGTTAGTCCATTGGTAGGATGCGTGCGGTGGGTCAAAGTGTAGTTACCTCCACCTCTTCCAAGACATCTGGTCAGTGTGGAAGAGCCGTAGAATTCTCTCCAGTGGAGCTCCTAGTGCCAGCAGTGACGCGAGCAGGCAATTGCGTGGCTGCACCTTTCCCTCCGAAATTGTATAAATCCGCTGAAGCAGCAAATTATACATTGATTTCGAAACCCTACCGACGACTGCAGATTCGCTATTAAACGGAGAATAATCTCGAGCGATGGGTCGCATTATTGACCTTGGCAGGCGCTGTTTTAAAAGAACCCCGCGATACGTAAACACGCCTCCTGAAAGAGCAATCCAGTTTGAAACAAAACAAAAAAACGGGGGGCGGGGGGGGGGGTCGTGTTGATTCTAATCGAACAGAACGACTCCGAGTTTTTTGGGGTTTTTTTTTTATATAAGCCCCTCATTTTCCGCCGGAGCGTAATGCATCCCGAACCGACGGAGATCCGTTATGCTGGGGGGGGGGGGGGGGGGGTGGGCGGAGTGCAGATTAAATTCTCTCCAGCGTAAAAAAAGAAAAAGGAATTATGGGTAAAAATGTCACCACGCTCTGCGGTCGTATTGCAGTGGCGTGGATAAATGGTCTCTGGTCTCTTATTTTATTTTGGGGAAAAGCCAAAATAAATTGCTTTGATCAATCTGATTCTCTCCCGCTCCGCTCCAGGCTGACCCCTTTAATTCGGTCGTGTCAATTCCTGCCACTTGGCGTCACGACTGATGCGTGTGCACTGAAGCCTTATCCCATCTGGCTTTTGCCGATCTCACAGCGAGGGGGGCGTACGTGGGCGGGAGGGTGGGTGGTGGACGGAGATGGTTTTGCCGCCGTCTCTGATACAAAAAGAAAAAGATAAATCCACCAACAAATCATACATAGAAGGAAGGATATCTCACAATACCGGAGGAGGGGAGAATTAAATGCAAATGTGTTACATCGAGTTTATTTTAAAAGGTACAGGTGCAGCTCCGCAATTGCTCGCTCACCCTACTGCCGGCAGAAAGCCCTTCACTAGAGGGAGCTATGAAGAGACCATTTAGGAGGCATTCATTGGCCTACTATTTACACGGTGATGAGACATGTTGGAAGAGGAGGGAGCACCCACACTTTACCCCACCGCACACGACCGACCTACCAACGACTGTGGTGGAAAAAAAATACTGCTGGGAAGGTGGCGGGGGGTCGGCGGGGAGTGGGGGGGGGCGAGGGGAGTGAGGGAGGGGGCGAGGGGGGTGTACAAAAAGAGTTGTTCCAACAGCAGCACCGGGAGATGGAATCGACCCCGGTGACCTTTGGGATCGCAAGTTGAGTGTGCCGACCGTTACAGCTTCCGTTGAGGTGGTGTGGTGTATTATCAATTCTGTCACAACGAAACAAAAATGACAACAACAACAAACCCCCACATGATACGCCACTTCCGTTCAATTATTATCTGTGGCCAGCTCGCTTCTGAAAAAGAAGCTAATAGCTCAGTGGACTTTAACTGGTAAAATAAAAATAAAAATGGTGATTTGCTTACCTTTTCTACACTTTGCACTCCTGTTGTATTTGTTGTTTTGTTTGTTGTTGTTGTTGTAACGTTCTGACTCACCCCTACTGGACATCCGTAAGAACAACAGCTTTACAGCTCATCGGATTTCTCCAGTATAAAATACAGATTCTGATTGTGATGCCCCCGAGAAGACTTACACATTTCCCAGCGAACTGCTCGACTCTGGTAAAAGAGAAAAGAAAAAACCACAGGACAGGTGGCAGCCCCAGGTGAGGGGTTAGGGGCTAGGGGTGCTTGAAAAGTCATCGGATCACAGAGGCTCGGGTGAGTTAGATCACGTAAAACAATTAATGTGTCGCTAAACCCGCCACCACCTGACACAGCCAATTAGTCAAGTTTTGTCACGAAAACTAAATGTGCCAATTAGTTAGCACACCGGTGTGTTGCAAATGTTGTGAGTTTACTCTCTAACACACAGGTGTGCTAAACTCGTAACTAAATCGCATGTTTTATGTTCCATGACAAACCTTACTAATTGGCTGCGTCGGGTGGTGGAGGATTTTACGACGCATTTATACTGACGCGATCTCACCCCGAATAAAAAAAAAATAAACCACTATTATGGAGTGAAGAGGAGGAGAGAGAGAGAGGGCGGTCGGAAGCCATCTCAGTGAGCGACGGATGAAAAATAACGACAGCTAAAAAGACCGCCCCAGTGGCGTCAGATGATTATCAGCAGATTACATTTAGTGCTGCCGAGGGACGCGCAAGGTGTAAACAACGATTAGAACCTTTCACGAAAACAGCGCCCCTCTGCTACGTTGTCGATTTCATTAAAACAAAAAAAATAAGGAAGGATTTGCATTTACACGCCCGCTAAAAATAAACGGCGACCTCGCTTCGCCCGCTTTAAACGCGCTCGACTGCTTCCACTTCGCTCTCCGCAACGCGCCGCCCCGTTACGCACGGCTGGGCTGAAAGTCCGAGGCAGTCAACCCCTCCCTCGCCTCTGTTTTTTGAATAGTAGCCAAAAAAATAAGGCGCAAACGATCGCATTAAACCAATCGTTTATCTGCCCGAATTTATTTGTGTTTTTTTTTTATCGGGATGTGTGTGTGTGTCGTTCGGCACGATGGCATGACGAATGCAATTCAGTTCCCCAAGAAACTCCCGGCACGTGGAGCGAAACGTCGGACATCGTGTCGAACAGCACGCGGTACAGCAGCATTGCAATGCTATATTCTGGCACTGTGTATAAATAAGGGAACGTACCATTTATAGAAAGTGTTTGCAGTCCGGTATATATATGCTCGTAATACACACGGTGATTTCTAGACAGCGCAAAGCGCGATTATGATTATTGTGGTTGGCTACGCACGATGCGAAAGAAGTTGAACGTATATGCATCATGACAATTTGGAGGGCTGTTGCCTATACCAGCTGGCAGCTCACCAGCATTGACAAGCCTGAATGCCGATGAGATACTGTGTGTGATAAATAACAATAGGTTTTACCCTTTCCGGAAAATAAACAGGTGTTCAAACACCAAATGGATATCTTTTGAATGGAATAAATTCTGCATTAAACTTCTGCATTAAACACACGGGCACGCGGTGAACAAAGATGCTCTGATATACAGTGAGGGAAAACAGGTATTTGATCCCCTGCTGATTTTGTACGTTTGCCCACTGACAAATAAAGGATCAGTCTATACGTTTAATGGTAGGTTTATTTGAACAGTGAGAGACAGAATAACAACAACAAAATCCAGAAAAACGCATGTCAAAAATGTTATAAATTGATTTGCATTTTAATGAGGAAAATAAGTATTTGACCCCTCTGCAAAACATGGCTTAGTACTTTGTGGCAAAACCCTTGTTGGCAATCACAGAGGTCAGACGTTTCTTGTAGTTGGCCACCAGGTTTGCACACATCTCAGGAGTGATTTTGTCCCACTCCTCTTTGCAGATCTTCTCCAAGTCATTAAGGTTTCGAGGCTGACGTTTGGCAACTCGAACCTTCAGCTCCCTCCACAGATTTTCTATGGGATTAAGGTCTGGAGACTGGCTAGGTCACTCCAGGACCTTAATGTGCTTCTTCTTGAGCCACTCCTTTGTTGCCTCGGCCGTGTGTTTTGGGTCATTGTCATGCTGGAATACCCATCCACGACCCATTTTCAATGCCCTGGCTGAGGGAAGGAGGTTCTCACCCAAAATTTGACGGTACATGGCCCCGTCCATCATCCCGTGAAGTTGTCCTGTCCCCTTAGCAGAAAAACACCCCCAAAGCATAATGTTTCCACCTCCATGTTTGACGGTGGGGATGGTGTTCTTGGGGTCATAGGCAGCATTCCTCCTCCTCCAAACACGGCGAGTTGAGTTGATGCCAAAGAGCTCCATTTTGGTCTCATCTGACCACAACACTTTCACCCAGTTGTCCTCTGAATAATTCAGATGTTCATTGGCAAACTTCAGACGGGCATGTATACGTGCTTTCTTGAGCAGGGGGACCTTGCGGGCGCTGCAGGATTTCAGTCCTTCACGGCGTAGTGTGTTACCAACTGTTTTCTTGGTGACTATGGTCCCAGCTGCCTTGAGATCACTGACAAGATCCTCCCGTGTAGTTCTGGGCTGATTCCTCACCGTTCTCATGATCACTGCAACTCCACGAGGTGAGATCTTGCATGGAGCCCCAGGCCGAGGGAGATTGACAGTTATTTTGTGTTTCTTCCATTTGTGAATAATCGCACCAACTGTTGTCACCTTCTCACTAAGCTGCTTGGCGATGGTCTTGTAGCCCATTCCAGCCTTGTGTAGGTCTGCAATCTTGTTCCTGACATCCTTGGAGATCTCTTTTGACTTGGCCATGGTGGAGAGTTTGGAATCTGATTGATTGATTGCTTCTGTGAACAGGTGTCTTTCATACAGTAACAAGCTGAGATTAGGAGCACTCCCTTTAAGAGTGTGCTCCTAATCTCAGCTCGTTACCTGTATAAAAGACACCTGGGAGCCAGAAATCTTTCTGATTGAGAGGGGGTCAAATACTTATTTCCCTCATTAAAATGTAAATCAATTTATAACATTTTTGACATGCGTTTTTCTGGATTTTGTTGTTGTTATTCTGTCTCTCACTGTTCAAATAAACCTACCATTAAAATTATAGACTGACCATTTCTTCGTCAGTGGGCAAACGTACAAAATCAGCAGGGGATCAAATACTTTTTCCCTCACTGTACGCATTACCTTTGAAACTGAGTGGCCTACACCAGAGACAGCCAGCCTTCTTTAGGGCCGAGTCTCACCAGTGTGAGACCAGAAGAACAACGCCAAAAGGCGAACAGCACGAAGACAATGCACGTACAGTATCAGAGCATGTATAGCTCGCAGTGAGCGGCTCTACCAAGAGAGACTGTGTGTCAAGTGTTGAAACCGGTTCAGAGGTTTGCACGCGTTGAGCCAGTCCTGCTGAAACGACGCACGTCTCTCGACGTCCACGTGGCCGAGGGGGGATTGTGTCTCAAACATTTTAACTTTACTACATCCCTTTCATTTACGTGGAGAGACGTAGATCTGTGGAGGAGACGCTTTTGTCTGCTTCAATGCTGCGGCCGTACCGTTGGTTCTCCCATCACGCCTTGCGTGTCACGTGACGTCGCAGCACTGCGTGTGCTTAACGCACAGAGCCGAATTGGTCGTAGTAGGCCAACAAGTGAAGAGTGGAAATTGTGGCTATTCGCAGGTGATTGGATGGGGAGGGGGCTCAGGAACGATTCATATGTCACTCGTGATCCTGATTATTCAAAGCCACGAATGTTAGTCGTGGCTATGAATAATCAGGATCACAATCTTCATTTATGCTGGAGGAGGAATCCGATTAGCTATAAAGCTCTTTTTCACAAACGTTCAGTCGGAGCACGTTGCCAAAAAGTTACAAAAAGTACAACTCAGGGCACCACTCGTCCACGGATTCACCATGAAATAAAATTATAACGATCTGTAATCTTATTGTAAAAAAACAAAAGTTTACTTTCATTACGAATATTGCTCGAGCTTGTTATCACCTCTTGGGACGCAGACAGTGAAAGGGGAATCGGTGACCAATTTACAGCAAACGGAAGCTAAGATACGGGGCTCGTGATAGATGGCTTAACCTACAAAAATACAGCGCATTATAATTCCTATGCTTCCTTTACTTAGGCTAGAATGAGCCTCAAGACCCCGGTTCAGGAGGGTCCAGCCAAGTTTTCGCAGTAGGGGGGTGACGTTGCTAGACGTCTAATCCCAACTGAATAACTTGCAGGTATTTTTTGTTCGTTCGCATTGGGATGTTTGTCACCAACATGCGTTACATTGCATGGAGTGCGCGTGTGTGTGTGTGTTTTTTTTTATCTACAGAAGGAAACCCGGAGAACCTGGAGGAAACTCACGGGGAACAGTGGGAGGCTGAACATGCAAACTCAACACAGAAAGTTCACCAAGTTCAGGGTTCGAACCCAGGCCCTTCTCCATTTGCGAGAGCACGAGTGATAACCACTGCGCCAAGATAGTTCGGACTTGTTTGCGGCGACCGAGGCTCAGAGGCTACAAAAGGAAATGACGAGAGGTGAAGTTAAAGGTTGGAAAATTGGAAGGATGAAATGGACGGTCAACATCAAAGGCCGGCACCGGCCTGAGGCAGCAGAAGATTGCCTCATGGAATGAAAGAAAAATGTGGAAAACTTTCGGCTGCCATTTGGTTCCGATGACTCACGTAAGACTGACTGAACCCCTTAAAATTGGTTTATATAGTCATTGTCACACAGCACTTTTCATCTTTTTTTTTAAACGGTGCTCTGGTTATATTGCGATGGTGCGTGTGTGTGGGGAGACAAAGGCGGCCGGGCGTGGTGTTGGCCACCCATCCCCTCGTGTGCCGTGGAGGCCTTCATAGGTGCTCGCTAACAGCAATTGCCCCAACAGTCCGTTCAGGCTATACGGGGGATCTTTTGTCTTTGCGTCGGGAGCACGTTAGCAATGTATCCACAGTGGTCAGTGCAGTCTTACTCCGACCTGAGTTTGATTCCCGCTCACGTCCAACATCAATGACGAATATCCGTATAGGTCCTGAACGTCCCCCTCGGTTGACTTGGAGGCATATCAGGAAGGTCCTATGTTGGTTTTCACGTGAAGACATTTCCAGTCAATTATTGAGTGTCCACGCACGTGGGGTGAAACCGGAGCGGCCGGAGAAAGCCCACGCGTGCGATGGGGCAACGCTCGATATCCCCATACAGATGGGACATCTGGCATCGGTTCACGATTCCGCCCTCTGCTGGCACGTCTCAGGGTATGCCAACTCATTGACGCCCAACCCAGAAACGGGAGTTTCGCAACATTTGCACGCGTGTACGTTGAGCTTCTTTCGCGCCGTGCGTAGCCAACCATGCTCATCGCGAGGTGCGGGGCGGATGGGGATAACAAACTAAACACAAAGAGCGGTTCTAAAGAAATGCGTTTTTCAATTGAGATTTAAACGTACGTAGCAACAGTGGCTCCCTCACATCGGAGGGAGGAGCGTTCCAGACGGCCGCAGAGAGCGCATCTGAAGGGCGTAGCGCAATGCGGCCACCGCTGCTGCCTGCAAAGTGCTCTAATACGGGCCACGTGCAGCAAGCACGGCCGCCAACAACAAAGGCGGCCGGGCACGGTGTTAGCCAGCAACACCCATCGCCCAGCGCGCCGTGCCGACATTCACAGGCGTTCGCCGGACAGCAACACCTCGCCCCAACATTAAGGGGATCTTTGTCGATTATTTTTTTCTCGCACTACTTGCCTCCCTCCCCCCCTCTTCCCACCAGCAACCCGTGTAGGCTGCACAGGGGACCTTTGTCTGTGTGTCTCACAAGGGTCAGAAGATGAAGGGAGGCAGAGCCCAAATGGGAACGTAATAGCGCTGCCACGCGCAGACGGGACCATGCGGAGCGATTGGCAGCGCGGCTGGGAGAGGCCGCTGGTTGTGATTACGGGGGGAGACGAGGGATGAGGAGGAGGAGGAGACTTCATGTTGGGGTCGGGTTTGGAACATCAATTCCGTTTCAATGGCGAGAAGCAGAGTGCCGCGTTGGGAGGGGCGGGTTCGACACGCGTATATCGGAACGTGGCGCGCGGTATTTATTCATCGTTCATTTATAACACGGAACAATGAAAGTGCTCGAAAAATGTGCGAGGTGGGGGGAAGGTTGCGTTTGTTGGGAGCGCCTCGCCCGAAGCGCCCCTGTTTTGCGCGGCGACTCTTGACGAACGGGGGTAAATCGTTCGTTGATTTGTCGTTTGATTTTTTTTTAATCCCCACGAGACGGATGAGTGTCACCCGTTACCCACTGCCCGTCTTGTAGCGCTGGTGAAAAAAATAACGGATAAAATAAACACACCGCAAGATATGCGGGAAGCGACACGGGCTCTCGTGCGATCCATCAGGAAGTCGTGCGCAATGATGGGAGGCAAAACTGGAAAGAAAAAACACGTCTCCTCCGGGCGTTTAAGGACGGCACGGAAGAAACGGGTGGAAACCTGCTTCCAGGAAGGCGAGCGATTCCTTGGATGAGCGATCCCTTGGATGAGCGAGCACTTGGATGAGCGAGCGCTTGGATGAGCGGGCGGTTGGATGAGCGAGTGGTTGGATGAGCGAGCGGTTGGATGAGCGAGCGGTTGTATGCGTGAGCGGTTGGATGAGCGAGCGGTTGGATGAGCGAGTGGTTGTATGCGTGAGTGGTTGGATGAGCGAGTGGTTGGATGAGCGAGCGGTTGGATGAGCGAGCGGTTGGATGAGCGAGTGGTTGGATGAGCGAGCGGTTGGATGAGCGAGCGGTTGGATGAGCGAGCGGTTGGATGAGCGAGCGGTTGGATGAGCGAGCGGTTGGATGAGCGAGCGGTTGGATGAGCGAGCGGTTGGATGAGCGAGCGGTTGGATGAGCGAGCGGTTGGATGAGCGAGCGGTTGGATGAGCGAGCGGTTGTATGCATGAGCGGTTGGATGAGCGAGTGGTTGGATGAGCGAGCGGTTGTATGCGTGAGCGGTTGGATGAGCGAGTGGTTGGATGAGCGAGCGGTTGGATGAGCGAGCGGTTGGATGAGCGAGTGGTTGGATGAGCGAGCGGTTGGATGAGCGAGCGGTTGGATGAGCGAGCGGTTGTATGCGTGAGCGGTTGGATGAGCGAGTGGTTGGATGAGCGAGCGGTTGGATGAGCGAGCGGTTGGATGAGCGAGTGGTTGGATGAGCGAGCGGTTGGATGAGCGAGTGGTTGGATGAGCGAGTGGTTGGATGAGCGAGCGGTTGGATGAGCGAGCGGTTGGATGAGCGAGCGGTTGGATGAGCGAGCGGTTGGATGAGCGAGCGGTTGGATGAGCGAGCGGTTGGATGAGCGAGCGGTTGGATGAGCGAGCGCTTGGATGAGCGAGCGGTTGGATGAGCGAGCGGTTGGATGAGCGAGCACTTGGATGAGCGAGCGGTTGGATGAGCGATTCCTTGGATGAGCGAGCAGTTAGATGAGCGAGCGGTTGGATGAGCGAGCGCTTGGATGAGCGAGCGCTTGGATGAGCAAGCAGTTAGATGAGCGAGCGGTTGGATGAGCGAGCGCTTGCATGAGCGAGCGGTTGGATGAGCGAGCTGTTGGATGAGCGAGCGGTTGGATGAGGGAGCGGTTGGATGACCGAGTGGTTGGATGACCGAGCGGTTGGATGAGCGAGTGGTTGGATGAGCGAGCGCTTGGATGAGCGAGTGGTTGGATGAGCGAGCGGTTGGATGAGCGAGCGGTTGGATGAGCAAGCAGTTGGATGAGCGAGCGGTTGGATGAGCGAGCGCTTGCATGAGCGAGCGGTTGGATGAGCGAGCTGTTGGATGAGCGAGCGGTTGGATGAGGGAGCGGTTGGATGACCGAGTGGTTGGATGACCGAGCGGTTGGATGAGCGAGTGGTTGGATGAGCGAGCGCTTGGATGAGCGATCCCTTGGAGGAGCGAGCGGTTGGATGAGCGAGCGGTTGGATGAGCGAGTGGTTGGATGAGCGAGCGGTTGGATGAGCGAGCGGTTGGATGAGCGAGTGGTTGGATGAGCAAGCGGTTGGATGAGCGAGCGGTTGGATGAGCGAGCGCTTGGATGAGCGAGTGGTTGGATGAGCGAGCGCTTGGATGAGCGATCCCTTGGAGGAGCGAGCGGTTGGATGAGCGAGCGGTTGGATGAGCGAGCGGTTGGATGAGCGAGCGGTTGGATGAGCGAGCGGTTGGATGAGCGAGCGCTTGGATGAGCGAGCGGTTGGATGAGCGAGCGGTTGGATGAGCGAGCGGTTGGATGAGCGAGCGGTTGGATGAGCGAGCGGTTGGATGAGCGAGCCGTTGGATGAGCGAGTGGTTGGATGAGCGAGCGGTTGGATGAGCGAGCGGTTGGATGAGCGAGCGGTTGGATGAGCGAGCGGTTGGATGAGCGAGCGGTTGGATGAGCGAGCGGTTGTATGCATGAGCGGTTGGATGAGCGAGCGGTTGTATGCGTGAGCGGTTGGATGAGCGAGTGGTTGGATGAGCGAGCGGTTGGATGAGCGAGCGGTTGGATGAGCGAGTGGTTGGATGAGCGAGCGGTTGGATGAGCGAGCGGTTGGATGAGCGAGCGGTTGTATGCGTGAGCGGTTGGATGAGCGAGTGGTTGGATGAGCGAGCGGTTGGATGAGCGAGCGGTTGGATGAGCGAGTGGTTGGATGAGCGAGCGGTTGGATGAGCGAGTGGTTGGATGAGCGAGTGGTTGGATGAGCGAGCGGTTGGATGAGCGAGCGGTTGGATGAGCGAGCGGTTGGATGAGCGAGCGGTTGGATGAGCGAGCGGTTGGATGAGCGAGCGGTTGGATGAGCGAGCGGTTGGATGAGCGAGCGCTTGGATGAGCGAGCGGTTGGATGAGCGAGCGGTTGGATGAGCGAACACTTGGATGAGCGAGCGGTTGGATGAGCGATTCCTTGGATGAGCGAGCAGTTAGATGAGCGAGCGGTTGGATGAGCGAGCGCTTGGATGAGCGAGCGCTTGGATGAGCAAGCAGTTAGATGAGCGAGCGGTTGGATGAGCGAGCGCTTGCATGAGCGAGCGGTTGGATGAGCGAGCTGTTGGATGAGCGAGCGGTTGGATGAGGGAGCGGTTGGATGACCGAGTGGTTGGATGACCGAGCGGTTGGATGAGCGAGTGGTTGGATGAGCGAGCGCTTGGATGAGCGAGTGGTTGGATGAGCGAGCGGTTGGATGAGCGAGCGGTTGGATGAGCAAGCAGTTGGATGAGCGAGCGGTTGGATGAGCGAGCGCTTGCATGAGCGAGCGGTTGGATGAGCGAGCTGTTGGATGAGCGAGCGGTTGGATGAGGGAGCGGTTGGATGACCGAGTGGTTGGATGACCGAGCGGTTGGATGAGCGAGTGGTTGGATGAGCGAGCGCTTGGATGAGCGATCCCTTGGAGGAGCGAGCGGTTGGATGAGCGAGCGGTTGGATGAGCGAGTGGTTGGATGAGCGAGCGGTTGGATGAGCGAGCGGTTGGATGAGCGAGTGGTTGGATGAGCAAGCGGTTGGATGAGCGAGCGGTTGGATGAGCGAGCGCTTGGATGAGCGAGTGGTTGGATGAGCGAGCGCTTGGATGAGCGATCCCTTGGAGGAGCGAGCGGTTGGATGAGCGAGCGGTTGGATGAGCGAGCGGTTGGATGAGCGAGCGGTTGGATGAGCGAGCGCTTGGATGAGCGATCCCTTGGATGAGCGAGTGGTTGGATGAGCGAGTTGTTGTATGCGTGAGTGGTTGGATGAGCGATCCCTTGGATGAGCGAGCGATTGGATGAGCGAGCGCTTGGATGAGCGAGCGCTTGGATGAGCGAGCGCTTGGATGAGCGAGCGCTTGGATGAGCGAGCGCTTGGATGAGCGAGCAAGCGAGCGCGTTCGAGCGGCGACATGGCAACATCGGCTGGCCTCTCCACATGTAGAATCGACACGCGTTATTTACATTATTTTGGCTGCTGCCAATGCCCCCGTTACAAGGCCACTTGATGGGGCTACCATTGGTGGGCAGGTCGCTTCTGAAAAAAGGGCTAATAGCTTCGTGGGCTTTACCTGGTATGATAACAAAAATATCTATATATGTATATATACATATTCTTGGTTCTTTCGGTAAAGTCACGTAGAAGGGAAATAATACAATAATATACATATTAAACAATAAAAATTCTCACGACGTTTCGACTGCAACACAAGCAATCATCATCAGGTGTGAAATAAATAAAAAAAGAATATGAATCCCTGCAGTCACGAAAGCTTTAAATCAAAATGTATATATACATTTAGTTTTATTCTTGAATTTTTTTAAGTGATTAGTTTACCTTCCCTATACTTTGCACTCCTATCGTGTTTTTGTAGTGTTTGTTGTTGTGGCGTTCTGACCCGCCCCTGTATTGGACATCTGTGAAAAATAACTTTATAGCTCATCGGATTCCTCCAGCATAAATACATATTCTGATAAACCCCCCACCTCCCACCCCTTCACCCCCAAGCTTCTCAGTGTGTGACGGTGAAAGCGGGAGATTGGGCCCAGGGCTGGTTCAGATATCGCTAGCCACCGCTGTTATATATTTATTTGGCTGCTTCTGTCATCTGGAACTCTCTCCAGCTCCACATACGAAGCATTCAAAGTCCCTCTACCTTCAGGATTCAGCTAAAATTATTCAAACTATTTTCTTTTTTATTTACCAGGTAAGGCCCAGTGAGCTATGTGGCTCTTTTTCAGAAGCGACCTGGCTACAAATGATAGCTCAACGAAGTGGCTTATCATGTGGAGATTTATAGCAGCCAAACACTCAAAACGCATGTTGATTCTAAATATGGAGGAGAAAACCGAAGGACCCTGAGAAATATCGACGTGACCACGGGGAGAGAGACACATGCAAGCTCAAGATATACAGGGAGTCAGAGTCGGGATCGAACCCACGCCCTCCAGCATACCTGGCGAGGTAGTTAACATCGGCGCCCCACGATCCAACAACGGTTTGTCCATTTCGCTAAATGTTTCTGCATTATAAATTGCTTTACGATTATTATTAACTTTGTACATTGAGATTTTGTGGGTTATATTTTAGTTTTTTTTCCATTCCCCGGGATACCCTTGAAACTAAATACACGTTAAGTGTCGTTATCTCCTCGTTAAAGCATCAATAGGAGAGATGATAGGGTAGGAGACTTTATCAGTTGGGAAATAGATTTGTTCAGAACTATGACACTCCACTAAATAATGACAGCGTAAAAAACACATGCACTTTTAGGATAAAGACGGTCCTTGAAATTCAAAATACAAATGTAACCAGTGATATAGACTTCATGGGATAGCAAAAAAAAAATGCTAATACCATAGTGTGATTTTTTTCCCCCCTTCCCTGACATTTACTCTTAATTGTCTCGCTATCTCCTTATTTTTCCCAGCCTCGGAAATACTTTTTCGACATGAAAAAGCCTCGTCCTCACAATCTGCGGGAGTTCTTTAACATCGCGCTGGGGTTAACAATAATTGTATTCTTCCTTTTTTTTAAACCCATAAAGGGGAGCCAATAAAAGAATCGCATCTCATCACCCTTATCTTTATATACCAGCTGTATATATTTTTTCTTTTGTTACCGTGGAAATTTATAACACCTTTAAAAGACGCACGCGCCAACAGTCCATTGTACCGGCCTTAGGAGTGGAAGAGACAAAGTAAAAAAGAAGTTTAATTTCCGCTGGTTTTCGCTTGATTTTTTTTCCACCAACCAGCACTGCACTACATGGTAGGATTATTTTATCATTATTATTGTTAAAATAATCCCCACAATTTTATCTCGATTGTGCCATCGACCATAGCGTCACAAGACGCGATGGTCGCTGGCACACGTGACGTCTGATCTACCCATTAGAGGGCAGCACTTTCACACTCGCTGACGTTCATTGCATGACATTATTACTCTTCAGAAATGACCTTTAGCCAAATGAAGTGCAGAAACTAGTTTAAAGTGATGGGGTGTGTTTTCTTCCCATCCCCTTTCGTAGTCAACGGTAACGCAGGCAGGATCCACTTGAAGATTCGGTTCTATCGCGGGCGACGGCTGCTGCTGCTGCTGCCCGGAATCGAACCCAAATGATCTACGCAGTGGCCAGCTCAGCGCTCTTACCTCGCCGCCACAGCGTGCAACCTTGAGCGCCTTTTGGCAGACTTGAAAGCAAAGCGGCTGCTCAAGGGACCGGGACGAAAGCCGAACGTCGGCTGGCCACTGCTGGCACCGTTTCAGAGGGCATCATTCACGGTGCCCGGAATGCCACCTGGCCCGCCCCCAGGCGGAATTTCGTGAGCGAAGAAGCCGACTGAAAATCCGCGCGGGTCTCACGCCTCGCCTTTGATCGCCGCTCAGCTCCGACCCCCCCCCAATCCAATCCCCACCCACCAACCCCCAAACCAAAGCCGGCCGCTGGCGCGTGAGTGACTTATTGAGAAGTGGGGGGTGGGGGAGAAACGGCACTCGGTAAAAAAAAAACGTCCGCTCAGTTTTTTTGGTTTTACACGTTGGCGATCATGGCACCGTGAAATAAATATAAACAACAACATACTCTTAGGTTTTTTCGGTAAAGTCCCATAGGTCAAAAATAAAAAATAAATAATAATACAAAATAATAGAAAAAATAATAGAAATAAAATAATAAATCACGGCGTTTCGGAGGCAACACAAGCTTCCGTCTTCAGGTGGAACCGTAACAGCACAATTGCTGCCTCAAGTAAAGAGAAGTCCCAAGAGACCCGACCTTGTATACTGGTTAAGGGGGGAGGACAACGAATGAGTAAATGTGTCTATAAATCCGCACAACTTCACTGGGTGTTGTTTCCACCGTAGCGATCGCAAAGTGTCCCGCGTGTCGTGAACTATAACTCCCCGTCGTCGTCCCCCAACTTGACAACGAGACGCCGTCTAAATTTCGATTTAAAGCTTTCGTGACTGCAGGGATTCATCTTCTTGGTTCTTTCGGTAAAGTCATCACGTAGAAGGGAAATAATAAAATAATAAAAATAAAACATAATAAAATAATTCTCACGACGTTTCGGCCACAACGCAAGCAGCCGTTCTCAGGTGGAGAACAGGTCTGTCTTCAGACGCTGTCTTTCCGACAGACCTGTTCTTCACCTGAGGACAGTTGCTGCTTGCGTTGTGGCCGAAACGTCGTGAGAATAATTTTATAATGTTATATTTTTATTATTTTATTATTTACCTTCTACGTGACTTTACCGAAAGAACCAAGAAGATGAGACGCCGTCTCTTTGCCCTTTCGCGCTGCTTTGCCAATCCGCTGCTGGATGAAGGCCAGCCCCTGTCAACCTTCATTGTTCAGTGCCTCCGAGACTCTGTCTCCTCCTCCTCCTCCCTCACTCTGCTGAAGGCCGTTCACAAATAATCCGGGTCCACACGTTGCTGCTTAACCTTCGGGAAAATGAAACCGTTGTAATTTTTCGTTTTGTCTTTGAAAACACACCGAGTCGGCGTTCGCCGTATTGCGTGAGCTTTTAAAATTGACGTGAAAACTTTCTTAGACGTAATGGTGAACGCCAGAGGTTTGTTAATGCCCTGCTAGAGGAAGCCCACCCCACCTTCTCGCCCCCCCCCCCAGTCCCGCCCCCCCCGTCTCCCCCCCCCCGTCTCCCCCCCCACCCCGTCTCGTCCCCCCTCCCCGTCTCCTCCCCCCACCCCGTCTCGTCCCCCCCCCCGTCTCCTACCCCCCGTCTCCTCCCCCCCCCCGTCTCCTCCCCCCCCCCCCGTCTCCTCCCCCCTCCCCGTCTCCTCCCCCCACCCCGTCTCGTCCCCCCCCCGTCTCCTACCCCCCGTCTCCTCCCCCCCCCCCCGTCTCCCCCCCCCCGTCTCCTCCCCCCCCGTCTCCTCCCCCCCCGTCTCCTCCCCCCCCCCCCGTCTCCTCCCCCCCCCCGTCTCCTCCCCCCCCCGTCTCCTCCCCCCCCCCGTCTCCTCCCCCCCCGTCTCCTCCCCCCCCCGTCTCCTCCCCACCCCCGTCTCCACCCCCCCCCGTCTCCTCCCCCCCCCCCGTCTCCTCCCCCCCCCGTCTCCTCCCCCCCCCGTCTCCTCCCCCCCCCGTCTCCTCCCCCCCCCCGTCTCCACCCCCCCCGTCTCCTCCCCCCCCCGTCTCCTCCCCCCCGTCTCCTCCCCCCCCCCGTCTCCTCCCCCCCCGTCTCCTCCCCCCCCCGTCTCCTCCCCCCCCGTCTCCTCCCCCCCCCGTCTCCTCCCCCCCCCCGTCTCCACCCCACCCCCCCCCCCTGTCTCCACCCCCCTCCACCCATCACCACCCCTCTCAGCCTCGCGATGCAATTAGCAACAATTTGCTCGACCGCGTGCATTCTACCCTCGACCTCGGCTCCTCGACAGCCATTTATTACCACGTCCTGAGTGGTTTGGCGCGACCCGCGCCTGCTGTTTATTTCGTCAATATCGTAAATTGTTTCTCTCTGCTCATTAGTCTTTGCCGGCACCTTTTGACGCGTCCCGTTCCAATGCTGCTGCTGTTGTTGTTGTCGGTTCCCTCCGTACGAATCACTCCGGTGGCGTTGTTGTCCTTGTTCTGTGCTGACATCACCACGGATCTCCCTTGAAAACGAGCTGGATAACCGGCTAAACGGGACGTTCACGGTTTTAGCAATTCATTATTTGTTTGACATTTCAATGATCACGTGGCGTGTTCTCTCGTTTGGCTGTCAATCCACCGTTCGTCTCGACCATCCCCCATCATCTCGACGTGTCCTGCCCAATCCCACTCTAAACTGCAACTATTTAAAACTTTTTTTATTTTACCAGGTAAGGCCCACGGAGCTAAAAAAAAAATTTTCAGAAGAGACCTGGCCACACATGATAACTGAACAACGAGACTTATTGCATGTCCATTAATATGAGCCAAATACTCTAAACACATGTTGATTCTAAATGTGGAAGGAAACACTGAAGGACCCAGAGAAAAGTCATGGGCAGAGATAAATGAAAACTCCAAATATACAGCAGGCGTCAGGGTCGAGATCGAACCCACGATCATCCTGCGTACCAGGCGAGGAAGTTAATATCTCGCCGCCGTGGCGACTTAATTTAATCAAGGGCTCGTTTGACCACACTTCACTCATTGGTCAGCGTGGGTTGATGAAAGGAGCCAGTTGAGATATCACTCGTCACTGATGTCAGCCGTGGCCAACCACAGCTCACACATTATCTGTCAGGATTGTTACTGGTAGGAACCTCCTGGTTACACCAGTCCATAGGGGATTATTGTGTCCGTCGTGCAGGGAGGGGCTGGGTGGGGAGGGTGGGGAGGGGCTGGGTGGGGAGGGTGGGGCTGGATGGGGAGGGGAGGGTGGGGAGTGGCTGGGTGGGGAGGGTGGGGAGGGGCTGGGTGGGGAGGAGGTGGGGAGGGTGGGGCTGGGTGGGGAGGGCTGGGTGGGGAGGGTGGGGAGGGGCTGGGTGGGGAGGGTGGGGCTGGGTGGGGCTGGGTGGGGCTGGGTGGGGGGTGGTAAGGGATGGGGCTGGGTGGGGAGGGGCTGGTCACCCCGTGGTGCCCTTATAAAACTCAACGTTTAACCTACTCACGCCGGCTTGTACCCGCCCTCACAGTCAGGCATATTTGCGGAATACACCACGCCGTCGTTGACCCTGGCCATTGACCGATCAACCCAACGTTCCTACCAGCTCCTTCGCAGGAATGTGTTAACTCGCGAAATGACATTTTTAAAAGCGATGCGTGCATCTATACAGTAAGTGTGTTCACAGTTTGCGAGTGACAAATATGATTTAAGATTATAATACATAAACAACAACAAACATGTCTAACAGGAAAACGGGCGCAGCCCTGCAATTGCCTGCTCATGCCACTGCTGGCAGAAGAGCTTCGACCGGAGGTAGCTACGGCGAGCCCCACTTAGAGAGCGTGTTGGCCTATTCTTCCACAGTGGTGCAGACCTCTCGCAAGGGGGGAGAGTGTCCACGATTTACCCCACCAAGAGCGATCGATCTGCCGATCAACTCACCGGCTGTGCGACCATTTACGCTGCCGTGTGGACGGATCATCGTTTCAACTGCGACGACGGGAGATGGAATCGAACGGTAGCCTCCAGTGTGCTGAATATTATATAACACCATTGTGGCAGCATCGCGTGTTTCAGAGTATATCAATATGCATAACTCTGTTACGTAACTTACTCATATAACGCAGACATTTATATAACAGGTGTGGCCTTGCCAAAGAGTCGTTTTTTGTTCTCAGCAGACTCGATCAGAGTAATGAATGAACCACAACACCCCGCAGATCTCGTCAAGGAACATAAAGGGGCCGTCCATAAATGACGTCACGCACCTAGGGAGGGGGGGTCAGACATTTGTGACGATGTGTGACGATGGGGGGGGGGGGGTTTGATAAATGTGACGTCACATCAAAATGCGCAACTTTAAATAAATATAGAAAACACGTTCTACTTAATTAAATAGACATTTTAATAAATGTTTTCTCCTACACCAGAGTTCAGTGGCACATTAAATACGCACTACAATGACAATAGTTTAAAGCGATTTGAAGCATGTTTTATATTTTTTTGGGGGGGGCAGAGCTTTGTGACGTCATATTTGAGGGGGGGGTCTGACTTTTTGTGACGCCATGTGACGATGGGGGGGGGGGGTCAAAAATCCTCCAAAATCGCGTGACGTCATTTATGGACGGCCCCTAAACCACCGCCACGCGAACTCTGGTCATCCTCGCAGCGGTTGTTGGCTGCTCGCCATCAGACGGTCACCGCATCGCGGGCGCTTTCAGGTTCTCAAGTTTCTAAAGTTGCAAGTGCAAACTCAACTCTAAATTGTTTAAACTAAACTATTTTTTACTTATCAGGTTATGCCCACCGAGGTATACAGCTCGTTTTCAGAAGCGACCTGGCCACAAATGATAGCTCGACAAAGTGGCTTATCACGTGGATATTTATAGCAGCCAAATACTCTAAACGCGTGTTTCTGAATGTGGAGGGGCAAACCAGAGGACCTGGAGAAAAATCCACGTGACCACGGGGAGAACACGCAAACTCCAAATATACAGCAGCAGGCGTCAGGGTTGGGATCGAACCCACGACCTCCTGCATACCAGGCGAGGTAGTTAACATCTCCTAGCCACCGTGATGATGATGAGAGAGAGAGACACGCAAACTTCAAATATACAGCAGCAGGCATCAGGGTTGGGATCGAACCCACGACCTCCTGCATACCAGGCGAGGTAGTTAACATCTCCTAGCCACCGTGATGATGATGAGAGAGAGAGACACGCAAACTTCAAATATACAGCAGCAGGCATCAGGGTTGGGATCGAACCCACGACCTCCTGCATACCAGGCGAGGTAGTTAACATCTCCTAGCCACCGTGATGATGATGAGAGAGAGAGACACGCAAACTCCAAATGTACAGCAGGCGTCAGGGCCGGAAACGAACCCACGACCTCCTGCATACCAGGCGAGGTAGTTAACATCTCCTAGCCACCGCGGCACCCAGGTGCACATCTGTAGCCGTCTGGAACGTTCTCCCCTCCAATATTAGGAAGCCACTGGAGGTATGCACTTTTAAATCACCTAGATTGAAAGCTCATTTCTTTAGAGCTGCTTCTTGTGTTTGGTTTGTTGTCCTTCACCCCTCGCCTACCGATTAGCACGGTTGGCTACGTACGGTACGAAAGAAGTTCAACATATATACTAAATAAATGTCTACCACGAGCACGAACCATCCGACTATAACTCAATCAACTTGTATCCAGTGTGAGAGGACCTAGACAAACGAAAGCAGCCTGTTGAGAAGAAATCTGCCAAGACAGCGCCTGGAGGAGGGATATTGCAAGCGGCATCGACTGCCTCTGTTGTGTGTTTGTAATGTCCTCAAACTGCGCGATTTGAATTTGTACATTTGAGTTAATACAGTTGGCTATTGACAGCATGGGCTTTTGCGTTTGAAGTTAATGAGCCAAAACATTAAAGTTTAACTCCCCCTGCCCCCACGGTATATTATAAAGTGTAAAAACATCATTATATAAAAAAAAAATTGGTACGAGTTAATCCGTCTTAAAATGCACCCCATGCCTGGATCATTTTTTTTACCATCAACAATAATTACTTTTGTATAATATACAGTTATTATATTTAAGATAGTAGATTAATTTGAAACTAAAATCGTCCAGAGTGTTTCTGCTATTTTATTTCCACAACAGTAAATGATCAAATATCAAAAACTTAATTTGGACATGTAAAACTGCAGCAAGCTTGCGTGTGTACACTATATCATAACGATTAACAGGTTGCGCATGAAAGCAAAGGCTCGAAAGCGAAGACAAACGAGCTAACGCTGCACTGACCAGATGTTTACGTTTAATCACATGGTCTCCTTTATATATATATTTTTTTAAACAATGTATGCTTGTTGAACTTCATGGTCAATGCTTGTGCCAATCGGAGGTGCGGGAGATAGGTTATTGTTTGACTTGCATCCCACTGGGATTTTTGCACACACCATTGATATACGGTGCTTTTTCTGGAAGCCTTTGCTGTTTTTTCCTGGATTTTCCTGTTGCGTGTAGTCACTTTCAGATGTTTCTTGTTCATGTTTTTGTTTGTTGCGGTTGCACCCGATTCAAGAGCCGCATGGCTCACAGGGCTTTGCCTAATAAATGAAACTGAACTGAACAGGCAGGCAAAATTCCAGCGGACTCTCGTGGGTAATTGGCAAACTTTTTGTGCCATCGGATTCGGAGACTCCGCCCCCGGTGCCACCGACGTTAGGCGGCACTGTTGAGACGTCGCGCCTTACGAACGGTGGCGGAAGATGATCGATATGTCGCTGAGTGCAACGACGTCTTCAATAAGCTGCGTGCGCACACGCACACACGCACAGTGCCCTGACATTCCGGGGGGCGGGGGTAAAGTTCTGCCCAATTTACTCTTTCAGTTGGATTGTTATTGAGTAGGTGGGTTGTTGTTGTTGTTGTTGTTGTTAAAAGTAGAGGTGAAATTGTGTCACTTGAAATTTTTTTGAACACAATGCATTTTCTTTTTTTTACAAAATATTTAAATCATCGTCATATGTCATCTACCATGATCAACCTGCTGCTGGATGAAGGCCCTGCACAGGCTGCTGCCGCCACCTCTTGCAAATCCTCGGATGTAACAATACACGTTTTGCTCCTGCACGTGAACTTAAAACGCTAAATATACACGAATTAATGAATTATATGAAGGTATCAATAAAGTTAGAGGTGGGCTGTTCGATTACTTAAGTAGTCGATGACTCCACCGATTGTCACTTTGATGCCTCGACTAATCTGTATCGTATTGGTTGAGCGCTGCGCTATGAACCCGGAGACCCGAGTTCCATTTCCACTCAAGGCTGACAACACCAGTGACGATTATCTGAACAAGTCATGGGCCTCCACTAGATCGACTCAGCCTCAAATGAGTGCCTGGTGCGATGTGTAAACATCGCCATTTGGAAGACAAAGGCAGGCAGGCGGGTATGGTGCTGACCATCCACCGTGCCAGCCTTCATAGGTGCTCACCAACAGCACTTTCTGCAACAGTCTGTTAAGGCTATGCGGGGGATCTTTGTCTGTTGTGTGTGTTTGTCTTTGTTGTCCAGTTCTGCTTTTAATTACGGTAAGAAAACCCACACTTTAAAATGCAGTACAAGAGGGAACCGAAACCCGTCAGTTGTAATTATTCATACGGCCACTGCACATCGGCTTGATTTGTGCTCGTTGCTCTAACATCTTTGCAATCTCTCACTGAGTTTATTACCATACCGAAAGTTTGGAAAACTAAAAGAAAATCCATAAAATAAGTTATTTCTTTGTGTGTGGCCATAGATCAGTGTTCGTGGTTATCTTAGTTTTTGGGCTTGCTATTTACATTGTTTTCAATCTTCATTTTGATCTACGTCTCAAAGGGTGTCTCTATAAATTCACTGCGCGGCGTGCCGGCCTTCGTGGAAGAGTAGGCCAACGTAGCATCGAGAGAGGGGCGGCTCTCTAGAGCTCCCTCTAGTGGAGGCCCTTCCATCAACAGTTGCATTTCATGATCTTTACAATAGTAACAACAGGGATGTTGCAATAGGCATGTTGGTACCGGTGTCTTGGTTTGTTTGCCTCTATGTGACCCCTTGATTGAAACGAATCCAATGTTCATGAAATCAAACGATTACTACCTTCGATATTTACATACATTCCGTAGCGCAAGATTATCACGAAGATTCGATATTTTGTTGGGGTTTTTGTCATTAGACGCGTTTTATTATCTCACTCTGTCTGTTGTTGTGCAATCTTATGAGTCCAGTCCATCACGCATCGAAGTCGCCTCTCTGAAACACCAACACCATTGTTGAGTCTGTTGCAGAACTGGCTCAGACTCAGGGATGGATTCAGCAACAACAACAAACAGATAACAGAGAGGCAACAATGGGGCCGTCCATAAATGACGTCACGCACCTAGGGGGGGGCGGGGTCAGACATTTGTGACGATGTGTGACGAGGGGGGGAGGGGTCTGAGAAATGTGACGTCACATCAAAATGCGCAACTTTAAATAAATATAGAATTGTTATAACAACACTAATTGTCATGACACTCCTACAACATCAAATCTTGTAACTCAATTTTAACCCACTTCCCAATGTGGTATGGATTGCAAACTTGGTATACTTATGTCATACTGATGACAATACTATATTCTATCATAAAAAATAAAAAAACGATCTTTTTACACGCTTTCTATTAACTCACTCTGTTGTTGTATCCTCAAATCTTGTAACTCAATTTTAACCCACTTCCCAATGTGGCATCGACTAGAAACTTGGTATACTTATGTCATACTGATGACAATACTATATTCTATCATGAAAAAAATATATTTTTTTTTAAACATTATTTTTTATATGTTATGTTTCGGCTTGGGTCTAATTGTCCACGGTCAACTGACGCTGCCTGTAATTGACCACGATCCCTGACGTTACGGCAAGCTTCGGGGCCACTTCCTGGAGTCCTGACATTACTAGTACATTTCATAAAAGCGTGTTTTTTTAAAAGTTTTTTTAAATATTACTTATTTTTTTTCCTCCAGAGGGGGCCAACGTTGCGAGATGTTTTTTTCCAAATTTAGAAATTTGCGAATCATCATCACGATCCATGGGCAGAGAGCTCCGTAGGTGTTCACTGGACATTTCATCATTCGTTTCCACTTCCCTCTGCCCGGCAACCAATATGCTCAAGTGGTGCAATGTAAGTGAGAACATTTGTTATTGGGCAATCTCATGAGTCCAGTCCATCACGAGTGCAGATTCATCGCGCATCTATGTCGGCTCTCTGAAACACCAACACCATTGTTGAGTCTGTTGCAGAACTGGCTCAGACTCATGGATGGATCCAGCAACAACAACAACAAACAGATAACAGAGAGGCAACAATGGGGCCGTCCATAAATGACTTCACGCACCTAGGGGGGGGGGGGGTTCAGACATTTGTGACGATGTGTGACGAGGAGGGGGGGGTCTGAGAAATGTGACGTCACATCAAAATGCGCAACTTTAAATAAATATAGAATTGTTATAACAATACTAATTGGCATAACAACACTCCTACAACATCAAATCTTGTAACTCAATTTTAACCCACTTCCCAATGTGGTATGGATTGCAAACTTGGTATACTTATGTCATATTGATGACAACACTATATTCTATCATACAAAATAAAAAACGATCCTTTTACACGCTTTCTATTAACTCACTCTGTTATTATTGTCGTATCCTCAAATATTGTAACTCAATTGTAACCCACTTCCCAATGTGGTATCGACTGCAAACTTGCTATACTTATGTCATACTGATGACAATACTATATTCTATATAAAAAAAAGTATTTTTAAATATTAATTTTCATATGTTATGTTTAGCCTTGGGTCTAATTGTCCACGCTCAACTTACGTTGGCTGTAAATCACCACGGCCCCTTACGTTATGACAAGCTTTGCGGTCACTTCCTGGAGTCTTGGAGTTTTGCCATTACGAGTAGGGTACATTTCATTAAAGCGTGTTTTTACAAAAGGAACTTTTTAAATATTACTTATTTCAATGCAGCTTGACACGATGAGGACAGCACACATGGCCTGTGCAAGTACAGTCTGCTGTCCTATAACGCGGTGGTAGTTGTGCTCTTGCAGGACACTGCGTTATGGGGAAAAAATCGCATTATAATGAACAAATAGGATGGAGCCCAGTCCGCGATAACGTGTGAGATCAGTATGCAGGCCGAGCAAAGACTGAGGGCTCGTGGGTAGTGTCTAGAAGCATCCAGCAGCATCCCACCTTGTGCGATGCTACGCCGAAGCAGCCGTACAACCGCCTATTCCTACTCGATCGCGTTATATCCAATTCGTATCCGCGTTATAAAAAAAACGTTCCCTATAATGCATTCATCTCGTTATATCTAATTCGCGTTGTGAAAACAACACGCATTATCGAACAACAGACTGCACTCCTCGCAAAGCAGATGGCGCAACGCACGCTCACCGTTTGCAAGCGTGGCCGTATTAACCAGGGCTGCCGTGGGATTCCAACCACAAACCTCTGCAACGCGCTACCGCTGATCCCCATCAACTCCCCAAGGATGGACTTTCTCCCTCCGTATGAACGGTGAATTTGAAAACACCGGCTCAGGACTGCCGACAGGAGATGCGCCACGCTTCAATGCCCACTTGAGCGAGGGAATCACTTTTGGAAAAAAAGGATTCTCCGACGCGTCAAACGGTGGTGGTACGTTCGTTGAACTTCTTTCACACCTTACGCAGCCAACCGTGATAAATCGGAGGTGCCACCTCACCGCTGCTGCCGCTGCTACTACTGAACGGAGGAGCTTACAGCGTAAACACAGTGGACTGAGACGAGTGAAGCGTGAGGCCGGAAATTTCCACCTCTGTTGCGGCGATAAAATAAATAAAAACCCCAACGTGTATTAACTGTACATGAATCAAAGTTGCGTCACCTCCAACCAATTTCAGTCACTGCGCAAATTACTGGAAGGGAGGAAACATGGAATTGGCCGCGACAAACGGTGTGAACGCCACTGCCTAAGCAACGAAAGTCGAGTGATAGCAGAGGGCTCTGTATGAACACTGGGCAGGAGTGCGGTCACGCTGTTATTGTATCATTGCTTTGTATGTATGTACGTTGAACTTCTTTCGTACCGTACGTAGCCAACTGCGCTAATCGGAGGTGGGGGGGGGAGACAACAAACGAAACACAAAGAGCAGTTCTAAAGAAATCAGTTTTCAATCCAGATTATTTTAAAGTGCATAGCTCCAGTGGCTTCCGAATATCGGAGGAGCGTTCCAGACGGCCGCAGATGCGCATCTGAAAGCGCGCGATGCGGTGGCCGTCTTTGTCCGATGGCCAGCCAACAGCCGCGAGGATGAGCGGAGTTCACGTGATGGTGGATGCTCCTTGACAAGATCAGCGAGGTGTTGTGTGGTTTATTTGTGGAAAGCACTTTGCGTGCAGTGAGTGCGAACTTCTAAAGTATTCGTTCGGCAACCAGAAAACATCGCCGATGTCAATAAAACTGTTTAAAAATAAAAACACGCGTGTTCAAAAGGGTGACGTTTCAGGCAATGGTCATTCTCCGCAACACATAGAGAAGCCAGGGAGAAGTCTGTGATTACACGCAAAAACTACCCACTCAAAGTGCCAATGTGCACTGCTGCTATAAAATAAAAGATGCCTCATACTGCTTTTTACATTAGTCCACTGCGAAAGCACCAAAAAAACAGCGAAACTATAAAAACGTGCAATTTTAGCGGCGTATAAAAATGCATGTTTGTTTTTTTTTCTGAAATATGTTAGAATTTAATGAGGATATATAACCTTTGTGTGGGTTTATCTTGGGAGTTTTACAATCACACTTTTAAATTGAATACTACAGAGTGTTTTTTTTGCAGCTCGCCGACAATAAACGCGGGGGGATGGGGGGGGGGTTCGAGGTTTATTTTTCCTGCGACGCTAATCATTGCGCACTGCGTAATCATACACAACGTGCGTGCCACGGGAACTCCTCCTAGGCCGTTCAATCCAGTTGGGATGCCACGGTAACTAGAAGATGTTAACCATCTCGCCTGGTTTACAAGAGGGTATGGGTTCGATCCCGACCCTGACGCCTGCGGTATAGAGTTTACGTGTCTCTCTCTCTCTCTTCCCGAGTGGTCGCGTGGATTTTTCTCCGGGTCCTCCGGTTTTCCCCTCTACTTTTAGAATCAACATCACGCGTTTAGAGCATTTGGCTTCGGCTATAAATGTCCATGTGATAAGCCACTTCGTTGAGCTATCATTTGTGATGGTCAGGTCGCTTCGGGAAAAGAGCTATACTGCTCAGTGGAACTTACCTGGTTAAACAACAACAAAAGGTTCATTTACAGTTTAGTTTTAATTCCGATGGATGACGGAGTCATTCGGTGTTGCTCATTCGCTCGACCGCTTACAACGGCACAACGATTTCTGAAACAGTTTAACGTGTCGTCGATCAAAGCACTTCTGGGAATAACAACGAATTCTATTCACCGCTTCCCGGTGAATAAGAGCGGTATTGACATACGCCAGTCAGCTTTGAGTGGAGCAGCATTTCAATGAAGTCTCAATCTTGGCCAACGTTTGTCCTCCTGGTTTCGAGCTGCCATGCCCCATCACAGGCCCTTGCTCAATAGGTTCCGTAACGGCCACGGTTTCGCGTGCAGCCAACTTCCATACCAGGGGCCAATATGACCACAACAACCCACTCTGTGGACGTGGCCGGCGACAGACCGTGTGGCACATTGTCGATAAGTGGCCACTGACCAGACTCTGAGATGGTGGACTCAGGGCCCTGACCCTGATTGGACGTGATAGACTTGATATCCAAGTTAATTTAAAACATCCTTTCATACTCAATAAATCACATCAGCACATTCTAGATGTGAAGCTTTCGTGACTGCAAGGATTCATACTCTTAGGTTTCTCGGTAAAGTCACGTAGGTAAAAAATAAATAATATTTTTTTCAATAATATTTGTATTATTTCTTTTTTACTTACGTGACTTTACCGAAACACCTAAGCGTACACATAAGCACAGCTAGTCTTTGTAGATGCAAAAAACTTTTTACAAAAAAAAAACCTCACCTCCATGTTTCCCCACAGCTCCACTCCTGCAGTTCTGTATTAGGGGCACTCAGTTCTGTGAATCGCAGTTTGTGATCCGAAGAAGCATTCTCAATCTGCCGTGGTGTTTGCCGCGGATCACCGGAACAGTTGTGAACCGTCAAAGGTCCAACAATTACGGGGATTCATAGATCATTGGTTCGTGGATTTTTGTTTTTCTGCTGGATATGCTTATTAACAAAATAACCAGCTTTGACCATTGCTGTCAGGAATGTTTTAAATAAAATACAACTGGGACAATGAATTTCCATATTGAGTAATTAAAACCGAATTTCCCTGATGACAAGATGACCTATTTTAATTGGCTCGTTTTAATGTTTTTGATTTACAAGTCACTCGTTGGACAGCCAGGAAATAAGACCTTCTGTGAATAATAAAGCCTCCTGAATATATTATGTACTTCTAGATTTGAAGCTTTCGTGACTGCAAGGATTCATATTCTTAGGTTTTTTCGGTAAAGTCACGTAGGTAAAAAAATAAAATTAATAAAAGTAAAATAGAAAATAAAAAAATCACGACGTTTCGGAGGCAACACAAGCTTCCGTCTTCAGGTGGAACAGTCACAGCACGACAGCTGTATCAAGTGAGAGAAATTCCAAGAAAACCGTATTTTTATATATACTGGTTGAGGGTGGGAGGAGCCAAGGTAGGCCCTGAATATTATTTTTGTGAGGTTCGGTGCGGCTGAAGCACGCTGTTTTTTTTTACTTTTATTAATTTTATTTTATTTTTACCTACGTGACTTTACCGAAAAAACCTAAGAATATATGATGTACTCCCAAAAGGCTGTGTGGCTGATGGGATGTGTTAAAACCATGTTTATTCGTCGAGGAACCGAGATGTGAAGGAGACGTATTGTCTTCTTAGTTATTGTTACTTATATTCTATCAATTAACGCTATTTTTTATTTTGCGTTTAACAAAATATTGGTTTACGTTAAACCTGGAGCCATATCAGAAGAGGGTCGTTGCATATGAACATCTGGCAGTTTATGAGTGTTGGGTCAAGCAAGCCTGACTGTTGATGAGACACTGGATGTCAAAACCAGTTAATAATTTGCTTGCGTTGAACCAATGCTGTCATAAGTCCACGTGGCTAATGGGATGTGTAATAAACCTTTGAATGTTTAACGTGGAGACATATATGAATGAGACACATTGCCTGCTTATGTACTTTGACCATGCACACGTGACATCAGATTAAGCCTAAGCTTGAATGCAAACTGCCAGAACGGTGTTTTCGCCATTGCATTTCAAGTGTAAATATTTTCTCTTACGCACTTATTTCTTTGAAGGATTGCATCGATAAGTAAACGGCAGGTGATTAGGGCTGCCGAGTGTCTCTAAATTGGACCTGTCAGTCACACGCTCCTGCACCGGGGAATACATTCTGAAGGCTCCTTCTGCCATCTGTACCATCGCCACCTTACAAACATACATCACCGCGGCAACACCACGTTCTGGGTTTGAACTTACCCAGTATTTAATGTGTAATTTAACCTGAGCTTCTAGGTGGGTTTTTTTGTACGTTCAGATTATTTGTGTTTTGATGCTTCTGTTTTACGTTGTATGGCTCATTGTTTATCAAGCCTACAATTTAATCCAGGTCACCAATGTGAATTAGCTGTGGAAATGAAATCGCAATAAGCATGCAAACGTTGGAGTCGCATTGAACCAACGCTTGCCCAACGTTACTTCTATGAAAATGTATACTTGAATAGCAAGGTTGTAGAGAGTAAGAAATTAAGAAATCAGGAAGAACGCAAAGTTGGAACGAGGAATCATGGAACTCATTGGCGGGCAGACACTGAATACCACCAAACAGCAATCCGTCAAAATCAATAGCAGCGCTTGCAGAATGAAACGGGCATTGTACGACGACTGAGAAGAACGATGGACTAATGGAGTGATGGAGGTGGGATATGAGTCACAATGTATTTTACTTTTGTGTTAAGCCACGAAAGAGATTATCTGTGTCGTGAAGAAGCCTCCACCACCCGACACAGCCTAGCATTACACGGGACGATCCTCGCAACCAAATTTAGCAATTAGGTTCAACGTTTTCCTTATAAACATTGTCAAACATCTTGAGGACATGATGGGACATGATGATGATCGCCAATAGTGGATCACTGCTGCTGCCATAACTTCATGAAGCCAGCGGCCTCCATGAGAGTCTGGATGGGATTGAGAAGGCCTCTCTTGGGAATTAGACCTTCTCCTGGCTAAAGTATTAGTTGATGCGTTTCACTGCTATGTCCTATCCAAAAGCGTGCATCGTTTGCAATTTAAACCATCTTCCCCAGTTCTTAGGGCTACAATGTTTAAACGCAAAGCATCCATCCTTTGAAATGTGAAGTGACATGATACCACCTGTCGACGGTGCCTAGATTAATTCCATCTTTATCTAATTCAGCTCAAGCCTCCTGGCAATCACGTGCCGTGTATGTGTACACCCCCCACTCGGAACCCCTCCCCTCTGCCCGCCGCCCCGCCCCCTGTGAAAACAGACGCCGCCCCATGCGTCTGCCCTTTTGCACAATCTGTTTCGAGTCTTTGGCTGCTATACATTTCCACGGTGATAAGCCGACTTCGTTGGTCCTATCATTTGTGGTCAGGTCGCTTCTGGAAAAAAAAGCGCTATACAGCTCAGTGGGCCTTACCTGGTAAAATAAAATAAAATAGTAAAATAAACAGTTTCTACTCGTTCCTTCTCTCTTCTCCCTCTCCTCGCTCTCCTCGTCATCGTCATCATTAGCTTCACCCTCTCATCCCTGGACATCTTGGCCCACTCATTCCTGCTCCCGCTCCTTCCTTCTACCTGCCACTCATCTTGAGCCATGCCCTCTTGGGGGCTTCCGTCCCGGCATCTCTTCCCGTTTTTTCCCTGTCACCTCGCCCCCCGTCATCTTCCCTTTTGCACAGCTGACTCCACTTCCCTTCCCGCGGTGTGCCAAGGGGTAAAAATGGTCTCACTGGGTCAAAAAGGCCCAATACTGCAGATGCTTGTGAATTATTGTTCAGTGGTTTTGCAAGGACCGCCCTTGTTATGACACATTGCTGTGACTATTGAAACTACCGCACCTCCGATTCGCACAGTTGGCTACGTACGGTTCGAAAAAAGTTAAACATACATACTGCCAATAAGAAGTAGTATTCTTGCACCTGAAGAGTAAATAGGACAATTGTGTAACAGTTTATATAATGTACAGCGCTTTGCCGATCCAATGCTACAAAAGCCTTCCCATGCCAAGTTGGTCCCAGTGGTTGTTTGACCATACTTCACCACCCCGCAGGTTACTGCGGGATAGTGAAGGGGGTGGGGGGGGGGGGTTGCCCAGGACAAGTTCAGATATCACCTCGGCCACTGATGTTATCCGTGGCCAGGAATCAAACTTGGGTTGTCCGGTTCATACTGCAGTGCGCTAACCACTCTGCCACCACTCCACGCCATAATATCATTTCAAGTATATTTCGTTTCTTTTGTTTGACCAGGTGAGAACACGAGAGACCACGATGAGTCGCATTTGCAAGAGTGACCTGAGTTTACCTCGATTTATTTTCTTGTAAACTTCCTGACTTTAAGAAATGTAAGACGGGGAAAAAAAAAAAAATATGGTGCCGCTTTGATATTTTCACAAGAATATCATGTTTTGTGCCTTAACACGTATACATCACATAGCCGCAGGAATTAAGGAGGACAGATGTAGCAAGGCCCTCTCTGGTAAATTAATTAGATGGTCTGTTTATAGGCCCTTTGTTGACTGCTGAGAAATAGCCTTGTTATCTGAAGTGTTGGTGTCACAGCAGGGAAGGTGTTCCTTCTCATTAGAACAAAGAGCTGCTCAGCCAAGCAATTACCAGCGAGTGAAGGGAGGGAAAATCACAATCATAAATTGCGTGGGGAATTTTTTTTTGAATTAAAGAGAAAAAAAAACCATTAAATTGCACATTTCGCGGGATAATGGGAAAAAAATAATAATTGCAGTGCCGTGTGAAGAGCGCGTGACTCAGTAGGTTAGCGCACTCTGGACACCGCGATCTTGACTGGGATTCCCTGGTGCCACGGGCTGAGATCAGTGGCGATGAGCGATAGATATCGGAACCGGTCCTGGTCTCGCCCCCCAAACTCACCCGCCCGCCACCCTTCACAAACCCACACGGACTCGTGTCAATGCCGTTTTAAGGAGGTTTTTTTTTTAAGGTAGGGTTAAAACGGTGTACTTAGATAAAAAAAACGGCCACGCACTTGAGGGAATAACACTCATGAGGTTGAAAAAGACAGCTTCCCTCAAGCAAAGTTAAACATTTTATTCTAAACAGGTACGGCCCACTGAGTTCTATAGACATTTTAAAAAAGCGACCTGGCTATCACGAATGATAGCTCAACAAATCGGCGTATCACGTGGGCATATATCGCAGCCGAATACTCAGTAGCATGTCGATTCCAACATGTGGACGGGAAAACCAGAGAAAAATCCATGCGGCCACAGGGAGAGAGACAAACAAACTCCCAATATACAGCAGGCGTCAGGGTCGGGATCGAACCCGCGACCTCCTGCATATCAGGCGAGGTAGTTAACATCTCCTAGCCACCGTGGCGCCATCTTCTGACTACCTTAGCTCAATCTCAGCTTGTCAGGTTATTGGGAGTCATACAATTCTGCCTCCAAAAGTTATAGATTTTCATGCATTTTACATCGTTGACTGACCTCCTGCCAAACACTGAATCCTTGCTGAACGCGCGTATTGCTGGGTTCATTCTTAAAGAAATTCAAGATATCTCAGTTGCATGTTAAGGACCTTTCTGTTATCTTTGACTGGGAATATAACACGCGCAAGTGCGGGAAAATAATCCATGAGTTTCTTTGCAACTTCACAAAAGCTTTGGTCGGACAAAAAAATATAACCCCTTTCAATATTCTCCTAAAACGAAAAACCCCACGTACTACACATTCCCAAGTGTGACGTTGATTTTACAGTTAATTTTTTGCGAGCGGGATTAAACGCTAATGCCAATTGTGCTGCAACAATGCTGAAAATTGCCCGACGCGAGAGGCGAAAATAATACACATTCTCTCACAGCTCAAAGCCTGCGGTAGGCCGATAAGGGGATTTATACGAACTTGTCATTGTGCGTCGTGGAATTATCACCTTTTCAACTTCATTTTCTTTTGACCTCTTTGTCAGCCGCGGTACAGGAGTCGATCAAAGCGGCTCTGCCTAATCGAGGCGCATTCTACTGATTCGTGTCTGACCTAAGTGCAAGCTGAGCCCTTGCACACCGACACATACACACCTCTGTGGTGCGGGAAAATGTCACTGTCAAACGTACGTGGCGTCAGGCGGTCATCTCCTTCACCACGCATCCTCTACAAACACATTTGCAAGATGTATTTGCTCTGAACCTGCCTGTGAGTGGTGTAATAAAGGGTTGCTTAAAAAAACTGTTAACACTTCCGAGAATTTGCAACAATACCACGAGAAATGTGGCCTCCGGGCTCTGGATTTTGGGTTTGGCCACATGATGGTAGTTTTTTGCCAGAATTGTTGCCATAAACCCCTCCACCACCCGACACGGATTGCAAAGTTTACGTAGATATAATAATCATTGATTTGAAGCTTTCGTGACTGCAGGAATCCATACTCTTTGGTTCTTTAGGTAAAGTCAGGTAGGTAGAAAAATAAAAAAAATAAGAAATCACGACGTGTTGGACCAGATGACGCCAAAAGGCGCACCATGTGAGACTAGGCTCTAAGGAAAGCTGTCTCGGGTGTGGACCAATCAACTTAAAGGACAGTGCATACATTATCAGAGTTATGTTTTTGTTTGCATTACGACTGCAGGTATTGTGGTCTATGCAAACATGACTCCTTGTAAAAAAAGGTGTCAGTTTTGTTGCCAGATAAAAGGGTAAAAAAACAATTATCACGTTTGGAATTGATAGGAGTAAAGTTGGACTTACGAACAAATAGACTTACGAACAGACCTCTAGAAACTAACTAGTTCGTAAGTAGTAAATCAATACGGCTCGTGTGCAGGTGCTGTCGGTGGATTGCTACATCGTACGATTGTGTGAGTTGGATGCGGCATGGGGAGGCCTTCATCAGGCAGTGGATAGCTCATGGCTGACGATGATCGTGGCCCCAACCTTGCCCTTTTGAGGAGGAGACACTTGAATTGGCTGATCGTGGTGATGAAAAAGGATCGCGAATGAATATGATGGAAATGTGATGGTGGAATGTTGGACGACGTGGTTAGCGTATTGCACTGTGGACCCACCCGTCGACCTGAGCCTCATCACTGGACATGAATAACATCAGTGACGGGTTATATTTGAACCGGTGTTGGCCACTAACCCCTCCACCAACCAGCGCTGACCATAACGGTGAAGTATGCCTGAACAACTCCAACAACCAACAGTGAAATTACAAGGAGGCTTTACACGTAACAGAGATTTAGTATTGAAGAGTAATTTGTATATCAAGTGATGATATTTAATTAAAAGTAAATGAATTAAAGTGTTTGCAAAGTTAAACCCATTGGCTGCGATAGAAATGCATTTGCATGTTTTTTTTTACTTTTTTTATGAAGCCAATTACGTTGTCCAAAAAAACAAAAAAAAATGTCAATGTAACGCAGAGGAGATAATTGAGGGCGCATTTACATTCTTGCCAATCGATAACTGGCCTACATTTCCAGCATATACCTGTGCTTTATTCAATTAAATTAGGCAGAAGCAATGGTAAGTGGGAAAATGCGGCGACACATTTCCGCTCGTTATAATTGTCGCGATTTTTCAATCAGCGCCGCCGCTGTAGAATCCTTTGGAAACGGCTCAATCTCCACTTCCTTTTGTCCTCCGATGTAAATGAAAAAGTGAGCGGAGGTGGATTAGTTTCCGAAATCAGAAACGTGAGCCCGCTGTAATTTAAATCACGGCTACCGCTCTCTCGCTCTCTCTCTCTGTCCCACCCAGAGAAAGAGTGTGTTCATTAATCGCACGCTTCCTTAATCTGCCGGAAGATGAAATCATTCTCGAATGCAAAGTTGTGTTCTTTATTATATATATTTTTTCGTGAATGGGAAAGTGGTTAAGCAAAAAAAGTAGGAGGGAAATCGGGGGGGGGGGGGGTGAATTAAAATTTTTTTAAACGTGACAAAAATAATCCATGAAATATTATAGCTATTGTAAGTAATGTACCAAAGAATTGTGAGGTTTTTTTTCCGTTTCAACTTGCAATTGCAATGTCATTACCACTTATCAATTGCCTTTTCCCACATTAAGGATATATGAAATCTGTTTTAAGCATTCACTTGAATAGCTCAACTATATTGAAGCATTAACATATTAAAAGTATGTGCCTATAACACATGTCTTACCTCGCAGCTTCCCTCATCATGAAGCTCTCTTTCCATAATCTTCAACCTGTTGACCTGCCAGCAAGTGACCAGCCGCATTATCCCATCATCATCATCATCCACTGCTGGATGAAGCCTACCTCACGTCGCCTGCATCCCACACATTCCTGAGATGGCAGCAATCCGCCTGCTTCTTGCTAACATCAGTGCCGAGTGATCTCTGAAGCTGGGCCAAGTCACACAAAATTCGACCGACCTGCCGCTGACCAACACGGTGAAGCAATGGTGGCGGAACGACGCTCCCACGGTTCACACAACGCGAAGGAAGGCCTACAACCAGCAGTTGGTCGACAAAGCGCTGTCAATTGTATTGTGATCATCATGAACATTACGATCGTGTAACTTTCGCAACAAACCTAAAGCGCGTGCGGGGGTTGGCATTGGTGGTGGGACAGGTTCGTATTTACGAGAGTGGTTTAAGTGACTCGTGGACTTTTGCAACATCATAAAATACAATTCTCACGTTTCGGCCACAACGCAAGCAGCCGCCCTCAGGTCTGTCGGAAAGACAGCGTCTGAATGAATCAAACGTCGTGAGAATTGTATTTTATTATGTATTATTTTTATTATTTTATTATTTCCCTTCTACGTGACTTTACCGAAAGAACCAAGAAGATGAATCCCTGCAGTCACGAAAGCTTTAAATCGAAATTTTGCAACATCGTCTCCGTCAATAGCTGAGCCCCCACACTCACAAACACAGCTACCACACTTACAAACACAAAGATCCCGTGTAGCCTTAACAGACTGCAGGAGCCAAGTGCTGTTAGCGAGCCCGAACAAATGACGTCACGCATGCAGAGTATTCGTGACGTCATTTGTTTTTGTTATTCGCTTGCAGTTACGAGCGAGTTTAGGGGCCGTCCATAAATGACGTCACGCACCTGGGGGGGGGGGGGGTCAGACATTTGTGACGAGGGGGGGGGGTTGAGAAATGTGACGTCACATCAAAGTGCGCAACTTTAAATAAATATAGAATTGTTATAACAACACTGTTATAACAACACTCCTACAACATCAGAGTACAGCGCCACATTAAATACGCACTACAATGACAATAGTTTAAAGCGATTTGAAGCATGTTTTATTTTCAAAATGGACATATGGTTTTGGGGGGGGGGGGGGGCAGAGCTTTGTGACGTCATATTTGCCGGGGGGGGGGGGGTCTGACTTTTTTTGTGACGCCGTGTGACGAGGGGGGGGGGGGTGGTCAAAAATCGTCCAAAATCGCGTGACGTTATTTATGGACGGGCCCTTAGGTTTACCTCACAAAAAAATTAAAAATGTGTTCAAACATTGACGTTCATTCTTCATACATTTCTTTCTCAGAACCATGCTGGGGTCCGGCAAACGGGTTACTCGGTGGAAACTAAATGCAACAAGGAGGGGGGGGGGTCACAGTTGCCAATAGAATGTTGAGAACCACTGCCCTAACCCACGCACAAGTGGCTGCAACCCTGCGACGTGGTAGGAACTGTGTTTTATTATTTCAAGAAAGCTTCATAAAGTCACGTAGACAATGGCACGCTCACCGTGCTCATCCAACGGTTGGCTACGTACGGTACGAAAGAACTTCAGCGTGGGGTGCATACAAAGTGATTTCCTGCTCAGCATTGCGGCGGTGCTCATCGTCGGGTTTACAGCCCTGAGCCAGTGGTGGAAATTCCACATTCGTATGGCCGGGGGCGAGTTCATCCACTGTTGAGTTCACTCGAGGGATGATGCTGAGCTGAGGCTGACTCATCCGTACCCCCCCCCCCCCCCTCCATTAGATAAGTGGCTTTAACGTTTTTATCTTTACTTGCTAGGATGGTGTTATTGACGAATGTGTTGAGAATTTCATTTTTTTCTCTCTCTCACTTTAAAAGATCATTAAAATGCGACTGAAATGAGCGTATGAATATTTCAAAAGGTTACTTAGAATAGGGGGGAAATTTCAGACCGTTGTTTATCAGAGTGTGCGATGGGCAAAGTGCTTTGACTATTTGACTCGACTTGTGAATACGTCTACGAATGTGTTTTTGTTGTTGTCAAGAGCTATAAAAGTGGAACACTTTAATGTCACGACTGGCATACATGATGCTCAATCTAATTTTAGATGATACATTATTCACGTTTGACTATTACATTCGCCTGCAAGCTTATTTGCAATCTTGCTCTTTCAAAATATCTGTCACGTCCTTATTTGTCGTTTTATACTCCGATACGTACGGGACTTGGGCGGTTAACGGCGCAGGCCTGCAATTGCTCAGTCTCACGCCACTGCTGGCAGAAGAGCACCCCCCCCCCCCCCCACTTGATCTGAAGAGGGCCCTCTAGAGAGTAAGATGTCTTAAGGGAAGAGGTGAAGAGGTGGGAAGGCCCACACTGTGCCCCACCACACACGACCTACCGAGCGACTCACTGTGGCGGAACAATTTTTACTGCTGGAGAAGGTGGCGGGGGTTGGGGGTGTAACAAACAAGTGTCACAACTGCCGCGCCGCGAGATCGGATCGACCCAGTTCCTTCTGATGTAGATGCAGAGGCAACAACGACGAATTCACATTCAGGAGCCGTGAAAACCGCGTGAGGAGCAGCGAAGTGGAACATCGTCGTCGTGATGTCTCGGTCGTATTTGTGGAAGGGGCCATTTGCCTCCTGTATTCATCCATGTTCTGGATAACCACTGTCGCGCACTACTACCGGAGAATTTTTAATCTTATTGATTTGTGCGTCAGGAGTCTGCCTCTACTGCCATGTTCTTAGGTTTTTTCGGTAAAGTCACGTAGGTAAAAAATTAAAATTAATAAAAGTAAAATCTCACTTGATACAGCTATCGTGCTGTGACTGTTCCACCTGAAGACGGAAGCTTGTGTTGCCTCCGAAACGTCGTGATTTTTATTTTATTTTACTTTTATGAATTTAAAAAAAAAATTACCTACGTGACTTTACCGAAAAAACCTAAGAATATGAATCCTTGCAGTCACGAAAGCTTCAAATCTAGAATCTACTGCCATGGTTTGTGCGGTGGATGCGGCCTTAGGGTGAAACCGTGCGCTTCGTGCGAGATCAAACCCCAGGGGGTCTTCGAGTGGTGTCTTCATTCGGGTGGACGGAGGCGATGGGAGGGGCAAGGCAGTCAAGAAACTCTCCCCGACGTTTTCAACTGCGCGCCAGGAGATTGATTGGAACCGGTGACCTCTGGATTGTAGGTCGCGTTCGCTGCTCGCCAGGTGCTCAGCGGATATCCCCTCGTTTCTTATACAACTGTAACTGCAAGGGCACGTTCCCCCCCCGGGCAAAACATTCATCGTTAAACACCTACTTAGGAAGTCATTGCCCAAGCACTGCAATTAATTACAATGTGAGAATAAGATAAAGCATTTGTCGTGCCTGAGATCGTTTACAATTAGTAACATTTAATTAGAAATAATAACTGGGGGTGTTGAGTTATTTTTTGGTTGTTCCTGAGTGGAGAAATATTTATTCATGAATTAGTCCATTCTGGGGGGGGGGGGGTGGGTGGGGGGTAGCATGTGTGTATGTTGAACGACGTCTTTCGCACCGTATGTAGCCAACCGTGCCAATCGGAAGTGCGTGTGTGGTGGTGGCGGTGCTGTGTATTGTGGGTACTGCCACCTCTTCCGAGACATCGGGTCAGAATGGAAGAGTAGGCCAAATTCCTCTGGAGAGGTGCTGTCGAGAGCTCCCTCCCAGTGGAGTGCTTTTTGTCAGCAGTGCCGTGAGTAACTGCGGAGCTGCACCTTTGCCTTTGATCGTAACAAAAGAGCTGTCACTTTCTTTTTCCCAGTTAATTGCGATTGTTACCGAACATTAATTCAATTGCAGCCAGAGATGCTGTGCGATTTCCATTCTTACACCAAACCCCAAGGAGCCTCACTTATTGCACCGGCTTGCCCAGCCAGCATTGTTCGTATTCGAGCGGCATCATTTATTCCGTGTCTCTCTCTCTCTCGCTTTTACCAGTTTGTAAGAGAAATAGACCGGGCACGTGCGGAATTTTAACGCGGCACGCACGTGGAATTGCGAAAACCCACAACCCATGCCGCCGTGTTCTGCATCGTTCATCACAATCAAAGGGAGTAATGTGCCAGTTTAAGGGAGGCCTTTGTGTGCGTTTCAGGGTCAGCGGGTGCCAAAGTGGAGGGGAACAGGGGTGGAATTGACTGCTCGTCCACACACGTCCTGGAGGACCTTCGGGCCCCCTCTTAGACAACTCCCAGGCTTTTGTGGAATTGGTTTAGGTAAGTCGGAAGGTCAGCAAGCATCCAGGTGTGTATGTACATATGTACAGGTGTATATATATATGTACAGGTGTGTGTATGTACAGGTGGGTGGGAGGGTAGGTAAATCATTGGACGGGTGGATGGGTAGTTCAGCAGTGGATGGGGAGGTCAGTCAGTGGATGGGTGGATGGGCAGGCCAGGCAATGGATTCGTAATTCAGTCACTGGATGGGTAGGTGGGTAGTTCAGTGTATGGGTGAATGGGTAGGCAAGAAGACAGATCAGCAAGTAGGTTGTCAGGCCAGGCAGTGGATGGGAAGGGAGGTAAATATGCAGGTAGGTGGGTGTGTGAATTTCCATTTGGTGCAATTACTTTGCCGAATGGAATATGCAATGCAAATGCATTTTCAGATCCTGACAAAAAGGTCCAGAATGCTATGTGTGTATTTTGCATGTGATGGTAAGAGAAAAGTATTAAAACAATTACTTGGGAAATAAGTTTATAGTTTAAAACTTTTTTTATCTATCCACTTATTCCCTTATTACTGTAATAAATTTGTCACATAATTCAACGTTAAGATTGCATTTCAAACTTTTTTATATATATATATACATTTTACGGAAAATAAAATCTTCCATTACAGCATAAATGTATTTTTCTTTAAACGTTTGTTGTTGTTATTCTTGGTTCTTTCAGTAAAGTCACGTAGAAATGAAAAAAATAAAATAATACAAATATAAAACTACAAGAATTGCATTGTTTTATTTATTTTATTTTTTTATTTTTTTCCTTCTACATGACTTTGCCGAAAGAACCAAGAATATGAATCCCTGCAATGACGAAATTTTTACATCAAAATGTGTGGTTATTGTTGTTTACTGAAACACACGAGCAACACTGATGAGGATCATTTGTTGTCGTTGTTGTTGTTTACCGAAACACACAAGCAACATTGTCGACTATCATTTTCACTGCGACGTACAACGCCTTGCCGCACTAACAGAGACGAGTGAAGTGGGCCATGGGCCAGGCAGGGCACATGGCCCGTGGTCGAGGCCCACAACAGAGTTGCAGGCAACGGTTGGCGGTGAGCGGGTGGTGGTGGTGGGTGGTGGTGGTGGGTGGTGGTGGTGGGGGGTGGTGGTGGGGGGGTGGAACGCATTCTGAAGGACGTCCGCCTGAATGTGGAGATGGAACCACGGAATTAGGTCGTGAGCAGGCACTCGCATGGCTTGTTACGTCGCGGGAGAAGCGAGAGACAGCGGGGGGAGCTTGGAGAGGAGGGCCTTCATTCAGCAGTAAATCGATCATGGATGATGATAGTGAGGACCCTTACTTAAAAGGGCTAATTAATTGTATTGTATTAATACGTTTGAAAACATTTTAAATGTTTTTAAATGAAATATTAGCAAAACGTTCAATAGTCTAAATTTAATTGCGATGTGCAGCGCTCGCTTTGAATGCTTAGTTGCTGATACGCATGTATGATGATTCATTAATGTGGCTATATTTCTTTTTAAATACTGCACATTGTGCCCGCCAGACGCCGGGGCGTGAGAAGGTTTGCGTAGTTACGGTCGCCTTTTTAAGTTTACCAATTACCGCAGTTCTCTCGCTCTCTCTCTCTCTCTCTCACACAATCTGGGGCGGCAGTGAAATCCTGGCTTCCTAATCACTCTATTAAAACGTCGGCAGAAAACGAGAGGACTTAAAAAAAAAACATTAAAACACGACATCAAAGCCACCTTTAAGAACCCATTTTAATCCCACCAAGGAATGCGGGCATAACACTTTAGTCAAGGTCGTGATAAATTTGGATTCATGCTTTAGCGGGAAAGTGCACTTTCTGTACAGCGTCCCACTACGAAACGACCCTATTTGGCATAATAAATTACACACCCACAGGAATCTCATTGGAAGGTCGCTCTCGTGTGTGCGCTTAGTAAAGTGTGGGCCACTCCCAAATTAATCGTACTCGTGCGATGATTTAATTTTGTTTGTGCACATTTGGTCAGATCATTTACATCGATGTGACCTCACCCAAAAAAAATATGAATATATCCACGATATATTTTTTTTCACACAGGGCTGGTTAGACCAAATCGTGGCACTCAGCCGGCTTGTGTTAGGAGCCTGAGTTCGCACCCTGGGCTGTCGCTCCGGGGATAAAGAGGCGAGGGGGGGGGGCTGTTCTCATGTCCAGGGACTTTGACTGGATCAGCCCAGTTTATAAAATCATAAATATTTTTTTGTATATTGCCAGGTAAGGTCCACTGAGCTATATAGCTCTTATTCTTTAGGTCTTTCGGTTTCTTGCTCTATTTTTCAGAAGCGACCTGGCCACAAATGATTTCCCAATGACGTGGCTTGTCGCGTGGAAATGTAAAGCAGCCAATATTCTAAAGCAAGTGGTTCTTAACCTTTACCGCAGCCTTGCAACCCAATCGTAAAAAAAATATGTTAATAAATGCATACGGGTTTGACGAAACAAAGTAGCTGTACTTACGTGTCCCTGCTTAATTTGTGTGTCGATGATTTACAACCGGGATCGAACCCATGGCCTCCTGCATACCAGACGAGGTGGTTGACATCTCCTAGCCACCGCGGGGACCCCAGTCACTCGCTGGCTGCAGATAACGTCCATCGCAAGTCGGTTTCTGCGCTTCAGTCTCTCTCGCACCTGAAGTTCGAGTGAACGAAACGACGGAACTCGCATAGACGTCCTGTGACGTGAGCCTCCACTGTCTCTCTCCAAGCTCGGTGTCAAACCCTGCCCTGCAGCGCGCTACGCAGAAGGGCCATTGCACGAAACGTCGCACGTGAACGTTATTGTTCACACACTTCCATTGAACTTGCCCTGTTGTCTGCTCGTATTCATTCAAATCGTTGACGTTAACATCATTCTAGATTTTAAGCTTTCGTGACTGCAAGGATTCTTATTTTTAGGGGGTTTTTTCCGGTAAAGTCACGTAGGTAAAAAAATGTAATTAATAAAAGTCATTTTTTCTTTTACTTTTATTAATTTTAATTTTAATTTTTTTACCTACGTGACTTTACCGAAAAAAACCTAAGAGTATGACGTTAACATCTTCGGATCTACGACGCCTTACGGGCAACCCGTGCGATCCGACCCTTTGCCCGTCGTGAATCCTGCGCTGGCTCCCCCGTCCCGTGCCCAGTGCGTGCACGAGGAAGGACCTGCGCGTGCCTGCGTGACTCCAATCGCCTAATTGCCACTGGTGATGAATATCGTGCCAATTATTTACATCACTTTCCTATATTTTGTTAACTTGGCAGGGGAGTAGAGGGGGGGCTCAGCCCTCTTCTAGCTCAAGCATGTTCCAAAAGCTTTATTATAATATTAGCAACACTCGTCATGCCATCATAATAACCATGACACGCATCACTCCCGGGGGGTGTGTGGGGAACAACAGACAAAACGGGAAGGCGGGCAGAAGCAGTGCCGACATTTGCCTCGGCTCTGTCGTCCTATATTGGGGATGTTACTGGTAGGAACCTCCTGGTTACACCAGCCCACAGGGGATTATTGTGTCCGTCCGTCCGTCGTGAATCCAAAAATGGGAGGGGTGGGGCTGGGTGGAGAGTGGAGGGTGGGGAGGGGCTGGGTGGGGAGGGGATGATGGGGAGGGGCTGGTCACTCCGTGGTTCCCTTATAAAACTCAACGTTTAAACTACTCACGCCAGCTTGTGCCCGCCCTCACAGTCTGGCATATTTGCGGAATACACCACGCCGCCGTTGACCCTGGCCATTGACCGAGCAACCCAACGTTCCTACCAGCTCCCTCCGCAGGAATGTGTTTTGAAGACAACTGCATAGGAGAGCGTTTATATTTGTGGGAGGAAAGCGGGAGAACCTGGGAAATATCCAGGCGCGAGACCGGGAGAGGGAGCAAAGCTCAATCCCCCTGACAGATGTAAATGGACCCACTTGCTGTACTGCCGTACTCTGGCAAGCCAGGAGATGGCAAACTCGATGCCCGTGGGTAGGGAGGGAGTTTCACCGATGTGTGCGTGATCCACCAACCCTCTCCACACAATATACTGGCTTGCAGGCCACGCGCCTGTACGTACGTTAAACTTCTTTCGCATCGTGCGCCGCCAACCGTGCTCATCGGAGGTGCGGGAGAAGGACGACAAAATAAACACGAAAAGCAGTTTGAAACAAATTCGTTTTCTATCTTGAATTAAAAGTTGCATAGCGCCAATGGCTTGCTAATATCAGAAGAACGTTCCAGACGGTCGCAGAAGCGCATCTGAAAGCCAAAAGCCGTCGCTGGAGTTCGCGCGATGATGGTTTATACTCCTCGACGGTAACAGAGTCGAAGCATCGCTGTCTGACCGGACGATTTCTGTGCAGCTTGATCACACTCAAAACAATAACAACAAAACATGTGTTTGCCGCAGCTGTAATTTACATCGAGCTGAATGACAGCGCATCCAGTACACTGTTTTTTGTTTTTAAGGGCGCCACGGTGGCAAGATGTTAATTACCTCGCCTGGTATACAGGAGGTCGTGGCTTCAAGCCTGACTGACGCCTGCTGTATATGTGGAGTTTGCGTGTCTCTCTCCTCGTGGCCGCGTGGATTGTTCTCCGGGTCCTCCTGGTGTTTCCCTACACATTTAGAATCATGCGTCTATAGTATTTGGCTGCTATACATTTCCACACGACGATGCGCCGCTTTATTGAGCTATCATTTGTATCCAGGTTTCTTCTGAAAAGAGCTACACAGCTAAGTAGAGCCTTACCTGGCGAAATAAAACATTGTTTCGTTTTAAATAGTTATATTTTGTCTTTTTGAGGTTTTGTGGGCTGGGATTGCTCAGAGCCAGAATGCGCTTCCTGGAAATGTTTGATGGATGCCCGTGAAGAAGATGATGATGATGATTGCGATATTTTGTAGGGCATATATATATACATATTTTCGGCGTTGCTTGTTAAACGAGTGTTCATCACGAGCCGTGCAGTTCTCATTAATTCCATTTCCATTAAAATCCATCATTTGTCCCTTCACCTTTGCTCCGCGTGCAGATTCCGAGGCGTGAACACATTCGCCAGCCTCTGAGAAACACGTACGGGCGTCCACCCCCCCCCCTTCACAATCCCCCACCAGCCCCGCCCTTCACCCCCCGCCCTTCACCCCCCCCCCCCTTCCCACCCCCCCCCCCCTGCGGAAAAAGTGAAAAATAATCATGTGAAAAATATCGTGCGTAATTCCCGCAAAATTTAACACGGGGAACGCAATTCATGCACCTGTGAATGTCAATAAACCATTGCCTGGCAAGGCAGTGGGGGGTGGATGTAATTATGATGATGGCTTTAAGTGAATTCAATAAAGCGCTGCTCTTTAAAATATAGAAAATAAATTTGCAGCAGCGTTTGGAATTTACAAAAAGCAGAAACGCTTTTTTTTTCATTGCAGCAACTCGCCGATGAAATGCGGTGGCGATTTCACTCGCATAAAATAATAGTTTACGTGAGAAATACCATTATGGGAACAGGTCACGGGGTCATTTATTTTTAGGCAAAAGTTAGCAGTGCTTGTAGCACGCTATTTAGATTCACGAATTGTGGTCAAACGCAACGATCAGAATCAGTATATGTATTTATACTGGAGGAATCCGATGAGAACAACTAAATGAAATAACGTTTCGGGCGCAACACAAGCGTCCTTCTTCAGGTGGGGACAACGTAGCGAAAGCACACCGTTTAAGCGGTTGTACAAAGCACAACACTTAAACGTTGTGATTTAATTTAGTTGTTTTTATTTATTTTATTTTTTACCTACGTGACTTTACCGAAAAAAACAAAGAGTATGAATCCTTGCAGTCACGAAAGCTTCAAATCTAGAATACGATGAGCTATGGATCTATTTTTCACAGATGTCCACTAAGGGGGTGGGTAAAAGCGTTGCAACAACAAACAGCACAAAAACATGATAGCAATGCAGCACGAAGTGCGGACTAATCTCCATCTGTTCCTTCTCTGCGGACTGGAGTGTTGCCCGGTCGCACGCATGTGTGGTTTCCTCCCACATTCATCAACACTTTTACAGGTAGGAACAACTGGTTCCACACTGCCCACCAGAAATTATTTGTCTGTCTGTCGTGCACGAATGCGCTGTCCAACCAAGTTCCTACCTGCCCACTCCGAATGAACGTGTTTAATTGGTTGAAAACATCTTAATATTCACGGGACTTCCTTACCTTGGCCATATTTTGGAAGCGCCAGCTCACTGTGCGGCTACCTGCAGCAATTGCAAGATGCGATTTACACGAATGGCGACCGCATAGTTTTCCTTTAAAACACATTCATATATTTGATTCTGCATTTAATTTGTCTACAATGCAGCTCTGAGAATTCCTAATATAATTTGTGTCCGTCTTGCGGCGAGTGAGCCAAACGGCGCTGCTGCTGCTGCTGCTGCGTGCGAGTCCCACCTTTACGCGAACCACCAACCCCATCGCCAAGTCATTCTCGGCAAAGACGATGCAACGCAAACGGAACAAAGACAAAGCACCCCAATTGGGTACTTTTTGTTAATTTCAGTGGCGAAGTAACATCGATCGAGAGCAGTGCAGCAGGTGAAGACTGCTGCTAATAGGAGACTTCAATAAAGTTCCTCCAAACGCCCTTGGAGTCTGCTGCAGGGATAAGCGCAGAACCCACGGCAGTGAGATTGCCTGCCCCGAGATGACTTTAATTTGCTTTTGGGAAGTGTTTAATTCCAGTGCGGAATAATACTGTTCCGGGAATCATGTTGGCACCCAGCCACATCCATGTCATGCCACTGCGGTGGTGTGCGTGGTAGTGTGTGTGTGTGATAGTGTGTGGTAGTGTGTGTGTGTGATAGTGTGTGGTAGTGTGTGTGTGTGTGGTAGTGTGTGTGTGTGGTAGTGTGTGTGCGTGGTAGTGTGTGTGTGTGGTAGTGTGTGTGCGTGGTAGTGTGTGTGCGTGGTAGTGTGTGTGCGTGGTAGTGTGTGTGCGTGGTAGTGTGTGTGCGTGGTAGTGTGTGTGCGTGGTAGTGTGTGTGCGTGGTAGTGTGTGCGTGGTAGTGTGTGTGCGTGGTAGTGTGTGTATGTGGTAGTGTGTGTGCGTGGTAGTGTGTGTGCGTGGTAGTGTGTGTGCGTGGTAGTGTGTGTGCGTGGTAGTGTGTGTGTGTGGGGAGCGGTAGTGTAGCGGTTAGCGCTACGCTGCGCTGTGAACTCTGCGAACCGAGTTCGATTCCCGCTCACGGCCAACACCCAGTGACGATTATCTGAACCGGTCCTGGCCCTCCGCTAGGTCGACTCAGCCTCAAACGAGTACCTCGTGGCGATGTATAAACCGTGGCGATGTGTAAACATCGCCACTAGGAAGACAAAGGCGGTCGGGCGTAGTGTTGGACACCCACCCCCTCGTGTGCCATGCTGTTCTTTATAGGTGCTCGCTAACAGCACTTGCCCCAACAGTCCGTTACAGGCTATACTGGGGGGTATTTGTCTTTGTGTGGCGGTGTGTCAACGTGAGAAGAGTGCTTAGGGAACAGAAGGACAGGACCATCGATAACTCTAAATAGAGAAGCACAAAGAGATGCATGCTCAGAGAGAGAGGAAGAGGAACGCGTGGAGTTGAGGACATTGGCAGCCAATTCAACTAAACTTATAATTTTTCAATTTTACCAAGTAAGGCCTACTGTGCTATATAGCTTTATTTTTTCCCGGCCACATACTCTGAACGCATGTTGATTCCAAATGCGGAGGGAGAAACCGGAGGACCCGACGAGAAATGCACGCGACCACGGGGAGAGAGACACCGCAAACTCGAGCGTCAGCGTCGAGATGCAACCCACGGCCTCCTGTACACCAGGCGAGGCCGTAGCCATGGAGTCAACATTGGGGGGACCAAATCTTCCAGAGGGTCTGGGCCCCCCGCCCCCGGGTCTGGGCCCCCCCCCCCCCCCCCCCAGAAAAAAATGAAAATTAAAAAAGAATTTCTTGCCATTTCCTGCCTAAAATATTTTAAAAATTCCCTAACACAAAGGATGGATTTTTTTTTACAATAACGTCTATTAGTGTATTGTATTACATTGCTCTATTTTTTCATTTTTTCCTTTTCTTGTTTCATTGTATGTAATGGCAGAGATTCGTGATTAATAAAGTACAACCATAACCACAATCATATAAACAGAAATCTATTTTATAGCAATATATTGGGGGGGGGGACATTTTGAGCATATTTGAATATTATAATTACGGCCTGTATACCAGGCGAGGCAGTTAACATCTCGCCACCGTGGCGCCGTCAGGGATATCCTGCCGGCTTGCCGGTGGGCTTGCGCAGGACGAGATGTCGGCTGGTGATGGAGAGTCGCGATGGGATGGGATCGACGACCAGAGCGGAGAACGCTCCCCAAGAGGACGTCACTCCGTGGAGATGGAGCGACGAAATCGTTGCAGAGTGAGAGATGGTGGAGGCTTTGGGGGGTTCTCTTCATCCAGCAGTGGCTAGATCATAGGTGGTGGTGATGATGATAATGATGGTGATATAAAAAGGACAAATTATATCAACCTGCATGATTGCTGGACTATTTAAAAATCGGGCTGAATGGGCACGCTTTTTTAATGTAATTCTCATCTGGCCCTATGGTGTAATTAAGTGCAGTCTATGGTTATCCCACTCGATATCTCTCTGTCCTCTCTATCCACGTGCTATGAAGAAGGGCCATTGTCAAAAACGTCACCTATTTTACACGCCTCTTTTCAAGGCCACACAGTGTTATTGATGAACGTGTCGAGTGTATTATTAACCCTTTCCCATTCCAATTCTCTTCCGATTCCGTTCCGTCAACGTACGTGTTCCGATGATGGATGTGTACGTTATCGGAATGGAATCGGAAGAAAGAATAAAATACCTTTATCGGTACTGAGTTTCTCACAAACCCGTGCGGGTGGGAGGGCGTGTGGTACCGTTGGGTGCCAGCTATCACAGAGTGCGGTCGTGTCGCTACACTTCTCTGTGGTGAGTAACAATGTTTTTTTTAAAACAACGCCTCTCTCAATAAAATTATCGCTGAACCCGCTTGCGCATTCCAAGATTCGGCGGTGAACGGGACACCCACCCTGCAACATGCAGACGTCATCAGAACGGAAACGGGTTAATTCTGCTTGTGCACCACTGCTAATGCCGCAGCAGCAGCACCAGATAATACTGGTAAGGAACCTCCTGGTTCCACCAGCCCACAGGGGATTATTGTGTCCGTCCGTCCGTCGTGCATCCAAAAATGGGAGGGGTGGGGCTGGGTGGGAAGGGGAGGGTGGGGAGGGGCTGGGTGGGGAGGGGAGGGTGGGAAGGGGCTGGATGGGGAGGGTGGGGCTGGGTGGAGAGGGGAGGGTGGGAAGGGGCTGGGTGGGGAGGGTGAGGAGGGGCTGGGTGGGGAGGGTGGGGCTGGGTGGGGGGTGGGAGGGGTGGGGCTGGGTGGGGAGGGGCCGGTCACCCCGTGGTGCCATTATAAAACTCAACGTTTAACCTACTCACGCCGGCTTGTGCCCGCCCTCACAGTCGGGCATATTTGCGGAATACACCACGCCGCCGTTGACCCTGGCCATTGACCGAGCAACCCAACGTTCCTACCAGCTCCCTCCGCAGGAATGTGTTTTGAAAGAGGCTCGGGTGATGATCGGCATGGCTGTGGAAACAAGTGGTGGTCTTGTAATTGTTCTTCATTTTTTTAGATCGTGGTTGCTGAACTCAGACACAAGGAGTGTAAAACGCCAAGAGACCAGGAACACGCGGCACTATATTAAAGTTGTAATGGGAGATAAGAGTTAATGCGTTTGTTGAACTTGACAAGGTTATAATAATTCAGGAGAAAGATTCGATGGGGGATGAGGCAGATTAAGGATTTTCGCAAAGCTCCTGTGAGCACTTATTAACAAGATAAGCAGAGCGATTAGTTATTAATTGCGGGTTGTGTTTACACAGACATTTTAATATGTATGTTTCAAGCTTGATTTGAAGCTTTCGTGACTGCAGGAATTACTCTTTGGTTCTTTCGGTAAAGTCACGTAGAAAGAAAATAAATTACATTTTCTACTTTTACTGTAACCATTAAATAAATGTAATTTATTTTATTTCTATCATTTAATTTATTTTCTTTCTACGTGACTTTACCGAAAGAACCAAAGAGTATATATGTTTCATCAAAGCCAGCAAAAGACCTGCGGGGAGAATGTGAAGGGATTACGAATACTGAAGGTTGGACATGAAGGAGAAATTTAAGTTTTCCGTAATTTATGCAATACATTGCATTCGGGCATTAGGTGGTCTTTCACAGGACTTGCAAGATACAATATCCCTTTTTTAATTCTTCGTTTAACTGTACGTAAATAAGTTGGTATATTTAAATGTATTCCACTTAATGATGATGCGCAATGGTTACAGTACATGTAGCCTCGGTGTCGAGATGTTAACTCCCTCACCTGGTATGCAGGAGGTCGTGGTTTCGATTCCGATCCTGACGCCTGTATATTTGTAGTTTGCATGTGTCTCTCTCTCCCCCGTGGTCGCGTTGATTTTTCTCCAGGTTCTCCGTTTTTTTCCCCTCCACATTTAGGATCAACATCACGCGTTTAGAGTTATTTGGCTGATTTCCATTTTTTGCACGCGATAAGCCGCCTTGTTGAGCTATCATTTGTAATAGTCAGGTGACTTCTGAAGTAGAACCATAGAGCTCGGTGGGGTCTAACCCAGTAAAATAAAATATAAAATTAATTTTCTTCACATTGCCAGTTGATCTTCTGCTCTTCGACTCGATCTCCAGGTACGGCAGCTAGAACAATGGAGCAAGTTTATTCAATCCGCCCACCCACCTCCAGTGCGTGTGGTGGGTAAAATTGTTGATACTCCCACCTCTTCCAAGACGTTAGGCGAGTGCGGAAGAATAGGCCATCCACCCTCTGGTAGAGAGAGAGAGCTCCTTCTCAAGGAGCCACTTCCGCCGAGGAGAACGGAGCGGCCAGCATCCACTCATTCTCCTCCTGCGTTTCCTTCTTCCCGGGAGGGGCCGCGCCCATTACGCCATCTTAAATTCGTCCCCGAGACCCCCGGGGGAACCGCTCCTGCCCCACCTGGGGGTCCGGTGATGAGGACCCATTCAAATCCGTCTATTTTAAATAAACCACCTCCAGCGTCCTATTTATCCCATTGACGTCTGTCGGGGGTCGCATACACGAGCCGGATTGTGTTACCGGTTGAACTGGGTCCTTCCTGTGCTCGTGAGTTGTGACGCGCTGATGGGTGTTGGATGGTGTACATTGTCTGGGGGTTGGGTTGGTTATTGTATGTTCGCGGAAATTTTTCTTTTCAAATATTTTTCTGTAAGTGTACCTATTGTTCTTGTCCATGGCTGTTGGAGGTAGATCGTCCTGTTATCTGAGGCATGGAGGTCAGCCGGGACAGCTGAGTTTTATAAGGGGGGGGGGGGGGGGGGTGATGTAGTGACATAGAATGAGTCACTATGGCGCCTAGCGCCAGTTACTGATAGAGAGGGGAACTGGGAGTGTAGTAGCCCTCTCTGCCAGTAGGGCATGCAATGTCATAGAATGGGGCCCTAGGGGGCGTAGTGCTGGTGGCTGGCATAGAGGGGGCATCTGAGGACGTAGCAGCCCGGTTGGCTGGCAAGGGCACGTGATTGGCCAGGGAAGGATGTGGGCCAAAGGTGACAGAAGGGACACGTGAGGTATGGCCCAGAACCTTCTAGTAGGTTCTAGAAGGGGGCGTGGCCGAGAGCAGAGCCAGGCCACGTTGGGGGGCATAAAAGGGAGGTCCCGAGGCTGGGTCGGGGCTGTCTGCTGGAATGGAGTCCTCCCTGCTACGTCTTCTCCTGGGTCTTCGGTCTTCAGTATTCGTGTTTGGCATAGTGAGTCAGGCAATGTGCCGACTGTCCTGACCTGGTTTATGTAGTTGTAGTGGGTTGAATAACTAGAAGGCTTCTCTTGTGGCAACACAGTTTTTATTTAACAATTAGCACTTAACACAGAGAGGTAACGGCCCTTCACACCCGATACACGATGGAGGTTACTCTCCAGACTACTACGCCTCTCACTGGCTAATCTACAAGTCCTCGTGAGTGAAGCTTGAGTCTTCACTGGTATAGAAGCTGGAGCCGACCCTTGCCAGGGGTACGGCTCTGCCCTTGGGGCTCTTCAGACTTCAGGAGGCTTCTTGTCTTCAGCTGGACGACGACTGCGGGACCGTCCAGAGGTCCGGCTTTTATACAGAGCCGTGGCTCGCTCCGCCCGGCCACGCCTTCCTTCTCGAACCTTCGAGAAGGATCCGGGGATGATGTTATCCCCCAACCCCCCTCCTGGGGTATGGGGTCGGACCCTTTTACATACTGTTCCATAGGGTAACCGTTGGGCCCTATGGCGCATAGACTCTCAGCACTGGGGCTCAGCCCCTCTGTTGCCCCCTATTGGCATGAGGCCGGTATTGCCGGCTACCACATGGGAACGGCACATCTTGGCCCAATAACATCATTACATAGTTATCCCGTTGTGGTCCATAGAATAAACGTGTTGCCTGCTGAGTTAGTGTGTGTCTCTCAGTGAATCCACTACACAAGTAGCATGATCAGGGTGCAGGGATCATGAGTAATGGTGACAGATTGAGAGGCACATTGGGGAGCACATGTGGTGCAGCTGCCAGTCATCTCAGTCAGTCAACCCGTGGCACTTGGATCTGGAGGAGACTCAGTGAAGGACCCTACTACTGGTCAGTTGGAGGAAGTTTCCCTCCAACAACTACGGAGCGACGCTCACAACAACGAGTAGAACGCTGTGCGGATAAAATGCAGCAAGTTGGCACAGAAGGGGGCACAGTTGGTGCATCTGCCAGTCATCTCAGTCAGCAAACCCGTGGCAACTGGGTCTATTCCGTGACCTTCAGCCTGGGAGGCTTCAATACTTCACGTGGCCTCAAAGTGCCCCTAGCCTGGCATAAGCGCCGTGGTGACATAACCGCCACTTAGCGGCGAATAGTGGCTTGCTGTTGTTGTTGATGGAGGCTTCTTGATCCCAGAGACGGACAGAGGGGAAATCATTTGCCAACCTGGCAATATTTTCGTGCCGTAATTCGTCACAGTGTCCTTTTAATTAGGCGAACAACCTCCTCGGAAAAAATAATGCCCTCTTTGTCAGCCCTTTGCAAAGTGATTCCGGTGTTTGTAATGACTTCGCGGGAAATAAATTAGAGGAGTTGATTTTGTATTATTAAATATATCAGGAGGAGAACAGCGCCTTCGGGTGACTCAGAGGTCAGAAAAGGCTGAGCTGGCAACCTCTGAGAACCTGGGTTCGAATCCAGGTTTCAGCAGGGGCCCGTTACTCCACCAGGGTCGTCAAAATGCAGTGAGCTGCTGATGCTCCACGAATCTGGCTGTTGCCTGATAATGCTAGTTGTGATTGCCGGCGAAACGTCGTACTCGAATTGTAAACGCTGTGAGTTTACTCTGCAACACACCGGTGTGCTGTACAAGTAACGAATTTGCACGTTTTGTTGACGTGACAACCCTTACTAATTGGCTGTGTCGGGTGGTGGCGGTTTTAACGACGCAACTTTTTTATTGACACGATTTAGCCCTCAAAAAAACCCCTCTATTATGGTCAAATAAAAACCCATTAAATCTGTGCCGGCCCAGCCAGCCTCGGCCGTGTTGTCAGATCTTCCCCCGGGACTCTCTGTCATCTCTCGGCTTTTGAGGTTTGGCCGCGGCTCCCCCATCGCTTGGGCACGACGCTGTCTCTCGCCCCTGCGTTTGCGACGTCCCTCATTTTCTATCTCCATATCTTTAATATTTCAGGTCCCCCCCCCCAACCCCCTCCGCACCCATTCCCCCACCTCTGTCATTTAACTGCTTTTGCCCCGGTGATGTTTTTCGTGTGATTGGTTAGGTGTGTTTGTAGGGTGCTTTGAGAAACCGCGGCATGTTTGCGCCCAATGCGTGCCAATCGTTACCGTCAAGTAACGGAAGGCACAAATGTAGTGCACTTTGTGTGTGTGTGTGCGTCTGTGTTTCGTAAAAAACGTCGCCACTGGGGAGACAAAGGCGGCCGGGCGAGGTGCTGGCCACCCACCTCCTCGTGTGCCGTGCCAGTCTTCATGGGTGCTCGCTAACAGCATTTGCCCCAACAGTCTGTTAAGGCTGTACGGGGTGTCTTTGTCTGTGTTTTGCGCAATGTTTGTATTGTAGCGGTTAGCGCACTACACATCGAGCCCGATGAACTAAGTTTGATTCCAGCTCTTGGCCACTGAAACCAGTGACGATCTAATGAACCATCCTTGGGTCTCTCCTAGTTGGACGCAGCCTCAAATGAGTACCTGGTGTGATGTGTTTAAGCATTGTCACTGGGGAGACAAAGGCGGCCGGGCGTGGTGCTGTTCACCTACCCCCTCGTAGGCCGTGCCCAGCCTTTATAGGTGCTCACTGACAGCACGTGCTCCAACAGTCTGTTTAGGATATACAGGGGATTTTTGTCTTTGTTAGCGCAGCGGTTATCACAAACCAGGCTCCCTGAGTTTTTATTCACAGACAAAATTGAGTGACCCACCGTTCCTGGGTCGTTTCAAGGGCGAGTCAGCCTCAACATCGGCAATGGGGAGACAAAGGCGGCCCGGGCGTGTTGCTGGTGCGAGACCCATCCCACCCGTGCGCCGTGCCGGCCTTAATAAGTGCTCGCTAACAGCACTTTGCGCAAAGGTCTGTGGAGATCTTCTTGGTTCTTTCGGTAAAGTCACGTAGAAGGGAAATAATAAAATAATAAAAATAAAACATAATAAAATAACATTTTATTATGTTTTATTTTTATTATTTTATTATAAAATTGTATTTTATTATGTTTTATTTTATTATTTTATTATTTCCCTTCTACGTGACTTTCCCTGCAGTCACGAAAGCTTCAAATCGAAAGGTCTGTGGAGACTTACGTGGGGTTGGGGGGTCGGGGGGGGCGATGTTCGTGGATGTTGCGGTTGCGTATTTTACAACCCCGTTTTGTACAAATTCTTGCTCGCGGAGTGGCGTAATGAGACGCATGACTCTCGCTCCCGACAAGTCTCCCAGCCGGCGGAGCTGTTTTGCCTCAATATGAGAGGCAGTGGGCGCCGGAATGATGACCACCACCGAACAGCATCTTGGCTTCAACCGCGACCGGCCTTGCCGCCGGCCTCTAACCCGACACTTTGAGAGGCCCTTCGAGCTGGGCAAAGAGCGTCCCCCCGCATGTTAATGGCCCAAACTGTGAAGCCCTCTGAATACGCTGGACCACGATGAGTGAAGGGCCAAGTACGTGTTCTTTTTTGTTGTTGCACGAGATTTTTAGCGACCTCCAGACTCACACATTCGCCATCCTTCACAGTCCAAGGGCCAGCCACCCCTCCATCTGACTCACTCACTACTGCTGCTGCACATCAACTCATCTCATTGCTCCCTGTCCATGGAGACAGTCCTTCCCGACGCGTTCTCTCCCTTTGGCTGCAACTCCCAGCATCAGTCTCCGTCCGTCTGTCGTCAAATCTTCACCTGGACCCTCTGCAGATACTCAAGCACGGTTGGCTGCGTACGGTGCGAAAGAAGTTCAACATACATACGTCATACCATTGGAAACCTCATTTGCCAGTCGCAAAATATGATAATTGTTTTTTTACCCTTTTATCTGGCAACAAAACTGACACCTCTTTTACAAGGAGTCATTTTTGCATTGACCACAATACCTGCAGTCAGAATGCAAACAAAAAACATAACTCTGATAATGTATGCACTGTCCGTGAAATTGATTGGTCCACACCCGAGACAGCTTTCACTAGTGCGCCTTTTGGCGTCATCTGGTCCAACACCATGTGAGACTAGGCTCTATCGGTCGTGATGGTCCTTTGACCATACTTCACCAGGACGGTTGTCTGACCATGCTTCAACACTGCGGCACTGTGCGGAAATCTCCGTTTGGTTACAAAAATGACTTTGCGTTGGATGCATTTCTCATCCCTGAAGTGCCATTGTGATAAATGCTGATGAATATATTTTTTAAATCCCACTGTAGGGGCTTCGTGTTTGCCCCTTTAACCCATCGTATGGGTACGACGGAGCGAGATGTTAACTACCTTGCCTGGCATGCAGGAGGTCGTGGGTTCGAGCCTGACCCTGACGTCTGCTGCTGTATATTTGGAATTTGCTTGTTTTCCCCGTGGTCGCTTGGATTTTTATCCGGGCCCTCCGGTTTTTTTCCCCTCCACATTTACAATCGACGTGCGTTGAGAAGATTTGGCTGCTATCCATTTCCACGTGATGATACGCCACCTTGATCGAGCTATCATTTGCCGTGGCCAAGTCGCTGCTGAAAAAGAGCTCCATCGCCCGGTGGGTCTTCACCTGGTAAAATAACAATGTAAGTAGGACGTTACAAAAAGAAGTAGTCCAGAGTGAGAACATCTCGTCTCGGAATGGGGCCCATCGGTTTGGCATCCCGGCGTGGAGGGAAACCTCCAAGTCCTTGTTTGCCGCAAAGCCTCAAGGGTAACGCGAGCGACGTCGATCCTGGCGGTGGATCTCCTCGAGTGCGTGGAGTGTGGACATTTTCGCGTTGCACGTTCACCCACGTGACCGCAACGTTGTGGTTAGGGGTGGGGGCGGGGCAACGAGAAGGCGAACACCAATAGGCTCACTTTATTTATGACTTTCCTATCTGCGCGACTTTACCAAAAATAACCAAAGAATTCCAATACGCTCCACGAAGACAAACTACACGTGCCCCCCCCACCACCCACCATCCTCGACCGTCACACCCCCCCCCCACCACTCCAACCCCTCCCCCCCCAACTCTCCCAGTCTCCCCCGCTCGACCCACATGCGGCCGCTCACAAGTAATTAATTGCCCAGGCAGTTCAATTAAAGGCACATGACTGATTGCCGGGGAGCTGACCCGCAGCTCGGCGTGTGTTTTGTTACGAGATGAAGAGCACGCGGGCGCCCTCGTGATTGCACCTCCGCGTTCGTTTACCACGAGCTTAACCTTGATGTGCGGTGGCGTTTTAAAGAGCCCCCCCCCCTTACACCCCCCCCCCCCCTACCAATTAATTAATTAAGGCTATGCGAAACCACCCGCGGAGACACAATTCCCAACAAGCCGTCGTAGGGCCATGCAGTAAGCCAGAGTGGCGAGATGTTAACTACCTCGCCTGGTATACAGGTGGTCGTGTGTTCGATCCCGACCCTGACGCCAGCTCTATATTTGTAGTGTTCATGGCTCTCGCTCTATCTCTCTCTCTCCCCCCGTGGATTCTTTCTCCGGGTCCTCGGGTTTTACGCTCAAAATTTAGACTCAACACGCGTTTAGGGGCCGTCCATAAATGATGTCACGCGATTTTGGACGATTTTTGACCCCCCCCCCCTCGTCACACAGCGTCACAAAAAGTCAGACCCCCTCCTCAAATATGACATCACAAAGCTCTGCCCCCGCCCCCCCCCAAAACCATATTTCCATTTTAAAATAAAACATGCTTCAAATTATTGTCATTGTAGTGGATATTTAATGTGGCGCTGCACTCTGATGTTGTTGAAGTGTTGTTATAACAATTAGTGTTGTTATAACAATTCTATATTTATTTAAAGTTGCGTATTTTGATGTGACGTCACATTTCTCAACCCCCCCCCCCCTCGTCACACATCGTCAAAAATGTCTGACCCCCCCCCCCCCTAGGTGCGTGACGTCATTTATGGACGGCCCCTTAGAGTATTCGGCCACTGCTATACGTTTGCACGTGATAAGCCACTTCGTTGAGCGAGCATTTGTGAAAGCCAGGTCGCTTCTGGGGCCTTACCTGGTGAAATAAAAACAGTTTAGAGGTCTAAGCGGGCGTTCATTCACGTGGCCGCGTGGCTGAACTGCCTGCAATGTTGTCCAAGTCGCACAACCACTAGACTGGGTCTTTATAAAGCAACCCCACTTTACGCCCGATGATCAAAATAATGATCCGCACGTGTGTATTAAATGGACAGCATCAAAGGCAATACACGTGACGGCCACAATTGCGATGGCTATCGTGAATGCGCTATAATTCGTAATCAGCAAGGTGGCACTCGGCAGGTGCTGCTGTAGGGCTTATATGGTGGGCAATGGAGCGGGAATTGCAGACAAAAATCCATTGTTGTACTGTACTTCTACACTCCCATTCCTCTGCTCCTCAACCTTCACCAATCCGCCACCGCCCATCGTGGTGAAGTATGGTCAAATAGCCCCCCACACCCCCCCCCCCCCCCAGGATCCGGTACAGTATGTAGAGGGAGCTCATTCGGCAGTGGATTGACAAGGGAGACGTTGGAAACCGTTCAATCGAAACGTCGTCCGCGTGGCGTGATTCATTCGTTAGGGGCCCAAAGTCGGCCGGGCTTCCGTGAGGTTCCTTCCGCCGTCATAATTAAAATAATTGGTGGCGCTTCATGAAATGCCATAGCACGGGGTGACCAACACGTGTTAGGTCAATTAACTCCATTACGCATTCAGAGCGCGCCTCCGCGCTCATTATTTATTTGAGCCTTCGGAGAAGTTGAGACAGGCGGAGGTTAAACCGCGACGGATTGTTGCCTGCCCGGGCCGCTGTCTACGATAAGACGGACGCACGGTGGTGGACACGGAGATGCGAAGAGCGATCGACTCCATCGCACTGCATTCAAGTCGCAACTCAAAAGACATCTCTCTCGAGAGTCCAGTGGTTCTCTAGTCCAGTGGTTCTCTAGTAGAGTGATTCTCTAGTCCAGTGGTTCTCTAGTCCAGTGATTCTCTAGTCCAGTGGTTCTCTAGTCCAGTGATTCTCTAGCCCAGTGGTTCTCTAGTCCAGTGGTTCTCTAGTCCAGTGATTCTCTAGTCCAGTGGTTCTCTAGTCCAGTGGTTCTCTAGTCCAGTGATTCTCTAGTCCAGTGGTTCTCTAGTCCAGTGGTTCTCTAGCCCAGTGGTTCTCTAGTCCAGTGATTCTCTAGTCCAGTGGTTCTATAGTCCAGTGGTTCTCTAGTCCAGTGATTCTCTAGTCCAGTGGTTCAATAGTCCAGTGGTTCTATAGTCCAGTGATTCTCTAGTCCAGTGGTTCTATAGTCCAGTGGTTCTTTAGTCCAGTGATTCTCTTGTCCAGTGGTTCTCTAGTCCAGTGGTTCTCTAGTCCAGTGATTCTCTAGTCCAGTGGTTCTATAGTCCAGTGGTTCTCTAGTCCAGTGATTCTCTAGTCCAGTGGTTCTATAGTCCAGTGGTTCTCTAGTCCAGTGATTCTCTCGTCCAGTGGTTCTATAGTCCAGTGGTTCTCTAGTCCAGTGGTTCTCTAGTCCAGTGGTTCTCTAGTCCAGTGATTCTCTAGTCCAGTGATTCTCTAGTCCAGTGGTTCTATAGTCCAGTGGTTCTCTAGTCCAGTGATTCTCTAGTCCATTGATTCTCTAGTCCAGTGATTCTCTAGTTCAGTGGTTCTCTAGTCCAGCGGTTCTCAGAGTTTGGTCCCCGCGACCACCAGGCGGTCTGCGATGGTTCCCCAGATGGTCCGCAGTGGCTGTGATGCAAAGGCGAGTTGACCCGAACAGTAATGACAAGGTTTATTCTACCTCTTGTTTCGTTCGTTAATGACTATTTTTACTCGTGACATTTAATTAAAATAAATGAAGTTAGGTAAACCACTCTGATTAAACCAACCTAACCCTAAGGTCTACACAAAGGCCATGTTCTACCCTCCATCGCATCCGCACAAATCATGGCAGGTGCGGATGAACAAATGGAAAATTAAAAACTCTCCATTCGGTGTGCGACTGTGGTCATCCACAATAGACCGTACAACCTCTAACTACGCAATGCCCGATCCACAGACAGGAAGGAGACGACATCACAGCGATAGCAACCCGCTGCTCCCGACGCCGTTGTCTGGCATCGACCACCTGGATGTGAAATTGTCGTCCTTGCTCTGCGTCCACATCAGCAGATCAGCAGCCGTACGAAAGGAGGAGTGACGCCGGGAGACGACACAGGAGAGGAAAGCGACCCCCCCCCCCACCCGCTCTGCCATACATGAGAGTGATGTTCGGCGGCATGACGGTCAAAACTGATGCTTTACTTCTCCGAGCTGGAATTTAACCAACTTAATCCGATTTTTTTTTATTTTCAGTCGCGATTCGTTTTGTGCTGTCGTAGGTGACAGTGCTGATGCCATCAACTCACGATAGACTTGAGAACGCGGAAAAATTACAGAGGCTGAAATCTGGAAGAAAAAAACCCAGGATGTATACCGGTGCCAGATCAGCCCTCTGACCTATGAGTGGCCCGGCAAAATTAAACAAAGTCTCTGGTGATAAACTAGATTCGAAGCTTTCGTGACTGCAGGAATTACTCTTTGGTTCTTTCGGTAAAGTCACGTAGAAAATAAAATGAAATAATCATAGAATACGACGTTTCGGTTGCAACACAAACAACCATCATCAGGTAAGAAAGAATTATACTGGTAGGAACCTCCTGATTACATCAGCCCAACATGGGATTATTGTGTCCGTCCATCGTGAAGAGAGGGGCTGGTTGGGGAGGGAGGGGCTGGGTGGGGAGGGGAGGGTGGGGAGGGGCTGGGTGGGGAGGGGAGGGTGGGGAGGGGAGGGTGGGGAGGGGCTGGGTGGGGAGGGGCTGGGTGGGGAGGGTGGGGAGGGGCTGGGTGGGGAGGGTGGGGCTGGGTGGGGGGTGGGAGGGGTGGGGCCGGGTGGGGAGGAGCTGGTCACCCCGTGGTGCCCTTATAAAACTCAACGTTTAACCTACTCACGCCGGCTTGTGCCCGCCCTAACAGTCGGGCATATTTGCGTAATACACCACGCCGCCGTTGACCCTGGCCATTGACCGAGCAACCCAACGTTTCTACCAGCTCCCTCCGCAGGAATGTGTTTAAACACAGACACGGGAACAGCATAGGCAGACACACATTCAGAGAGAGACACACACAAAGACACGCCGAGCGAGACACACACCAAGACATTCATGCTTACCCGATGATCGTTGCATGTGTTGCAACCGAAACGTCGTATTCGATTATTATTTTATTTTCTACGTGACTTTACCAAAAGAACCAAAGAGTAATCTCTGCTGATACTGCTGCGTTTGCCAGTTTGCGCGCAAGCACAAATAAATATATATTTTTAAAACGTTCATCTGCACAAGAGAGGCCAGAAACGCCTCTCTGTGTACTCTGAAGAAGGGCCATTGCATGAAACGTCGCCTTTTGTAAACACAGTATTTTTAAAGACCCAGTGTTCTTGACAAATGATTTTTGTGTGGATTTGCAAGTCTTGCTTTATCTACTTCTATCCAACCGACAAGGCCCCTTCTGCGTGTCCAAGTTAATTTGATTTTTCTTTAACTAAATTTGAAAAGCCTTTGGCCCCGTGCTGACTTTATTTACCTCTCTCACTAACGACACTATTTAAATTAGCTCGCCAGGCCCTTGCACTGAAGCACTTTCCGGTGATTATTTAAAAAAGAAAAAAAATTACGTAACATCACATGATGGGGCACTTACAGAGAAAATCGGGTCAAGTGGGACTTTCAGTTCTGGGGACTTATAATTACTGTTCGAGCCCCCTTAGGTACCAGGACAGTTGATGCCCTGGGTTCGACTCCAGGTAGCCGCTCATGACAAAGCAAAGTTCTCCTGTGTAGTTGTGCCAAACCCGCTCGCCAACGATACAGTAGAAGGAAAAAACGCACCTTTATCTATCTATACAATTATAATTATCGTTAAAAAAACGTTCATCCTCGCCTGTACATAGATAGTTCAATGCAAATGTGCCATTTGATTGAGGGACTACTCCTGTGTGATGTTATCTCGGTGTGATGAGAAACTGTTCTTTATTTACATACTTAATAAAACACGCTTTTGTTGTTATTATTGTGAAACACTTTTATTACACAATGTCGTTGAACTTGCCATGTCGTCTGTTTTTATTATTTGGAATCTTTGAGGCTTCATATATTCGGATCTACGAAGCCCAACGTGGTCCTATTTGTGTTTTCAACAATTTTTTACGAATTAATATTCGTGTTTTTAACTACATTTAACTAACTAATAATGCGTTTTAACTAATTTGTTAGTAATTGGTAATTGTATTTTTTACTTCATTTTACTAATCAATAATCATGTTTTAACTAAATGTTGCTAATTAATAAACGTGTTTTTTACTCAAATCTACTCGTAGATAATCGTGCTTTCAACTAATTTTGACTATTTAATAATCGTGTTTTAACTAACATTTACTCGTTTAACTCGGAGGCTTTCACGACCAATATCATCCATAATAGAGGTTTTTTGGGTTAGATCGCGTAAATATATAAATGTGTCGTTAAACCCGCCACCACCCGACACAGCCAACTAGTAAGGGTTGTCACGTCAACAGAACGTGGCCAATTCATCACTAGTACAGCACTAGTGTGTAGTGTAGTGTATAATGTAGTGTATAGTAGTGTAGTGTATAGTGTAGTGTATAGTGTAGTGTATAATGTAGTGTATAATGTAGTATACTAGTACAGCACACCGGTGTGTTGGAGAGCCAAGCCACAACATTTACAATCTGAGTACGACGTTTCGCATGTAATTAGAACTACCTTCATCATGTGATGAGTTACTTTAACTGCGTGTGGTATTACCTTTGAACATCTGCATCTTTTGAGGATCGCCAGTGAAGGCAAACAGCTTCATCCGCTTAATTCGGAGTTTCTCCAATTTTCTGCTTAAGAAGAAAAGTATCCTCCCCGTAGAGGTTAGTAAGTTTAACACGTAGGCTTTCGCGACCAATATGATCCATGAGAAGTTTTTTTGGGTTAAATTGCGTAAATATATAAATGTGTCGTTAAACCCGCCACAACTCGACTCACAGCCGACTCATAAGGGTTGTTACGTAAACAGAGCACGGTCCAATCACAGCAGCTGTTGCTGGCCAGCCTATGACCAATGAGAGGAGCGCTTCTATCGCCGCTCGTCATGGCGCAGGAGGGGCCGCTGCGGCCGCCCTCTTGTTCCTTAGCACGATAGCAAACAACAAGTACTTCATAACAAAAAAAAAGATTTAACTACACTTATTTGGCCAATCTTATTTGACAGACAACTATTACAGGTTTACCATGTTCAGTTGTTTTCTCCTTTTCACAGGTTGAGTCACAAACCGTACCTCTCCATAACAAAGGCTCACCCTCTTAAGCCTCACCTTACCATATAAATAAAAAGTGTGCTGTACTTGGCCCTTCCCCCCTCTCCAACCATTATATAAACGGAGTGGTAGCTCCTGCAATCTCTCATTTACTTGATACAGCTGTCGTGGCTGTGGCGGTTCCACCTGAAGACGGAAGCTTGTGTTGCCTCCGAAACGTCGTGATTTTTATTTTATTTTACTTTTATTAATTTTAATGTTTTACCTACGTGACTTTACCGAAACAACCTAAGAATATGAATACTTCATAACGAATTATGAAAACAATTGGTTTGAATGCGCACACTTTGTATTTGCACTCAAAACTAGATTTTTTTTATTTTGTGCTCAATAAAAGTGGATGGCTTCCTTTCGATATGCTTAATTGTCTTTGCGAAGGTCACCCCCACTTTTATTGAGCACACCAAATTCGATACATTCTGGGGTCAAAATAATATAGTTTTTACTTTTGAGTACAAAAAAAGTGTGCATTGAATGAAAAGTTAGTTTTTTGCACCAATTTCTTTTGTTTTTGCTGTCTTTCCCAATGTTGATCAATGGGACTTATATAATAAATTAACATCTTTTCTATATCATTATATTTAATGATTTCCATTTGATCCATTTTGCACTCCTCTCGTTATTGTATTTGCTGTTGTGCAACTTGCTTACCCCCGTGCCCATGTTGGACATCTGTAGGGAAAAAAGAGCCTCATAGCTCATCGGGTTTCCTCCCCTGTACCCTCGGGGCACCTCTGATCTGAAAACTTCTCCACACCCCCCCACGCCCCCCCCCCCCCCCCCCCACATTCATAACACACTTGCCGAATATTGTCGTATCGACAGCGACTGCCGCCGAGCGAAATTAACGCCGTTAGTTTCATCCACTAATTTTCTTATTTTCCATTCATCGCTCTCGCCCTAAGCACCCACCCCCACACCCACGCCATCCGTCTTTCCGATGATGATGATGAGCCGTTGAGCCCGATGACCCCCCCCCCCCCTGCCTCATTCCCCGCGGCACATTTTCCAAGTCAACCGGGCCCGTGGATCTCTCTCTCGCTGCTCGTACGAGCACACGGAGGCCAAGATTAGCACGGGGCCCTACAGGGGGCTTCACAAATCCTGGACCCTTGAATTTAGTGGGGGGGGGGGGGTCTGAAAAATATAATATACAGATTAATAATGAACAGCTGAAATGCAGTGCTGGAGCACTATAATCATTCCTCGAGTGTAATGTGGTAATTAGAGCCATTGCATCGCCATGCGGTGCCTGTGTATTACCACAAGTTACGTGCCACAATTGCAATCGTCTCGATCTTGCAAATCCGTACATCACGTTTAAAAAAAAAGTGAATTAACAAACCACGTTGAATAACCGTGGAGCGTATTGGCGTCGTCCGGCAAACGTGGTGGTCGTGAAATAGTCAAGGGAGAGTGAACTGAAAATACAAAGAGGGCCCATCCTCCACCCACCCACCCCTCCACCCACCCTCCACCCCCCTCCACCCTCCACCCCCCTCTCCACAATGATAACCGCCGTGGGCCCTCATCAACTTTAATCCGGCCGTGAATATGCGACAAGTAATCCAAGGACTTATTTACTGTGCCCCAAGAAAAAGCATTTTAATGACGCAAAGAAATGTGTGGTGACTGGCGCCACGGTGGCGAGATGTTAGCTACCTCGCCTGGTATACAAGAGGTCGCGGGTTCGATCCCGATCCCGATCCCGACCCTGACGCCTGTATATTTTGAGACTGCGTGTCTCTCTCTTCCCATGGTCGTGTGGATTTTGTTTCCCTCCACATTTAGAATCGACGTGCGTTTAGAGTATTTGGCTGCTATAAATGTCCACGTGATAAGCAACTTCGTTGACCTATCATTTGTGGCCAGGTCGCTTCTAAAAAAGAGCTATATAGCTCAGTGGGTCTTAATGAGTTAATGATGACGTCACCCTGCTGCTGCTCTATATAAGAACGGGAGACACAGCAGAGCCTCACCATTCTGGCGAATTGCCCGATGATGCTGGATGCAATTACCAGCGAAACGTCGTACTCAAATTGTAAATGTTGTGGTTTCACGCTTCAACACACCGGTGGGCTAAAGCAGTGAACTATTTGTCTTTTGTCAACGTGACACTTTTTTACTGATTGGCCGTGTCGGGTGGTGGAGGGTTACGACACATTTATAAATAAAGCGATCTAAACCCAAAAATCGTTGATTATGAAAAAATATATAGTTTTAGACTGGGTGTTTCAGGGGTAAACCACTGAGCCAGCGATGTTGAGATCCTGGTTTGGAATCTTAAGTTTAAAACAACCACGCAACACCGTATAAAAAGCACAAAGCGCATTATGTAAAGAACAATAGAAAAAAAGCATCTGCAGTTCCACGAATAGGTGCCAATGCAGGGCCCTTGTCTTCAATCACTTTCAAAATAAATGTGAGAAAAATGTGGGCCAGTAATTGCCATTTTACTTAAAGATGTCACCTCCTGGTCATTATAATTACACGCCGTGCATTTGTTGACGCTTTGATTAATCGGTGTAAAAAACACACAAGACGGCGCCAACGCAGCGAGCATGAAGCAAAAATCAAGCGCGTTAATCATGCACGCACCAAATGTAAACACCGAGACAGCATTACCCTAATTGCATCAGCGCTCACTAAAAAAAGCCCTACACCACCTCCTCCTCCTCTCCTTGGCATCTCCCCCAACTGACGTGGGGTCAGCCGCCCTGCTGCTGTTCATCTTTCTCAACTCAATGCTGCCCGGGCAGTCATCTCGGCACCCACTCCGCAGTTCTCACTCACGTCGCACCTGCCTTCCCAGTGCTTACAGCCCCTTGTATCAATCCACTCTTGTTCTCGACAAGACAAAGACAAAAATCCCCCGTATAACCTTAGCAGACTGTTGGGGCAAGTGCTGATATCAAGCACCGATGAAGGCCGAAACGGCACACGAGGGGGGCCAGCACCACGCCCGACCGCCTTTGTCTCCCCCAGTGGCGATGTTTACACACCACAGCAGGTGCTCTTTTTGGCTGAGTCGAACCTAGGGGAGGCCCAAGACCGGTTGAAATAATCGTCGCTGGTGTTGGCCGTGAGTGGGAATCGAACTCGGGTCGCCGGGTTCACAGCGCAGCGTAGCGCTAACCGCTACACCACCGCTCCCTCCCCCTCTCTCCTTCTCTACACACAAACACGTTGTCATTCAACATTCGTATACGTCGACTCCAGAGAGACTCGGCACGTTACCAAAAAACGTCTCGGTGTCTCGCACCGAAGTAATTGCAACACACAAACGCCCCTGTTGAGTTGACACCGGCTATGCAAATACACTTTCGGGGCAAAGGGAAACAAAAACATGAAAGTGCAGGTCATCCTGCACTTTTGCCCGTTCGGTCTTTTATGTGTTCAACTTTTCCACCGTTCACAAAATCACTGTTGCAGAGATTGCCCCGGCTTATGAAAATGTACAGGGCACGCCAATCAAAGGCAGGGCACGATCTTGTGCCTTTCCCTGCTATGTTTTTTCTGCTGTACCGGCGTTCGGTATACTTCCTGTACAGCGCTTCATTAGTTTGCGCATGTCCAGCCCCTTTTATCAATCCACTGCCAGATGAGGGCCCCCCCAGGGTGCCACGGTGGCGAGATGTTAACTTCCTCTCCTGGTATACAGGAAGTCGTGGGCTCGATCCCGACCCTGACGCCTGCTGTATATTTGGAGTTTGCGTGTTCTCCCCGTGGCCGCGTGGATTTTTCTCCGGTTCCTCCGATTTTTCTCTTCACATTTACAAACACGCGCTGAGAGGATTTGGCTGCTGTAAATTTCCACACGGTGAGCAACTTCCTTGAGCCTTCCTTTGTGACGGCCAGGTCGCTTCTGAAAAAGAGCTATATAGACTCAGCGCAGCCTTACCTGGAAAAAAAAAATATAGTTTTAGTTTTATCTCGGGGGAGGGCGGGGGGGGGGGCTGCGTGGGCGTTTGTTTGACCATACTTCACCACGCTGGTTAGGAGACTGAGCTGGAAACCTCCATGTGTTAAACCATCGCAACCACAGCGGCGTTGTCCCTCCTCTGTATTAAATCGACACGCCAATGTATTCGCTTATTATTCACTTCCCTTCTCTTTTGTTACATTGATACATTTATTTATCCAATTGACCCGCCAATAACACTGTGGCCCTTAAATAATAAAAATGCCCAAACGGCGACGTTTCGGGCAATGGCCCTTCTCCGTAAAGATGGACCATTACCCAAAACGTTCAAGTTCAAGTTCATTTATTAGAATGTAACCGCAACAAACAAAAACATGAACAAGAAAACATCTTAAAGTGAATATGTGACTAAGTGCAAACAGAAAATCCAAGAAAAGACAGCAAAATATTACAGAAAAAAACACCGTACACCAACGCTGTGTGCAAAAATCCCAGTGGGATGCAAGTCAAACAACAACAACAACAACCACAAGACAACTTATATTAAGGCCATCAGTCTTACTCCGTACTACAACAAACAAACGTGGCCAAACCAGTAAACTTTTCGAAATCACCAAAATAAAGCAATGAAACAGTGAACTGTGACGTTACCTGTTGTGTGTGATAATTTTGTGCGGGGACAAGGTGTCATTGACGAACGCGTGTCGAGTATGGTGGCTGTGTGTGTGTTCATCCTACTTAGTGCACAACCGCCAAAACGCAGCAGCAGCAGCAGCATCGCCAAATAATTCGCGGTAATGATAACGTCGTGTTTCCAACCGAGTGCCCGAGGGCGAGGACTGTCGTCACCTTCCAGTCGACGGTTCGTCGGGGTTTTGAAACCCTTAACCCCTCGGCACCAATGATCAAAACGAAAGGAGGAAAGAAAAGCGGTCCGACACAAATCCCGTGTCACGGTGCGCGAGCCACGTGACTTCTGTCCTCGGGGTCGTGACATCGTGAGTGTGCACGTGTGTGTGTGTGTGTGTCGATGTGTGTGTGTGTGTCGATGTGTGTGTGTGTGGAGCGGTACGAGTCCGATTCCCGATCACGGTCAACGCCAGTGACGATTATATGAAGAGGTCAGGGGCCTCCCCTAGGTCGACTCAGCCTCAAATGAGTACCTGGTGCGGTGTGTAAACATCGTCACTGGGGAGACAAAGGCGGCCGGGCGTGGTGCTGGCCCAACCATCCCCTCGTGTGCCGTGCCGGCATTCATAGGTGCTCGCTAACAGCACTTGCCCAAACTGTCTGTTAAGGCTACACGGGGGATCTTTGTCTTGATGTGAGCATGCACGTGCGTGTGTGTGTTTGTCTTTATGTGTCAGGGCTAAATGAGAAGCGTCACTAAAATTGCCTTTGCCTTCATATCCTGTCAGGGACAGATCATTCTCCCGTGAGTCAACATCGTGAATGTGAAACGCGAATACCGGTCAGTTAAAGACATCACCTGCAAGACCACGAGTCTTGCAGGTGTGTCTGCTATTGTTGCATGATGATGACTGCGATTGTGGTGACGTAATTAGGGGCCGTCCATAAATGACGTCACGCACCTAGGGGGGTGGGGGGTCAGACATTTGTGACGATGTGTGACGATGGGGGGGGGGCGTTTGACAAATGTGACGTCACATCAAAATGCGCAACCTTTAAATAAATATAAACAACACTTTCTACTTAATTAAATAGACGTTTTAATAAATGTTTCTCCTACAACATCAGAGTGCAGCGCCACATTAAATGCGCACTACAATAACAATAGTTTAAAGCGATTTGAAGCATGTTTTTTTTTTGGGGGGGGGGGGGGGGGCAGAGCTTTGTGACGTCATATTTGAGGGGGGGGGGGGTCTGACTCTTTGTGACGCCGTGTGACGAAGGGGGGGGGGTCAAAAATCGTCCAAAATCGCGTGACGTCATTTATGGACGACCCCTCACACCGTGGTCAACGGTGTAACGACCCCTTTGTGCGCTGATCCGATTAGCGCTCACCTCTCCCGGGAACGCATCTTGAGCACTAAGCGAGGCCTGTCCGTGTTATAGTCCCTGTTGGTAGTTTTAGTTCAGTTTCCTTCAGACACATCCAATAAGGATTAGCAGAAGCGTATGACACGCGGTGTGGCAATCAGCTGTTAGCGATGGCAAATGTAACCTAAAACCACGTGGCAGCCTTCGGCTAAGTCGGGCAACCCCAGTTTCCGAAGTGTGATGGTGTCCCTGCCGTTATAACCATCGGCCCAAGCGTCGTTACACAACACACATGGGTCCGTGCGGTGGTGGTGGTTGTTTGTTGTTGTTCTCAGTCGCGGCTGGCCTGAAGTTTGGCTCTGGCACTTGCACAATGAGCCATGGGTTCTTGGATGAGCCGCTCACGTGCCAACCACGTGGCTCAAGCCTGAGGTAGGCCAAACCGCGTTGGAGGCCACGCCGGAGAGCTGAGCCCGGGACTCTGAACAGGGCCCTCATTGTTCCATGAGCGTGCGTTGGAGATCCGCAAGAGACCCACCAACCCCGCACCTGTAAGCACACGGGGCCGCAGCCAGAAGGCTGGGGTTGTGAGTCACCAACTCGTACCATTAATTTAAGCCATTCATCCTGCCAAATGGAAGTCATAGCCCATTGATCATAAATGGCCTAATTAGCCATTGAAATACCATTAGAACACAGCCAATTTGTACAGATTCATTTTGGAGGACAGCTATTGAATGATGATTTTTATATATATATACATTTACCGGTAGTGTGTGTGCATTCACTAATTATTTTAATTTACTGCCATTAAAATGACCTTGGCCCGAATGTTTATTCTTAGAGAATATCCGTGCCTAAAATGACAGGCATCTTTTCGTTTTTGATATCCTTTGATTACTCTTGGGGTTAGGGAATGAGGCTTAAGCGGTTGACAACTCCCATATGTTAGGGATGAGCTTAGTTGCCAGGCCAACAAAAACATATATTTTAAGCAATATTTAAAAAAACTAAACAATTAACTGTTTTTTTTTACCAGGTAAGGCCTGCTGAGCTATATAGATATTTTTCAGAAGCGACCTGGCCACAAATAATAGCTCAATAAAGCGGCTTATCGCGTGGAAATTTAAAGTGGCCAAACACTCTAAACGTCCGTCGATTATAAATGTGGAGTGAACAACCGGATGACCCGGAGAAAAATCCACGCGACCATGGAGACATGCAAACTCCAAATACACAGCAGACGTTAGGGTCTGGGTCAAAGCCACGACCTCGTGTGTACCAGGCGAGGTAGTTAACACCTCGCCACCGTGGGGGCATTCGTGTCAAAATGTAGTGGAACACCGCAGAAGCGCGGTTGAGGATCAAGATTTATATTATTACCTCCCCCCTTTACATGACTACATTTAAAACATCTTATCGTAATCACTCGCACGCCCGACGTAATATATGGCCTTTAAAATATATTATTCTGAATGCGCCGTGTCTGCGAGTGTTTAAACGAAGGATCGAGCACATGGAGGGGATGAGATATTTTCTGCGTCAGTGTTAACGATGTGAAACGCAAAATGGGGCTTCTTTTGTGAAAGGGACATCCCAACGAAGTTGTTCGAACGTTAAACGCTCAATCGGAATTGGCGCTGAGGTTTAAGCGCCGATGATCCCTCGGTTCCAATCCATCCTGTGGTTAAACTAAGTTCTCAAGGGCAGCAAGAGACCCATTGACTCGCATAGAGACCGACTACACTCCCACAGACCCACACACTGACATAGACTTTGATTAAACCGGGTTCAAAACGGCTGTGAGCCGATGGTATCAGCCCGGTGACACTTCATGATTATACAAATAATTACCCGCATGCCTCCCAAATTGTGGAACTGCCCTTCACGTGATAAACCAGATACGAGGCGGTGTGCCGAGTGCCCCTCCACCCCTCTCCCCGGTCACCTGGATTGAATTCCCGGCCGGGGCCAATATCAGACAATGAACACATTGCTTTTAATTTAACGCTTTCGTGACTGCAGGGATTCATATTCTTGTTTTTTTTCGGTAAAGTCACGTAGAAGGGAAATAATAAAATAAAACTAATAGAAAACAATAAAAGTTCTCACGACGTTTCGACTACAACACAAGCAATTATCATTAGGTGTGAAATCCACAGCAGTCTGTGGGAGTGTATAGTTTATTTTTTATTATTTTATTATTTCACTTCTACGTGACTTTACCGAAAGAACCAAAGAGCATGGATTCCTGCAGTCACGAAAGCTTCAAATCAAGAATGGACACATTGCTTTTTGTGTTTTAGTTCGTTGTCCTTCCCCCGCAACTCTGATTAGCACGATTGACTTCGTACGTTTGCGATAGAAGATTGGTATAGACACGTAAAGTAAGTGTCTGTACCAATCTGATGTGCCGGTACACAGACAAAGATCCCCCTTATAGCCTGAAAAGGACTGTAGGGGCAAGTGCTGTTAGCTAGCACCAATAAAGGCCGGCGCGGTACACGAGGGGGTGGGTGGCCAGCAGCACGCTCGACCGCCTTTGTCTCCCCAGTGGCGAAGTTTGCGCATTGCACCAAGTACTCATTTGAGGCTGAGTCGACCTAAGGGAGGCCCACGACCGGTTCATATATTCGTCAGTGATGTTGGCCGTGAGCGGGAATCGAACTCGGCTGGCCAGGTTCGTAGCGCAGCGCGCTAACCGCTACACCACCGCTCACCACTCCACTACTTTACACACAAACTCACACACCCTGATCTGGTCAAGGAGCATAAACCATCTCGGCTGCTTGATGACACCTTTAATTCTCCAGCAACAGGGACGAACATACGCCGACGGTGCGGCAACTGCAGACGCCGTGCTATTGACGGACGCCTTCTCGGCGATGGCAATCCATCACTTTGAAAACGGCCGAATTTCTGCTCCCCGTCCATTCCGATGAAATGCACCACCCACTCTGTCCCATCAAACTCCATGTGAGCAAAACATTACACGGACAGCTAACCGCCTCCGCTCTCACCCAACCTGTTTGTACCCCCCCCAATCCCCCCCTCATTCTACCCCCCCCCCCCCATCAATTTAACCCTTTTACGATGGCTCAGCAGAAAGAATGAGCGACTCGAAATCCAAAGGTTGTGAATTGAAATCCTGGTTGTGGCAGTCGAGCCAGCTCATCATCATCATCGTTGTCGCTCTTGGGTCGATAACATAGGTACCACTTTGTGGCGAAGCCAACAGTAGTCCTACAGATGGGCTGTCGCGCACCATAGGGATGTGGAATTTCAACACCGGCACTGATGTAAAAGCGAGCCTAACTTTGCCGATGAAACACTGAATGTCGAAACCGATCCAGAGTTTGCTTGTACGGCATCGATGCTGTACTCCTTGAAGGAAAGCTGTGTGGCTGAAAGGATGTTTCAAACAAAGTTTTGAATAATTGTCAACGTGGAGGTACAGATAGATACGTGAAGGAGCCGTAGTGATTGTCTGCATATTTATTTTGTTGCTTATATTCTCAAAAACGACGCTAATAATTAAGTTGCGCTATGCAGAGAGATAAGTTTATGCATTTTAATGTTTGGGAAAAGGAATACTTACGAACGAGACAATTAACGCAGTTGAGATGGACGCCGCATACTAAATAGAGTACAGATACTCCTCTACTTACGAACAAGTTCGGTTCCTGAGATCTGTTCATAAGTCGATTTGTTCGTAAGTCCAACTTTACGCCTGTCTATTCCAAACATGGTGTACGGCGTGTGCACTAAACACAGGGAATGGCTTTTAAAGATGTATAATCTCCTGTAGATGTGGATACCACAGGTTATTCATGTTCTGTAGATGCAGATGCCACAGGTTCTTCACGTTCTGCAGATGTAGATGCCCCCACCCCCATCTATTGCGCGGCGGTTGAACTTACGGCTCTTAGTCCAAAGAGGCAACTGGACATACAGACAGGTTTGTTCGTATCTCTGAAAGTTGGTAAGTCGAATGTTCGTAAGTAGAGGAATCACTTAGAGTACTAAGAATGCGAAACAAAACAATGGCTTTGAATCAACACGTGGCCACTGTAGACCCACAATATATTTTAGCACGGGACTTGATGAAGTGCAGATTAGTAAACATAACAAAAATCAAATCTGTAAATAATGAAACAATTCCATCAACAGAATAAAACGAAACCATTTAATTTTACCGGGAAAGGCACACTGAGCTATTTTTCTGATGCGACCTGGCTACAAATGATAGCTAACGATGTGGCTTATCATAATGTGGAAATTTATAGTGTGGCTTATCATGTGCTGATTTAAAATGTAAATCACCACATGATGTAGTGAACAAATTTGCACACGAACGACGCATTCACGCAAATTTTTAAATGAAACATCTTTGAGTTGTATTATGTTTTGAATTAGATGATCGTATTTCTACATTAAAAGCTTATATCATTTTACATCTGGAAGACTTCATTGAAAAGGACATTTCGTGTGAATTTTCTCTCGTCGTTAAGTAGACGGCCTTGCTGGGGGTTCGGCTCGATGCGGACTTTCACCCGTTTGGGATTGCGGGATCGAGATCAGGCGACACGGAGCTGCTGGCCGTGCGAGAAGACCGCCGCCTGCAGATCGATTCCAACGTCATCGAACGTCTGTCCCTGCGCCTCCGTCGTTCATGCAGGGGGCGCGTTGGTTTGCAGCGCCCCCTGCAGGAAAACGACGGGACGTGCAGCGTTCATCACAGATAGATCAAGTTGTGCGCGTATATGAGAGTATTCTAATTTACACCATGGGAACTTCATTTGCCAGTAATTGGTTTCTTACCCTTATATCTGGCAACAAAGGTGTCAGTTTTGTTGCCAGATATAAGGGTAAAAACCCAATTATCAGTATTCTAATTGTGCAATGAAAAACCGGAGGACCCGGTGAAAAAAATCCACGCAACATACGGGGATTTTTCACCACGGAATAATCACACATCCATTTGTGTGCACATGCAAACTAGTCTCACGGATTTCCACCCTGAACCATAACTCTGTTACAATGATGGGTGTTCTCTTCATTTACAGATTTGATTTGCTTTGACATTAGCCGAACTTGTTCTAGGTTCATAGAATATGAGCCCCACCTATAGTGGTGGATGTGGGGACGCAACATACATGGTTTTCAGACGCAGATTCCGAGCAGCAGTGCGCATCGGTGACTATACTCTGCTGATAAGTCCTAACGGTGATGAAACCTGTCCACAATTGTCAATCACTGCTGTCAGCTGTTCGGTCACATTCGCTCAAATGTGTTCGATGGTTGATCTACAACAAGGGGACCACAATGGACTTCTTCAGGAGATACTCGTAGATTCGTTCATGTTGCATATGCCACAAATGGCCGTGTGGTTTGTTTGTTCACACACGTGTGCGTGTCTTGCTTGAGACGTGGCATGGCGCGTACCCTGGTTCCGTCATCAGACGTGGCCATAGCGCCGCCTGCCGGTCACAACTCGCCTCTGCGTCAGCGCTGCAATTCACGAGTCCCCCCGAGGCTCGGCAACGCGCGGCTCCGAAGCCGCATGCGGCTCTAGAAGGACTGCAGTGGCGGCTCTGGAAATTCGAAAAGAAAAAAAATGGCTTTTCTTGTTATTTTGGTTGCCGACCCCTGGACCATGGAAGTCCAGTTTACCATGGAAGTCCAATTCACCATGGAAGTCCAGTTCATCGATGGAAGTCCAGTTCATCCATGGAAGTTAAGTTTCCCATGGAAGTCCAGTTCACCTTGAAAGTCCAGTTTACCATGGAAGTCCAATTCATCGATGGAAGTCCAGTAAACCATGGGAGTCCAGTTTACCGTGGAAGTCCAATTCATCGATGGAAGTCCAGGTTACCATGGGAGTCCAGTTCACATTGAAAGTCGAGTTCACCATGGAAAATCCAATTCATCGATGGAAGTCCAGTTCACCTTGAAAGTCCAGTATACCATGGAAGTTCAATTCATCGATCGAAGTCCAGGTTACCATGGGAGTCCAGTTCACCTTGAAAGTCGAGTTTACCATGGAAGTCCAGTTTACCATGAGAGTCCAGTTCACCTTGAAAGTCGAGTTCACCATGGAAGTCCAGGTTACCATGGGAGTCCAGTTCACCTTGAAAGTCGAGTTCACCATGGAAGTCCAGTTTACCATGAGAGTCCAGTTCACCTTGAAAGTCGAGTTCACCATGGAAGTCCAGGTTACCATGGGAGTCCAGTTCACCTTGAAAGTCGAGTTCACCATGGAAGTCCAGTTTACCATGAGAGTCCAGTTCACCTTGAAAGTCGAGTTCACCATGGAAGTCCAGGTTACCATGGGAGTCCAGTTCACCTTGAAAGTCGAGTTCACCATGGAAGTCCAGTTTACCATGAGAGTCCAGTTCACCTTGAAAGTCGAGTTCACCATGGGCAGCCTGTGACTCCGCAGCCGCTTGCGACCGATGAAGAACTGTCTTGTGACGTCACACCGACGTCTCGTGACGTCACACCGCCGTCTCCATCTTTACCGCTCGCATTGCGGCCCTTGAAATACTGGGAGGCTTTTTGGTTGTCGATCCGTGCAAGAGTCGGCAAAGGTGCAGCCCTGAAATTGCTTGCTCACTGCCGCTGCTGGCAGAAGCCACTCTTGGCGAGGCTGCTGCGCGTGGCTGCTTGAGATCCAGCGCTGTGGAGGCAGCAGCAGCGAGGGTTGGTGGATCACCGCACAGATCGGTGTCCAACATCGCAAGGCCCGCGGCCCCTGACAATACACAACGAGTGAAAACACCCCCCACCCCCCACCCACCCCATCATCATGCTGCTGTCAACCCCCAATGGTTTCAAATGCGTGGCGGCCCTCACACTGATGATGTCTTACCGGCGAACGTGGCCTCCTCTGAAAACGAGTGAAGAACACCGTCACAGACGTCACGGACGCAACGAGTCCCTCGTCCCGTCGAGAAGCCGTGCCCTGGCTCGTCAGCAGACGGCTGCATGGGATAGAGCGTGTCTCCCTCGCACGCACGGGTTTCCACCGGGCACTCCGGTTTCCTCACATTTATAAACAATCATTCGTTGACCGATTACACATTAACCATGGGGGGGGGAGGCACGGGGGGGGGGGGCAACGCCCTCCCGAATTGGACACCTGCATTCGTTTATTTTCAGGAGTTTAGAATTAAGATTTAAAATGATGACATTTATTTTATACACCCGCGATTCGTCATGTGAGGGACAAAGCGAACCTCCGTTCTTCCCCCCCCCCCACAACAGATAGGGGACCGCAGAGGTTGGGGGCCGTCCATAAATGACGTCACGCGATTTTGAACGATTTTTGACCCCCCCCCCCCATCGTCACACGGCGTCACAAAAAGTCCGACCCCCCCCCCCTCAAATATGACGTCACAAAGCTTTGCTCCCCCCCCCAATAAAACATGTTTCAAGTCGCTTTAAACTATTGTCATTGTAGTGCGTATTTAATGTGGCGCTGCACTTTGATGTTGTAGGAGAAAACATTTATTAAAAAGTCTATTTAATTAAGTAGAACGTGTTGTCTATATTTATTTAAAGTTGCGCATTTTGATGTTACGTCATATTTCTCAACCCCCCCCCCATCGTCACACATCGTCACAAATGTCTGACCCCCCCCCCCCCCCTAGGTGCGTGACGTCATTTATGGACGGCCCCTTGGGCAATTGTTCGTGCCGAGCTCACCTCAAATGAGCAGCTGGTGCAGTGTGTACACATCAGCATTGGCCGTGATTCCGGCCACACCATCGCCTCGTGTGCCGTGCCGCTAAGAGCACTTGCCCCTACAGCCTGTTGAGGCTATACGAGGGATACTTTGTCTTTGCTTGTTCACGCATACCAGGTGCAGGTCAATGGCTGAGGAGGCACTGGCTCGTGTCAGAGCCAGATTCATACTCTGAGGGGGGCGTGTCCTCGTTGAGGGGGGCGTGGCCTCAGAGGGGGCGTGTCCTCATTGAGGGGGGCGTGTTAGACACGTCCCCCTCAGTGAGGCAGATGTGATAGCTGCCTCCCCTGGTGCTTTTTCATTGCAGTTTCATGACGAGACCAGCGAGCCTAAATATCTTTATACACACGCGTGAAGTAAGCTACCTGGAGTATGGAAGACGAGGACATGAAATGAAGGGGTCTACAAACATCACATTGGTGACATACTGAGATAGTAACAGGCACGCGCGTATTGCCCGCGCTCCATCCAGTTTCTGAGGGGTTGCACAATCAGAGGGGAGGCTGAGCTCGTCGCTGCCTCACCTCTCGTCTTTTCCTGTATTTGCAGCGGAGCTCTTCAAATTTGGCGATTTTGGCAATAAAAATCATTGGAATCGTACAGAAATTACATTTATAACACAGATCAGTGGAAATAAATTAATATTTATTTGATTATTCTTTTTTTACTTTTTGTAACAGCTATTTTCATTGTAGTATGGCACGTGAGGCTCTGCCTCCCCTGCCTCCCCTGACCGCACGTCCCTGGTGTATACAGAGTGCCTGGGCCTCTAAGTCTCTTAGCCTCTCATTGATGCGCAAGGGGTATTGATATTATTGATGCCCAGGGGCGTTTCACGGTGGCGAGATGTTAACTACCTCGCCTGGCATGCCGGAGGTCGTGGTTTTGATCCCGACCCTGACGCCTGCTGCTGTATATTTGAAGTTTGCGTGTCTCTCTCCCTCTCCCAGTGGTCGCGTGGATTTTTCTCCAGGCCCTTCGGTTTTTCCATCCACATTTTCACGTGATAAGCCACTTCGTTGAGCGACCAGGTGGCGTCTGAAAAATAGCTATACAGATAGTCCTCGAGTTACGGTAGTCCCCGAGTTACGATAGTCCCCGAGTTACGATAGTCCCCGAGTTACGATAGTCCCCGAGTTACGATAGTCCGACTTACGATAATTCGATCTTACGATGGCGATAGCGCTACGACGGATAGAATCTTGGTGAGTACAGTACAATATGATACGTTACGATTCGTTCTATGTATGATACGTAGCTTTAGCGATTTCATTTCAGGGTTACAACGATACGTTCAATGCATGTTAAAAGTTTTTTTTTTTATATAGCAGATAGAATTGTTTCCTGAAAAAACTTTCTATTAAATTGCAGTTCATATAGGTAGGCTAAGAATGTACCTTGTTTTTTTACTTAACATTTTACTGTGCAATACAGTATTGTAATTAATAAATACATACAGCACTGTATATAGTTTATACAGTACGGTACTGTAAACCGCTGTTTTGCTAAATTATCACCATTCTTTAAGACTCCTGGGTAGGCTAGGCCATCTTCGACTTACGATAATTTTTTACTTACGATGGGGTCGTCGTAACACATCTCCGTCGTAAGTAGAGGACTACCTGTATCAGCTCAGCAGACCTTCCCTGGTATAATGAAATAATAAAAAATAGTTTATGTTTACAGTTTTATTCATCTGAAGTTCAATCGCTGACTTTGCCCGCACAGCGGCTTCTTTCAGTCGGTTGAAGGAGAGGCCATGGTGCTAGAAGTAACGCCATCCATTTGACCGCGCTCCTGTCAATCCACTGCTGGATGAAGGCCTACAAAAGCCGACTGACGATTGAGATGCAGCCAAAGGCGGAGTGTGGGTTGGTGAAGGAGGACCGGCCCAGCTATTACTCGCCCACTGATGATAGCCGCTCTCGGAAATATAACTTGGGATTGTTGGTCATGCGGGTCGCTTGACTATACTTCACTCTGGTCAGTAAGTGGGGTGGGGAAGGTGGGGGGGGGGGTTGGTGAAGTGGAGGGTCCCCAGCACAGATTCGGAGATTTTCTCGTCACCGACGTTGGCCGCGGTTGGAAATCCAATTCACTCGATTACCGCCGACTTAACAGCTTGGTGCGCTGACCACGGCGCCACCGCTCCGCTGGCTTTGACACAGTTCATGGTGGACCAACAAAGGGGGCCCCGTGTTGTCCTTGCTTTGTCAAAACGGCCGCGGAACAGACCGCACGCGACGGGGACTGCAAACGATTTGGCCCGCATGCATTCCCCCCCCTCCCACCTCAGCTTGAACATGTTAATAAACAAACAAGGAAATGGTTGAGATTGCCGAGAATTCAAAACACCCCCGGCACCTCTGGGCACGGGAAGGGGCACGGCAGCGGAGTAAATGCATCAGTTGCTCCCAAACAAAAACGTCATTATAATGGATGGTTGGTGGATCGCGCAAAGATGGAGAGACAGGGTAGCTGTGTGGTGGGTAGAGCTGCTGGCCGTTTTGAGTGTTATTCCTCCTGTCCGTGAAGTTTTCTAAAGGAACTCTGGGTTTTCTCTGAGAACGTTGGGTTTTATCTGGGAATTCTGGGTTTTCTCTGCGAATTCTTGGCGTTCTCTGGGAATTCTGGGTTTTCTCTAGGAATTCTGGGTTTTCTCGGGAATTGTGGGTTTTCTCCTAGAACTCTGGGGTGTATCTGGGAATTCTGTGTTTTTGCCGGAAACTATGGATTTTCTCCGAGAATTCTGGGTTTTCTCCGTGAACTCAGGGTTTTCTCCAGGAATTCTGTTTTTGGGTTTTCTCTGGGAATTCTGGGTTGTCTCTGGGAATTCTGGGTCTTCTCTGAGAATTTGGGGTTTTCTCCAGGAACTTTTGGGTTTTATCTGGGATTTCAGGGTTTTCTCTGCGAATTCTTGGTTTTCTCTCAGAATTCTGGGTTTTTTTCTGGGAATGTTGGGGTTTCTCTGGGAATTCTGGGTTTTCTCCAGAAACTCTGGGGTTGCTCTCTCTCTCTAGTTTCTCTGGGAATTCTGGCTTTTCTGCAGGAACTCGGGAGTGTCGGCGAATTGTGTTTTCTCCGGAAACTATAGATTTTCTCCGGGAATTCTGGATTTTCTCCAGAAACTCAGAGTTTTATCCGGGAAATGTGGGTTTTTTGTCTGGGAATTGTGGGTTTTATTTGGGAACTATGTATATTCCCCGAGAGTTCTGGGTTTCCTCCGGGAACTCTGGGGTTTCTCCAGGAACTATGGATTTTCTCCGAAAATTATGGGTTTTCTCCGGAAACTCAAGGAACTCTAGGGTTTCTCTGGGAATTATGGGTATTCTCCGGGAATTCTAGGTTTAAACCACATAATTCTGTGGTTTCTCCGGGAATTCTTGGTTTTCTCTGGGAATTCTGGGTTTTTTCCAGGAACTCTGGATTTTGTCCGGGGAATTTTGGATCCCCAAACAATCAAAATGAAAATTGGCCAAACATCCTCATATGCAAGAACTTCATGCAAAGTGCCTTGATACTAATTCTGTTTCTCACGGGGACGAGAGAATAATAAATTATTATCATAATGATTCAACGTTCTAATTTTTGTATTATTCCTTTCCGTCTGAAATTAAGAGTAAAATTAACTACGGACGTTGTCCAGTCCACTGCTAGATAAAGGCCTCCCCAAACCGCTGCTATTAAGCTTGGCTGGGAATTAACTCTGATGGCTGGCTTCATAGTCCAGTGTGCGACCTCTTTCGCCAACACTCACCTTTGTGATCTTACCACATTCATAACAATAGTTACTACACGCCTTGCTCAATACACTGCTGGATGGAAGCCTCTCCATGCCGTGTCAGACTTTGGGGCTGTGGGGGGGGGGGGGCTGGTGACGATGGGGACAGGCACCCAGGTCTTGTTCAGATATCACACACTTGCCGATATAATTAACCGCAGCTGGGAAACGAACTCAGGTGGGCCGGGTTAATAGTGCGGGTTTGCACTTGTTTGACACAAACTCGCCAGCTCATCATATATGTCTCACGTCACTGAAAAAAAACCGTGACAGCTCCCGCTCGCTGCGTCCGCCTGTGCTCTTTGAAAGCGCCGACGCTCTTGCCAGGACTCTCAAACCGCGTGCACCCAAGGGGTCAAAAGTCCACGGTGGCGAGATGTTAAATACCTCGCCGAGTATGGAGGAGGTTGTGGGTTCGATCCCGACCCTGACGCCTGCTGTATATGTGGAGTTTGCTTGTCTCTTTCACCGTGGACTTTTTTCCTGGTTCTCCGGTTTTCCCCTCCACATTTAGAAAGGTACATTTAGAGTATTTGGCTGCTATACATTTCCACGCGATAAGCCACTTTCGTTGAGCTATCATTTGTGGCCATATCGCTTCTGAAAAAGCGCATAGCTCAGTGGGGCCTTATCTGATCAAATAAAATTATAGTTTCATTGAAGGCACCTCAGAGGTAGCTCTGCAACATACACTTCCGCGGGCCGTTCCCCAGCAGGGAGACGGGCGAGAGATCGGATGGATTCCTCTTCTCGTGACGAACGCGGCGCCGATAGCAGCTAAAGGTTAAATATTGGGGCAAATAAAAATAACAACATATTTATACATCACTCTATATATATATTCGTAAACCCAACGCGCGTATTGCAGAAACACCCTTGTTTGGCTTTGCGTCCCAGAGCCGCGCACATCGGACTAAGCGTCCACTTCCTGAGCCACGCCAAGATAAGAGCAGAGCCTCCGGTTTGTAGTGGAGAGAAGAAACGCTTTGTACTTTCTGTTCCAGCGAGCTGCTACTACAGCACCATCAGCCATGTGTGTGTATATATATATGATTAATAAATACACGCAAAGACAACGATCCCCCGTGTGGCATGGAACAGACTGTTGGGGCAAGTGCTGTTAGCGAGAACCTATTAAGAGTGGCATGGCGCACGAGGCGTTTGGTGGCCAGCACCTAACCCGGCCGCCTTTGTCTCCATAGTGGCAATGTTTAAACATCACACCAGGTACTCATTTAAGGTTGACGTAATCATCACTGATGTTGACCGTGAGCGAGAATCGAACCCTGGTCGCCAGGTTCGTAATGCAGCACGCTTACCGCTACACACACACACAGGCATTACATCCTCACTCAATGTTTTCCAGAACGCTGCTATAGGCTGCCTTTGAGTAGCCATGAACGGCGTAAGGCACTACCACGAGAGTACAAGCTACGTCCATGCATAATAATCCTGCATTATTGGACGCTATATTCCTATAGTCCGAAAAACAGGCTCAGTTGGATGTGGCGTGACAAACATAACGGCGTTCCAGACTCATACAACCCGAGATTAAACGCCGCCTATATCGCATTGTCTGGTTCAGCGGTCTCCATTGCAAGGCCCGCGGGCCACTAGCGGACCCTGGTGGCCCTTCGTGCGGCCCCTGACGTGCACCCCCCCCAACCGCGACAAGACACACATATTAAAACACCCCCCCCCCCCCCACAATCATCATCATCATCGTGCTGCTGTCAAACCCACCAATGGTTTCCAATGTATGGCGGCCTTCACAGTGATGATGTCTTATCGGTGATAGCGCCCACCCCGCCCCGCTCTGAAAATTCGTGAAGAACACTGCTCTGGATTATACTGGTAAGAACCTCCTGGTTACACCAGCCCACAGGGGATTATTGTGTCCGTCCGTCCGTCGTGCAGGGAGGGGCTGGGTGGGGAGGGAGGGGCTGGGTGGGGAGGGGAGGGTGGGGAGGGGAGGGGCTGGATGGGGAGGGTGGGTGGGGCTGGGTGGTGAGGGTGGGGAGGGGCTGGGTGGGGACGGGCTGTGTGGGGCTGAGTGTGGGGTGGGAGGGGTGGGGCTGGGTGGGGAGGCGCTGGTCACCCCATGGTGCCCTTATAAAACTCAACGTTTAACCTACTCACGCCGGCTTGTGCCCGCCCTCACAGTCGGGCATATTTGCGGAATACACCACGCCGCCGTTGATCCTGGCCATTGACCGAGCAACCCAACGTTCCTACCAGCTCCCTCCGCAGGACAATGTGTTACACAATCCTGTATTTTAGTAGGTAGCCAATGCAGCTCATCGCGTAAAAAAAAACCTCCTGATCGGATCATCGCGAATGTTACGGGGTGAATACGATGCTACGGACAGCCATCTTCCACGCGGTGATTGTGCACGCGCCGTTTTAACATGGGCAGCAGGCAGACGTCGAGCGAGGAGAGAGACCTTCTGCAAGGTGTTTCTGACCGGCCCAAGAGGCTGTCTCCTATGCTCTGCGTACTCACGTGTTGAGGATGATTGAACAACAGCTCAGGCGCTCTGTGAATATACGTTAAGGTGAGAACACTTCTTCTGGAGGACACAACGCAATTCTCTAGATTCTAATATGCACCCCCCCCCCCCCGCCGCACTCAACTGTTTCTTTAACATGCATTGTAAATAAATAAATATTCACGGTGTATATTTTAAATAGATGTTTAATTTGGGGTGGAGTGGTGGCGCAGTGGTTAGCGCAGTGCGCTGGGAACCCATACACCATGCACGGACCAGCACGGTGAGTTATGATCGAACGATCCCCTTGACCGACCTGGCATCGGAAAGGAGGTGGGCATCATCCAACAGTGGCTTCACAAGGGGCCCTTTAAAAAATCATTACTTGCGACAATTTTTTCATTATTATTGTCATATTCTACTCGAGTGGAATGTGTGTGCGTGTGTTTATGCAAGCCCGTCATTACGTGCTGTTCAACCTCCGCTCGTAATTGCCTGTACCCGTGCGGTCTACGCCATCGCAGTGGCGAGTTCGCGCACGAGGCTGTTGTCTCGTAACGATCCACCTTCCCCTCCTCCGGGCTTCTTGCGCATTGCCGCTCGTTGCGGTGGCAGCGGGCGATCGTAAACTCCGCACGACACCTTCCCGCGGGTTGGCAGGCAGACGGGCGGGCGGGCGGTGCGGATCACACCCGGACGCACGAGTGTGGCCGAGATGCTGATGCACCTTTTTTTTCAGGAGGCTCATGACGCCCAGTCGGGAGCGATGTCACTACCGCTGCTGCTGCTGCTTGCCGTGTGTGTGTGTGCGCTCCCCAATCGCGTGGATTTTTGCGGGCATCGGGATGGTTTTTGGTCCAATCGGCGGTAACGCCCGTGCGACTTCGTTTTCTTCTTTAAAGCTTTGCTATGGCAGGAGGAAAAAAACCGGCCAACCTTCGGGGAAACTCACACAGAACGAGAGAGAGAGAGCACCAACACAACTCCACGCAGAATAGTGCCGCGCTAGTAGGGGGCATCGAAGAGCAATGCCATTTCTTGCAGTGCGGCACGAGTCTTAACGACCACTGCGCCACCCTGCGACTTTGGCACGAGGTGAGCCAGGTGACTAAGAGAGCCACGATGAGCATTTTTGTTCTTGTTTGACCAGGTAACGTCCACTGAGCTGTGAGTTGATTTTGTCAGAAACTGACCTGGCTATCTCACGTGATATCTCAACGAAGTGGCTTTTCATCACGCGGAGATATATAGCAGCCAAATACTCGAGAACGTGGAGGGGAAAAACCAGAGGACCCAGAGAAAAATCCACACGACCACGGGGGGGGGGGGGGGGGGTAGACATGCAAACACCGAATATCCAGTTGTCTGGGTCTGGATCGGACCCACGACCTCCTGTGTACCAGGCGAGAGAGATAACATCTAGATTTAAAGCTTTCGTGACCGCAGGGATTCATCTTCTTGGTTCTTTCGGTAAAGTCACGTAGAAGAGAAATAATAAAATAATAAAAATCTCATATAATAAAATACAATTCTCACGACGTTTCGGCCACAACGCAAGCAGCCGTCCTCAGGTGAAGAACAGGTATTGGTGGTGTTCATTCAGACGCTGTCTTTCCGACAGACCTGTTCTTCACCTGAGGACGGCTGCTTGAGTTGTGGCCGAAACGTCATGAGAATTGTATTTTATGTTTTATTTTTATTATTTTATTATTTCCCTTCTACGTGACTTTACCGAAAGAACCAAGAAGAAGATAACATCTCGCCATCACGGCGCCCAGATGACTCTGTCAGACACACAGCCGGCACCACGATGATCTCCGCCCAAGTTTCTAGGTGTAGCGATCTGACTGCAGCCTCGATGACAAGCACGACAAGTCAATTCGTCGGTTTCTTTGACCCACGTATGTTGGACGCATTCCGTTTGTAGCCAACCATGCTAATCGGAGGTGCAGGGAAAACAACGGCTTATTCGTTGAACTAGGGGGAGTTAAGTAAACCCACTGAGACGCGTGAAACGTGGAAGACATTGGCTGCGAGTTGGAAATTAAACTCCGTTAGTCGATCTCGTAGCACGGCGCGCTACTAACCATGCCCCTCGCTGCTGCCCCACTTAATCGCACTCACACAACCCAAACTGTGTGTGTTGACAAGAGCTAAGAATGTGGGAGGGAGGGGAGGCTATGAGGCCAGTCTCTGAACACCATCCCAAGGGAGGTCGGTCATGTGCCTCCTGCAATTACGATGCCAATCTCATCCTGAGAATGTCCATTGGCTCAGTTGGGCGCCACGGTGGCGAGATGTTTACTACCTCGCCTGGTACACGGGTAGTCGTGGGTTCAATCCCAACCCTGACGCCTGCTGTATATTTGGGGTCTGCATGTCCTCTCTCTCCCTGTGGCCGCGTGGATATTTATTGGGGTATTTCGGTTTTTCCCTCCACATTTAGAAATCGAGTATTTGGCAGCTATTTTAGAGCATTTGGCTGCAATAACTTTCCACGTGACGATCAGCCACTTCGTTGAGCTATCATTTGTGGCCAGGGCGCTTCTGAAAAAAAGCGACATATAGCACAGAGGGCCTTACCTGGTCAAATAAATAGTTTAGTTTTAAACAGTTTCGAGTCAGCAAAAGAAAGGAGAGGCATGCGCTCACCATTAGACCACATTGTGTCTCCCAACTCCACGGTCCATTTGCCTTTCTGTAAACCCCCGTCTCTAAACACTGCCAGGTGGCTCTCCAGTCAACATGCAAATTTGTGGCCAACGCCGATCGGGTAGCGAGTCGTTGGTACGTCCCACGTTCGCCGGGTCAGCAAGTGGCTCGCAGTCGAAAGGTCGCGAATTCGAGCCCTGGTTTCGCAGTGAGTGAGCTTGACTCTCGGCCCATCATTCCACGAGCGGATAAAATTAGTACCACTTTGTGCTAAACGCAGTCCCGAGCTCAAGGCTAATTTCCTGGGCTGATCGGGGTTTAGCAACCGCGCAGCTCCCAAGCAATTGTAGCGCTCTGCGAGTTTTGTAATAAGACGGGGTCGTTCGCTAGAATTAAGTCTGCCTGGAGAAACTCGGCTCCATAAACTGACCTTTAACCCGCCGCCGAGTTCTGGCTGTGTACTTAGATTGAAAACTAATTTTGTTTCGAACTGCTGTTTGCGTTTAGTTTGTTGTCCTTTCCCCCCTACACCTCCGACGGGCATGGTTGGCTACGTACGGTGCGAAAGAAGTTCAACATACGTTGCCATACACAGTGGCGCATTTGCATCTGCGGATGAAATGCGCCTTACCAATGTCAATTATTATTCTTCATTACTTCATTATGAATGTCAAGCGTGGATTAGTGTGTGCGTGTTGTATTTATATTGGTTTTCATTTTTTTAATCACGTTCATTAAAAAAAACAAGTTTATTGCTTTTGCGAAATTATGCAACCAATTGCAGGTTAATAAAACATAGTGAAAGGTCACGGGACGAAGGCCAGAAATGAAAAATGTACCACGTCATCTTTAATGCAGCTGTGTTTTTTTTGTTTATCAACTCTCTGCACGAAAGCGATATTATTTTCAGAAGCTCCACTCCACGAAGAGAAAGGGTATTGGCAGCAGCTATTCATGACGTTTCCTAACAGGGCAATGTTCGTTCGGTTTAACAAAAAATAATGACCCCAAGTTGTGGCCACGTGCCCCAGCGGTCAAAGCGCCGAGATGCCAACGCTGAGAATTCTAAGGTTCGGCTCACAACCAGTGGTCACCCGTGATTCAATCTCGATCCCAAGTGGAGCACCGTTCTTACTCCTCGCCTCACCACCACGAAAGGTAGTGAGGGCGCATCGTTTGGTTGTCGAGCCGATCTTGAGAATTCTCAGAGGTGGATTCTTTTTAAATTTTTTCCAAATTTAGCGCAGAACATTGAAAGTGATTGATTGATTTTGGTGACCGGGTGAGGCCATCAACTCACTAAAGAACTTGGATTAATCAGAAGTCCAGTCTCAGCGTGAGTCTATGGGTCTCTGGGTCAGTGGACGGGTCTCTAAGTCGCTGGTGATTTGACTAAAACCATGAACCCGGTTTAATCACAAACGCCTTCAAGAATTCCAACCCGGGGAAATCTCAGCGGTGCCAGTCCAGTGAGTTGATTTAATTGCTCCATCTCTGCGTGGTCCCTCCACCCCACCCCCTACCCCGTACGGAACACGTACACAAAGCGGTGCTTCGTGCCGTCTCGCTCGTTGTCTTAATTTAACGCAGTCTGCGAGGACACACAAGATCCCCTTTACGTGTTGCGGGGTCAGGTTTTTTTTTCTCCTACACCTGCTTGTCACATTCCCCCCCCCCCACCCCGCCTTGAGAACACCAGGAGGTGATCGGACAGCAAGTTTGATTTCTGCAGCGTGCGTACTCTTTTGAAGCAAGCCGCTAATGTAACGTAGTCTCGCCACGTTTAGGCCAGTTTCAATACGATTATACATTGGGTTTGGAAGGATTCTGTCGCGGTGTTAATGATCAGCACACTGCACTTGCAATCCAGAGGCTGCTGGTTCGATCTGCCGGCGCGGCAGTTAAAACGGTGCAAGCTTCAGCAGTATCGGCAGGTATCGTAATTCATATTCGATATTTTTGGAGTCCGCGCTAATAGCGAGTTTGTAAAGTTGCCACGTGATAAAAAACGTGGCCCAATGTATTACTGCTTCAGCATCCAGAACAGTCCATACAACAGATAACGACGCAATGCCCCGATCCACAAATACAAAGGAGACGACACAGCGAGAGACTACTCGGCTTGCTCCTGATGTGGTTATCTGGCTTGACCACCTGCATGTGTAATTGTAGCTGTTGTTCTGCATCTACAACAGCAGCCATACGCAAGAAGAAGTGGACTGCTTCAGCTGCCACCAACCCTTTGTGTTGGAGAGCGATCCTCACTAAGTGGGGTGCAGATGCTTCGCTGGCATCATCAGGATACTTGCCAGAATTCCGTCGGGTGGAGGAAGGTGCAACGACACACATTTTACTCGCACGGATATGACCCCCAAAAAAATCCATGTATTGGTCGCAAAAGACGATAGGTCTTAGATTCACATTTCGGTCGTGATGGTCGTTTGATCATTCTTCACCAAGCCGGTCGTCTGACCATTATTCAACACTGTGACACAGCGGAAATCTCCGTTTGGTTACAAAAATGACTTTTGCGTTAGATAAATTACTCATCCCTGAAATGCCATTGTGAGAAATGCTGACGAATATTTTTTTTTATCCGACTACAGGGGCTTCGTGTTTGCCCCTTTAACCAAGCAAACCCATGGTATGGGCGCCACTGTGGCGAGATGTTAACTACCTCGCCTGGTACGCAGGAGGTCGTGGGCTCGATCCCGACCCTGACGCCTGCTGCTGTATATTTCGAGTTTGCGTGCTCTCCCCGTGGTCGCGTGGATTTTTCTCCGGGTCCTCGGGTTTTTCCCTGCACGTTGAGAAACACGTGTTTAGAGTATTTGCCTGCTGTAAACAATTCCATGTGATCACAATCCACTTCGCTGAGCTTAAATTTGAAGAGCTTTCTAGCTCATTGGGCTTTACCTGGTAAAATTAAATACAAAAAATAGTTCAATAGTGTAGGTTGTAGATGCTACCAATATCCCTCGCTGCGTGCACTGAAGCAGTAATACACGTTGTTAAAGTGTTCATTAGTGGTGATGGTGGTGGGGTGATTAAATTAATATGATCTGGCAAAAATGGGCATGGAATTAATTATTATTTTTAATCCCGTAGTGATCGTGCTCAAACGTAAGTACCCGCCCCTTTGAAAATAACTTCTAAGCAATTTAATTACCAAGCCGCGTGTGTGCGCAATTTACATCGCTCAAGGCTCCAGGGAGAACATCCCCGAAGCGTTTCGACTTATTTATTTATTTGGGGGACACGTGACCTTGCCGCGTGAAGCCATGCAACGCGCCTTCTCCTCCCGGGATAACAATAAAACACGAAGATTCTCCCCCCTGCGTGGAGCCTTCGCAGACTTTTGGGGCAAATGCTGTTGGCGAGCACCTATGAAGAAAGCCAGAACCAAGCCCGGCCGCCTTTGTCTCCCCCAGTGATGATGATGATTACGCATCGCACCAGGTACTCATTTAAGGCTGAGTCGACCAAGGGGAATGTCCAGGACCGGTTCAGATCGTCGTCACCGGTGTTGGTGGCGGTGAACAGGATTGGAACTCGGGTGGACGGGTTCGTAGCGCAGCGCGCGCTAACCGCTACACTGCCGCTCTCTCGCTCTGTCATTCTCCACCCACTTCCCCTCCCGCCCACGCACACACACAGACACACACACAGACACACACAGGGTCACACACACTATCGCCACCGACCAACTCTGCCAACCATTCTCAACGCCCTTCTAAACAGCACCCTTTTACGCACGCATCAAGTGTCCGAACCGCTCGGTGACTGCAAAGGCATCTTGCTGAACACAAGTCAGAACCGGGGCCCTTTCGCCCCGAAGCGTCGCCTCTCTTGAAATCCTGTTTACTTTTCTCACTGACGACGAATGTGTCGTGTTGGAATTTGTTGCTGTTCGCGCTTCTGCACCACCACCACCACCAACCATCCACTCACCACCGACGCAGAAGCAGCAGCAGCGGCGGCGGCATCACGCAGCACGCTTTTGCCCATGAAGATTGCCAGGCCACTGGCAGTCGGGCTTGCTCGGCACCCACTCGGAAACTCGCCTTGATCCCGGGTAAGGTGCGTCTCGCGGTCCGGACGAATGTCAATTCTAGGCTTGAAGCTTTCGTGACTGCAAGGATTCATACTCTTAGGTTCTTTCGGTAAAGTCACGTAGGTAAAAAATAAAATACAATAATAAATGAAAATAACTAAATTAAATCTCGACGTTTCGGAAGCATTACAAGCCTCCGTCATCAGGTGTAACTGCTCCAGTAAAATTACTTTAATTTAGTTCTTATCATTAATTTTCATTTTATTTTATTATCATTATTATTATTTTACCTACGTGACTTTACCGAAAGAACCTAACGGTCTGGACGAATGTCAGTTGGTTGTGTTGAGGTTGTTGGTGGTGGTGCTACGGAGAGACTAAGTAAGCACACCAACACCACCACCCCTTGCCATAGAAATGTGGAATTTCCACACTTGTCTCAGGGCCGCCGGTGATGCTGGATTCCCCATCCCCACCGCCGTGCTCGTTTGATCCGGGAGACTTTCTCAGGGCCAGATCTCGTTGTTGTTGTTGTTGACAGGCTGCAACTTCTCACTGATGGCCATATCTCGTTGTTGTTGTTGACAGTCTGCAACTTCTCACTGATGCCCAGATCCCGTTGTTGTTGTTGTTGACAGGCTGCAACTTCTCACTGATGGCCAGATCTCGTTGTTGTTGTTGTTGACAGTCTGCAACTTCTCACTGATGCCCAGGTGTCGTTGTTGTTGTTGTTGACAGTCTTCAACTTCTCACTGATGCCCACATCCCGTTGTTGTTGTTGTTGTTGACAGGCTGCAACTTCTCACTGATGGCCATATCTCGTTGTTGTTGTTGACAGTCTGCAACTTCTCACTGATGGCCATATCTCGTTGTTGTTGTTGACAGTCTGCAACTTCTCACTGATGGCCATATCTCGTTGTTGTTGTTGTTGTTGACAGTCTGCAACTTCTCACTGATGCCCAGATCCCGTTGTTGTTGACAGTCTGCAACTTCCCACTGATGGGCAAAAGCCTCCCGGATTTTCTTCCATTCCCTCCGTTCCCCCAGCCGCTCCTATTCGGGCACGGCCTCCGAAACTTTGCGATGTCGTCCCTATCCTGCTGCTGCCCTCTCTCTCTCTCTCTCGCTGCCCCCCCCCCCTCTGCTTTCCACCTGCCCTCTTGCTCCCAGGGTTCTGCACGTGACTTTCGTCTCTCTGTCTCTCATCAGCTGTTCTCATCCAACGCCCTTGGCGCCCAGTTCGCACTGCTTTAACAGCGGCAGCAGCGGCCGCATCGTCACTCGCTAGCCCCTGTCCTTGACCTTCATCTTTCCCGAATACAAGGTGGGTTTCCTGGAGGCTGTTCTGATGTTCGCTCTGCTGTGCCAAAGTGACCCGGTCGCCGGATCGGGAAACTCCGCAAATGAATATATTATTTCACATCCTTGAGAAAATGAAACGGTGGGAAACATCGTCTTGGCGAAACTCGCATCGTCTCTGTTGGAGACATTGCCACTGTTTTTTTTTAATTCGCAAAGATAAAATGGAAAGGAGCCTTCGACAACGCACGGATCACTTCCAGAGACAATTTGACGGTTGTTACGGCGATTACTCGCTTATAAACGCGTGGCGGTGTTCACGCTACAATGCGTTTTCGTTCAAGATTGGAAGTTTTCGTGATTGCAAGGATCCATACTTTTTGTTTTATTCGGTAAAATCACGTAGGTGAAAAATAAAATAAATTAAAATGAAAACAACTAAATTAAATCACGACGTTTCGTAAGCAACACAAGCCTCCGTCTTCAGGTGGAACCGCCACATAAAAATTGCTGTAGTGATAAAGAGAGCTGTTTAGAGAACGGTGATTATATGGGGTAAGAGGGGGGTGGAGAGCCAAGGAGTGGAGGGGGGGGTAGCTGATTAATAGTTAAGATAAGGGTAAGTGTAAGAGAAGTGAGGTAGCCTGGGCAGACACAACATTGGGGTCCGGATATTAGGGAGGGTGAGTGTGGGGGCGGGGTGTGGGCTGGGAGGTGCGCATGGAGTTCAAACTGAAGCTTTATGATGCAGGGGGCGGAAGTTGAGCTGGTTGATAAGAGAGCGAAGTTAAGGCGATTAATGGCATCCTTTGTTATGCTGCAGGGGAGTAAATTAGAGTTGCTAGGGAGCTAAGCTAGGGTTGCTAGGGAGCTAAGCTTGCACGCTCGAAACAACGAGCGGCAAATTTCCAAGTGATGGGAGTAAGCAGGGCTTGGAGTCAAATTTCTTAGTGATGGTAGTGTGTCAAGCTGGCAGTAAAAGGCTGGAATATGGATATGAATATAAACTAGCGGCCTTGCAGTAAACTGCGAGGCAGCTAAAGTTTAACTTGATTAATGACATTTTTCCAATGATTGCTCAATTTGAATCCATCCTCTCGGTTGAACTTATGTCTATGTTTGTACATCTGGATGGCTTCATGGACAAATCTTTGGTAGTATCCAGGAGGCTTGCAGAGTACTTTGGTATCGGAGAACACAATATCATGAGAGCCCGCAGTGTCGTAACAGTGGTCAGCTACGGCCGAAGAATTCGTCCTGCCGTGTTTCAAATCTGACTTGTGCTCGCGAATGCGGTCAGGAATATGTCGTTTCGTTTCCCCGATATAACAGTCACCACAGGTGCAACTCAGTTTGTAGACACCAGGGTACTGTAAGTCAGGAATGACATCCTTTACGGATGGGATCAGATCACGGATTTTGTGTACTGTACTGAATCGGACCTGGATCTTGTGTTTGCCAAAAAATGGCTCTTTGGGACATTCTGTCTACAGGAAGGCCAGCCATACATATTCCTATCTCAAGCCTGATTCCCACCGCCATCCGCCACAAAATAATTCCCTCATCAAAACACTATACCATAGGGCCCACTGCATCTCTGACCAACACCACCTGGCCAGTGAATTAGAACATGTACACCTGGCCCTCAAGATGAATGGATACTCGGACCGTACTATCCGCCAAGCTCTGGAGAAGCAACCCCCTGAGACTCCGATCAAAATCATTGCGTTGCCATACATAGCAGGCGTTACCAAAAAGATTTCCAAAATTCTAAGCAAACACAAGATCCAGGTCCGATTCAGTACAGTACACAAAATCCGTGATCTGATCCCATCCGTAAAGGATGTCATTCCTGACGTACAGTACCCAGGAGTCTACAAACTGAGTTGCATCTGTGGGGATTGTTATATCGGGGAAACGAAATGACATATTCCTGACCGCATTCGCGAGCACAAGTCAGATCTGAAACACGGTAGGACGAATTCTTCGGCCGTAGCTGACCACTGTTACAACACTGTGGGTTCTCCTGATATTGTGTTCTCCGATACCAAAGTACTCTGCAAGCCTCCTGGTTACTACCAAAAATTTGTCCATGAAGCCATCCAGATATACAAACATAGACATAAGTTCAACCGAGAGGATGGATTCAAATTGAGCAATCATTGGAAGGATGTCATTAAACAAGTTAAACTTTAGCAGCTAGTTTATGTTCATATTCATATCCATATTCCCAGTCTTTTACTCCCAGCTTCACACACTACCATCACTAAGAAATTTGACTCCAAGCCCTGCTTACTCTCATTACTTGGAAATGTTCCGCTTAGCTCCCTAGCAACTCTAATTTACTCCCCTGCAGCATAACAAAGGATTCCATTAATCGGCTTAACTTCGCTTTCTTATCAACCACCTCAACTTCCGCCCCCTGCATCATAAAGCTTCAGTTTGAACTCCATGCGCACCTCCCAGCCCACACCTCGCCCCCACACTCACCCTCCATAATATCCGCACCCCAATGATGTGTCAGCCCAGGCTACCCTCACTTCTCTTACACTTACCCTGATCTTAACTATTAATCAGCTAATCCCCCCCCCTTGACTCCTTGGCCCCCCCCCCCCCTCTCTTACCCGATATAATCACGGTTCTCTAAACAGCTCTCTTTATCACTACAGCAATTTTGCCGTGGCGGTTCCACCTGAATACGGAGGCTTGTGTTGCTTCCGAAACGTCGTGATTTAATTTAGTTGTTTTAATTTAAATTTATTTAAAAAATTACCTACGTGACTTTACCGAAAAGAAACTAAAAGTACGATGCATTTCCGCTGTAACGCGAGAGAACTACTTCGCACAACGCACGCTGTTATAACGCGTAACGCGTGCCCCGTCACTACGCGGTGTCTCAGCCATCGACAAGGAACTACTTTCTTGAGCTGCGCTGAGCACTACGAGTAGAGCAACGCGGAATGATACGGTAACACGGCGGCTTACCCTCTCACGGCGTGTGCGTGCGTGTGTACAAGTAGTAGCACTAGGTCGTATCTCGCCAGACTTCATTGTTACATTATTCGTGGCGAAATTGTTTTCGCTTAATGGAGTTTTTTTTTCTCTGCACGCGCTATTTTTTCAGGAACGCATCCACTGTACTCCCGCGTTAAACAAGGACCTACCGCATTGAGTGCGTACGTGGGTTCTGCACGGGGAACGATATTTGCGAGATTAAGTCGCCCGGTCGCCCGAGTTCAATTCCTGCTCACGACGACAACCACCACCACCACCACCGACGATTACACTGGTCAACACACTTTTTCTGGCACAAGGTATTCCAACGGTTTTAAGGTAATGTTGGGGTGCTGATTCCAAAATCTGGCATCAGTGTTTGTCTATTACATCAGGTTTTTTGAGATATCAAATGTTGCATTTTCAATAAAAACTGCAGAAGAAAAATATTAAATAAATGTGGATATCTACATAAAATTATATTATAAACACACTATCCTAAAAATACAGCATCATATTTTAACACTAAAGTGGTCACTGACTCGCAACAACTTGCATTCATAAGTGACAGAGTTAATTTCGGGTAAAATCAATGAAAATGGGGTATGCCGATAGCATAAAAATGAGATGTGATAGAGCAAATCTGAGATCAGATTTGGAAACAGCACCCTGAAATTAGTCTAAAACAGTTGCAAACGTCCAGGCCAGAATTATTTTTTTTTTTGATGACCAGTGTAATTATCTGAACCGATCGTGGTCCTCGCTCATCTTTAGGTCAATTCAGGATGTCGTTGAGTTCCTGCTGCGGCGTTTAAACATCGCCACCGAGGGGACAAAGGCGGCCGGGGACATGGTTCTGGCCACCCACCCTCCGGGGCGGAATCTCTGGTCTCGGGGAGTGCTTGTGCAGTGGCTAGGGCACTAAGCAACGAACCCGGCGACACGAGTTCCATTCCCGCACACGGTCAACGTTCGTGACAATTGTCCGAACCGGTTCTGGGCCTTTCCGAGGTGCGGTGTGTGAAAATTGGGGAGACAAAGGCGGCCGGGCGTGGTTGTGTGGCGCCGTGTCAGACTTAATAGGTGCACGCAAAGAGCACTTGCCCCCGACGGTATATGTGGACTCTACGGGGCGTCTTTATCTTTGTACGGGTCCCCTATGCCCAGTGGTGGTGGTCGATCACTGGGGACTTAAATGTCGACATTCCGAGCGAGATGGGCAGAGGAGATGTAGTGAGATGAGAGATGTAAACAGGAGATAGTGGAGTGGTGAGATGAGAGATGTAAACAGGAGAGAGTGGAGTGGTGAGATGAGAGATCTAAACAGGAGATAGTGTAATGGTGAGATGAGGGAGATGTAGACAGGAGATAGTGGAGTGGTGAGATGAGGGAGATGTAGACAGGAGATAGTGGAGTGGTGAGATGAGGGAGATGTAAACAGGAGATAGTGGAGTGGTGAGATGAGGGAGATGTAAACAGGAGATAATGGAGTGGTGAGATGAGAGATGTAAACAGGAGAGAGTGGAGTGGTGAGATGAGGGAGATGTAAACAGGAGATAGTGGAGTGGTGAGATGAGGGAGATGTAAACAGGAGATAGTGGAGTGGTGAGATGAGGGAGATGTAAACAGGAGATAGTGGAGTGGTGAGATGAGGGAGATGTAGACAGGAGATAGTGGAGTGGTGAGATGAGAGATGTAAACAGGAGATAGTGGAGTGGTGAGATGAGGGAGATGTAAACAGGAGATAGTGGAGTGGTGAGATGAGAGATGTAAACAGGAGATAGTGGAGTGGTGAGATGAGAGATGTAAACAGGAGATAGTGGAGTGGTGAGATGAGGGAGATGTAGACAGGAGATAGTGGATTGGTGAGATGAGGGAGATGTAAACAGGAGATAGTGGAGTGGTGAGATGAGGGAGATGTAAACAGGAGATAGTGGAGTGGTGAGATGAGGGAGATGTAAACAGGAAATAGTGGAGTGGTGAGATGAGGGAGATGTAGACAGGAGATAGTGGATTGGTGAGATGAAAGAGATGTAAACAGGAGATAGTGGAATAGTGATATGCGGGAGATGTAAACCGGAGATAGTGGAGTGGTGAGATGAGGGAGATGTAAACAGGAGATAGTGGAGTGGTGAGATTAGGGAGATGTAGACAGGAGATAGTGGACTGGTGAGATGAGGGATGTAAAATGTAAATATATAATAAGAAAGTTTCAGGAAACGACCACACTGTCAACGCAAGCATCGCCAATAAATTGTTCCCTTCCAAATATACCACCAATATCACCACAAATGTCAAAATCACCCCCACCATGAGCTGAAACCACCAACACCACCACTGCAACCTTCGACATCACCACTGACACCACAAACCCGCACCACCACCGTTGCCACCACCGCCAGCACCAACATGACCATCACCAACATCACCACCACCACCGACAACAACAACCACCATTTGCCCTGGTCGAAACCACATTGGGGCTCCGCAAGCCTCTCCTCAGCATGCCTGGCAAGGCGATGCTAAAAAATCTTGCCAGGACCTTTCCCGGCACACTGAGGAGGAGATGCCCCTGTCCTGTAGTTGTTACAGTCACCAGGGTATCCTCCCAATCTTGCGGAACCCATCCCGTGGTCCAGACCGCTATGATGTCGTTTCGGGAAGTCTGCACACAAATGCCACCCTCCCTCAGCATTTTGTTTAGAGATCATCTCTGTCCGGCGCTTTCCTGGTCTAAGACTGGATCGCCTTCCGTACTTCCTCAACAGATGGTACTTCAGCCAGCCACTCACGGGGGGTGACTACTTTTTCAAATATTTGAGGCATGGCAGCCTCAGCAGGGTCATCCCCACTGTGCCCCATGATGTTTTCCAGGCTGAGGGATTTCCCCTCCTCCAAGACCTCATAGAAATGCTCAGCAAATCTACAAATCTGTTCCTGAGAGTTGGAGATCGGCTCACCTATAATTCCAATAAGGATGGTGATATGTGTGGCACTGCAAGTTACTTTTTGATGGTGTTAAAGAGTGATTTGCGATCGCGGACTACTGAGGAAGACTCCATCTCCTCAGTAACCCGCGACCACCACTAATCCTTGCAGTGCTGCAAGGCTCTCCGAACCTCTGAGCGAAGGCTGCGGTAAGCCTCCTCATTCTCTGACGTGGAATGTTGTGGACGATGAAAGTGGGCCTGTCGCCTTTACTCAGCCAGCCTGAACACCTCCTCCATCAGCCAGGATCTCTGGGGAGGTCTGGACCGTGTACCCAAAGCAGCCATTGGAGCTGCATGAGCCACAATCCTAAACCTTGCCCATTTCTCCTTGGCATCAGCAGGAGGGGGGTGCAATGCCAACACCAGCTGCAAGTGGTAATTAAATTCTCGATTGAAACTTTCATCAGCTGAGACCATGCCACTGTGGATTTGAATGGGGTCCTAGATGGACACCCACCACCGAAGTGGAAGAAGGGCAGGTACATCCTATAGATGACAAGCCGATGGTCAGTGGGCAGATCAGCTCCACGGTAGGTCCTGCTGTCAAAGGCATGGGCCCGCATCTGCTGTTCCATCACTATATAGTCCAGCAGATGTTCTTACTTGTACCCGGCATGCATCCATGATATTGTGTGGATGCGCCGATGATAGAACAGCGTGTTGGTGATTACAAGCCCATAGGTTGCACAGAAGTATAGCAGCCTCCTACCCTTGATGTTATTGAGCTGATCTGCCCCATGCCTTCCAATCACTCAAGTCCAGGTGCCAACATCATAACCCACTTGGGAATTAAAGTCACCCAACAGGATAACTCTCTCCCGAGGGGCCACTTTAGCTAGCACCTGTGACAGGTCATAGAAGGCATCTAACTCATCGGCCTTGCCTGCATTCCTGGGGCCATAAGCAACCACCACCACCAATCCTCATCAGTCCACCAGACCTCCTGGATCCTGCAGAGATTCAGACGGTACCAGTCCAGCTCCCGACAAAGGAGTGGCAGCCTCTCCTCCGCAGTAAGCATTCAAACATTCCACGTGGCCACTCACAGTGACATTTAATCATTTCTGGAGGAGCCCCGAGGGTAAGGATTCAGTCTCCTGGCTCTGTCCAATGGGGTTTGGCCAGGAGACGTCATAGAAGCCTGTCCCCCCTGTGCCACTGGCACAAGCTTAGTACATTTTTTACACGTAGTTAACTTGAAGGTGGAGGGTTACCAGCCCTTTGCGCCCATCCAGAGACCCCATTTGGCCCGCTACGGTGGCTATAAGCACCATGAGGAGTATAGCTGATTCGAACTGGCCTTTCCCCCCATGGCATTGCTCACATCCACCACAGCATTACTGTCCAGGACCACCAAGGAAATACGGGGTTGCTTTTTACCGGACACTGACACCACCACCGCCACCACTACCACCGACACCACCAACCACTGCCACCGTGAAATCATACCAATGACGGCAACTTCCCAAAACCGCCCCCCTCCTCCACCCTTATCCCGCGCAGACTCAACAAAATGGCGGACGCGGGCCCCTACTGGGATGCGGGCCTGGTGCGCGTGCACTACAACTACACGGGCAAGCTGGGCCGGCCGGCCTCCTCGCGGGGCCTCGGCGCGGCGGGGGCCTTGCTGCTCGCCGTCTGTGGCCTCGTGATCGCCGCCAACTCGCTGGTGCTGGCGTCGATCGCGTCGCGCCGCCGCCTGCACACGCCGGCCTTCGCCCTCCTCGCCAACCTCGCCCTCTGCGACCTGCTGGCCGGCGCCACCTTCTGCGCCAACGTGCTCCTGTCGGGCGGCGCGACCCCCCGGGGCCTCACGCCGGCGCTGTGGTTCGCGCGCGAGGGCAGCGTCCTGGTGGCGCTGGCGGCCTCCGTCTTCACGCTGCTCGCCGTCGCGCTCGAGCGCCACGTCACCATGGCGCGCCTCAGGCCCTCGTCCTTGCCGCCCGCAGCCTCTGGCGGCAAGGCCGCGGGCGGGGCCGCGTCGCTCCTGGCCCCGGCGGCGTGCTGGGCCCTGGCGCTGCTGCTCGGCGCGCTGCCCTCGATGGGCTGGAACTGCCTGGGAGCGCTGCCCACGTGCTCCGCCGTGCTGCCCCTGCACGCGCGCTCCTACCTGCTGTTCTGCGGCTCGCTGCTCACCGCGGCGCTCGTGGCCATCGCGGGGCTGTATGCGCGCATCTACTGCAGGGTGAGGGCCCGGCTGGCGCGACGCGCCACCAGGAGAGAGCTCCACCCCAGGTCGGGACTGGCAAGCGACGGCCGGGGCGGCGGTGGACGAGGCGGCGGCAGCGGACGAGGAGGTATCGGAGGAGCGGCGGTGGCGGTGGTGGTCGCGGCGGTGAGGGAGGTAGGGGGAGGGGGGGTGGAGCACTGGCGGGGGATGTTGTTGATGAGGGAGGGCAGCGCCCGCGCCTCCACGAGGAGCTGCGACGCCGAGAGGTCGTCTGGGAGGCGCTGGGGCGCCGCCAATGGGGTGAGTGGCCCAGGGGCTCCTTCCCCCGGGGGACATCACCACCACCAAGTTCCTTTGCCGGCACCGGCTGCTGCTGCTGCTGCTGCTGCTCCTCTTCCTCCGCCGCTCTGTCGCGTCCGGAACGCTTTGCTGAAGGAGCAGCCCGAGCTCAGGCGCTGGCGGAAATGCAGCGACGTCGCCGCGTCGTCGTCGTCTACGACTCCTGCTGCTGCCAAATCTGCTGCTGATGATCATGATGATCATGCTGCTAGTGACAGCGGTGGTGTCGGTGGTGGTCGTGCTGGTGTTAGTGGTCGTGCTGCTAGTGAAAGTGGTGGTGGTGGTGGTGGTGGTGGTCGTGATAGTGGTGGTGGTGGTGGTGGTCGTGCTGCTAGTGATAGTGGTGGTGGTGGTCGTGGTGGTGTCGGTGGTGGTCGCGCTGGTGTTGGTTGTGGTCGCGCTGCTAGTGATAGTGGTGGTGTTCGTGCTGCTAGTGATAGTGGTGGTGGTGGTGGTGTCGGTGGTGGTCGTGCTGCCGTTGGTTGTGGTCGTGCTGCTAGTGATAGTGGTGGTGTTGGTGGTGGTGGTGTTGGTGGTGGTCGTGCTGGTGTTGGTGGTGGTCGTGCTGCTAGTGATAGTGGTGGTGTTGGTGGTGGTGGTGTTGGTGGTGGTCGTGCTGGTGTTGGTGGTGGTCGTGCTGCTAGTGATAGTGGTGGTGTTGGTGGTGGTGGTGGTGTTGGTGGTGGTCGTGCTGGTGGTGGTCGTGCTGGTAGTGATAGCGGTGGTGTTGGTGGTGGTCGTGTTGGTGGTGCTGGCGGTGGCGGTTGTGGTCGTGCTGGTGGTCGTTATGCTGCTACTGCTGGTGCTGGTGGTTATGCTGCTACGAGTGGTCGTGGTGCTGGTGTTGGCCGTGCTGGAGGTTGGGCAAGTGGTGGTGGTTGTTATGCCGATGCTGGTGGTAGTTGTGCCGCTGGTGGTGGTGGTGGTGGTCGTGCTGGAGGTGGTGCCGCTGGTGGTGTTGGTCATGCTGGTGGATGTGGTGCTGGTGGTGGTGATGGTCGTGTTGGGAATGGTGCCGCTGGTGGTGGCGGTCGTGCTGGTGGTTGTAGTGCTGGTGCTGGTGGTGGTGATGGTCGTGCTGGAGGTGGTGCCGCTGGTGTTGGCGGTCGTGGCTCCAGACGTTGTAGGACAGCACGGGAGGGCACCACAAAACTTCTGCGATATGCTGAGGATACACGGCGCGCACTCACAGTCCGGACGACGACACCACAACCATCGCCACCTCCTCAACCAGCGGCTGGCGACTTCTCCACCATTCCTCCACCTTCGCCGCCATCTCCTCCCGCTCCTCAGCACCATCAACACCTGCAGCAGCAGCACCAGCAGCGCCTGCAGCAGCATCAGCAGCGCCTGCAACAGCACCAGCAGCACCTGCAGCAGCACCAGAAGCAACAGCTGCAGCAAGAGCAGCAGCAGCAACAGCAGCAGCAACAGCAGCAACAGCAGCAGCACCAGCAACAGCAACAGGACCAGCAGCAACAGCAGCAACAGCAGCAACAGCAGCAGCACCAGCAGCAGCGGCAACAGGACCAGCAGCAGCAGCAGCAGCAGCAGCAACAGCAGCAGCAGCAGCAGCGTCAGCGCCGCTCGTCGAGCCTGCGCTCGCTGTCCCTGCTGCGCACCGTCTCGGCGGTGCTGTGCGTCTTCACGGCGTGCTGGGCGCCGCTCTTCGTGCTCTTCGTGATGGACGCGGCGTGTGGCAGCGCCCAGCGCTGCCCGCTGCTGCTCAAGGAGCGCTGGTTCCTGCTGCCGGCGCTGCTGCAGTCGGCGCTGAACCCCGCGGTGTGCGCGCTGGGCAGCCGCGAGCTGCGCCGGGCCCTGCTGCGGCTGCTGGAGGCGACGCCGCTGATCGGCCGGCGCTGGCGGCACAGGCGGCGGCGCTGGTGGCGGCGCTGGTGCCGCTGCCGGGACGACGGCGGCGGCGAGGAAGGGGCCGGGGGCGCCGCGGTCGGGGGAGACGGCGCCGGGGGCAGCAGCGCCGGCGACGACGGGGGACGCGGGCCGAGGGGGCGGCGGTCCGGAGCCATGTACAGCCGATCGTACAGCGACTCCGCGAGCCCCGTGGGCGGCGGGGGGGCCAGCTCCCCCGCTGGGCCGTGGCGGCCGAGCGCGAGCGTGGCGTGAGGACGGGGGGGGGGGTGATGAGTGGATGGGTGAATGAGTAGGTGAATAAATGGGTCGGTGAGTTAGTGGGTAGATGAGTGAGTGAATATATGGGTGGGTGAGTAAGTAAGGGGTGTGTGTGAATGGGTGAGTGAGCGAGTGAGTGGATGAGTAGGTAAATAAATGGGTAGGTAAGTTAGTAGGTAGATTAGTGAGTGGGTGAGTGAATGGCCATGGGTGAGTGAGTGAGTTGATGGGTGAGTGGTGTACCTGCAATTTCACCAACTCCCGGACAGAGTAACTGAGTGGCTCTCAACTGCCTCGCGCCTTCCCGAGTTCTCGATTTTCGTTAGCAAAAACGTGCGCGCGTTAGAAATAATTTGCATCGTCGTCATTGTCATCATCATTATTACTCCACGGAGAACCTGAATCTCAGATCGCCGCCCTTTCATCGGCCGCACGCTGTCGGCGAGCGAGCGGGGAGATGCCGGGAAGCGAGGCCATTGAGCCGGTGAAATGATGAGCAGGTGATCACCATCACGGCGGCCGAGACTCCAAACTGTTTTAATTTTTGTACTTATTTTACCAGGTAAAGGCCCCACTGAGCTATGTAGCTTCTTTTTTTCAGAAGTGACATGCGTCATCACGAGGACATTTCTAGCAGCTAAATACTCTCAAACGCGTGATGCTTTAACATCATAAGGCCTCCTTTGCCAGTAGCAAAATATAATAATAGTTGTTTTACACTTTTTTCTTACCCTGAGCCCTCATACTGTGATAGTGCGTTGTCTTTGAGTTGTGCGCCTTTTGGCGTCATCTGGTCCAACACCATGTGAGACTGGGCTCTAAGAAAAGCTGTCTCTGGTGTGGACCAATCAATTTCAAGGACAATGCATACATTATCAAAGTTGTGTTTTTTGTTTGCATTTTGACCGCAGGTATTGTGGTTAATGCAAACATGATTCCTTCAAAAAAGGTGTCAGTTTTGTTGCCAGAAAAAAGGGTAAAAAATCTATTATTATGCGTGATGCTGATTGTAAATGTGGGAGAGAATAACCAGAGGATCCGGAGAAAAAATCCACGTGACCGTGGGTAGAGACAGAGAGAGAGAGAGACGCAAACTCAAAATATACAGCAGGCGTCAGGATCGGGATCGAACCCACGACCTCCTACATACCTGTCGAGGGAGTTAACATCTCCTAGCCACCGTGACTCACAGGGGACGCGACGCTTGGCTGGGACGATGAGCACTTCTCCATCGGCGCATGCTCGGAAGACGCTGGGGCAACGTGCGTAGCCGCATTAGCAGAACATAAATAAACCATACAAACTGCGCGCAGAAATGGGTCAGAGTCAGGAATCGCTCCCTGGTCCCTTCTTGCAGTCACCACTACTTCTCACCACTACCGCCACAGTACTGTACCGTATTGCATTGCAGACCACAAGGCAATGAAACGCTTCGTAAATGTGTAGTGTTGTGTATCATGGACCACCACATTTCTTAAATAATACGATTTTATGACCCGAGCGTGGATTTCATTGTTTTACCCACTGAGATATCGGCCCCCCATTTTCTCCCCCATGTTCGCGTTTGTGCAAAGTTCGGTCATCGGTCTCATCGCTCCGTCTCCAGCCGAACATCTTCCCCATCGGGGCATTTGAGAGTTTGCAAAGCCCTTTGTGAAATCTGCATACATTTCTAAGTTGTTTTCTGCAACAAAAACCATCGGCTGAACATTGCCACCTAATGACAATGTTGTCAAACGCCAGCATGCAACGGTGAGAGAGACCACTTGGCCATGCTGTCGGCCAGTGAGAGCGAAAGGCTTCTTCACAAGTGACCACAATACAGGCAAGACCATGCTTAGCGCTCAAGGTACGTTAAGCGAGCGGCGCTAATCTTGAAGTTTTCATTTCATTTGAAGTTTTCATTTATTTGGTATAGCCCTGTAAGCCATTCGGCTCTTAAATCGGGTGCAACCGCAACAAACAAAAAAGAAAAACATGAACAAGAAAACATCTTTATGTGACTAAGCGCAAGCAGAAAAAAAATCGAATCGGCGCAAAAAGGGGTCATTATACCATTGTATATATGGGGATGCGTTCCCCACCGAGTAATTTATTTCCTACAAGCAATATATGAATGCTTCATTGGGGTATCGGTAATGGCTCTAATAATGCAGGCGGTAAACATTTCATTAAGAAAACAAATAAAATAAGTAATATTAAAAAATACCTTTTTTAAACACGCTTTAATGAAATGTACCGTACTCGTAATGGCAGAACTCCACGACTCCAGGAAGTGGCCCCGAGGCTTGCCATAACGTAAGGGGCCGTGGTGATTTACAGCCAACGTCAGTTGAGCGTGGACAATAAGACCCAAGCCGAAACATAACATATAAAAATGAATGTTTAAAAATATTTTTTATATATATATAGAATATAGTATTGTTATCAGTATGACATGAGTATACCAAGTTTGCAGTCGATACCACATTGGGAAGTGGGTTAAAATTGAGTTACAAAATTTGAGGATACGACAACAACAACAACAACAGAGTGAGTTAAATAAAAGCGTGTAATAAAAAAATGGGCGCCTTGGTGTCGAGATGTTAACTTCCTCGCCTGGTCTACAGGAGGTCGTGGGTTCGATCCCGACCCCCGACGCCTGCTGCTGTATATTTGGAGTTTGCGTGTCTCTCTCGCCCCGTGGTTGCGTGGATTTTCCCCCGAGTCCTCCGATTTTTCCCTCCACATTTAGAAACATTCGTTTAGAATATTTGGCTGCTATACATTTCCATATGATAAGCCACTTCACTGGACTATCATTTGTGGCGAGGTCGCTTAGGGGCCGTCCATAAATGACGTCACGCACCTAGGGGGGATGGTCAGACATTTGTGACGATGTGTGACTAGGGGGGGGGGGGGTGTTTGAGAAATGTGACGTCACATCAAAATGCGCAACTTTAAATGAATATAGACAACACGTTCTATTTAATTAAATTGACTTTTTAATAAATGTTTTCTCCTACAACATCAGAGTGTAGCGCCACATTAAATACGCACTACAATGGCAATAGCTGAAAGCGATTTGAAGCATGTTTTATTTTTTTTGGAGGGGCAGAGCTTTGTGACGTAATATTTGAGAGGGGGTCTGACTTTTTGTAACGCCGTGTGATGAGGGGGGGGGGGGTAAAAAATCGTCCAAAATTGCGTGACGTCATTTATGGATGGCCCCTTATGAAAAAAATATCTTTATAGCTCAGTTGGCCTTACTTAGTTAAAATAAAAAGTTGAGTTTAATAAAAAAAAAAATTGTTTCAATAATGTATTATAACATCATACTATGTACTGTACTCATCCTATGTACTGTGTTATGTACTGTACTCAAAGGCAGCGGTGGTAGAGGAGGATGGAGGGGCTGGCGCTCTCCCAATCTGCGTCATTCTCAGAGATGAGGCTCCATGGTGGTGGTGTTGGCGAGGCACTCGCGGGATAAATGTCCGCGTGATTTCTCGCCTGGCGAAATAAATCAATTTTAATCGACTTCTTTGGTTCTTTCGGTACAGTCACGTAGGTAGAAATAAAATAAAACTTGGAAAAAACATTAATTTGTTTTATTTTAATTCTCTACCTACGTGACTTTACCGAAAGAACCAAAGAGAATGGAATCCTACAGTCACGAAAGCTTCGGATCAAGATTTAATCGACTTGTCATCACGATTCGTGATGATCGAATTGTAGTGGGCGGGGTCTGTTTGGCTGGGAAGAGGCGTCGTTCTCATTGGCTGAGCGAATGATGGGGGGGTTAGGTCTGGCTGGCTGAGAGCGTGCGTTGTTCTCATTGGCTGAGCGAATGATGGGGGTGAGGTCTGATTGGCTGAGAGCGTGCGTCGTTTTCATTGGCTGAGCGAATGATGGGGGTGAGGTCTGATTGGCTGAGAGCGTGCGTCGTTTTCATTGGCTGAGCGAATGATGGGGGGTGAGGTCTGATTGGCTGAGAGCGTGCGTCGTTTTCATTGGCTGAGCGAATGATGGGTTGGTGGGGTCTGATTGGCTGAGATCGTGTGTCGTTCTTATTGGCTGAGCAAATTACGTGGGCGAGAACATTTCCTTGGCCAGTACCACCGCGTGTTCTCACCGGTAATAAATGTCAGGTAGTGATTTATTTTATTTTATTGCTACCGACGTGTCTTTACCGAAAGAACCAAAGAGTATGGTAATAAATGTATATATATATATTTTTTTAAATTTGTAAAAACAAAATCTCCAGGACTAAGAGCGCTATAACGAATCGGCGTTCTACAGGGGGTCGCGCTGATTGAGGCGTGCCTTGAATGATTTCAAGTCTGTAACACGTCGCTCGCCGGACGATTAGGGGCCGTCCATAAATGACGTCACGCATCTAGGTGGGGGGGGGGTCAGACATTTGTGACGATGTGTGACGAGGAGGGGGGGGGGGTTTGAGAAATGTGACGTCACATCAAAATGCGCAACTTTAAATAAATGTAGACAACAGGTTCTACTTAATTAAATATACTTTTTAATAAATGTTTTCTCCTACAACATCAGAGTGCAGCGGCACATTAAATACGCACTACAATGACAATAGTTTAAAGCGATTTGAAGCATGTTTTATTTATTTTGGGGGGGGGCAGAGCTTCGTGACGTCATATTTGAGGGAGGCCTCTGACTTTTTGTGACGCCGTGTGACGAGGGGGGGGGGTCAAAAATCGTACAAACTCGCGTGACGTCATTTATGGACGACCCCTTTATTCTCCGAGATGCGAGGAGCCATAGAGGAGCGGAAAGGCAGCGGCAGCAGCAGCACCTCCGATTAGCAAGGTTGGCTACGTACGTTGCGAAAGAAGTTCAACATTGCCTCCATGCAGCAGCAGCAGCAGCCAAGTGGTGGCACGTCACGTGGGAATTGAGGGTTTACGGGCACTGCATAGAACGGCTAGCCTGGAGATCATTCTCAAACACAGGGCGATTTGTGAACCACAGGGCGCAATGTGAATGTCGTACGTATGTCATGTGTGTGCGTATAGAGTATGTCGTGTGTATGTCGTTTGTGTATGAAGTGTTTATGTAGTGTGCTTCTAATGTTCGTGGAGAGCATTGCACAGTATTGCGTGTGGGTCGCCACTTCCGTTCGTGTCATTAAAGACTTCCGAAGGCAAACGCTGGTGGAACGCGTTACGTAACACACGCGGGGGCACGAGTGTTTCTGTCCTCACACTCCGAATAGACTCCACTCATTCGTCCCCAATACCTCTGCCCGACTCTCCGGGAAGGTGGTGGTGGTGGGTGGGTGGTGGTGGGTGGTGGGTGGGGGGTGGTGGTGGTGGCGTTGTGGTGGTGGGTGGTGGTGGTGGTGGTGGTGGGTGGTGGTGGTGGGTGGTGGTGGTGGGTGGTGGTGGTGGGTGTTGGTGGGTGTTGGTGGGTGGTGGTGGCGTTGTGGTGGTGGGTGGTGGTGGGTGGTGGTGGTGGTGGGTGCTGATGGTGGTGGTGGTCAAATCTGTGAAGAAGAACTTCATAGCGCTTCGGATTCCTCCACGATTAATGAAGATTCCGATTCCTCCCACCGCCTCGCACACTCCGAATGTCTCCGCTAGGCGGCGCGCGATCCCCTGGCGCTGCGGGGTTTTCGGAATTTCTCGGCCAATTTCCGACCCAACGCCCGGCTCGCTCCCAGCCTTTTAAACCGGTTGGCTGTCGTGGCACGCGATCGCATGTTTACGTCATGAATTTGCGAACGTTAATTTGCGCAGTTCCTGTCGTAAATAGCTGCTCCCGTAGAAAAAATACACAAACTCTACGACCGGCGGAATTGACGATCCCGGTTTTTTTTGGGCGAAACGCAAATTTGCTTCACTTTGACATCATCGGCACTTCGTGTTGAATCCAGCGCCCGATGAAGCGAGTGCGGGGCCTGTAGCAAATGTTATAAAGGGGCCCTAAATAAAATAAAAAAACACGAACATATTAAAACACAATTCTATTAACTTGCAATGTAAAGTAATTGCATTTTTTTTTCATTTGCTATACAGCCCAGATAATACGACAAATCTATAACCTTAAACACCCAGTCGTTGAAGGCGGTATAGTACTATAGTAATAGAGCAAGTGCAGAATCACTGAACCGGAATTGATAGCTTGAAAGCATTTAGCGCGGGGCCCTTGAAAGTGCGGGGCCCGTAGCTACTACACATGTAGCTATGTAGCTACTACTACATATGTAGCTACTACACATGTAGCTACTACACGTGTAGTAGCTATTACACGTGTAGTAGCTATTACACGTGTAGTAGCTACTACACATGTAGTATCTACTACACATGTAGCTACTAAACATGTAGCTACTAAACATGTAGCTACTAAACATGTAGCTACTAAACATGTAGCTACTACTCTTTGGTTCTATGCTAGTATTTAATTTATTATTTTCTCTTGATACGTGACTTTACCGAAAGAACCAAAGAGTAATTCCTGCAGTCACGAAAGCTCCAAATTAAGTATGTAGCTACTAAACATGTAGCTACTAAACATGTAGCTACTAAACATGTAGCTACTACACATGTGGCTACTTTTGCTACTAGGATAATCCGGCACTGGTTGAATCCACTGCTGGATGAAGCCCCCCCCCCCTCCACCCTGCCCATCCACAATCCCTTGCCCCTCCAGCCGCCACGATTGTCCACGTCGAGACCCGCGGTGGAGCAGATTTCATTGCTCCGTCTCCACGCTCAGCAAGACGCCCACCAGGATGCGTTCCATTCCCTTGAGCTCCAGCAGCGTAACGAGCGTGAGGGGCCGGCAGGGGGTGCCTTGCCCCCCTTTCCCCCCCGTGGCCAAACATACGAGATGCCCCCCCCCCCCCACCTTGACAACCACCATGAGATTTGTTTTGAACAACAGTGTAAAAAAACACGTATTTAAAACGCGGTTTATTTTCTTATGGAAATGCTTTCGTTCACGTTCCACGTTTCATTTTAATTCCATTAGCGCCGTAACGTAATGTCGCAACGGGGGGCAACTACGGAGCTGTAGCGGCTGCAAGACGGAGCGCCCCCTACAGCGTTAAATGTTCGAGACCGTGAGCGTAACGACGACGATGCGATCCGGGTAAGAAGAGCTGCGATTGATAACACTGGTCAACACACTTTTTCTGACACAAGGTATTCCAATGGTTATAAGGTAATTGTGGGGTGCCGATTTTAAATCTGGCATCGGTTTTTGTCTATCACATCAGGTTTTTTGAGATATCAAATATTGTATTTTCAATAAAAACTGCAGAAGAAAAAATTAAATACACGTGGATATCTACATAAAATGATATTATAAACGCACTGTCCTAAAAATAAAGCACCATATTTTAACACTAAAGCAGTCACTGACTCGCAACAACTTGCAATCATAAGTGATAGAGTTAATTTCGGGTAAAATCAATGAAAATGGGGTATGCCGATAGCATAAAATGAGATGTGATAGAGCAAACCTGAGATCAGATTTGGAATCAGCACCCAGAAATTAGTCTAAAACAGCTGCAAAAGTCCAGGCCAGAAAAAAAAGTTGTTTTTGTTGTTGACCAGTGTAATAAGACTTAGTGCGTGGCCGCGCGAGACAAATCAAATTTTGGGGGGCCCCATCTGACCGATTGCTGAGCTGAGAATGTAGCCACTACGCCACTGGGTTCTTCCTCGCGACGTTCCAAGCTGCAACCCCACTTAATTCGTTTCTTCACTGATTGATGTTTTAATGCTGCATCATCTGCCCGTCCTTTGCTTTTGCAGCACGCTCACTCGTCTCCTCCGTCGCTCTTCTATCGCTTCTACAGTGGTTGCTTTTCACGTGCATTTCACTCGTCGATTCCTGCACCCATGTTGAGGATTCAATCTACCAGACACTGAATGTTTCGTCTCGTCCACATTCTGTTCAACCACCACCAACAACAACACTGCACGCCACAACGATACACAAAGACAAAGATCCCCCGTATAGTCTCAACAGAACGTTGAGACAAGTGCTATTAGCAAGTAACACGTAATGAAGGCCGGCATGGTTCACAAGAGGGTGGGTGGCCAGCACCACGCCTCACCGCCGTTGTCTCCTTAGTGGTAATTTTCATATAGCGCAGCAGGTACTTGTTTTATGCTGAGTTGACCTAGGGGAGGCCCAGGACCGGTTCAGATTATCGTCATTGGTGTTGAGAAATCAAACCCGGGTCGCCGGGTTCGTGGCATAGGGCGCTAACAACTGCGCCTCCGCTCCCCACAACGATGCACTCACCCACCCATCCACTCACCGACGCACTCACTCACCCAGCCACCCCCCTACACTGCACCTCACCTAACTTCTCTGTCTGCATCTGTTCTCGTAATGCTCCACCTTGGAATTCTCTCCTCCCATCGCCATCAATCCGTCTCTGTTCCACAAATACGTAGAAGCCTACTCAATACAAAACACCAACGAACTCTTTGTCTCTTTCAACTTTAATGGTGCTCCTTGTTGCTGGCCGTTCGGCGTTTGAGGTATTTTGGAGGGGATGGGGGAGGGGTAGAAGGGGCTGCGTTCAGCAACTGTGATATGTATTTTAAAAAAAACTACTTTAAGAGCTTAAAATACACAAGTGCACCAGTGTGTCTGTTTAAAGCTCTTTCTTTTTTCTCTCTCCCTTAGTAAACGCATTATGTTTATTTGTTTTACGGAGCGCGTACGCCAATAAATGCTTCCGAGAGAGTTGTAAACATTCGCAGAACGGTTGAGCCGCCGTGGCTTCAAGGCAAAAAAGAGGCAGAAGCGGAGCAGGAGGGAAGAAAAAAATGTTTACGAATGCAAATTAATGTCCGTGCTCGGATGATGATGATGATGGTAAGGACCGCGTGAAGCCACCCACCCACCCACACACGCACCCACGCACTTGGGCACCGTGAGAGCGGGTTAGAGGGCCTTCTCATTGCGATACCGTCACTCTCTGCCAGCGCAGCAGCAGCAGCATTCAGCAGCGCGGCAGCCTTGAAGTGCACTCTCCCTGCTGTGAACCAATTCCATCTGCTGCAACCGGTGAACCTGCTGGAGTGTTTGTACAACACTGACAGACTGGTCTCTGATGGGGCCTCTAAACCACAGGCGGACAGACTGGTCTCTGATGGGGCTTCTAGACCACAGACGGACAGACTGGTCTCTTTAGACTGACTTACCTGTGAGCCATAGACATTTTAACATGCTGTTTTCGCTCAAACAAGTCCTCTTATTACCAGAAAAAAAAGACAACCGAAAATGTGGTTTAATGGCTAAACACATATATTTACTTTAAAATATATATCCAACTTAAGACCAGCACAAATGTTTACACATCCCCACCCTTTTCATCAATATACGTATTTAGAACACAGTGAATAAGCAGACATTTTATGTATTTATATAAGTGTAGTCATTTAGCCGACTTATATCAAAACGCGGTCTTTCATCTTTAAATTCCCGATATGCTGGTGACGAAAGAGAACATGGACAAGAGACAAGATAATCGTAGAGAAGCGTAGAGACGGAGTGAGACGAAAGAACGGACGCAAGACAACATCGGGACAAGATATATCAATTGTCTTGCCACGTCAATCAACTCGTTACATTTATTCGGTTCTGGAACCCATCATCTTTGATGTCATTGAACCAGGCGAGGACTCAAGGGAGACAGGAATGCCAGTCTCATGAGCAAGAGTGACCTGAGCTTTTTTTTCATTCAGTTTTGTTGTTGTTGTTGCTGTGTTGTCCATGAATAAAAGCTTCCCCTTCGGCCTTCTTGGGGGCCTTCGAGCCTTCGGTTTGTGGTGTTTTTTTTTTCTTCCCGCTCACGCCTTAAGCGTGGGCCACCGCTGGCTCCCGATAGAATTCACAACAATGCGTCGTTCTCTCTCATCTCGAATGAAAAGGCGCCACTCTGTGACCGCTCTGCGTCTCCCTCCCTGTGAGAGCCGGGGGAGGAGACGTGGGGTGGGGGAGAAAAGAGACGTAGCGGAGGGGGAGGAGACGTTGGGGGGGGAGACGTGTTGGGGGGGAGACGTTGTAGTGGGGGGGAGGAGACGTGGGGGGGGGGGGAAGAGACGTGGTGGGGTGGGAGGAGATGTGGGGGGGGAGACGTGGTCGGGAGGGGAGCTGCGGGGGGGGGAAGAGGAGACGTGGGTGGGGAGGAAGGAGACGTGGCGTGGGGGGAGGAGGCGTGGGGGGGGGGAGACGTGAAGGGGGGGAGACCTGGGGGGGGGGGAGACGTTGGGGGGGGGGGGAGACGTGGGGGGAGGAGACGTGGTGGGGGACGTAATGGGGGGGACATGGGGGGGGGGGGGGGAGACGTGGGGGGGAGGGATACATGGTGGGGGGGGGGGAGGAGCAGTGGGGGGGGGGGGGGTCGTTGTGAAGTAAGGTCAGCCGTTCCCTCTCTCTCTCGGCAACAAAGCGTTGAAACCCGCGCGAACAAAAGACCCCGAGCCCTCGTGACCCCGGCTCGTTCGCAGCACGTCGGGCTGGCACGCACCCTCGCCGCTCGCAACTCGAAGCTTGACAAGGCAGCCAGCGCTCAGCCAAAAAAAAAATGCACCGGTTGGTTCGTCCGACACTTCACAAGTTGTGTTGCCAAGTTAAATTTTTTTACCAAGTAAGGCCCCCAACTGAGCTCCGAAGCCTCTTTTGTCAGAAGCGACCTATCAGAAATGACAGCGTCGGCTTCGTGGACATTCGCGGCAGCCAAATTGCTCTTACAATGCGCGCTGTCGATTTCAAATGTGGGAGGTGGAACATCCCGGAGGAGCCCGGAGGAAAAATAATCCACGCGACCACCACGGGGAGAAGAAGAGACGAAAACTCCACATATACAGCAGGCGGCAGGATTGGGTTCGAACCCACGACCTCCTGTGTACCAGGCGAGGTAGTTAACATCTCGACACCCTGATGATAAGAGAGAGAGAAACGCAAACTCCAAATATACAGCAGGCGTCAGGTTTTGGGTACAGCAGGCGTCAGGATTGGGTTCGAACCCACGACCTCCTGTGCACCAGGCGAGGTAGTTAACATCTCGCCACCGTGACGCCACCTATTTATCTGTGGCTCTCCGCTGCAGCGAGCGCGGCTCACAGTCAGAAGGTTGCGAGTTCAAATCCTGGCAGGGAGTTGACTCGGCCCAACATCCGTCCAGGGTTGATAAAATGAGTACCGAATTTGTGGAGAAGTGACTCACCCACCCCCCTCGTGCCCGCCCGCCCGTCATAGGAATGTGGAATTTCCACCGCTACCTCGGGCCTGTAAACGTTGCCTCGTTGCTCGTGGCTGAGTCGGCGCCGTTGAAATGACGCACTCCCACGGGGCAGCCGTGAGGCCGATGGGTTACGTTCAAAATACACGCTTTACTTCTCACGGGGAGGGACAAAATATGTGGGAAGGAGATGTTGTTTATCTGCTTGTCTATTCGAGCGGGGCATCGTTTTGACTTTCGCCGAGTGTGTTGGGAATGCATCGCAGAGATGGGTTTAAGAAATGAAAAAAACCCACACAAATGGAAAGAGCAGGAGGTCAACGGTGATGCCGCCGCAGTTGCGGCAAAGGAAATCGGGCGGTAATGGGGCGGAACGCGTCACGGGAACAGCTGACGAGAGACAGAAAATTAACTGCCGAGTGGAAACCGAGAGAAGTCGAGTTGGAGCGGAAGGAAGACAGCGGGAGACATTTGGCTGCTGCTCAGGATGGTTCTTTTTTTTTTTCCGGCTGCTGTACATTTCCGCACACGCGACGATCGGCCACTTGGTCGAGTTGTCGTTTGTGAGGGCCAGGGTCGCTTCGTGACAACGGAGATCGAACGTCGCTCAGGGGGGGCCTTGCCTGGTTAAAAATTGTATAAGAAAATACATCACAGAGTGAACGAAAGCGGTTGGAGGGGGCGAGGGGTGAAGATGCCGGGGTTGGGATAGAATTGGGGGGGGGCGTTTTTTCTCCAGCGGTGCGAACTGACAAAAACGAACACCAACAACAAACAAACAACAATAACCGCTGCGTATGCTGCATTGGCGTAACGATTCATCGCGCGTACCGGACTCGCGATGCAGAGGTTCCATCTTCTATCACATTTCTCGGCCGTTAAATGGTCAAATATCTTTAAATCCCCCCCACCCCCACCCTTGTCCACCCACCTTTGCCCAGCGTTACAAAAACAAAATTGTCGAGAGAATGGCCACGATTGATGACTGTCTTCCACGGTGATTTCAGATGATCCGCGTCCTAACAAAGGGCGGTGCGGTGGCGCGGCGGTTTTCGAAGCCACGGCCGTCGCCCGTGGCGAGCGACATCTCAAATGGTCCCGCACTGGTAAGGTCCGGTCAAACAACCCCCCCCCCCCAACTACGGACGTTGCACAGGGGAGGCAGGCCGCCATTCAGCAGTGTATTGATAAGGGGGCTGTATTTTCTTGTTTCAATATTGACAAGCGTGTCTTCAAGGGGTGTGCCGGGCATCTGGGTCGTTCTCGGTCTCTTACAAGTTGAAGTCGCACCAGCGGGCAGCACTGCGCTTCGATTCCAGTTGTGTTTAAAACGCCTCTGTCGTTCCCGCACGAGCAGTTGAGGCAGTGGTTGAACGTTTTCTCAAAATCCCACGGTCCGGCCAGCGTTGGTGGACTGGATGCTCAACCTCCTAATCGTTCGGTGGCGTCTTCCGAGGCATCCGGCCGGTACGGAAGAGTAGGCCAAAAACGGCCTCGACAATCGTGGCTCTCGAGAGCTGCCTCATAGTGGAGGCCCCTTCCGCCAGCAGTGACGCGAGCAAAGCACTTGCAGGGCTGCGCCCTCATCCACTCGTCAGTCCACGGCACGGTAGAGACTGCTCTCCGAAGACGCGCGTCGTGGTTTTCACGAAGCCAATTAGCTACGACGCAATGAATGTATCAAAGGGAAAACGTTTTAGTTTTTGTCGTAACGCAGACGCCAATCGGATAGGACGCGACCGAGCGAACGGAGCTCCGTCGCCGCGCGCAGGAGGCTGGATGCCGCTGGATGCTTCTAAACGCTGCCCAGTCTCTGTTCGGGCCTGGGTACTCATCTCACGTGTCATCGCGGGTCCGCACTTTCACCGCCCCCCCCCCCCCACATTATATATTACTCATTTATAACGTCATCGTTGTGTCCACCACGCGTTGTTCTCCGGGAAGGCAACGTGCAGGCCGTCGTATTTACATTCGCGGCGACGGCTGCTCTCGACCATTGCCTGAGAAGCATTGTTCCGGTTATTATTGGGATCCCATCGTCGCCGTGTCTCTAAAGCCCGCCTCTGAATTCGATGGAACAACAACAACAGCAACAAACCGTGTCGATCTACGCGCCTTTGCAGCGCCATCGCCGCTGCCCTTCAGAAAGTAAAAAACACGTCTCGGGAAAAACGACGGAGCCCAAGACGGCGCGAGCCATGTGACGAGCAGAGGTCACCCACCCTCTCCTGGTTTTATTCCCAGTGATCGTCCTCTTGTCGATGAGGTTAGTAGCTGTTCTCGAAGATCAGTCAGTCTTGCCAGCACAGTCGCGCAATAATAAGAATAATAACAACAGCAGTAATACACCACTCAGAACAATGAACCACTCAAGACAATGCACCACTCAGAATAATGAACCACTCAAGGCAATGAACCACTCAACACAATGGACCTCTGAAAACAATGAACCTCTCAGAACAATGAACCACTCAAGACAATGGACCTCTCAAGACAATGGACCTCTCAAGATAATGGACCTCTCAAGACAATGAACCTCTCAAGACAATGAACCTCTCAAGACAATGAACCACTCAAGACAATGGACCTCTCAAGACAATGGACCTATCAAGACAATGAACCTCTCAAGACAATGGACCTCTCAAGACAATGGACCTCTCAAGACAATGAACCTCTCAGAACAATGAACCACTCAAGACAATGAACCACTCAAGACAATGGACCTCTCAAGACAATGGACCTCTCAAGACAATGGACCTCTCAAAACAATTAACCTCTCAAGACAATGAACCTCTCAAGACAATGAACCACTCAAGACAATGAACCTCTCAAGACAATGGACCTCTCAGAACAATGAACCACTCAAGACAATGAACCACTCAAGACAATTCAGGCAGTGCTCCGTCTTCCGCTATTACGAGATATTTTTTTGTCTTGCCGTGATGTGGCCCACGTTCGTTGTTGTTGTTGTACCTTTAAAGGTGACAAACCCTACAAAAGAGTCAAAACGAGTCCATGTAGTATGTACCGTATGTTGAACTTCTTTTGCACCGTACGCAAGCCAGCCATGCAGGTCGCCAGTGGTGGTGAGAACGTGTTTTGGTTCGCCCACATCTTCCAACACGTCTGGCCAACATGGAAGAGTAGACCAAAATCCCGCTAGAGTATGCATGTTGTTGAACTTCGTGTGGTTGTTGAACTTCTTTCGCACCTTACGTAGCCAACCATGCTCATCTGAGGTGCGGGGGAAGGAGAACAAACTAAGCACAAAAAGCAGTTCTAAAGAAATTCGTTTTCAATCTGGATGACGATTTACAAGTTGCATAGCTCCAGTGGCTTCCTAATATCGGAAGGAAGAGCGTTCCAGACGGCCGCAGAAGCGCATCTGAAAGCGTGCAATGCAGTGACCGTCTTTGCTCGATGGCCAGCCGAAAGCCACCGCTGCCGCCGCTGCTGCTGCTGCGAGGATGACCACCGGAGTTCGTGTGATGGTTTAGGTCCCAGCCTCTCTTGCGCTCCCTCAAGTGAAGACCCCCCCCCTCCCCACCCACCAGCAGTGACGTGAGTGAGCAATTGCAGGGGCTGCACCTTTAGCTTCTCCATAACTAATTCGGAAAACCTGAAAGCTTGTGGCTTGTGGGCAGTGTGGCTTTGTTTACTACCACTACCACCAACTACGACTCTCATTATTATCAATACAGCAAAAGTGTCCAGGCGAGGGGCAGGCTCGTCGAGGCGAGCAGGCCGAGGGTGCGGACTCGTTGGTCGGGCAGCGACCGGGACGCAGCGACGACCACGGCGGGCGTGGGCGGCGCTGCTCCGTGCGCTCCTCCTCGGTGCCGGGCGGTGCAATGACCCCGCGGGGTGAGCGGCGACGCCGGCGGCGGCGGCTCGTCGCTCGGGAGTGCAGCGAGCATCCCCGGGGGGGGACTGGCGGTGCTGGGAGAGAGCGAGATAAGGAAAGAGAGGAAATCAAGGGGTGGTGCGGTTGCGGAGTGAGGGATGGAGGGAAGTGGAGAGGGGGTAGAGACAATCGACACTTTACCATTGCGTGACGAACATACACGTTATTTAATGTTCCGATGACGTACACTCACGTGCGTATATGTCATCAAAACATGCGTATGTGTACATGTACGTCATCGGAATGGAATTGGAAGAAAATAAAATAACTAATGGCAGGGCTGAGACCATCACCTCGATGCACTTGAGAACCCGGTTTAATCACAGGTGGACCAAGCCTGGATTGGAACCCAGGATCTTCGCGGTGGGATACAGGTCTTATCGATATAGGTCTTTATCCCACCGTCTCCGGCCTCTACGCCACCCGTCACGTGTCCCTAACCAACGTCCTGAACGGGACTCCTCACCTGTCGTACAACCGCACCCACAGGTCGCTGAATTTCCTCTGCTGCTTCTTTCGCAGCAGCTGCTGCTGCTGCCTCCGCCGTTTCTTCTCCCGACGATGCTGCTGCTGCCGTTGGTGATGCTGCTGACGATGATGGCGGTGTTGGTGGTGCTGTCGCTGGGGTCTCCGCGAGGCCGTCTCCTGTCGGTGGCCACCGGCGCCGCTGGATATTTTGCCGCCCCCCGGCGCACGGGCAGGTTGAAAGGACGGACCGAGGGGGGCGGGAGGAGGTCCCGGCGGAGCCCAGCTCAGCAGGAAGGGGTCCCGGATCGCCGATGAATGCTCCTGCCCGTTCCACTCGGAGCTCGACTTGGGAATGCCGCGGAAGAAGTCGGGATCCAGGTCTTCGTTGCTGCGGAGTTTTGGGGGAGGGGGGTGGGTTGAAGAGGAATGAGGTAACTCCGCATTGGGGGGGTCCACCATCCAGTGGATGTCTGAGACCAGTCCCAAGCCTGGATGAAAATGAGGGAGGGTCTGGGGCGACAGAAGAAGAATAAATGTGCAGTGGACACCTACGGGCCATCTGCCAATGGATCGTGATGATGATGATGATTAGACAATGGGTGCATGAAGACCAAGACGTCATCGCCACCAATGCTGGCTACCCTACGAGAAATTGTGCTGTTGTTGTTGCTGCACAGAAGATCTTCCCTGACAGTCTCCAACCATCTCGTCTTAGACGCTTACAAAGACTCACAGACTCACGTAGAGACCTCTAGGCTCACCGAGTCCCACAGACTCACATTGAGACTCGTAATACAGCGGTGGCCAACTGGCGTCTCTACCGGGCCCCATGCGTCCCTTTAATGCACCACACGCAGCTCTATGGAAGGGGCATAACGTAGGACGTACTCTCACAGTAGCGAAGAATAATGAACGTCTCCTGCACTGTGGCAAAAACTGTTAATACAGGAGAAGCCCTCTGAGCCACCACCCCTGTTCACGACGAATCGCTTAATGATAGGCCTCCATAGAGCCCAATATGTTCGCTTACCAACCATTCCCCCGTTAACGACGGGCTGTTGTTGGAACAGTAAGTATTAATGCATTTATTAACAATGTTTCCTTTAATATTATGTGCTCATAATGTTACTTATATATTCATATATTAATACCCATTGTTGAAATATCAAAAAAGTATGTTTTTAGGTGAAAAAGGGTTACTTTCGATGCTATTGGAACGAATTAAGCCTTTATCAGTTTAACACGTAGGCTTTCGCGACCAATATGATTCATAATAAACTTTTTGGGTTAGATCGCGTTATTTATAAATGTGTCGTAACCCTCCACCACCCGACACGGCCAATCAGCAAATAAGTGTCACGTTGACAAAAGACAAATAGTTCACTACTTTAGCCCACCGGCGTTTTGCTGGTCATTACATCCAGCATCATCGGGCAATTCGACAGAATGGTGAAGTCCTCCACCTGCTCCCGGTCTTAAATAGAGCAACAGCAGGGTGACGTCATCAATGAACTCATCAGGTGCGACGATTTCAGGCGGGGTGGGGGGAGGGGTATTATAATGATATAATAGATTGGTAATCAGTCAATTGTTATGATTAGTAATGAGTTGTAATGTGTGTTATTGTAATTATATGCTACGTTAGTAATCAGTTAATTAGTATGCGTTTCCCCTATAAGGAATTGTAATTTGTAATATTTAATAATCCTGTACTCGCTTAACGACCACATCACTTAACGACTGCTTTCATGGAACCAATTAACGTCGTTAAGAGGGGTTCGACTGTATATATATATACACTAGGCTCCTTGCAGAACTCACGGGTACTTTCTTTTCGCTTGCAACAGATGTTGAACTTCTGTCGCTGAGCGGAGGTGCTCGAGAAAGACATCAAACTAAACGTGGCGGCAATCGCTGTAGGCCCTCTCTGGCAAGAGTAACGGCCCCGGGTCACTCTCGCCAGCAAGGCCCCAACGGCGGCCTCTTGGGCCCTCATCGCCTGGTAGGGGCAAACTCGACGGCGTGGGGCCAACACCTGCCGTAGACTCACGGAGACCCATAGACCCATAGATCGACCTGAGGCCTCAATCGGGGCGTGATTCTCTGGCGCCTACACTCGATACAGGTGCTGGGGGATGCCCCACACTGAACTTGCGATCCAGAATCAGAGTCTTTATTTATCCTGGAGGAATCCGATGAACTGTCAGGCTATTTTCGAAAGACGCCAAATGCAGATGTCACGCCATTGAATTGTATCTCTTGACGAGGCAATTGGAACAACGGTGAAAGTTTCCTAAATCGCCCGGCCCGCCTCTGTCCACCCGGCTGTACACGTGGGTACGCCACGGTTTGTCAATTTTGCAGGTCATGAACGTTTTGGCGTGAAGAGTGGGTATTCCGACCTCTTCCAAGACCCCTGCCCAACGTGGAATATTAAGCCAAATATCGTATAGAGAGAATCTCCAGAGCTCGCTGGAGTGGAGGTCCTTCTGGCAGCAGTGGCGTGAGCGAGCAGTTGCAGCCCTGAAATGTAAAACGATGGGCAGACGCGGAGTTTACCTTCCGATGGGCTGGCTGGCAGGGGTGTGTGTCACGTGGAAACCTTCTCGCCGCAAAACATCGATAATGGAATTCTTCCCCAAAAAGTGTCCTTCAAAGGAGGAAATGGAAAGAGATCATTTAACGTAGACACCATCATCATCATCGTCATCATCATCATCGTCAAAGAGCATACACCGTCACGCGAACTCCGGTCATCCTTGCAGCAGCCAAATACTGTGAACGCACGTTTCTAAATGTGGAGGGAAAAACCAGAGGACCCGGAGAAAAATCCACGTGGCCATGGAAACTCAAAATATACAGCAGGCGTCAGGGTCAGGATCGAATCCACGACCTCCTGTATACCAAGCGAGGTAGTTAACATCTTACCACTGCGGCGCCCTTTAAAAAGCAAGTGTACTGGAAGCGCTGTCATTCAGCTCGATGTAAATGACAGCTGTGGCAAAACTCAAAATTGTCTTTATTTATTATTTTGCAACAAAACATAAATGATACTCGGGTGTCTTTGCGCAAGAGGTTTTGTCTTTGTAATTGTTTGGAGTGTGACCAAGCTGGACTCTAAACGTCCGGTCGGAGAGCGATACTTTGACTTCATAATCGTCGAGGAGTATAAATAATCCTCGCAGCAGTGGCGGATTTTGGCCGGCCATCGAAGAATGGCAGTCGCCGCATCGGGGCGCTTTCAGATGCACTTCTACGGCCGTCTGGAACGCTCTTCCTTCCAATATTAGGAAGCCACTGGAGCTATGCACTATTAAACCATCCAGGTTGAAAACTCGTTCCTTTAGAACTGCTTTGTGTGTTTAGTTTGTTGTCCTTCCCACGCACCTCCAATTAGCACGGTTGGCTACGTACGGTGCAAAAGGACTTCATCATAGAAATATACATTATCATATTCTTGGTTCTTTTGGTAAAGTCACGTAGAAGGGAAATAATAAAATAATAAAAATACAACAATTAAATTATCACGACGTTTCGACTGCAACACCAGCAGTCATCATCAGGTGTGAAACCCGCCACTTAAAAAACAAAAATTATTGTTGTGGTTTTCACACCTGATGACCATTGCTTGTGTTGCAGTCGAAACGTCGTGAGAATTTGTTTTCTTATTTTAATATTTCCCTTCTACGTGATGACTTTACCGAAAGAACCAAGAATATGAATCCCTGCAGTCACGCAAGCTTTAAATCGAAATATACATTATCATCAATAATTTGATTACGGTTAAAATTGTCGTCGTATTCATCATAATAAATAACGATAAACTTAGATTCCTCTCAATCCACTGCCGGATGAAGGCCCTCCCGATGCTGTGTCCGTCATGGGGGGGGGGGGAGGGGTGTTGTGAGTTTGAGCTTAACACACCACGTGGGAGCATATCAGTGCAGCACAACATCGGCTCTTGCTGCCCATCCCGAGTGCAAACCGGGCTTCAAAATCCTCCTTCGCTTTCGAGATCTGATGAGATCAGACGCTTTCCCGCTGGTGGTGGTGGCAACCAGCCGCTTGTCGCAGAGGTTCGCGGTTCACAATCAGAATCGGAATGTGTATCTAGGCTGGAGGAGGAATCCGATGAGCTATGGAGCTCTTTTTCGCAGATGTCCAGTTATAAGAAAGGTAAGAAAATCACTTAAATAAATACAAATAAAACTAAACTATTGTTTCTATCTGACCAGGTAAGGCCCACTGAGCTATTAGCTTCTTTTTCGGAAGCGACCTGGCCAAAGATGACAGTGGCTTATCACGTGGACGTTTATAGCAGCAAAATAATCAAAATAATCTAAACGCATGTTAATCCTAAATGTGGTTCGAATCCAGCTGGCCACCCTGGTTATTACTGCGGGTGAACCCACCACACATTGCATGCCGTCAGCTACACAGTGTGGGCGTGAAAGATCTCGTCACGTCGTTGTGCAAGAGTAGCTTGCTGTGTACCGGCGTTACGGTCCGAATCGGCCACAATTTTAAATTACTCAATTGGGATTGCACGCAGCAATAATCATCATCGTGGCAGCAACAATCATCAGCGATCATCATCATAGCAACAATTATCAGCGATCATCATCATAGCAACAATTATCAGCGATCATCATCATAGCAACAATCTTGATTTGAAGCTTTCGTTACTGCAGGAATCCATACTTTTTGGTTCTTTCGGTAAAGTCACGTAGGTAGAAGAAAATATAATAATAGATCACGACGTTTCGATGGCCACGCAAGCGGAGGAGAGACGATAGTCTTCAGGTGAAGACGATTGCTTGTGTGGCGATCGAAACGTCGTGATCTATTATTTTTCTACCTACGTGACTTTACCGAAAGAACCATAGAGTATCATAGCAACAATCATCAACAATCACCAAAGCAACAATCATCATAGCAACAGTCATCAACAATCATCATCATAGCAACAATCATCATAACAACAATCACCATAGCAACAGTTATCATCATAGCAACAATCATCAACAATCATCATCATAGCAACAATCATCATAGCAACAATCACCATAGCAACAGTCATCATCATAGCAACAATCATCAACAATCATCATCATAGCAATAATCATCATAACAACAATCACCATAGCAACAGTCATCATCATAGCAACAATCATCAACAATCATCATCATAGCAACAATCATCATAGCAACAATCATCATAGCAACAGTCATCAACAATCATCATAGCAACAATCATCATAGCAACAATCATCATAGCAACAGTCATCAACAATCATCATCATAGCAACATTCATCAACAATCATCATCATAGCAATAATCATCATAACAACAATCACCATAGCAACAATCATCAAGAATCATCTTCATAGCAACAGTCATCAACAATCATCATCATAGCAATAATCATCATAGCAACAATCATCAACAATCATCATCATAGCAGCAATCATCATAACAACAATCATCATCACAGCAACACTTATCGCCCCCCAGACTGGCAGACCGATGCCCGCTTGCAGAACAAGTGCTGAGTCACCCTGTGTCACACCGGGACAGCTGTCACCGGGGGTGCCCCCTTCACAAATGTGTTGAGAGACGTAAGACGCCCATTGCATGCGAAGTGCTCTGAGATGGCCCTCCGTAAAAGGGCTCTCGATCAAAAAAATTACATCATTGCCAGAGGCTACAGACATTTACGATGCAACTTTTATAATCGCCAGCCACGATCAATCCACGGCTCTGCGAGGATAATCGTCCACGCAGCGCTTGCACGCGCGTTCATAGCATCGCTCCATCTCTCTGGGTAGACGACCCACAATGAATGACACGTCCCAACAACCGCCGTAAATCACTGTAAGTACAAAATCTCATCAATTCACAATCTCATGAGCGTCGTCGTCGTCACCATCGTCATCACTCTCATCTCATCTCAGATGCTCCCACGGGTCTTGGTGGTGGGGGGCCGAGTGTTTTTGAAGTCGAGGCAAGGCCCCCCTTCCATCCCCCTTCAGCTCCCCCCTCCCGTATCCTCCTCTGTTCCCGCTGACCCCCCCCCCCCCTATTCATGTTAACGAAGGCGTGACAACTCCTCCCTCTTAGTCTCCGGGGTTTGAAAACCTCCCTCCCCTCCCTCTCCTCCGCCCCCTCTTCCACCCCCCCTCCGCCCCCTCCTCCACCCCAGCCCCCCCCCCCTCTGCCCCCCCCACAACTGCCCAGCCTCCCCGTTGGCGGTGCCTTTGTGCCGCGTTTAGCCGCAGCACCGCGACACGGAGAGACGGAGAGGGCATTGATGGTGGTGAGATGTTCACCACCTCGCCTGGTATGCAGGAGGTCGTGGGTTTCGATACCGGCCCCGACCGCCCGCTGTGTATTTGGAGGCCCATGGAAATGTAGTGCTTGTTCAGTCCATCAGCCTCATCAGCAGGGAGAGTCAGGCGTGCTGAACGTAATTCGTTCAGTCAATCAGCCTTTTTATGGTAGGATGTTAACAACCTCGCCCGGTATGGAGGAGGTCGTGGGTTCGATCTCGTGTGGATTTTTCTCCGGATCCTCCGGTTTTTCCCCCCTCCGCATTCAAAATCGACACGTGTGCAAAGTATTTGTCTGCTATAAATGTCCACATCATGATAAGCCACTTCGTTGAGCTATCATTTGTGGGCGAGGTCGCTTCTGAAAAAGAGCTGTGTAGATCAGTGGGCCTTACCTGGTAAAATATAAATAAATCGTTTTAGTTTAGAGAGAGAGAGAGGGGGGGCATGTACATGGGCCAGGGATGGAGAGGGAGGTAAGAGAGAACGCCACAACAGAGACTGGCACACAGGCAGGGAGGCAGGCAGACTCGGGTGAAGACAAACACACAGACACACCGACAGGCAAAGACAAACATCGACAGACACACAGACACACCGGCATATCTTTACCAAGCCAGACTGACGTCAAACACACACGCAGACGCACAGACAGACAGATCCAAAGAGAGACACACAGACACACCAACACTCTGACACAGATAGACACACAGACACACCAACACTCTGACACAGACAAACACACAGACACACCAACACCCTGACACAGACAGACACACAGACACACCAACACTCTGACACAGACAGGCACACAGACACACCAACACTCTCACACAGATAGACACACAGACACACCAACGCCCTGACACAGACAGACACACAGACACACCAACACTCTGACACAGACAGACACACAGATACACCAACACTCTGACACAGACAGACACACAGACACACCAACACTCTGACACAGACAGACACACAGACACACCAACACCCTGACACAGACAGACACACCAACACTCTGACACAGACAGACACACAGACACACCAACACTCTGACAACGATAGGCATGCAGCCAACCTATTGCAGTGACATACACAGACAGACAGATATACAAACAAACGGAAACACAAACACACCGGCGGACAAAGGAAACGACAGACATACGAGGATTGGCAAGGCAGACATTCACAGACACACGGAATTCATGAGACATAGGCAAACACAGAGGCAGACAGGCAAGCGGACACACAGACAGACATACGGGCAAACACAGAGGAAAATACAAAGATGCACAGACACGCAGGCAGACACGTGCTGTGAACATGAAGTCACTCTTGTAAAGACAAAGATCCGCCGTTTCGCCTAAACAGACTTTCGGGGCAGGTTCTGTTAACGAGCATCTGATGAAGGCCGGCACGGCACACGAGGGGGTGGGTGGCCATCACCACTCCCAACCGCCTTTGTCTCCCCAGTGACGATGTTTACAAACCGCAGCAGGTTCTCATTTGCGGCTGAGTCGACCTAGGGGAGGCCCGAGACCGATTCAGATAATCGTCACCGGTGTTGGCAGTGAGCGGGAATCGAACTGGAGTCTCGCCGGGCGTACTGCTAACCGCTGCACAACCGCTCCCCACTAAATACACAGACACACACGCACACATACACGTGGTGGTAATGGGAGTGATGGGTGGAGTGATTGGGGAAACGCAAGACAGCGCATGAGGGTCCATGGGTCTGCCGGGTCACGAGAGAGAGAGAGAGGGAGAAGCTGTTGGTGGTGGTGGTGGTGGGTCGGTGTTGGTGGTCGTGGGGAGCGGTGGGGTAGTGGTTAGCGCTACGCTGCACTACGAACCCGGCGACCCGAGTTCGATTCCCGCTTACTGCCAACACCAACGACGATTATCAAAATCGGCCCTGGGCCTCCCCTCGTTCTACTCAGCATAAAATGAGTACCTGGTGCGGTGTGTAAACATCGCCACTAGGGAGACAAAGGCGGCCGGGCGTGGTGTTGGCCAACCGGCGAGGCTCCAGTTCGATTCCCGCTCACTGCCAACATCAGTGACGATTATCTGAACCGGTCCCGGGCCTCCCCTAGGTAGACTCAGCCGCAAATGAGTACCTGTGTAAACATCGCCACTGTGGAGACAAAGGCGGTTGGGAGTGGTGCTGGCCACCCAGCCCCTCGTGTGCCGTGCCGGCCTTCATAGGTGCTCGCTAACAACATCTGCCCCAACAGCCTGTTCAGGCTATACTGGGGGATATTTCGCTTTGGTGGGAGCCAGCCACAAAGGAAAGCTTAGGGGGAGAGGGGGGGGGGAGGTGAGAGAGAGGGGGGTGAGGGGGATGAGAGAGAGAGGGGGGGGTGAGAGAGAGAGGGGGGGGGTGAGAGAGATCGCAAGTGCGGCCAGGGGGTTAAAGAGTCGAGAGCGAGGGGGAGCGTGAGGCCAGCGAGGGCGAGGCTGGAGGTCATCCCGCTTGTGCTTGAGCTTAAGCAGAGCAGGGACCCAATCAGCTGTGACTGGCTGGCGTGGTGTGGCTGGCACGAGCCCCCAGTGCCAGGACTGAAACTGGAGCCGTGCAGACCCCCCCCCCCCCACTCACATCGACGCAGTAGCACCGCCTACACACTCATGATAACAATACTAATAATACCCTTAGCAAACCACACCACTGATTGATGGCCTACCCCGTGCCGCGGGTTGTCTGCCCGTGCTCCACCGAGGACTCGTCAGGGGCGGTGCCCACGACCGATTGAGACGTCGCTCGCCACTGATGACGGCCGTGGGCGCAAGTTGAGCGAAACTCGGGCGACGAGGAACAACTGGGTCAGTGCTCCACCCCGACTCCACGTGGTACAGCCCGCAGCGTGGGACGTGCAGGGGGTGCCTTGCCCCACACCCCCCCACCAGAGGTCGCAACCGGGTACCCAATACCCGTACCCTACCCGAAACCCGGCTACCCGTACCCAGCCGGGTACGGGTACTGGTAGCCGTTTGCGATCCTGGTGCGGCCGGGTACGGGTGTTCGGGTAGGCCGTGAGTCACTGGTGAGTCACCGTTTGTCACTCATTTCGGGTAGGGTATGGGTAGGATACGGCTACCTGTACCCGGCCGGGTACGGGTACCCATTTGCGACCCTGGTGCGGCCGGGTATGGGTACGGGTAAGGAATCAAAAGCCGTTTGCGACCTCTGCCCCCCACCCTCCCTCTGGTGGCCAAAGCTACGAGTTGGGCCCCCCTTGACAATCACCATGAGATTTGTTTTCAACAGTGCGGAAAAAAATACTAAAAATCTGCTTTGGTTCTTTCGGTAAAGTCACGTAGGTAGAAATAAAATAAAATACGACGTTTCGATCGCAACACAAGCAATCGTCATCAGGTGGGACAACCACAGCAATAAAAAACTGCTGAAGTAGTCCCACCTGATGACGATTGCTTGTGTTGCGATCGAAACGTCGTATTTTATTTTATTTCTACCTACGTGACTTTACCGAAAGAACCAAAGAATATGGATTCCTGCAGTCACGAAAGCTTCAAAACAAGATTAAATACTAAAACAAATATTAAAAACGGAAAGCCCCTACAGTGTTAAATGTTCGAGACAGTGGCGGCTCCTGCAAAATCTCTCAGGGGGGGAAAATGTCTGGATGATTGATAAGGATAAGGTCCACCCATGCAATGGATAAATTAACAGCTTAAGCATGTAAAGGCAACTTCACTTCTTTAATATTAATGAAAAATAAAGTGACTCTTACAATACATCTTGTTTGTTTCTATACTCACTATTAATACAATCCACTCAAGTTTCTTTTATTAAAAATTCCACTAGGTGGCGATAAATTATATTGTTGGATGAAACGTGCTTACGTATGATGACGTAAGCACGTTAGTGCGAGCCCTCCCGGAAGCCATAGAGAATGCATTGCAGCGCCCCCCGTTCGAATAAAAACATCTTTGAATGTAAGTCTATGGGACCACTCGGGGCGATTCTCAGCCGTAGTGAAATCGCCCAAAAAGAGGCGGTACTCCACAGAACGTGACATGACGCTGATTGGACTATATCCAGAGGCACAGTGACGGCTAGCGTGACTCTGTGGTTGAATGACATTGGTGGTGCGTCGCCCAATCGCCCTAATGAAGAAACCGCCCCTGGTTCGAGACCGTGCGCGTAGCGACGATGTGATTAGGGCAGGAGGAGCCGCGAGATTTCGAATCGCCTCTGGGTGCGACCCTGCGAGACAAATCAAATACTGGGGCCTCCCCTGACCGAATGCCGCACCCCCAGAGCTGATAATGTCGTTGTTATAAATATATTGCTTTTTTAAACTTATAATTGCATTTGCATCACTCTTTCTCAACTTTCTATCAGCTGTCACTTGGCGGGGAAACGAGTTTTCTTACAGGACTTTCAGATGGCATTGGCAGGCAGCCACACATTGCCACAAGACAAAGATCCCCCGTATAGCCTGAACAGACTTTTGGGGCAAGTGCTGCTAGCGAGCAGCAGCACCTATGAAGGCCGGCACGGCACACGAGGAGGTGGGAGAGGCCAGCACCACGGCCGGCCGCCTTTGTCTCCCCACTGGTAACGTTTGCACACCGCACGAGGTAATAATTTTAGGCTGGGTCGACCTAGGGGAGGCCCAGGACCGGTTCGCATAATTGTAACTGGTGTTGGTGACTGTGATCGGGAATCGAACTCGGATTCGTAGTGCAGTGCACTAACCGCTGCGCCACCTCTCCCCAACAACAACAACAACCGCCATTCGTTATTAAGTGGTGGTGACGTCACCACGGCGCTCGTGCCAGGCTACGTGCACGTTGAGGCCACGTGAAGTGTAGAACGCCCGCTGGCAGGAGGTCACGGGACAGATCCAGGTGCCACGGCTTGACCGACTGAGTTGACCGGCTGAGTTGACCGGCGGATGCACCACCTGTGGCCCTCTGCTGTGCCAACTCGCTGCGTTTGAGCCGCCCGGCGCTCCGAGAACTTTGTTGGGAGCGTCGCTCCTCTGCCCTCCCCCCAAGCAAAGACAAAGATCCCCGTATAGCCTGAGCAGACTGTTGGGGCAAGTGCTGTTAGCGAGCATATATGAAGGCCGGCACGGCGCACGAGGGGGTGGGTGGCCAACGCCACGCCCGGCCGCCTTTGTCTCCCTCGTGGCAATGTTGTCACACCGCACAAGGTACTCGTTTGAGGCTGAGTCGACCTAGGGGAGGCCCAGTATTGTTTCAAATAATCGTCATTGGTGTTGGCCGTGAGCGAGAATCAAACCCGGGTCGCCAGGTTCGTAACGCAGCGCGCTAACCGCTACCCCACCACTCCCCACACACACAGACACACACACACAGAGGGTATCGAGTGCACTCCGACTGGTCAGCCTGTGTCCGGCCTGCCGGGGCTGTTAGCCTGATAACAACCAGCCACCAGGCCCCAAGAGTCGATCCACTTTCTGAGCCGACAATTTTTGCCTTTGCTTGCGACCACCCCCACCACCACCACACCACCCATCAGCCGTGGAGGTAAATGCCCCAAGTGTTCTGGGAGAAGCATCCCCTGACGATACCGCCGCCTTGAAACTGGAACCAGAGGTTCAAACGTAACGTAGTTAAGGGCTAACGTTTCAGGCGAGGGGTCCTGGTCAGTGCAGTGACAGAGGGCAGGCCGTCAACACACAATAGGTAGCATTGCTGGATGAAATGCTAGCACACACACACACATTTGTGAGGCTTTCCTGGTTAAAACAGTGTGTAATCAAGTAATACGAAATAACCAGAGAGGTCCTAACATCAACCAGGTCTGTCCAGATCGGTAACCTATGAGATATTTTACAGACCCGGCAGAACCAGTTGGGTGCCGTGGGTGCCATGGAGGAGATCGTGGGTTCGATCCCATACCCCCAAGTTCCTCCGGTTTTTACCCTCCACATTTATAAATGTGTGCCGAGTGTATTTTGCCTGCTAGAAATTTCCACACGACGCTAAGCCGCTTCGTTGGTCTATCATGTGTGGCCAGGTCGCTTCTGAAAAAGAACTGTATAACTCAGTGGGGTTTACCGGGTAAAATAAAAGATTAGTTCATTCTTGATTTTGAAGCTTTCGTGACTCCGGCTTGAATACGGAAGCTTGTGTTGCCTCCGAAACGTCGTGATTTAATTTATTTGTTTTCTTTTTTCACCTACGTGACTTTACCGAAAAATCAAAGAGTTATGGATCCTTGCGGTCACGAAAACTTCAAATCTAGAACTATTTTGCTCATTTTCTTGGTTCTTTCGGTAAAGTCACGTAGAAGGGAAATAATAAAATAATATCAATATAAAACAATAAAAATGCTCACGACGTTTCGACTGCAACACAAGCAATCGTCAGTCGAAACGTCGAGAGAATTGTAATAGTTTTATATTTATATTATTTTATTATTTCCCTTCTACGTGACTTTACCGAAACAACCAAGAATATGAATCCCTACAGTCACGAAAGCTTTAAATCCAAATTGAGTTAATTGTTTAGTTTCTAGCTCAGTGGGCTTTAACTGGTAAAATACAACATTTAGCTTACTACTTTGGCTACGTAGCCACGCGCCATTCACAGTCTGAGACTCGGTGAGTATGCAGTGAGTAACAGAGCCCCGAGTATAACCGTGGGCAGCCCTTCCTATGGACGAGCTGACGTGACGCTCACATTACGCTCAACCCGACTCTCGTCCGACATTCACCACTCACCGGACACTTTCCATTCACGAGCCATCACCTCACCTCACGCTCCATCGCTCACCACTAATCGAGTCACCTGACCATCAGCACCTACCAATCTTCTTGGTTCTTTCGGTAAAGTCACGTAGAAGGGAAGTAATAAAATAATAAAAATAAAACATAATAAAATAAATAGTGAGAATCATTTTATTTTATTATGTTTTATTTTTATTATTTTATTACTTCCCTTCTACGTGACTTTACCGAAAGAACCAAGAAGATGAATCCCTGCAGTCACGAAAGCTTTAAATCGACACCTACCAATCATCAACTCACCCGACCCCCAACACTCACCAACTGACCTGGCTCTCCACACTCGCCCAGTCATCAAGTCTCGCTGTACTGCCTACGACGCAGCAAAGCCCCAACAGCCTGTTAAGGCTACCCGGGGCATCTTTGTCTTTGTGTTTGTCTGGTCACCCATCACTGTCTAGGTCCGACCCTGCTAAGTTTGCGAGTGATTTTGCCCTCCTGCATGAGCATGAGAAGATCGCACAGAACGTGCCGGACGTCCATTCCATTATCACCAGAACTCCAGATGATGGTGGTGGGGAGGTGATGGTGGTGGGGACGTGATGGTGGTGGGGAGGTGATGGTGGTGGGGAGGTGGTGGTGGTGAGGAGGTGAGGAGGTGATGGTGGTGGGGAGGTGATGGTGGTGGGGAGGTGATGGTGGTGTGGAGGTGATGGTGGTGGGGAGGTGATGGTGATGGGGAGGTGATGGTGGTGTGGAGGTGAGGAGGTGATGGTGGTGGTGGTGGGGAGGTGATGGTGGTGGGGAGGTGATGGTGGTGGGGAGGTGAGGAGGTGATGGTGGTGGTGGTGGGGAGGTGATGGTGGTGGGGAGGTGATGGTGGTGTGGAGGTGATGGTGGTGGGGAGGTGATGGTTGTGGGGAGGTGATGGTGGTGGGGAGGTGAGGAGGTGATGGTGGTGATGGTGGGGAGGTGATGGTGGTGGGGAGGTGATGGTGGTGGGGAGGTGATGGTGGTGGGGAGGTGATGGTGGTGGGGAGATGATGGTGGTGGGGAGGTGATGGTGGTGGGGAGGTGGTGGTGGTGGTGAGGTGATGGTGGTGGGGAGGTGATGGTGGTGGGGAGGTGGTGGTGGTGGTGAGGTGATGGTGGTGGGGAGGTGATGGTGGTGGGGAGGTGATGGTGGTGGGGAGGTGAGGAGGTGATGGTGGTGGGGAGGTGATGGTGGTGTGGAGGTGATGGTGGTGGGGAGGTGATGGTGGTGGGGAGGTGAGGAGGTGATGCTGGTGGTGGTGGGGAGGTGATGGTGGTGGGGAGGTGATGGTGGTGGGGAGGTGATGGTGGTGGGGAGGTGAGGAGGTGATGGTGGTGGGGAGGTGATGGTGGTGGGGAGGTGATGGTGGTGTGGAGGGTGATGGTGGTGGGGAGGTGATGGTGGTGGGGAGGTGATGGTGGTGTGGAGGTGAGGAGGTGATGGTGGTGGTGGTGGGGAGGTGATGGTGGTGGGGAGGTGATGGTGGTGGGGAGGTGAGGAGGTGATGGTGGTGGTGGTGGGGAGGTGATGGTGGTGGGGAGGTGATGGTGGTGTGGAGGTGATGGTGGTGGGGAGGTGATGGTTGTGGGGAGGTGATGGTGGTGGGGAGGTGAGGAGGTGATGGTAGTGGTGGTGGGGAGGTGATGGTGGTGGGGAGGTGATGGTGGTGGGGAGGTGATGGTGGTGGGGAGGTGATGGTGGTGGGGAGATGATGGTGGTGGGGAGGTGATGGTGGTGGGGATGTGGTGGTGGTGGTGAGGTGATGGTGGTGGGGAGGTGATGGTGGTGGGGAGGTGGTGGTGGTGGTGGTGAGGTGATAGTGGTGGGGAGGTGATGGTGGTGGGGAGGTGATGGTGGTGGGGAGGTGAGGAGGTGATGGTGGTGGGGAGGTGATGGTGGTGTGGAGGTGATGGTGGTGGGGAGGTGATGGTGGTGGGGAGGTGAGGAGGTGATGGTGGTGGTAGTGGGGAGGTGATGGTGGTGGGGAGGTGATGGTGGTGGGGAGGTGATGGTGGTGGGGAGGTGAGGAGGTGATGGTGGTGGGGAGGTGATGGTGGTGGGGAGGTGATGGTGGTGTGGAGGTGATGGTGGTGGGGAGGTGATGGTGGTGGGGAGGTGATGGTGGTGTGGAGGTGAGGAGGTGATGGTGGTGGTGGTGGGGAGGTGATGGTGGTGGGGAGGTGATGGTGTTGGGGAGGTGAGGAGGTGATGGTGGTGGTGGTGGGGAGGTGATGGTGGTGGGGAGGTGATGGTGGTGTGGAGGTGATGGTGGTGGGGAGGTGATGGTTGTGGGGAGGTGATGGTGGTGGGGAGGTGAGGAGGTGATGGTGGTGGTGGTGGTGGGGAGGTGATGGTGGTGGGGAGGTGATGGTGGTGGGGAGGTGATGGTGGTGGGGAGGTGATGGTGGTGGGGAGATGATGGTGGTGGGGAGGTGATGGTGGTGGGGAGGTGGTGGTGGTGGTGGTGAGGTGATGGTGGTGGGGAGGTGATGGTGGTGGGGAGGTGGTGGTGGTGGTGAGGTGATGGTGGTGGGGAGGTGATGGTGGTGGGGAGGTGATGGTGGTGGGGAGGTGAGGAGGTGATGGTGGTGGGGAGGTGATGGTGGTGAGGAGGTGATGGTGGTGGGGAGGTGATGGTGGTGAGGAGGTGATGGTGGTGGGAGGTGAGGTGGTGGTGGTGGGGAGGTGATGGTGGTTGGGAGGTGAGGAGGTGATGGTGGTGGGGAGGTGAGGAGGTGATGGTGGTGGGGAGGTGATGGTGGTGAGGAGGTGATGGTGGTGTGGAGGTGGTGGTGGTGGTGGGGAGGTGATGGTGGTGGGGAGGTGGGTGGTGGTGGGGAGGTGATGGTGGTGAGGAGGTGATGGTGGTGTGGAGGTGGTGGTGGTGGTGGGGAGGTGATGGTGGTGGGGAGGGGGAGGAGAAGGTTAAGAGTTGGTGGTTGGTGTTGAGTGGCGGCGGTGAGGAGGGAATGGTGGCAGGGGGAGGGGGTGGTGGAGGCCATGGTGAGATGTTGGTGGCTGAGGGGAAGGAGGTCGTGAGGAGGTCGTGAAGAGGTGATGATGGTGGTGTGGGATATGGTGAGGAGTTGGTGGTGGTGGTGCGGGCTGGGGTGACGGTGGTGGTGAGGAGTTGGTGGTGAGGAGTTGGTGAGGAGGAGTTGGTGAGGAGGAGTTGGTGAGGAGGTGGCGGAGTGGAGGCAGTGGGACGCGGTGGGGCAAGGTGGGGGGGTCACGATAGCCTGCAGACAAGCGTGCAAGCTGGCTGCACGGGATGAGCTGGGAATTCCTTTCATGTGCAATTACGCGCGCGAGTTTCGCCGTTTGAAGGCGGGCGCTTAGGAAAACACGACCCCCCCCCTCCCCGAGCCCCCCCCCCTCCCGAGCCCCCCAAGCCCCCCCCCACCCAAGTCCCCAACCCCCCAAGTTCCCCCCCCCCCCCACCATCATGCCCCCCCCCACCGCACCAACCAATAAATCAGAGCTCTTGTATATAACGCCAGCAGACCGTTTGCAAGCCACAAGCAAATTATATTTATTTTAAAATAAACGGTATTAAAACTTATATAAATGCCGCGTCCATCGCTGAGATGCCGGATCTTCGAATCCACTCACCGGAGATCAGTCGGCTCCCTGTCGCTGTTCTATCGCTACTAACTTGGTTAATCATTCCGTGAACTTCACTCGTTCATTCCTCATCAAAACCACGTTGAGAGAACGTGGGTCACCCAGGCACCGAGTGTCTCGTCCTCCCATCCACCGCTGTGTTCACCCGCCACGCTGCAAGTCACTATAGCACACCTGACCCACGCTCTCTCACCCACTCACACACTCACTCACACACTCACTCACACACTCACTCACACACTCACTCACACAGGCACTCACACACTCACACACTCACTCACACACTCACTCACACACTCACTCACACACCCACTCACTCACACACTCACTCACACACTCACTCACACACTCACCCACGCACTCACTCACACACTCACTCACACACTCACTCACTCACCCACACACTCACACACTCACTCACACACTCACACACTCACCCACGCACTCACTCACACACTCACTCACACACTCACTCACCCACCCACTCACTCACACACTCACTCACACACGCACTCACTCACACACTCACTCACTCACACACTCACCCACTCACTCACTCACTCACACACGCACTCACTCACGCACTCACTCACACACTCACTCACACACCCACTCACCCGCTCACTCACCCACCCACCCACTCACCCACGCACTCACTCACACACTCACTCACCCACGCACTCACTCACACATCCACTCACTCACACACTCACTCACACACCCACTCACCCGCTTACTCACCCACCCACTCACCCACTCACACACTCACACACCCACTCACTCACACACTCACTCACACACTCACTCACTCACCCACCCACTCACACACTCACTCACTCACCCACGCACTCACTCACCCACGCACTCACTCATACACTCACCCACCCACTCACACACTCACTCACACACTCACTCACCCACACACTCACTCACACACTCACTCACCCACACACTCACCCACGCACTCACTCACCCACGCACTCACTCACACACTCACTCACACACTCACTCACCCGCTCACCGACTCACCCGCTCACCGACTCACCCCACTGCAGCTCACAACAACTTCGCGTCTCAATTATGTTTGGCATTTTTCAAGATCAGGCAACGCATGAGGCTCAGCTGGTCACCCCACAGATGGCTCTTTGCTCCATTCATCCAAATGTCTCTGTTTTCCCTTTCCCCGACTCGCCCGCGATGACACGTCCTTGGGTTGCCCGCACCGTTCAGAGGCACAAATCACCCGCTCGTTGTCTGCACTTGCTGAAAGCATGCTATCTAAACAGACAGGGCTATTACCACGCGTACATAAATAACAGCTTTCACTCTGCTATGATGAAAGCGGGACTCCGTGCTGTTTTTTCCACGCGTAAAAAAAAAACATTTTGCTTCGGTCCATCAGCCTATTGACTTCCCTCGATAATATTGTCCAGCAGCGTTTGTGTTTTTAGACAACGCTGAACCGGTTTCGAAACACTGTCATCGGTATGGCATAAGTATACCAAGTTTGCAGTCGATACCACATTGGGAAGTGGGTTAACATTGAGTGACAAGATTTGAGGGTACGGCAACAACAACAAAGTTAAATAAAAGCGTGTAATAAAAACAAATGTTTTAAGGCATCCACCTTGGCTGGAGGAGGGGTGGGATGGAGGGAGGGAGCCAGGGTGGAGGCGTTCGAAGCGGATGCACTCGACACATTAATTCGGACGGGCGGTCCGTAAGCGGCGTCTCTCTTCGTTATCGGCTACTCCGCAAAAAAAGGCCTCCCACGGCCGTGGCGCTGTTATCCGCGGATGGCTTTAAGGTAACAAAACGAGGAGAGAGAGAGAAAAAAAACACATTTTACCATTGATCATCGTCGTCGAAGAGCCCCTAACCCCCCCTCCCCCAACCCCCCTCCCCCCTCCCCCCCGCCCCCCTCCCCCCACCCCCCCACCCCTATTAGCGCTGAACCTTGCCGTGCCCCGCGAAGACGACGTGAAGGTGGCAACGCAAATGGGGACTGAACATCGTGTCGCGAATTCCTGGCGCGCAACCACCCAGCCACCCACCCAGCCAGCCACCCACCCAGCCACCCACCCAGTCAGCCACCCACCCAGCCAGCCACCCACCCACCCAGCCACCCACCCACCCAGCCACCCACCCAGCCACCCATCCACCCAGTCAGTCAGCCACCCACCCATCTAGCCAGCCACCCAGCCAGCCACCCATCCAGCCACCCACCCACCCAGCCACCCACCCAGCCACCCACCCAGCCACCCATCCACCCACCCAGTCAGACCCACCCCCCCCGGTCGCAAGAATAACAACGAGCATCGCTTAAAGCGGCGGTGGCGGAGAAAGAAGGGAAAGGAAAGAGGATTGAAAAAAAACCCTCCTCTGTGCGAGAAAGGGGGCCGTGGCGTTGTCGGGGACTTATCGAGCGGCTCGCCTGTTGACTCGTCGCCCCGTGTGCACTCAGGTTAACACAGCGGCTGCAAGGGAATGTTGAGTGTGCGTGTGTGTGTGCGACGCTCACAACAACGAGCGGAGCGCCGGGTGGATAAAGCGCAGCAAGTTGGCACAGCAGGGGGCACAGGTGGTGCATCAGCAGCCAGTCATCTCGGTCATCTCAGTCAGTCGACCCGTGGCACCTGCTGGGTCTGCCCCGTGACCTCCTGCCAGCGGGCGTTCGACACTTCACGTGGCCTCAAGGTGCACATGGCCTGGCACAAGCGTCGTGGTGACGTCACCGCCACTTAGTGGCGAATGGCGGTTGTTGTTGTTGTTGTTTGTACGTGTGTGTGTATATATATACGATAGTGTAGCGGTTAGCGCGCTGCGCTATGAACCCGGCGACCCGAGTTCGATTCCCGCTCACGGCCAACACCAGTGACGATTATCTGAACCGGTCCTGGGCCTCCCCTAGGTCGACTCAGCCTCAAATGAGTACCTGGTGCGGTGTGTAAACATCACCACTAGGGAGACAAAGGCGGTCGGGTGTAGTGCTGGCCACCCACCCCCTCGTGTACCGTTGCGGCCTTCATAGGTGCTCGCTAACAGCACTTGCCCCTACAGTCTGTCAAGGCTATATGGGGGATCTTTGTCTTTGTATATATCTATATATCGGTGTACGTCTCGCCCCACGTCACCGCAGGGTCACGAGAGCCGTTCGAGACGCACGCGACCTGCCGATCGAACTTTCGTGTGCCACTTGGGTGGACAGAGGAGGGAGATTTGAAAGAGAAAAAAAACCTTTGCCAGTAGCCTCGACTGCCGCGGCGGGAGATGGAATCGAACCGGGGGGCTCTGGTACGCGAGTCTACGCTTTTTTTTATTAAACGCTTTCTTTTAACTCACTCTGTCTGTTGTTGTTGTTGCTGTTGTCGTTGTATCCTCAAATCTTGTAACTCAATTTTAACCCACTTCCCTATGTGGTCTCGACTGCAAACTTGGTATACTTACGTCTTATTTGATGACAAGACTATATCATATCATTAAAAATTAGAATATATATTTTTAAACATGTTTACACGCTTTTATTTAACTCACTCCGTCTGTTGTCGTATCCTCAAAAAACCTTGTAACTCAATTTTAAGCCACTTCCCAATGTGGTATCGACTGCAAACTTGGTATACTTATGTCATACTGATGACAATACTATATTATATCATAAAAAAAATTAAACAATCTTTTTACACGCTTTCTATTAACTCACTCTGTCTGTTGTTGTCGTATCCTCAAATATTGTAACTCAATTTTAACCCACTTCCCAATGTGGTCTCGACTGCAAACTTGGTATACTTATGTCATACTGATGACAATACTATATTTTATCATTAAAATAAAATACAAATATTTTTCAACATTCTTTTTTATATGTTATGTTTCGGCTTGGGTCTAATTGTCCACGCTCAACTGACGTTGGCTGTATTTGGCCACGGCCCCTTACGTTGTGGCAAGCTTCGGGGCCACTTCCTGGAATCGTGGAGTTCTGCCATTACTAGTACAGTTCATAAAAGCGTGTTTTAAAACAATGATATTACTTATTGACTAAAACTCCGCAGTAGCAGCATCTTCGTAGTTTGAGAGGATGCTTCCAAAAAATATGCATAGCTTAACAATCACTCAAACGCAACGCCAGTGTTCTTGCACAACGACGAATTCAGCCAGCTAATTTGGTGACTTTGAAAGAAAAAAAAAGAACCTGAAGTAATCACCGTGTGTATTTCGGGCCGCCGTGTGTCTCAAATTGGAATAAGTTCACGGTGTGACGATGCGATACCTCCGTTTGCTAAATCACCTGCGGCTTGTATCGCCGTGCCGCGGTCACTCTGCGTTGTCTCCATTCGAATTTCACGTTTCAAATAAAAATAATGACCCTAGTAAGTGAAATAACGAAGGCGATGAGCCGTTTGGCGTCTTTCGTGGGTGGTGGTAAAGCTATAAGGGCAAGGAATTAAATATACAAAGCCCCCCCCCCTCCCAAAAATCTATAACAGCCTCGCCCCCCTCAAACTTAAAACTTAATCAGGACCTGCGCACGTGCGTATCCTTGTGTGTGATATTTGTTGACACAGTAGGGGGCACAGGTGGTGCATCGGCCAGTCATCTAAATCAGTCGACCCATGGCACCTGGGTCTGTCCCGTGACCTTCTGCCAGCGGGCGTTCGACACTTCACGTGGCCTTAACATGCACGTAGCCTGGTACAAACGCCGTGGTGACGTCACCGCCACTTAGTGGCGAATGGCGGTTGTTGTTGATGTTGTTGTTGCTATTTGTGGGGAGCGGTGGTGCAGCGGTTAGCGCGCTGCGCTACGAACCCGGCGACACGAGTTCGATTCCCGCTCACGGCCAACGCCAGTGACGATTATCTGAACCGGTCATGGGTCTCCCCTAAGTCAACTCAGCCTCAAATAAGTACCTGTTACGGTGTGTAAACATCGCCACTTGGGAGACAAATGCGGTTGGGCGTGGTGCTGGCCACCCACCCCCTCGTGTGCCGTGCCGGCCTTCATAGGTGCTGCTCGCTAACAGCACTTGCCCCTACAGTATGTTCAGGCTATACGGGGGATTTTTGCAATTCGTCTCGTGCTCTTTGCAAACCCCTGGCACCTGGGTCTGTCGCGTGCGTTCGTGCACATAGCCTGGCACGAGCGCCGTGGGGACGTCACCGCCACTTAGCAGGCGCATGGAGGTTGTTGTTGTTGTGCTGTTTGTTTGGGGCGCAGCGATGTAGCGGTGACCTGAGTTCGCTTTCCGCTCAAGCCCAACTTCCGTGGTGCATATTTGAACAGGACCTGGGCTTCTCCGAGGTCTACTCGGCCTTAAGTTAGTACCTAGGGTGCAGTGGGGAGACAAAGGCGGCTGGGCGTGGTGCTGGCCACACCACCCCCTCGTGCGACGTGCCAGCCTTCGTAGTTGCTCGCCGAAGGCACTTTACCCAACGGCATGTGAGGGCTATGAGGGGGATATTTGTCTTTGTTATTTTTTTGTTTAAGTTCTGTTACGTTTTTGAAGTTAAATCTGTGCCAGTCTTTCTTTTTTCTTTGTGAAAGTTATCATTGTTATTTCTGGGGACTCAACAGGTTAGGGGATATTTTTTTCTTCCTTCTTTCTTTTCAAGGCAGGTGGGAAATTTATGTTGCTGTAAAGATAAAAGAGATGTCTCAGTGTGCGTGTGTTCGTCTTTTGTTCTGCGCCCGAGTGTGCGTGTTCGGAGCGATAACGCAGCGGTGATCGCGCTGCCGCCAAACGCCTGGGCGAGCCGAGTTCGATTCCCAGCTCACGGATACCAACGCCAGTCGGGATTATCTGAACCGATCCTGGGTGTCCCTCCCCTAGGTCGACTCAGACTCAAATTAGTACCTGGTGCGGTGTGTAAACATCGCCAATGGGGAGATAAAGGCGGCCGGGTGTGGTGTTGGCCACTCACGCCCTCGTGTGCCGTGCCGGCCTTCGTAGGTGCTCGCTAACAGCACTTGCCCCAACAGGCTGTTAAGGCTACACGGGGGATCTTTGTCTTCATGAGCTTGTGTTTGTTTGTCTTGTGCCTGAGAGCGCTTGCGGGGAGCTGCGCTACGAATCCGGCGACCCGAGTTCGATTCCCAGCTCACGGTACCAATGCCAGTCGGGATTATCTGAACCGGTCCTGGGTGTCCCTCCCCTAGGTCGACTCAGACTCAAATGAGTACCTGGTGCGGTGGGTAAACATCGCCACTGGGGAGAGAAAGGCGGTCGGGCGTGGTGTTGGCCACTCACGCCCTCGTGTGCCGTGCCGGCCTTAATAGGTGCTCGCTAACAGCACTTTTTGAGGAGCTGTGGCGTACAGCAATATGAACCCGGCGACCTGAGTTCGATTCCTAGCTCACGTACCACCAACACCAGTGACGAATACCTTCATATGTGCTGGGCCTCCCCTAGGTTGCATCAGCCTCAAATGTGTACCTGGTTTCGTTTGGCCAGCATCACGAATGCAGCGACAGAGGAAGACCGGGCACATGTGGTTCTGGTTACACCGGACCAACCACTCACGTACCACACCGGCCTTAATAGGCGCTTGCTAACAGCCCTCTGTGGGCCTATACGACTTTCTACGGGGGAATTTTGACTTAAATGTTGACTTAAAGCTTTCGTGACTGCAGGAATTCATATTCTGTGGGTCTTTCGGTAAAGCCACGTAGATATAAAAAAAAATCGATATCACGACGTTTCGATCGCAACACAAGCAATCGTCGTCAGGTGAAAAATATAGCGGGAGCTGCTGAGGCAGGAATAAATACATGGTGGGAGCGCTCCTAGGGCAGGGAGTTCTAAAGGTTTGAGATGGGTTGTAGCCCAAGGGTCAGTGGGCGGGGCTAGAGATGAAATTTGCATGTCAATGTAGGATCGGTGGCCAAGACTACGTACGGGGGAACCGATGTGTCGATTGTTGGTAGCAACCCACGACTCTACGAGGACGGTATAATCGAATCCAAATCCTGGCCACGGTCCACACACACAAACAACAAATTGAGCCGCCAAAAGCTGAATCAGAACGCAACATTGCTTGGCCACCCCCTAGGTTGCCTCGGCCTAAAACAACGAACTTTTTTTTTCGTTAATTTTTTTTTTCCTCTCACCCGATTTTCAGCGCGCTCGATCAACGTCAGGGGCGCGGTTCGCAAGCGCTCGAATCACGCGCCGAGGCGCCCTTTAAAGGGCGCTCGCTCCAACAACAAAACAGAAAATCCTGGGCTTGGCTGCAGAGGCCTGTCGTGACTAACCCCTTTGTGTTCTACTACTAAACCATGCGAATAGTAGAAGGAGGGGGGGGGGGGGGTGATGGGGGGGGGGCGAGCTCCACTCTTCCACCCCCCCCCCACACCGAACCCCACCAACATTACACAACCCGCTGGTCGCGTTCCCCAGCCACCCATCCCCTCTGTACGCCGTGCCGATGATACGTCCTCTCGCGCGGCGTTAGAATTCCGACGTTTGTTTTCCTTAAGCAGGCGGTGGTGGTGGGTGGGTGGTGGTGGTGGGGGATGTGGATGAGGAGGGGGGGTAAGAAAAATATCTGTCGTGTTGGAATGTGAGTATACAGGGCCCCTTCTTGAAACGCGTGCCCACGATGCGCCACGTACGAAGCCCATGAATGACATCTGAGGCGTGCTCACTTCGTGATGTGCGCGGATACGTTGAACTTCTTTCGCACCGTACGTGGCCAGCCGTGCCTATCAAAGGTGCTGTATTTAGGTATCGATTTTGAACTTTTTTCGCACCGTACGTAGTTAACCGTGCTAATCGGAGGTGCTGCATTTACGTATCGATGTTGAACTTCTTTCGCACCGTACGTAGCCAAGCGTGCTCATCGTAGGTTCTGCGGCAGGAGAGTCTCGGCCCGTACCTGGACATCTGTGAGAAAGAGCTTCATGGCTCATCGGATTTCTCCACAGCCTAAGTAAAGATTCCGATTCTGAATCCCAAGATTAGTTTTTTTTGGCGAGGGTCCTGCCCCCCCAAAAAACTTTCGCTGGTGTCGTTTATTTATGTATTTGTTTGTTTGTTTCGAGCGTGAGACAGAAGCGGAGCACGCCGTGACGAACCCCCCACCCCCACCCCTCCTGCTTGTCGCCTGCGAGCGGAGCGTGGCTCGGCGTCGGCCCGGGCACGAGGGGGTGAGAATGGGGGGGGGGGCCTCCCCCCCCCCCCCCCCCCCCCAGCGTCGAACGCTCACCCCCCACCCCCGGTTGCACGCGAGTACAAAGACCCCCCCCTCCCCTAAACCACGAGTCGGCAACCAAGACAACAACAAGACAACAACAAGACAACAACAACAAGACAACAAGACAACAACAACAAGACAACAACAACAAGACAACAACACGACAACAACACGACGACAACAACAACAAGACAACAACAAGACAACAACACGACGACAACAACAACAAGACAACAACAAGACAACAACAAGACAACAACAACAAGACAACAAGACAACAACAAGACACCAACAAGACAACAACAACAAGCGCCATCGAGAGAGCCGCAATGCTCACACACACTGTGTGAGTGTGCGTGATTCACACGCACACTCACACACGGTGTGTGTGATTCACGCACACACACTCACACACACTGTGTGTGAGTGTGTGTGCGCGTGAATCCGAGACGTTGCTGCATGACGAACGACGTCACGCGCGCGGCGCTTCGAGAGCCGCGTGCCGACGTCGCACCCCGCGTCCTCGACAGAACCGGCGGGGGGGCGAACGCTGCCGGACATCGCCTACGAAGGCCGCCCGTCAGCACGGCGGTCTACGTACGGTGCGACAGAAGTTCCAACGTACACGCGTGGCCGGAGTGGCGCGCGAGGGGATGGGTGGCCAGAGTTGCCGATGTTTACATTCTGCACCACGTTACACCATTTAAGGCTGAGTCTACCTAGGGGCCGTCCATAAATGACGTCACGCGATTTTGGACGTGGCGTGGGGCTGGGTGGGGAGGGGCTGGTCACCCCGTGGTGCCCTTATAAATCTCAACGTTTAACCTACTCACGCCGGCTTGTGCCCGCCCTCACAGTCGGGCATATTTTCGGAATACACCACGCCGCCGTTGACCCTGGCCATTGACCGAGCAACCCAACGTTCCTACCAGCTCCCTCCGCAGGAATGTGTTCATATGCAACTCCATACTTTTCTGCAGAACGCAGAGAAGAGTGTGTCTCATAGTCTGAACAATACTGCATTTCGAACGCGATACTACCGCTTTGTATGTCACCCTTAGCAAAACACCTTGAGAGCAAAATTTTATTTTAACAGATGAGTCCCACCTAAATGCTCTGGAAAAAACTTTTCCTTAATTGTATTTTCTTTTTTATAAATATAATGTTCATAACCAATGGCGGAGCCAGGATGTTCAGGTAGGGGGGGCAATCCCTCCAACAATGAGAAATGATAGAGGAGTTGTTAGTAAGTGAGGAATTGTTAGTAAGTAATGACTTGTCCCTTGCTTTTTATTCGACGCGTGTGCCGCGATGCCGCAGCCGTCGATCGAGGATCGAATTCGAACCGCGTGGTGTGATCGGCATTGCGCTCGCTGAAGGTGTTGATGCCTTCAGCAAAGTCGTGTGCTGTATACGCAACTCCGCACAATTATGTGAGTCACTCATAACCGCTTTGCCGTTACTTATTGCCAATTATGGACTCAGACTATTGTCCTGTAATCTCATAGAGTCCCTGGCACGTAATAACATGCTACACGGTGGCAGTGGGGGTCGCAAAATGCCGATTTATTACTAATAAACCCCAATGATCCGATCGAAATTATGAATTTCGATCGGATCATTGGGGGGGGGGGCACGTGCCACCCCCACTGGCTCCGCCAGTATATATAATCCAATTATCTTTTGCACCCACAAAGCGCAGCACGGTAGCTAGATGTGCACTGCCTCGCCTGGTATACAGGAGGTCTTGGGTTCCATCCTAACCACGACGCCTTTATATTTACACTCTGCACGTTCTCCCTGTGGTCGCGTGGATTTTTATCTCCGGATCCTCCGATTTTTCCCTCCACATTTCGAATCAACGCCACGTGCTTAGAACATTTGTCTGCCATACGTGTCCACGCGACAAGCCACTTCGTTGAACAATCATTTCTGATAACCAGGTGGCATCTGAAAAAGAGCTAAATAGCTCAGTGGGCCTTGCCTGGTGAAATAAAACATTAACATCATGCTAATCTCTCACATTAACACCATGCTAATCTCTCACATTAACATCATGCTAATCTCTCACATTAACATCATGCTAATCTCTCACATTAACACCACGCTAATCTCTCACATTAACATCATGCTAATCTCTCACATTAACACCACGCTAATCTCTCACATTAACACCACGCTAATCTCTCACATTAACACCATGCTAATCTCTCACATTAACACATGCTAATCTCTCACATTAACACCATGCTAATCTCTCACATTAACACCATGCTAATCTCTCACGTTAACATCATGCTAATCTCTCACATTAACATCATGCTAATCTCTCACATTAACATCATGCTAATCTCTCACATTAACATCATGCTAATCTCTCACATTAACATCATGCTAATCTCTCACATTAACACCATGCTAATCTCTCACATTAACATCATGCTAATCTCTCACATTAACATCATGCTAATCTCTCACGTTAACATCATGCTAATCTCTCACATTAACATCATGCTAATCTCCCACATTAACATCATGCTAATCTCTCACATTAACATCATGCTAATCTCTCACATTAACATCATGCTAATCTCTCACGTTAACATAGCCACTTCCGTGCCCTCGTCGAGGAGGCCGCTTTCCTAGCTTACAGTTACATGCTAATCTTTCACATTAACATCACTAGCCCCGCCCACTTCTTTATGACCCTTGGGCTACACCCATTTCAAACCTTTTGAAACAGTCTGCATCAGCAGCAGACCATGCTTTCTCACCTGATGACGGACGCTTGTGTTGCGCCCGAAACGTCGTGATTTATTTGATTTTATACCTACGTGACTTTACCGAAAGAACCAAAGAGTATGGTTTTGCTACAGTCACGAAAGCTTCAAATCAAGATTAAAACTTGTTAGGCTTAGTTTATATTAACCGGGACGGCCGTGCGGGTATCTGACCCGTCGTCAATACTGGGCAAACCAGGGCAGGTGGCAACCATTACCTGGCATGGGTGGAAAAAACCCCGATTTTCCAGCGGCAGGCATCGGATTTTTTTATTTTTTGAACCAATGAAACCGGATTTCCCCCAATCTCAGATGATCGGGTTTAATATAAAAAAGACAATTAAACCCGATTGTAAAACACCCGACTGTGCCACCCTTGTTACCTGGGCCCCACCAGCCCGGTTGGGGGAGGGGGGGGTGCAGTTGCACCGCCTGCACCCCGACTGACCAGCACGTACCTGCCCCGAAGGCGAAGAAGAGGGTGGAGGAGGGGTGAGCGTGCAGGAGGGCCGCCACGCGTCGCCCCATACGCTCGTTGCGCTTCTGGATGAGCTCCGTGCGGAAGTAGCGCTCGGTCTGTGCCGACACGTCCTCCTCCTGCTGCTGCGCGTCTTCCTCCACCACTTCCTCCTCCCCCGCCTGCTTCACAACAACAACAACAACAGCAGCAGTCGCCATTTACCACTCGTTGCTGAGCGATGTCGCCGCAGAGCTTGTGCCAGGCTAGGTGCACTTTGAGGCTATCAGGTGACGTGTGGAAGACTCGCTGACAGGTCACAGGACAGACTCAGGTGTCATGGTTCGACTAAGACACCTGGTGCTCACCACTTGTGCCACCTTGCAGTGTGTTGGGCGCACGGCGTTCCGCTCGTCGTTGTGAGCATCACTCCTCTGCCCTCCGTTGTTGCTGGAGGGCTACTGCCTCCAATTGCCCAGTAGCAGCAGCAGCGTCCTTCACGAGCCGATCTTGACACTGCTGGTACCAGCCATCGGCAATTCCACTCAACTCCACATCCTCCTGTACCACATCAGTCCATATCTCCTCTAGCCCGTTGAGCCCCCTCTATCTGGTCAAACGGAAGCTGCTTGGGCATGCAGTGGCTGGGCATGTAGGTGACATGGCACCAACCAATGCAGCCTCGGCTGCCGGAGGAGCTCGCTGATAGGATTGTGTCCAGGTGTCTTTTAAGGATGTGTGAGCTCCTCACACATGCCAGTCTGGTGAAAGTCAGGGCGGATCGTAAGGCAGGCAGTTTTTAATGTTTCAGAGCCGGTGCAGATGTTCATTCGGAGGGGTTCCACGTTTCGCAAGCGTAGAGAAAGGAGGGCACAACCCTGTGGCCGAGAAGACCCGGGGCTTCATGTGGAGCAAGGCCGTAGCCATGGAGTCAACATTGGGGGGGACCAAATCTTTCAGGGGGTCCTCCCCAGAAAAAAAATCTGAATTTGAAAACTCATTTCCTGCCTAAAATATAAAAAACTAACACATAGGATGGACTTTTTACTTATTTTTTACAATAAATGTCTAATAGTGTATTGTATTACATTGCTCTGTTTTTTTCTTTTTTACCTTTTCTTGTTTCATTGTATGTAATGGCAGAGATTAGGGATTAATAAGTACAACCATAACCACAATCATATATATACAGAAATCTATTTTATAGCAATATATTGGGGGGGGGACATTTTGAGCATATTTAAATATTGGGGGAGCAATAGGGTAGGCAGCTTCCACACGCCGTTACACAGCCGAAGAAAATAAAACGGCGCTCGACTGATCTGAAGACAGACGAAGCAAAGCTCCCCCATGTAGCCTGTACAGAATGTTGGGGCAAGTTCTGTTAGCGAGCCCCTTTGAAGGCCAGCACGGCACACGAGCGGGTGGGTGTCCAGCACCTCGCTCTATTGCCGATGTTTACACACCACACCAGGTACTCATTTGAGGTTGAGTCGACCTAGGGGTGGGTCCAGGAGCGGTTTCAAATAATCGTCACTGGTGCTGGCCGGGAGCAGGATTCGAACCCGGGGTCGCCAAAGTTCGGACCGCTACGCCACGCACGGACACACAGACGCCGAGCGCAGTCAGCAACAGATGGTGGATGTTGTGTCGGTGCGTGGGCCGGGATGCCGCTGGGCTAACGAAGGCTTTGCGCATGCACACACACACACACAGAGAGTCGCAGGTCACACACAGACAGGGCTGACCCCCAGAGCCCTCGCACACACAGAGCGAGCGAGCGAGCGAACGCTCCACCGCAGAGAGAGAGAGAATGATTGATTGGGGAGGGAGGGAGGGGGGGCTTAAGATGTAAACAAAGGCAGCATGAGAGACTCGCAGTCTGAGAATCTGCACCCCACAGCAGCGGACACCCAAAAAAAAGTACGAGCCAAATCGTAGCGTTGCGTGGTTGCGTGTTGTCACCGCGCGTCGTTCGGCACGATGTCCGACGTTCCGCTCCACGCCCCTAGGAGCGCCTTCGGGAACTGTATTGAGCAGCTCGCTTTTTCTCTCTATTGTATCGCATTGCCAGCTGCTGCTGCTGGTGCTGGTGTTGGTGTACGCATGCGCTTGCATGTATCGAGGGCTTTCATTTTCTGTTCCAGGAATTATGTTGGCTACGCCACATTCATCTCGCCTTATTTAGTCCTCGTGGAGTGAAAGTATTTGCGATGGAAAGCCTGACCTTGTACTCCAGTGGTAGTGCCTTACGCCGATGATCGCTCATCCAAGGCAGTCCAGCAACATTCCGGAAAAAACTATCGAGTGAGAAATTCACGCGCAATGTACAGCCCCCCCCCCGCCCGCAACCTCCCCCATCCTTGTCGATCCACTGCTGGATGACCTAAATCTAGATTGGATGATGACCTCTCCGTGCCCTATCTCGCCGTGAGCGGCTGTTTGACCATACTTCACCACGCTAGTTTCCGCAGGTGTCGTCGCTGACCGCTGCCACCACTCCACCCGTTGGAATGTGGGGTAACTAACGAGCGAAGTGCACGGTAAGTTTATCGCGGTGAGTAGCGACGGAAGAGAGATGAAGGAAGCGAGCGGCTGCCGTTGATCGAGCGGAGTGAATCACCCAGCGCTGGATCGTCAATCAACCTGAACCACGTGACATTGAATTTGGAAGCGTGGCGCATATCTCCACGTGATCCACCGACCTTGCATCAAAAGCACCTCACGAACCTCTCGACCAGCGGTGCTTCATTTGCTCAGCTCCCGATTAGCTCGCTTGGCTACGTACGGTGCGAAGGAAGTTCAACGTGCATACCGGAGCAGGCAACACGTGACTCGCGATAGCCACAGTCAGCCTGGATGCCGCATGTGACAATGTTTTCTAGTAGACTGGAATAGGTGGCAAGTGACTCGTAGCGGCCAAAGCCACAGCGCCAGAGACGGACACCGGACAATTGATGTGGTGTGCCGGGTGCGAGATATATTTTGAGAACCGGCTGACACGTAGGCCCTACTCTTGACGTGTTAACATTGCGAAACGGTCAGACGGGCGCTGTCTCGGTGGGGGCTGATTGTCAGTGTCGGGGCAAGAAGCCAAACTCTCCTGAGCGATTCCCTCCTGTGCGGGAGAGAGACACGGACTGACCGTCTGAATGTGATTGAGACCCTGGGAAATGAAAAAAGAAAGTCTCGTGGATGCTTGTTCCTGGGAAGCTGCCCTGCCAGAATGTTTACGCGTGTGTCAGGAACTGAGCCAAAACCTCCCAAGATACTGGGGGTTCCAGTCCCGGGTCAAACGGGTCATTGTGTAGATGCCGTGGAACAAAATTTAAAATGAAACATTTCTGCGAGGAGGAGGAGGGAGGAAGAGGTGATGATGTTCAGCACTTTGTCAATTCACTGGTGAATGGAGGCCTCCCCAGGCAGTGTCGGTCACCAGTTATTTGACCATACTTCACCAGGACGGGGAGTGGGGGTCGGACATCACTCGCCACTGACAACCGCACGGCGGTTTTCGCGGGAGAAGGCCCCGGGCAACGCGGAGCGAAACGTCGGACATCGTGGCCGATAAACCCCCACGAAAGCGCAGGTTAACCCGCCGCTCGCGTTCGCCGCGGCCCGAGAACTCCAGGATCAGAATCAGAACCCACCGGGAGCCTCGGTTCCGCCCCGCGGCGCAATGCAAGCGCCGGCGCTAACCGCCGAGCCCACCGCTCCTTTCAGCCGCCGACTGGAATTAGGGGAGAAGTGGCATGAAAGTGAAAAGGAAACTTAAACAATGGCAACCACAATGGACCAGAGTTCGACGGGGGAGGCGGCGGCGGGGGGGGGGGAGTTTGTGAATAAAGAACTAATGGAATTATTCGTCGAGGGAGAACCGCAACGCTGCGTTAATTGGATTGGGAGCAATGAGCTGAAATTCAGGGTGAAATTAGGGCACGTGTGTCGATACGTGGGTGGGTTTCCGAGGATGGGTGAGGAGAAGCGGGGGTGGTGGTGGGTGGGTGGTTGGGGGGGGCATGAGAGGGTGGGAGGATTGGTGGGTGGGTGGGGCGGCTGGCTGGCTGGGTCGGTTTGAGTCACGCGAGAGGGCCTTTGAATAAATAAATTTCGCGAAAAAAATTGAGACGGTTGCTGTTTTGCGCGAGGCCCGAAGAGTGGCGCGTTCAAGATGTTTGCTAGCAACGCATCTTCCACATGCGGGCGAGGTGGCGGCGGCGTCGGCGGCGGTGGTGGTGGTGGTGGTGGAGGGGTGGCGTGGGGGGCCGGGGGGGGAGGGTTGCGGGCTCACGGGGGTGCACGTGGATGGGACGTGCGGAGAGAAGGACAGATGGACGCGCTGACAAAGCGGATTAAGCTATTTAGAGATCGATGAGCAGGTGACTATAATTCGTACACGGATGGAGAAATTAATAGATTTTTTAAGAGAAAGATGCCCCCCCCCCCCGTTTAGCCTGAGCACGCTGTCGGGGACAGTGCTGTTCGCGAGCGACTTTGGTCAACACCACGCCCGGCCGCCTTTGTCTCCCCAGTGGGTGATGTTTACACACCACACCAGTTGCTTGTTTTAGGCTGAGTCGACCTAGGGGAGGAGGTCCAGGACCGCTTCAGTTCATCGTTACTGGTGTTGTTGGCCGTGAGCGGGAATTGAACTCGGCTCAACCAGCAAACAAAGACAAAGATCCCCCGTATAGCCTAAACAGACTGTTGGGGCAAGTGCTGTTAGCGAGCACCTATGAAGGCCGGCACGACACAGGAGGGGTGGGTGGCCAGCACCACACCCGACCGCCTTTGTCTCCCTAGTTGCGATGTTTACACACAGAACTAGGTACTCATTTTGAGGCTGAGTCGACCAACGAGAGGCCCAGGACCGGTTCAGATAATCGTCACTGGTGTTGGCCGTGAGCGGGAATTGAACTCAGGTGGCCGGGTTACCCACTACCAACACACACACACACAGACGTACGGACACAGTACAGCAGATGAACAAATACACGGACAACAAGATCACCACCGGCATGTGGTCAGATAATACGTTAGCAAACACAGAGCACTCGGGGAAGAGACAATCTTTCTCACACACACAAACACACACCGTTCATAATGGCCTGTCGGAATGTTCGAAAAATTGTCGATAAACACAGACAACCGACGCGCACGCACGGATGCACAAAAATAACAAAAGATTTTCAGTATTCTTCCCCGTGTAGCCTTTAAAAGGCTGCTGGGGCAAGTGGCAGTGTGCTGTTAGCGAGCACCTATGAAGGCCGGCACGGCACGCGAGGTGGGTGGCCAGCACCACGCCCGGCCGCCTTTGTCTCCCCCAGTGGCGATGTTTACACACCGCACCAGCTACTCATTTGAGGCTGAGTCGACCTAGGCGAGGCGCAGGACTGGTTCAGATAATCCGTCACTGGTGTTGGCCGTGAGCGCGAATCGAACTCGGGTTCGCCGGGTTCGTAGCGCAGCGCGCTAACCGCCGCACCACCGCTCCCCACTTGCACTAACACACAGACAAGACAAAGATAAAGATCCCCATATAGCCTGGAACAGACTGTTGGGGCAAGTGCTGTTAGCGAGCACCTATGAAGGCCGGAACGGCACACGAGGGGGTGGGTGGCCAGCACCACGCCCGACCGCCTTTGTCTCCCTAGTGGCAATGTTTATCTCCCTAGTGGCGATGTTTACACACCGCACCAGGTACTCATTTGAGGCTGAGTCGACTTAGGGGAGGGCCCGGGACCGGTTCAGATAATCGTCACTGGTGTTGGCCGTGAGCAGGAATCGAACCTGTGTCGCCTGGTTCATAGCGCAGCGCGCTAACCACTACACTATCGCTCCCCAGACACACACACAAAAACACACACAGACACACAGCGAGACGAGTGGCGATGCTACCGAACGTCTGAGCAAGGGCGAAATGTGCGCGGTTCGGACAAAACGAGGTCAGCGTGCCGAATCGTGGGCTTTGCGCGTGATGGATGGGACAGCGTCAGGCAAAGTCTTGTTCAGGGTTCATTACTCCCATCACTCCGGGGTGGGGGGGGGGTGAAGTGTGGCCTGTTGACACGGTCAGCGCTCGGCGTTGAAGTCCGGCACATCTGGGAAGGACTCGTTCAAGGATGTGCACACACGCGCACGCTCTCACGTACGCACGCTGGCAGAGGTCAAATATTAGCAGTGATTTAAGAGGTTCCCTTTGTAAGTAGTCGGAGGAGGAAGTCAACTTTCTTCTCGGTGTCTATGGGACCTTGTTCAAAAAAATTTATAGGTTTTTTTTTCCCCTTTCTGGCAATGACGCAGGAGGTGTTCAGATGTTCAAACGCCAAATAGAAAACGTTTGCAAGGCATCAAGTCTGCATTAACCACACGTACTTGTGGCGAACATGCAAACGAACATGCTGTGCTAATGTATGCATTGTCTTTGAAACTCATTAGCCTACGCCAGAGACAACCTCCTTTATAGCATTGTCTCACCAGTGTAACACAACAGAACTCCAAAAGGCGAACACTACAACGACAATGCAAGTTTCAGAGCATGTACAAAGCTCGGCTTGAGCAGTGTTTAAACATCTAACCATCGGTTTTATTGCCAGAAAGAGTACAACCTTTTCCTATTTTTCAAACTTTGATACCGGCAAAAATGGTCCCACAGATTAAAGCGTTGATGTTCGTCTGTCCGTCTGCCTCTGTCTGTCTGCCTCCCCTTTCCATCCGTATGTCTGTCTGCCCATCGATGTGTCTACCTGCCTGCCTCGCCTGTCCATCTGTCCGCCATGCTGATGACGTCGTTACACGCTATCACCACGTGATCCCGATCACAAGCTCACGTGATGCACCGTCCTCATTATCATCAGCAGCAGCCATGAATAATCCACTGCTGGATGACGGCTTATCTGTCAAGCTCCTGCGACGTCACAAATGTACCCAGCAGCCTGCGTACGAGCTGAATTAATCGCTCCATCCCCTCAATGAGGGCCCACTCAGAAATTATTCGCCTGAAAAAAAATCATCAAAATCCGAAATGTAAAACTGTTCAATTTGAACCATCATGACTAATCGACCGACAGAATATTTTAGTTAAAAAAAAGATCGTTTGGAAAATAAAAGACGGGCGTGTTAAAAATCGACACGCAGAATATTTTAGTTAAAAAAGAAACCGGTGTTCAAAAAAATGTGAACCTCTGGAAACCACCGAAAAGAGGGAGTTGTCAAAAGAATTCCCGGAGACAAACGCCCGTGTGTTCGAGTCGGGGAGTTCCTCTCCTGAGACCAGGGCGGTGACAATGCCGCTTGTGCCAATGACGGAACCTCTGAACGCACAGCGGGCTCGCTGCCGTGTCAGACGTATCACAATTATGGAATCATAGTCCAGGGGTTCCGCGTTAGTTCGGCTCAACAGATTACCGTGGCGAGAGCGATTAGCACATTCATTTCACAAATTAACCGGAGCAAATTGTTGAAAAATACAAATTGTTGAGTAACCGCGTGCCGTGTAATTTAGATCGTGCAACCTCTGCTTGTCCGTTCACCCATCACCTACCCCAGTAAACAACGAGGAAGGAGTGGCTTGTGGGACAAATCCAACCTCTACGGTGCGAAATTGCTCCTCCAAAGCGGCCTCCATTCACTCTCACAAGATACAGTGAGGGAAAAAAGTATTTGATCCCCTGCTGATTTTGTACGTTTGCCCACTGACAAATAAAGGATCAGTCTATAAGTTTAATGGTAGGTTTATTTGAACAGTGAGAGACAGATTAACAACAACAAAATCCAGAAAAACGCATGTCAAAAATGTTATAAATTGATTTGCATTTTAATGAGGGAAATAAGTATTTGCCCCCCTCTGCAAAACATGACTTAGTACTTTGTGGCAAAACCCTTGTTGGCAATCACAGAGGTCAGACGTTTCTTGTAGTTGGCCACCAGGTTTGCACACATCTCAGGAGTGATTTTGTCCCACTCCTCTTTGCAGATCTTCTCCAAGTCATTAAGGTTTCGAGGCTGACGTTTGGCAACTCGAACCTTCAGCTCCCTCCACAGATTTTCTATGGGATTAAGGTCTGGAGACTGGCTAGGCCACTCCAGGACCTTAATGTGCTTCTTCTTGAGCCACTCCTTTGTTGCCTCGGCCGTGTGTTTTGGGTCATTGTCATGCTGGAATACCCATCCACGACCCATTTTCAATGCCCTGGCTGATGGAAGGAGGTTCTCACCCAAAATTTGACGGTACATGGCCCCGTCCATCATCCCGTGAAGTTGTCCTGTCCCCTTAGCAGAAAAACACCCCCAAAGCATACTGTTTCCACCTCCATGTTTGACGGTGGGGATGGTGTTCTTGGGGTCATAGGCAGCATTCCTCCTCCTCCAAACACGGCGAGTTGAGTTGATGCCAAAGAGCTCCATTTTGGTCTCATCTGACCACAACACTTTCACCCAGTTGTCCTCTGAATAATTCAGATGTTCATTGGCAAACTTCAGACGGGCATGTATATGTGCTTTCTTGAGCAGGGGGACCTTGCAGGCGCTGCAGGATTTCAGTCCTTCACGGCGTAGTGTGTTACCAACTGTTTTCTTGGTGACTATGGTCCCAGCTGCCTTGAGATCATTGACAAGATCATCCCGTGTAGTTCTGGGCTGATTCCTCACCGTTCTCATGATCATTGCAACTCCACGAGGTGAGATCTTGCCGAGGAAGATTGACAGTTCTTTTGTGTTTCTTCCATTTGCGAATAATCGCACCAACTGTTGTCACCTTCTCACTAATCTGCTTGGCAATGGTCTAGTAGCCCATTCCAGCCTTGTGTAGGTCTACAATATTGTCCCTGACATCCTTGGAGAGCTCTTTGGTCTTGGCCATGATGGAACATTTGGAATCTGATTGATTGATTGCTTCTGTGAACAGGTGTCTTTCATACGGTAACAAGCTGAGATTAGGAGCACTCCCTTTAAGAGTGTGTTCCTAACCTCAGCTCGTTACCTGTATAAAAGACACCTGGGAGCCAGAAATCTTTCTGATTGAGAGGGGATCAAATACTTATTTCCCTCATTAAAATGCAAATCAATTTATAACATTTCTGACATGCGTTTTTCTGGATTTTGTTGTTGTTATTCTGTCTCTCACTGTTCAAATAAACCTACCATTACAATTATAGACTGATCATTTCGTTGTCAGTGGGCAAACGTACAAAATCAGCAGGGGATCAAATACTTTTTTTCCCTCACGGTACCTGTTAGCTCTAAGTAACTCTCACAGCTATATGTTAGCTTTAAGTAACTCTCATAGACATCTGTTAAATATAAACCTCACAGAGATATGTTAGCTATAAATTCCACAGAGACGTGTTAGCTATAAGTCATTCTCACAGCGATATTTATGCTCTAATTGACTCTAATATAGATATGCTAGCTCCAAGTAACTCCCACAAAGAACGGTTGGCTATAAGTAACTTTCATACAGATGTCTTAGCTATTCGTAACTTTCACAGAGAAGTGTTAGCTCTAAGTGACTCTCACAGAGACATGTGAGCTCTAAGTGACTCACACAGAGACCTGTCAGCTCTAAGTGACTCTCACAGAGACCTGTGAGCTCTAAGTGACTCACACAGAGACCTGTGAGCTCTAAGTGACTCTCACAGAGACCTGTGAGCTCTAAGTCACTCAAACAGAGACCTGTGAGCTCTAAGTGACTCTCAGAGAGACCTGTCAGCTCTAAGTGACTCTCACAGATACCTGTGAGCTCTAAGTGACTCACACAGATACCTGTGAGCTCTAAGTGACTCACACAGAGACCTGTCAGCTCTAAGTGACTCTCACAGAGACCTGTCAGCTCTAAGTGACTCACACAGAGACCTGTGAGCTCTAAGTGACTCTCACAGAGACCTGTGAGCTCTAACTGACTCACACAGAGACCTGTCAGCTCTAAGTGACTCACACAGAGAACTGTCAGCTCTAAGTGACTCACACAGAGACCTGTCAGCTCTAAGTGACTCACACAGAGACCTGTCAGCTCTTATTGACTCACACAGAGACATGTCAGCTCTAAGTGACGCACACAGAGACCTGTGAGCTCTAAGTGACTCACACAGAGACCTGTGAGCTCTAAGTGACTCTCACAGAGACCTGTCAGCTCTAAGTGACTCTCACAGAGACCTGTCAGCTCTAAGTGACTCACACAGAGACCTGTCAGCTCTAAGTGACTCACACAGAGACATGTCAGCTCTAAGTGACTCGCACAGAGACCTGTCAGCTCTAAGTGACTTACACAGAGACCTGTCAGCTCTAAGTGACTTACACAGAGACCTGTGAGCTCTAAGTGACGCACACAGAGACCTGTCAGCTCTAAGTGACGCACACAGAGACCTGTCAGCTCTAAGTGACGTACACAGAGACATGTCAGCTCTAAGTGACTCGCACAGAGACCTGTCAGCTCTAAGTGACTTACACAGAGACCTGTCAGCTCTAAGTGACTTACACAGAGACCTGTCAGCTCTAAGTGACTCTCACAGAGACCTGTCAGCTCTAAGTGACTTACACAGAGACCTGTCAGCTCTAAGTGACTCGCACAGAGACCTGTCAGCTCTAAGTGACTTACACAGAGACCTGTCAGCTCTAAGTGACTCGCACAGAGACCTGTCAGCTCTAAGTGACTCACACAGAGACCTGTGAGCTCTAAGTGACTCACACAGAGACCTGTCAGCTCTAAGTGACTCGCACAGAGACCTGTCAGCTCTAAGTGACTCACACAGAGACCTGTGAGCTCTAAGTGACTCACACAGAGACCTGTCAGCTCTAAGTGACTCTCACAGAGACCTGTCAGCTCTAAGTGACTCACACAGAGACCTGTCAGCTCTAAGTGACTCACACAGAGACCTGTCAGCTCTAAGTGACTCACACAGAGACCTGTGAGCTCTAAGTGACTCACACAGAGACCTGTGAGCTCTAAGTGATTCTCACAGAGACCTGTCAGCTCTAAGTGACTCACACAGAGACCTGTGAGCTCTAAGTGACTCTCACAGAGACCTGTGAGCTCTAAGTGATCACACAGAGACCTGTTAGCTCTAAGTGACTCACACAGAGACCTGTGAGCTCTAAGTGACTCACACAGAGACCTGTGAGCTCTAAGTGACTCACACAGAGACCTGTTAGCTCTAAGTGACTCTCACAGAGACCTGTGAGCTCTAAGTGACTCTCACAGAGACCTGTGAGCTCTAAGTGACTCACACAGAGACCTGTGAGCTCTAAGTGACTCTCACAGAGACCTGTGAGCTATTAGTAACTCACACAGAGACCTGTCAGCTCTAAGTGACTCACACAGAGATCTGTGAGCTCTAAGTGACTCTCACAGAGACCTGTGAGCTCTAAGTGACTCACACAGAGACCTGTGAGCTCTAAGTGACTCACACAGAGACCTGTGAGCTCTAAGTGACTCACACAGAGACCTGTGAGCTCTAAGTGACTCACACAGAGGCCTGTCAGCTCTAAGTGACTCACACAGAGACCTGTCAGCTCTAAGTGACTCACACAAAGACCTGTGAGCTCTAAGTGACTCACACAGCGACCTGTCAGCTCTAAGTGACTCATACAGAGACCTGTCAACTCTAAGTGACTCACACAGAGACCTGTGAGCTCTAAGTGACTCACACAGAGACCTGTCAGCTCTAAGTGACTCTCACAGAGACCTGTGAGCTCTAAGTGACTCACACAGAGACCTGTGAGCTCTAAGTGACTCTCACAGAGACCTGTCAGCTCTAAGTGACACACACAGAGACCTGTCAACTCTAAGTGACTCACACAGAGACCTGTGAGCTCTAAGTGACTCTCACAGAGACCTGCCAGCTCTAAGTGACTCACACAGAGACTTGTGAGCTCTAAGTGACTCACACAGAGACCTGTGAGCTCTAAGTGACTCTCACAGAGACCTGTGAGCTCTAAGTGACTCACACAGAGACCTGTGAGCTCTAAGTGACTCACACAGAGACCTGTCAGCTCTAAGTGACTCACACAGAGACCTGTCAGCTCTAAGTGACTCACACAGAGACCTGCGAGCTCTAAGTGATTCTCACAGAGACCTGTCAGCTCTAAGTGACTCACACAGAGACCTGTGAGCTCTAAGTGACTCTCACAGAGACCTGTGAGCTCTAAGTGATCACACAGAGACCTGTTAGCTCTAAGTGACTCACACAGAGACCTGTGAGCTCTAAGTGACTCACACAGAGACCTGTGAGCTCTAAGTGACTCACACAGAGACCTGTTAGCTCTAAGTGACTCTCACAGAGACCTGTGAGCTCTAAGTGACTCTCACAGAGACCTGTGAGCTCTAAGTGACTCACACAGAGACCTGTGAGCTCTAAGTGACTCTCACAGAGACCTGTGAGCTCTTAGTAACTCACACAGAGACCTGTCAGCTCTAAGTGACTCACACAGAGATCTGTGAGCTCTAAGTGACTCTCACAGAGACCTGTGAGCTCTAAGTGACTCACACAGAGACCTGTGAGCTCTAAGTGACTCACACAGAGACCTGTGAGCTCTAAGTGACTCACACAGAGACCTGTCAGCTCTAAGTGACTCGCACAGAGACCTGTCAGCTCTAAGTGACTCACACAGAGACCTGTGAGCTCTAAGTGACTCACACAGAGACCTGTCAGCTCTAAGTGACTCTCACAGAGACCTGTCAGCTCTAAGTGACTCACACAGAGACCTGTCAGCTCTAAGTGACTCACACAGAGACCTGTCAGCTCTAAGTGACTCACACAGAGACCTGTGAGCTCTAAGTGACTCACACAGAGACCTGTGAGCTCTAAGTGATTCTCACAGAGACCTGTCAGCTCTAAGTGACTCACACAGAGACCTGTGAGCTCTAAGTGACTCTCACAGAGACCTGTGAGCTCTAAGTGATCACACAGAGACCTGTTAGCTCTAAGTGACTCACACAGAGACCTGTGAGCTCTAAGTGACTCACACAGAGACCTGTGAGCTCTAAGTGACTCACACAGAGACCTGTTAGCTCTAAGTGACTCTCACAGAGACCTGTGAGCTCTAAGTGACTCTCACAGAGACCTGTGAGCTCTAAGTGACTCACACAGAGACCTGTGAGCTCTAAGTGACTCTCACAGAGACCTGTGAGCTCTAAGTGACTCACACAGAGACCTGTGAGCTCTAAGTGACTCACACAGAGACCTGTGAGCTCTAAGTGACTCACACAGAGACCTGTGAGCTCTAAGTGACTCACACAGAGGCCTGTCAGCTCTAAGTGACTCACACAGAGACCTGTCAGCTCTAAGTGACTCACACAAAGACCTGTGAGCTCTAAGTGACTCACACAGAGACCTGTCAGCTCTAAGTGACTCACACAGAGACCTGTCAGCTCTAAGTGACTCACACAAAGACCTGTCAGCTCTAAGTGACTCATACAGAGACCTGTCAGCTCTAAGTGACTCATACAGAGACCTGTCAACTCTAAGTGACTCACACAGAGACCTGTGAGCTCTAAGTGACTCACACAGAGACCTGTCAGCTCTAAGTGACTCTCACAGAGACCTGTGAGCTCTAAGTGACTCACACAGAGACCTGTGAGCTCTAAGTGACTCTCACAGAGACCTGTCAGCTCTAAGTGACTCACACAGAGACCTGTCAACTCTAAGTGACTCACACAGAGACCTGTGAGCTCTAAGTGACTCTCACAGAGACCTGCCAGCTCTAAGTGACTCACACAGAGACTTGTGAGCTCTAAGTGACTCACACAGAGACCTGTGAGCTCTAAGTGACTCTCACAGAGACCTGTGAGCTCTAAGTGACTCACACAGAGACCTGTGAGCTCTAAGTGACTCACACAGAGACCTGTCAGCTCTAAGTGACTCACACAGAGACCTGTCAGCTCTAAGTGACTCACACAGAGACCTGCGAGCTCTAAGTGATTCTCACAGAGACCTGTCAGCTCTAAGTGACTCACACAGAGACCTGTGAGCTCTAAGTGACTCTCACAGAGACCTGTGAGCTCTAAGTGATCACACAGAGACCTGTTAGCTCTAAGTGACTCACACAGAGACCTGTGAGCTCTAAGTGACTCACACAGAGACCTGTGAGCTCTAAGTGACTCACACAGAGACCTGTTAGCTCTAAGTGACTCTCACAGAGACCTGTGAGCTCTAAGTGACTCTCACAGAGACCTGTGAGCTCTAAGTGACTCACACAGAGACCTGTGAGCTCTAAGTGACTCTCACAGAGACCTGTGAGCTCTTAGTAACTCACACAGAGACCTGTCAGCTCTAAGTGACTCACACAGAGATCTGTGAGCTCTAAGTGACTCTCACAGAGACCTGTGAGCTCTAAGTGACTCACACAGAGACCTGTGAGCTCTAAGTGACTCACACAGAGACCTGTGAGCTCTAAGTGACTCACACAGAGACCTGTGAGCTCTAAGTGACTCACACAGAGGCCTGTCAGCTCTAAGTGACTCACACAGAGACCTGTCAGCTCTAAGTGACTCACACAAAGACCTGTGAGCTCTAAGTGACTCACACAGAGACCTGTCAGCTCTAAGTGACTCACACAGAGACCTGTCAGCTCTAAGTGACTCACACAAAGACCTGTCAGCTCTAAGTGACTCATACAGAGACCTGTCAGCTCTAAGTGACTCATACAGAGACCTGTCAACTCTAAGTGACTCACACAGAGACCTGTGAGCTCTAAGTGACTCACACAGAGACCTGTCAGCTCTAAGTGACTCTCACAGAGACCTGTGAGCTCTAAGTGACTCACACAGAGACCTGTGAGCTCTAAGTGACTCTCACAGAGACCTGTCAGCTCTAAGTGACTCACACAGAGACCTGTCAACTCTAAGTGACTCACACAGAGACCTGTGAGCTCTAAGTGACTCTCACAGAGACCTGCCAGCTCTAAGTGACTCACACAGAGACTTGTGAGCTCTAAGTGACTCACACAGAGACCTGTGAGCTCTAAGTGACTCTCACAGAGACCTGTGAGCTCTAAGTGACTCACACAGAGACCTGTGAGCTCTAAGTGACTCACACAGAGACCTGTCAGCTCTAAGTGACTCACACAGAGACCTGTCAGCTCTAAGTGACTCACACAGAGACCTGCGAGCTCTAAGTGACTCACACAGAGACCTGTGAGCTCTAAGTGACTCACACAGAGACCTGTCAGCTCTAAGTGACTCACACAGAGACCTGTCAGCTCTAAGTGACTCACACAGAGACCTGTCAGCTCTAAGTGACTCACACAGAGACCTGTGAGCTCTAAGTGACTCACACAGAGACCTGTGAGCTCTAAGTGACTCACACAGAGACCTGTGAGCTCTAAGTGAATCACACAGAGACCTGTCAGCTCTAAGTGACTCACACAGAGACCTGTCAGCTCTAAGTGACTCACACAAAGACATGTGAGCTCTAAGTGACTCACACAGAGACCTGTGAGCTCTAAGTGACTCACACAGAGACCTGTCAGCTCTAAGTGACTCACACAGAGACCTGTGAGCTCTAAGTGACTCACACAGAGACCTGTTAGCTCTAAGTGACTCTCAGAGCTATCTGCTAACGATAAGTAACTTTCACACAGATGTGTTAGCTCTTAGTAACTTTCATAGATACCTGTTAGCTTTAAGTAACTCTAATAGAGATGTGTTAGCTATAAGTAACTATCATATAGATGTGTGAGCTATAAGTAACTCTCAGAGCTATCTGCTAGCGATAAGTATCTCCCAGAGAGATAGGTTAGCTACACGTAACTCTCACAGAGACCCGTTATCTAAAGCCACCTCAATGACACTCATGTGGTATCATGAGCAGGTACCGGGCTCCGTGTGGATCTGTGGTGTAACCCCAACAAGCACTGGGAACGTGAAGCCCCCGACTCGCCAACTCCCCCCAGCGCGTCTCTGTGCCCCGGGTCTCGAGGGACCTCCGGCGGCGCTGCTGGGCGAAGATTAAAGCCGCGAAGGGAACATTCCCCTGGGCACTACAGCGACCCCCCCCCCTCCACCACCGATTCATTACAAACACCTGCGCTGCGGATTATGACAGATTGAGTGCGAGACGGGGCAATGAAGTGTTGATCCATTTTTCAAGGCAGCGATGTATATGGCATCTATGTAACAACGGCGGTGTATATGTGGGGGGCGGTGGTGCGGCGGTTAGCGCTACGGAACCCCGTGACCCGGGTTCGAATCCCGCTCACGGCTAATACCGGTGACGATTTTCTGAAGCGGTCAGGGGCCTACTCCCCTAGGTCGATTTAGCCTCAAATGAGTAGCTGGTGCGGTGTGTAGGCATCACCGCTAGGGAGACAAAGGCGGCCGAGCGTGGAGTGGGCCACCCGCCCCCTCGTGTGCCGTGCCGGCCTTCATAAGTGCTCGCTAACAGCATTTGACCCAACAGTCCGTTAAGGCTATAATATGGGGATATTTGTCTTTGGTGGTCTATAAAGGTGCAGCCTTGCAAATGCAGGCTAATGCCGGTGCCCGCGGTAGGGAACACGCAAGAGAGAGCTATAGAGAGCCCCCAGACCAGTGGTTCTTAACTTATACTGCAGCCTTGCACTCCTTTGATTCTCGATCGTAATAAAATGTAATGATAATTAATACATAGGGTTTGATGAAACAAAGTAGTTGTATCATGGGACCTCCTTTGCCAGTGAAGTACCGGTAAGTACGCTGGACACCCAGGTTGAGGCACACGTATCTTTATTACAAGTTGTCGGTACAGGACAGCACTAGAGGGGGTAGCGGCCCCCTCACCCGGATAACTGGGGATACCCCCTAGCTAATCCTGACCTACTCCCAAGTCCTCCACTAACGGGCTAGGGGAGGCTAACTGGCCCGACACTGGTGAGTCGGGCTACGGTCTCCGGAGTCCCAGGGTACTGACCCTGGTTCACGGAACCACGCCTCTGGCTCGATCCTCCGCAGCCCTTACAAGGGCGGCGTCGAGGGGAGTCCAGGGCTTCTAACTAGAAGATCTTCCTTCTTCCTCCTTCGTTCCCAGACTGAGCCACGAGCTCTCTCTGTCCTCCCCCTTTATACCCCCCGTCAGGATCACAACCCCCCAGGCTGCCTGATGCGGACGTCGCTGCGGGCACCCCCCCCCCGTGTACTCCCGGAGCTCCGCCCACTGTGTTTGTTACCCGTTGGATCCCATGCACCTACAGCCCTCCCGTAACAACCCTACACCAGTACCAAAATATGAGAATAGAGTTTTCCCCTTTTTTTCTGGCAACAAAACTGAAACCTTTTAACAAGGAATCATGTCTACATTAACCACAATACTTGTGGTCAGAATGCAAACAAAAAACATACTCTAATGCAGACAGGATTCCTTGTAGCTGCTCACCCCGAGCTCTCATTACTCTGATAGTACATTGTCTTTGTGCTGTACGCCTTTTGGCGTCCTCTGGTCTAACACCGTTTGAGACGAGGCTCAAAAGATGGTGTGGACCAATCAGTTTAACAGACAATTCATATATTATCAGTGTTTTGTTTGCATTCTGACCACAAGTATTGTGGTTAATGCAGACATGATTCCCTGCTAAAAGGTTTCAGTTTTGTTACCAGAAAAAAAGGGGGAAACCCCTATTCTCAAAGTAGTCGTACTTTCGTGCCCGTGCTTAATTTGTGTCTTCGATGATTTTCCTTCTAAAAAGATCTGGCCACGTCTCGCACCCCCAGGGAGGGCATCTCGCACCCCCAGGGCGTGCTTGCACCCCGAGTAAAGATCCATTGCCCCTAAACACCCGATGGTATTTTTAGCCCCACTTCTACCACGCTGGCCAGACACCCTTTGAAAAAGGCAGCAGCACCCACACTTTACTGCATTGCACGCGACCTGCTGAAACATGTTTTACACCGCTGGGGTGTACAGAGGCTGTGGGATGAAAAAAAACTCCCCCCCCCCCTCCGCCGTTGTTTCAACTTCCGTGCCGGGGGGAGATCGAATCGAATCGGCGACCCTCCGGATCGCAAGTCCGGCGGTTAACACCGCCACTTTGGCAGCCTCGAATGGCACGTGATGATCACCATTGCCGTCGTTATTAATTGTCTCTGAGTTACTCCACTGCTGGATGAGGACGGACTCTCCATGCTAACCCGCCGGGCGATGGTGGGTTGTTTTGCAATACCTCTTCACGCTGGTCAGTGCGGGTCGATGATTTGGGGGCGGGCAAGACCGGTTGGGATATCACTCGCCGCCGATGTTAGCCGTGGCCGGGAATTTAACTGAGATCACTGGGTTCACTTACAAACTCGCAAACAATAACTTATGAGCAATGTAAGCCGGTGATGCAACCTTCCAAGGTGTGTGTGTGTGCATGTGTGTGGTCGGATTATATCAATTGCTGTTAGCGAGCACCTAAAACAAAACGTGGCAATTAGTGACCACTTCAGCACACCGGTTGTGTGTTTGATGAGAACATCCGAATGTATATATAGGGGACAGCAGAGCTTGAGGAATTGTTGGCACCGGCTCGCTGCATGAATGCTGCTGCCTTGCTGCTCGTCTGTCGTACCCTCGTCGTGCCTCCGAGTCTCGCTCGCTCTCTCGCTCTCTGCTCGTTCTGTACACCCACAAATTCGTCTGTGATCTGAACGATGAAAAGATGCTGCAAGGTGACACTGACGGCTCTGTGCTTTTCCGGTGTTCAGGGGCCTGCTCAAGGCGCGGCTCTGGCTGGAGCACGCCATGTACCACACACATGTCGGTGATGTGCGCGTCTTCTTCGAACGTTGGGGGGAGGGGCGGAAAAGCCCTCTGTACCAGCGTGGACGGCACCCTCGTGTTCACCTTCTGTAGCGCTCGCTCGTCGCCGTGGCGCGCGCGATGAACACCACCATCACCACCACGTGACTTTTATTTCGTGTTGTGCGTTTGTTATTTGTGTTGCTGGTGACTTTGTGTATTTCGTATCAGAATCGCCTCCAGTGCTGTTACTGCTGGCGGCAATAAAAGTTGTTTAAAGGTCAAACGTCTCTCTCTCGCTCTCTCTCGCTCTCCGCGTTACAAGTCAACGTCATTCGACCTTCTTTGCGCCCTCGCTTCAACGAGGAGACTCGCCCGACAAGTCGCGCCGACCCCGATGTAAGACGTCTGTCGGCAAGGGACCCGGCTGGGAGGCGCAGCCGAGTTGCGTGAACCGCGCGTGGAACCGGGACTCAAGTTATGAAATAAACACGGCAGAGGAGAGCAGTTTATCATCCATAATACAGGCTGTCGCCTGATGAAGGTAGTTGTAATTACTGACGAAACGTCGTACTCAGATTGTAAATGGTTGTGGCTTGGTTCTCCAACACACCGGTTTGCTGTACTAGTATACTACACTATACACTACATTATACACTACAATACTATACACTACACTATACACTACATTATACACTACAATACTATACACTACACTATACACTACATTATACACTACACTACTATACACTACACTATAAACTACACTACTATACACTACACTATACACTACACTACACACTAGTGCTGTACTCGTGACGAATTGGCCACGTTCTGTTTACGTGACAACCCTTACTAATTGGCTGTGTCGGGTGGTGGCGGGTTTAACGACACATTGATATATTTACGCGATCTAACCCCAAAAAAACCTGCATTATGGAGGAGAGCAGGTTAGGGTGCTTATCCATTAAAAAGTGATAATAATAATAATTATTATATAATTAGTTCGCTTATTTACCCAGGAAAGGCTGAAAACGCCGTTTTCTTGCCGGCTCCTGCCAAGTTACGTCAATCCGGAGCGATGTTGTTCCCCCCCCCCACGTGCGTCATCCCAATTGACACGCTGCTTTTACATTGAGATGTTTGGCCGATGCGAGTTTATACTCCGTTTGGTTTTTTTTATTTAAGGGTGAAAAAAAAAACGTGAAGAATGCGGGAAAAAAATCCCTATGCAGATGAGTTGGAGGAACACACAAAACGCGCACAGAACAGCGCCTGAGTGTGGTACCAAAACCCCGACGCTTCTTGCTGTGTGATGCACAAGCATTGGGGCCGTCCATAAATGACGTCACGCGATTTTTGACCCCCCCCCCCTCCCCATCATCACACGACGTCACAAAAAGTCAGACCCCCCCCCCTCAAATATGACGTCACAAAGCTCTGCCCCCCCCCCCAAAAAAAAAACATGCTTCAAATGCTTCAAATCACTTTAAACTATTGTCATTGTAGTGCGTATTTAATGTGGCGCCGCACTCTGATGTTGTAGGAAAAATATGTATTTTAAAGTTAATTTAATTAAGTAGAACGTGTTGTCTATATTTATTTAAAGTTGCGCATTTTGATGTGACGTCACATTTCTCAACCCCCCCCCCCCCCCTTCGTCACACATCGTCACAAATGCCTGACCCCCCCCCCCCCCCAGGTGCGTGACGTCATTTATGGACGGCCCCATTGCCACTGCGCCACCACCACCACCACCACCCTGCTGCCTAACGTCATCGGTTTGTCGCCGTGCTGTGATTGGCCACCTGGCTGAGCCGGTCAACATTCACGATCGACGTCACGCGTTTGGAGCACGCGGCTGCTGTCAATGTCCACGTGGTGACGAGCCACTCGGATGGGCTCTGTCACGTGTGGCAGCCCAGGTCGCTGCTTCTGAGAAAACGAGCTGTGGAGCTCAGTGGGACTTACCCTGGTAACAACATTTTTTTAAAAGTGTTTAGTTTGTCATACCAATGGAACCTCATTTGCCAATAAAAAATGTGATAATTGTTTTTTTACACTTTTATCTGGCAACAAAACTGACACCTTTTTTTACAAGGAGTCATGTTTGCATAGACCACAATACCTGCAGTCATAATGCAAAAAAACATAACTCTGATAAGGACAATGCATACATTATCAGAGCTATGTTTTTGTTTGCATTATGACTGCAGGTATTGTGGTCTATGCAAACATGACTCCTTGTAAAAAAAGGTGTCAGTTTTGTTGCTAGTTTGTCATAGTTTAGTTCCACTCGACTCGAGAAAGGTACTAATTTTTTTGGACGCCAAGTTGACCTTGGCGCGGCCCCCTGCCTGATACAGAGATCACCCCTCTCCCCCGCCGCGACCCACCCCCCCCCGTGATGCTACGCAGGAATGGAATTCGCCGCGTCGTAACGCTGCTGTAATGATACACAGCACGCCGGCACTCCCACGGACACATCCACCCACTGACGATAGCCTCGCTCGCCGGGCGCTGGCGCGCTGGCAACCGCGTGCTGTTTGCGAGCACCTATTAAGGGTTGGGGGGGGGGGGCGTGATGGTGCGTGCCAAATGGCAGAGATGCCACGGGGCCCTTTGTCCCCCCCCGCCCCGCCCGCCCCCCAACTTGGTAATGTTGTCCATGAACATCCAACCGTGCAATCATTTTCGGCCGAGTCAAACTAAGGAAAGATTCTCATATCGCGTTGTTCACCTGGGACGGTAGTCGATCCCGGGATAAGTCGGGATTCGTAGCGCAGTGCGTGAACCACTCCCAAGAACGCACGCGCACACACACGCACATACACGCACGCACACGCACGCACACACACGCACACACACGCACACTCACATACACACACGCACACACACACGCACATACACGCACGCACACGCACACACATGCACATACACGCACATACACGCACAAGACACAAGGTATCCCCGCGAAAAGTTGCATAGACCGTAGGGGCAAGTGCTGTTAGCGAGCACCTATTGAAGCCGACACGATTGTGGCGTTGTCAGTAGGCCCGTACCTGACCACCTTTATATCCCCAGTGCCGCTGTTTGCACGCTGCACAAACTACTCAGACCTTAGGGGGGCGAAGGTTCTGTTTGAGACATCACTGCCCAGAGATGTTGGGAATCGAACCGAGGTCGCCAGGTTTTTATCGCTGTGCGCTAACCGCTGCACCGCCGCTCCTCACACACACACACACGCGCGCGTCATACACACACAGGGCACATATACAAGCGTTTATGTGTTAACGTGAAAAATGTGTTCGAACATACTTTGTGCATGGATTTAATAAACGGCGCGCAATGCGTGAAACCCCATCACTAACCCGCTCGCCGTTCGTGACAGGAGATAAATCTCACGGCAAGAGATGAACAGGAAGACGCAGGCAGATGGAACAGACGATTGGGTGTGTGGACGGGACGGGAGCCAGGTGAATAACTGGACGGATTTATGGATGGACAGATACGACACACCGATTGGCGTCCAGCACAAGAGTTCAGTTACTTGGGATCGAGACATGCGGCGCAGTACCTCAGAGTCGGAGTTGTCTATTTATCGTGGAGAAATCCGACGGTCTGTGAAGCTCTTTTTCCACGGATGTTTAGTTGGGGTGGCTCAGAAAGTTACAGCAACAACAAGAATACAAGAACACGATCGGAGTTGTAAAGTGTAGGAAAGGTAAGTCAGGAAAAGTGCGGCCAACGCCACACGCGGTTGTCTTTACACACCAAACCAGGTGCTCATTTAGAGGCTGAGTCCACTTAGGGGAGGACCAGGACTGGTTCAGATAATCGTCACTGGTGTTGGCCGCAAAGGGGGAATCAAACTGGGGTTTAAGGGTTCGTAGCGCCGCGCGCTAACCGCTGCACCGCCGCTCCCCAAAAAGGACCCCCACCCCACTTCGTGGGACAAGCGCTCGGAAATAAACATAAGAGAGACGTACGGATAACCGGTTCAACGAATGGATGGAGGAGCAAATACGAAGCACGGATGGAGAGATGAAAGAACGGACCAATGGACGGACTGAGAGAAAGGATAAAACGCGCTACACCGCAGTTAACACATTCCTGCGGAGGGAGCTGGTAGGAACGTTGAGTTGCTCGGTCAATGGCCAGGGTCAACGGCGGCGTGGTGTATTCCGCAAATATGGCCGACTGTGAGGGCGGGCACAAGCCGGCGTGAGTAGGTTAAACGTTCAGTTTTATAAGGACACCACGGGGTGACCAGCCCCTCCCCACCCGGCCCCACCCCTCCCACCCCCACCCAGCCCCACCCTCCCCACCCAGCCCCTCCCCACCCTCCCCACCCAGCCCCACCCCTCCCATTTTTGGATGCACGACGGACGGACGGACACAATAATCCCCTGTGGGCTGGTGTAACCAGGAGGTTCCTACCAGTATCAGACGTCAACACTGGACTAGAAAACTAATGGACTCGATAAACACTGGACTAGACGAGCACATATGCCAGTCACAGACATATAATTGACCATTCAGTGAAGGATCCGGCAAAAATGGAACGATGGCCACCCCACACACGCATCCAAACTAAAGACAGAAAACCCCCTGGAGCCCACGCACGCTGGTCGGGCAAGTACTGTCAGCGATCACCTATGAAGGCCGCAACAGAGGATCGGGAAGGTCCTCTTCTTGGTTCTTTCGGTAAAGTCACGTAGAAGGGAAATAATAAAATAAGAAAGACAGCATTCAGACGCTGTCTTTCTGACAGACCTGTTTCTTCACCTGAGGACGGCTGCTTGCGTTGTGGCCGAAACGTCGTGAGAATTATTTTATCATGTTTTTTATTATTTTATTATTTCCCTTCTACGTGACTTTACCGAAAGAACCAAGAAGATGAATCCCTGCAGTCACGAAAGCTTTAAATCGAAATTTAAGATCGGGAAAGTGTTTGGGGCAGGCACCATGCCTGCTGCGTTCATGCCCCTATGTTGTCGATGTTAGCACACCGCACAAAGTGTGATTAATTTGTACGGTTGAGTTAACCTAGAGGAGGCCCCAGGACCGGTTCCATATATCTGAAATCGGCGTGCTCACTTCTCACACGCATCAACACGCACACGCACAACGCGGGAGGTTGTTCTTTTCTCACGCCACACCTTGTACCCGTCTTAAGGCGGAGTTGACCAAGAGGATCGGTTCAGATTTTCGTCGCCGATGCTGCGCCGTGAACGGGAATCAGATTCGGGTGGGCGGGTGGGTTCGTAGCGCGGTGCGCTGACCACTGCACCACCGCTCCTCATTGACACACAGGCATACAAATACAAAAGCAAAGATCCCCCTTGTAACCATCAACGGACCATTGGGGCAAGTGCTGCTAGCCAGCACCAATGAAGGCTGGCTTGGCACACGAGGGATGGGTGGCCAACACCACTCCCGGCCGCCTTTGTCTCCCCCAGTTCTGACGTTTACACACCAAACATTCGCCGCTGTATTTGACTGTGAGCGGGAATCGAACGATGGTAGCCGGGTTCGTATCGCAGTGCCCGAACCACTACGCCACCGCCCCACCACCCTTACACACACACACAACGACAACAACAACACCGACAATTCGCCACTAAATGAAGGTGACGTCACCAAGGCACCTGTGCACTTTGAGGCCACGTGACGTGTGCAAGGCTCCCTGGCAGGAGGTCACGGGATGGACCCAGGTGCCATGGGCTTGACTGACTGAGATGACCGGCAGATGGACCGGCCGTGACCCCCCCACTGTGCCAACTCGCCGTGTTTTATCCGCCCGCGGGGCTCCGATCGGTGTTGTTGGACGGCGACTGCCTCCAACTGCCTAGTGGACACAGACACACGCAGCATCGCACACACGCTGCTGCGTGTGAACGTCATGTGTGTTTTATGTCTTCCCGTCACCCTGTCGCCCACCGCCCGTCTGTCTCCCTGCGATGTTTGCTTGTGTTGCGTCGGCGCCAGGACAGAGTCCCAAACAAACACGGCACTGCGCAGCGCGCGGCTTCCCCCAGCCAACTCACCCCGGGGGGGGGCATCTCTTGTGGATATCTGGGCCCAAGCCTGTGGAAGCCCCCACCCACCCCCCTGTCCCCCACCCCCGGTCCCCCCACCCCCCTGTCCCCCACCCCCCTGTCCCCCACCCCCTGTCCCCCCACCGCCCTGTGCCCCACCCCCCACCCCCTGTCCCCCCACCCCCCTATTCCCCACCCCCTGTCCTCTCACCCCCTGTCCCCCACCCCCTGTCCCCCCACCGCCCTGTCCCCTCACCCCCTGTCCCCCACCCCCCGCCCCCTGTCTCTCAACCCCCTGCCACCTGTACCCCCACGACCTCCTGCACACCAGGCGAGCGAGTCAACATCTCACCACATCTCACCACGTGGCGCCTGACGCGGCAGGAGATGGCAGCACAGCAAGTGGGTCGCTGCGAGTGTTCTCACTTTTTTTTTCTTTGCTTCATTGCTGTGTTTCATTTGGTTCGTTTTGTCTTTTGTCGTTTCAGTGACCTAAGTGACTCTCGCAAATGAAGCCTCCTACATTCTCACCGCCTGCTTAAACAAAATAAACTTGAAACTATCCCGAGTAAAAAAACGAAAATGTGGATGAAAAGAATAATGAGCCGAATGTGAAGCAACTTCTGAATAAACACATTTCCGTACCATAACAGTAATGGGGAGGGGCGGGGGGTGAGGGGGTGCTTGACCATACTTCCCCACGCTGGTCAACGCCGGATCGGCGAACAAGGGCGACGAATAACCGGTTCAGATACCGCTCGCCGCTGCCATAAGCCGTGGCCTGGAATCGAACTCAGGTGCCCGGGATCCCACCATCATCCACTTGGCTCAAAGCTCACTTCATATAAAACCACTGGATTTCCTGACCCCCCCCCCCCCATCCATCGCCTGCACCGACCATCGCATCTGCTCGCACGATCGCGACCATCATCGCACGTCCACGGCGCGTCACGACCGCGTGCGCCTGAGAGCCGCGACGAGGCACTTCGGAGGCCCGAGCAATAAAACGCCCAAAGCGAAACAATAACAAGGCCCCCAAAGGTGACTCAAAAATGTTCCTCCCAGCGGTGTGCGATTTTGAATACGAGCCAAGTAGAGGAGGGGGGGAGAGGGACACGGCCTATTGGTTCGGAGGGCTCGTGATGGCCCGCGTTGGAGCAACCGAGCCAACGCTGCCGAGGGAGCCTGGGTTCGAGCCCTGGCTGTGAAAAGCACGCTTTCATAACCGGCAAAGTCATCCGATTGTCACCGGCTTTCATCTCTCGATGGGCGTGCGTGCATGCTTCAAATGCAGCGAGTTGGCACAGTAGGGGGGATACAGCTGCTGGTGCATCTAGCGGTCATCTGAGTCAGCCAACCCATGGCACCTGCTGGGCCTTCCTGTCAGCAGCGAGTCTTCGACACTTCACGTGGTGGCCTCAAAGTGCACCTGGCCTGGCACAGGCGCCGTGGTGACGTCACCGTCACTTTGTGGCGAATGGCTGGGTATTGATAATGGAGTGTGTCTAAATGCGTATCTGCGTCTGTGTGTACGTGTGTGTACGTGTGTGTATGTAGTTGTCACACACACACGCGCACGCGTCGTGTGTGAGAAGCGGTGACGATTATCTGAACCGGTCCTGGGCCTCCCCAAGGTCGACTCAGCCTCAAATTAGCACCTGGTGCGGTGTGTAAACATCGCCACTGGGGAGACAAAGGCGGTCGGGCGTGGTGCTGGCCACCCACCCCCTCGTGTGCCGTGCAGGCCTTCAGAAGTGCTCGCTAACATCACTTGCCCCAACAGTGTGGTGTTCAAGGCTATACGGGGGGTCTTTGTCTTTAGTGCGCGTGCGTGTGTGTATCTCGGTACCTGCGAGGCGTTTTGCCCGAACACGAAAGCCGTGAGGTCACCGCAGTTGTAGTGCTGGATGAGCTGCTCCGTGCTCGGAGTGGGGGGCTCCTCCCAGGGGCCCCCCACTCCTCCCCGCGCTTCCCAAAGGCCCCGTACGCTCTCGTGTTGCGACAGCGACTGATTGAGTGCAAACACCACCTGCTCACGCGGAGAGGTGGGGCAAAACGCAAATGACAAAAACAACAACTTTGCTTTTTGTTTTACAGCAATTGCCTTGGTCGGGATCGAACCCACGAGGTGCTGGATACCGGGCGAGGGAGTTAACATCTCGCAATTCTGGCTCCCATTTACATTTAAACAAACGTAATTACATTTGTAATGTGTACGTTGGTATGTGAATGTGCGCCACGGTGGCTAGATGTTAACTCCCTCGCCTGGTATACAGGAGGTCGTGGGTTCGATCCCGACCCTGACGCCTGCTGCTGTATATTTGGAGTTTGGACGTTCTCCCCGTGGTCGCGTCGATTTTTCTCCGGCTCCTGCGGTTTCCCCCCCCCCCTCCAGGTTTAGAATCAACATCACGCGTTTAGAGTATTTGGCTGCTATACATTTCCACTTTGTGAACGACTTCATTGAGCTATCAATTGTTGGCCTTAGCTGGTCAAATATAATAAAACACTTACGTTTGAAATAGTTTTAGCTTACACATTTTAATGACATGTGTGCCGCGTAGGGCACACAGTGGTCTTGCAGAGAGGTTCACGAATTAGAAGCCAGCGGCCGCCATAGTTAATACTGCACGGCGGGCGTTGATAGATTACCGTGACGTCATTGGCGAGAGTTGGGCCATGAGCGTGCCTGCGTCGCGGTCCAATATTGGCCAAATTCGAAAAACAAAATCATCCCCTCAATATGAAAAACTATCGAACACAGAGCAATCATGGCCCCCTCTCCCCTAGGGCGAAAACTTGGCGGGACCCTCGTGACAAAATTCTCGATACCTCAGCGAGGGATCTTGACGAACTGCAATATGCCCCTGCTTGACTGAGCCGATGTGTGACTTTGTATGTGAGCGACCACCATGGCTTTGCCAGGTGTTGTAGATGTGGGGGGTGAGTGTCACCCCCTGCTATGCCGTGGTGGGCTTTCTCTGGTTTCCTACAACGAGAAGCCGACCTGACAATATCATGGCATTCATGGCCAGACATCGCAACGTAGCAGCACCCTCCTGGAAATGAGTCTTGAGGCTCTGAAGCTCTCCAAGTGGGTGAAGTGACCAGCATTATTCTGAAATGTGAAGGTACTGCATATTCTGAACAAAACAATGTTACTTTTTTAAACATGATGGTTCGTGCATGGAACTTGATTAACCTCTATATAAATTAATGGAATTTTTTTTGATAAATAAACGGGCAATTTAGAGAACGAATGATTCCGTTTAAGGATCAGATCGTACATCTCCTGAACTCAACGGACAATTTTTCACGTGGATCATTAATATCTGGAACTTGATTGGCAATTATTTTAAACCTAATGGCTAGTTTCTGCAGCTTTGTCACGAACTCGTGGAGACTGATGGATACATTTCGATACCTCATTGGGGATTCATTAAACTTAAAATATGTTCCTCCACACAACATAAGAGTATTTCTTGACACATCACATCAGTCACAATGCCTTCGGGGAAGTGCACAATATCTGCAGAGTTGGTGCAAAAGACGTTAAACTCTGGACCGATTTTGTCAGCCAGTATTTATATTCTTGGTTCTTTCGGTAAAGTCACGTAGAAGGGAAATAATAAAATAATACAAATATAAAACAATAATACAAATATAAAACAATGCTTTATATTTATATTATTTTATTATTTCCCTTCTACGTGACTTTACCGAACGAACCAAGAATATGAATCCTTGCAGTCACGAAAGCTTTCAATCAAAAGCCAGTATTTAACCAAACGCCTTGCCTATTAATTTCGGAAACATGTTTACAATCCAAAAGGCATTCATATATATTTTATATATAACTTAGATATTTTTTATGGAACTTTCTAAGTAGTTTATGGAACTTTTGGGGGGGGGATTCTGTTTCTAAATTACGTTCCAATTGTGTCATGCCACGTGACGAAGATAGCTCCGCTCCAATCGCTGCAGCTCACGGTGCACCACGCCGTGTCACGTGGCCACCTCGGACGATGACGTCACTGAATCACTTGCGAGTGCCTTAGGTTGGCCTCTTCGTCCGCGCTCCGGGTACGACCTTGAACAAATATGTTCTGGCTACGAATGTTCGTCGTCAATAAAATATGTTTTTATTCTCAGAGATGACATTTGGCCAACTTTAGTGAACCACCAAATTTCAAGCTGTGAATTCTTGATGCGATCCTTAGTTTCTGCATATGCGTCGCCAATTTTTTTCTCGGCGAACAGATAATGTCTGAAACATCGTCGGTAATGTGCACTACATGGTCGGCAATTTTATTAAATGTAATGGGTGATGTATAGAAGTCAAATAATAATTAGTATTATTACTACCACAGACTAATTTTAGAATAATTTCAAGTTCTGCGTTGTATGTTTTCATATTAAGACCTTTTCAGCCAATTCATGAGTGTTTAAACACGCAACTATATACACTCTTTTATGAAGTTGTCTTATAATAATTTAAAATATTCACTGGAAAGCGTTCTTTCGAAGAGAGAGAGTACGACTCAGAGCCGCGATGAACCACATGCAAGTGGGAAGGCAGCCACACGAAAAGCTGATACCAGCAATTGCCCAAGCTCTACGGTTTTCTATATATGAAGGTGTTATCCGCCTAAGCCTTTGTGATGACGTACGTGTAAGTCATCAGAACGGAACCAGAAGAAAAACTCAAGTAGAATCACTTTATTGGTACCAAGGCTTCCACAAGGCCACGCGGGAGGGCATGTGGCACAGTTTGGTGCCAGCTATCGTAGAGTGCGGTCGTGCCGCTACAGTTCTCTGCGGTGAGTACAACATATTTAAAAACAACGCCGCTAAGCTTCTCTCTCAATACATTTAACACTGAACCCGCTTGAGATTCAGCGGTGAACGAGACGCCACCCTGCAACTTGCAGTCGTCTTGGAAACGGGAAAGGGTTAATGAGTGTTTATACATGTGGGAGAGAATCAGAGGGCATGGAAATAACCCACAGGGGCAGCACTTTTATCCAATTGAGATGGGGGCAGATGATATTAAGCCACACTCGCTATTTCGTCCGTTCCATGCCAGGGTATGGCTCCTCCTCGATGCCCACGCGTAGAAGGGAGTTTCACAACATTTGTGTGCGGTAATCCATCAACTCTCGCTGCCTCGGCAGCGCTGGGTTACCGGCCAAGTGAATAGCCACCAAAGGTATTTTCGTGAATTTGATCGATAATATCTGAAACTTGCTGAGATTGTTTTTTTTACTTGCCGAATGATGATGATATCCGAAGCATAATCAATAATGTATTGGGTACGATGAATAATCCACCCAACTTGGCGGAAAAAATATGGACTTTAATGACCAGTTTTTTAATGGTGTGATCATTAATTTCTTAAATCTGATCAGCAATTTGTAGAATTCGTGGAGTAACTTCTGAAAATTCACAAGTGATATATGGGAAAAGAGATGCATCATTTCTAAAATTGAACGCCTAATTTACAGATAGTTAATTATCATCATCATCAGCCATGGCCAATCCACTGCTGGATGAAGGCCTTCCGCAAGCCGCCCCACTACCTCTCGCGATCCTGCGGATGTGACAATCCGCTTGGCACGTGACCGCCGGGCACCTCGGGAACTTGAGCGATAATTTATGGAACTTTAAGGCTAATGCGTGGAACCGCACGGGAAATTTATGGGACGTGATGGGAAATGGCTGGAACTTGATAGGCAATCGCTTTGTTGTAACACTCCAGGCGGAACGGCTCCCTGTAGGACGGGAGGGGGGCGCATGGGGAGTGAGGCGAAGGGGCGAAAGGGGGAGGCCGGCGGTGGGGTGGGGAGAGAGAGGGAGATTGAAAGGAGAGGCAGGGCAGGCTGGAGGTCAGGGTTGCGCGTTTGAAGTCGGGAGCAGATGGCTCTTCGAAGCCTTTGAGTGCGGTTACTATGGAGCTCAAAGGGAGGGGAGAGAAAGGGAGAGAAAGGGAGAGAGGCAACGGGAGAGGCGGCGGGTAGCGGCGCGCGACACGTTGGGAGAGCCCGCAGGGGCGGATGGGGCGGACGCGCGGGGCCGGAGAGATGGACACGCACGTGGGCAAATGGAATGGACGAGGGCTACGGATGAGCAGACGGACGGACGCGCAGGCGGACAGAGCAAGAGACAAATGGACAGACGACAGACAGACATTCCAACAGAGGGATGGAGGAAAGGTTGATGATCAGGCAGACACACGCAACAAGCCGGTGTGGACAAACGTATCAACGGACAGACTTGCAGAAACACGGATGTATTAACTGATTGATGGCTTTACGGTCAGATAGATAAACAGGTAGGAAAAACGTGCATGCACACACAGAATACATTGATGGACAATTGAGTGGAAAGGTAGCTGGATAGATGGACGTGGAAGTATAGACAAACACACATGCACACACTTACATGAAAGCGACAATAAATACAAGAATAATTGGACAGGAAGAATGACGAGCCTGGGAGCGATAGCGCACGAGAGAGAGAGAGAGAGCAGCAGTGTCAAGGGTTACAGAGAATGTCAGAGAGATATGGGGACACACACACTCGGGGTGCGCGCGTGAGAGAGATACAGAGAGAGAGAGAGCGAGAGTGGGAGACGCGCGGTACAACTTGGGCAAGATTAACACCTAAACGATGTCTAAACAACGTCTAAACGGCGCCTCGATGCGAGACCCCCCCACGCACACAATGCCACGATGCGTCGAGATTCACAGCGCTTCGCCATGACCCTCAATCGACCCGCTCACTCCAACGCGTGAGCGCAACCTCAACCAAAATGCGTTTTTTTTAGAGACAAAGTTAGTTCTGGTTCTTTCGGAAAAGTCGCGTAGGTAGAAAAAAAATAGATCACGAAGTTTCGATCGCAACAGCAAGCGACCGACTGAATTCGTTACGGTCGCTTGTGTTGCGATCGAAACGTCGTGATCTATTGTTTTTTTTTCTTCTACCCACGTGACTTTACCGAAAGAACCAAAGAGCATGGATTCTTGCAGTCACGAAAGCTTCAAATCAAGATACAACTGAATCCGTTACATGTGGGGTTGGTTTTTGTTATGGGTCGTTCTTTTTTTTGTTTGTTCAGGTACGGTGGCCATACGTTTGTATTTTATCGATGAAGGCGCAACACAAGCGTCCGTCATCTGGTGGTAAAGCATGGCCTACTGCTAATCAGCAGACTGTTTGCATCAGCAGTAGGCCATGCGCCCGAAACGTCGTGATTTAATTTAGTTATTTTCATTTTTATTATTGATTTTTTTTTACCTACGTGACTTTACCGAAAAAACTAAAGAGTATGAATCTTTGCAGTCACGAAAGCTTCAAATCTGGAACAGGCGAAGAGTTGACGCGCGTCCTTGGGAAAGGAGGGGGGCTTTAGCGAGCGCCCTATGAAGCATCCCGGGAGTGTGATCTTGTTTAAAGAAGGGGGGGGGTATAAAACTATCTTCTTTTCTCGACAAACGAATTCGTAACTTGCATGGTTTTTTTGTTTGTTAGGTATGCGTTGGTGTTTTATCGATGAGGGCGTGCGGGCACGGCACGTACGCATAGACACGGTAGGCAAGGACACGGTACGCATGGACACGGCACGATACGCGTGGACATTGTACCCATGGACACGGTACGCATGGACACGGAGAATAGACGAAGACTTTGACGTTTGTCCTTGGGTAAGAAAGGAGACGTTAGCGAGCGCCTATTAAGCATCGCCGGAGTGCGATGTTGTTTAACAGAAGCGGGGGGGGGGGCTAAATTAAATACAGAAACATCGTGGGTGGGGCTGGAGGGAGTGTGGCGCAGTCAATGTTACACAAACGTAAAGCAAATGTTTAACGCGAATGAGAATGAGTAACGACGCATTCTCGCTTTTGGTATTGACTAATGCACCTGTGGGTTTTTTTTACTTTCCAATAATAAGAGGGGAAGGGGGGGGCTCAAGCCCCCCCCCCCCCCCGCTCCCCCCCCCCCCCCCCCCCCTGTGAACAGGGTCATTGATGAATGGAACAAAAACTGGAAAATGGGCAAAGAAGCGTGGAGGGATGCACGCTGGGAAGGACACGGAGAGACAGGGAGATGAGCGCTTGGATTATAGAACAAATACGAGTTCGGAGACGTGAGTATAATTTATTGACTGTTACTAAAAAAAAATTTGCGCGCGCTTGGATAGGACACGTCATGGCTAAAACGGGATGATAGTCGCTTGGGTGAGGCTAGCGACGGAGTGGCAGTCAAATGAGGGTTCAGTATAGCACGGAGATGGGAGCGTGGTGGCTCGGGCAGAGCTTCGTGGCCGGATTGACCATTGGCTGATGGCGATGGTGGCTTTGCTGGGCTTGGGTGCGTGGAAGGTTTGTGGGAAGAGCTGGGGGAGGGGGGGTTGGTTGGGAGAGTGGGAATTACGTGGTTTTGGAAATGACTGGGAGGGCATGAGGAGGAGGAGGCATTAGATTTACAGTTGCTTAAATCTTTTTCCAATAACATTGACTTTTCAAAAGTGTGAGGACACACATACACGCGCACGCATGGATTTAACTGCCGACTTTAGTCACAAGTCCAGGAACACTATAAAAACAACAGTGCGTTCGTCCACGCGTGAAAATAGTTTTACGCGCGCGTGGACGTGCATACGTGTGCATGCGTTAGCGGTGCCATTGCCTCAACACATTGCACTACGATGCAGGCCACCTGAGTTCGATTCCTGGCCATGATGCACATCAATGTGTATATGCCAGTGTGGTGAAATGTTAACTACCTCGCCAGGTATACAGGAGGTCGACCTTAACGCCTGTATATTTTGAGTTTGTGTGTTCTCCTCGTGGTCGCGTGGATTTTTCTCGAAGTCCTCCTTGTTTTTCCCCTCCACACTTTTAATCAACGTGCGTTTAAAGAATTTGGCTGCTATACACATTTTTTCCACACGATAATAAGCTACTTTATGGAGCTTATCATTTGTGACCAGGTGAAAAAAGAGCTACATAGCTCAGTGGGCCTTACCTCGTAAAAATAATTGTTTAAAATATCAGTGAAAATAAGGGCAATTGCCCGAAACGTTGCGTGTAATGTGCATTAAAGGGGCCTTGCCTGAAACTTCGCCTTTGATGTAATGTCCTTTTAAGGCCACGGTGGTTACTGACGAATATGCCGAGACTTCTGTTATGTGTTAATGGACCACTGCCAATGCCGCATCACCAAGTATCTGAGACTGCCATAGGTCCCCTCTAGGTCAACTTGGCCTTAAATTAGTACCGTGGTATGTTGTGCAAGCATCGGCAACTGCAGACACTTAAGGCAGCCCAGTAAAGTATTGGCCACACCACCCCTTCGCGTGCCACGCCGGGCTTAATAGGTGCTCGCTAACGGAACTTTGCCCAACAGCCCGTGAAAGGCTACGCGGGGGATCTTTGTCTGTCTATCTGTCTGTGGGCAGCGGTGGCGCACGCTTCGCTACGAACCCCGGTGACCCGAGTTCGATTCTCATTCACGACCAACACCAATGACGATTATATTACCCAGTCCTGGGCCTCACCTAAGTCGACTCAGCCTGAAATTAGTTCTTTGTGAGCTGTGTTAATATAATAGGTTCTTCGCTGACAGCACTTGCCCTAAAAGTATGTTAAGGCTAGACGGGTGATCTTTGTCTTTGGTATGTGCGTGGTGGTTGTTTGTTTGTACGGTAGTGGTGTGTGCGTGTGCAGTAGTGGTGTGTGCGGTGGTGGTGTGTCGGGGCACAGCTGGTGCATCTGCGAGTCATCTCAGTCAGTCGACCCATGGCACCTGGGTCTGTCCCAAGACCTACTGCCAAGCGGGTGTTCGACACTTCACGTGACCTTAAAGTGCACGTAGCCTGGCACAAGCGCCGTAGTTAAGTCACCGCCACTTAGTTGCGAATGGCGGTTCTTGTTGGTGTGTGTGATTGTGGTGCAAACAACCGTGTGACTAAACTTACGGTTATCAGATATATTTATATTGAGAGTATTTCATTAATTGTAATCATTATTTAGCGTATTTAATCCAGGAAAGCCTCAGTGAGTCTCAATACTCTTGTTCAAGAGGATCCTGCCAGGTTTTCACAATCGGAGGCGATGCTGCTGTGTGATCCCAATCGAGAAATTTGCAGATAACATGTTTTAGCATTGGGATATTTGCCCAATACCGGTCACATTGTGTGTTTGTAAGCTAACCCATCTTTGATGAGGACACGCAGATGACTGCGACGTCAAATGCCGAGGTGCGACGCTTTCCCGAAAACCCAGAGTTCGAAATTAAGCCGAGTCATCAATAACTTTAACAACAACAACAAAAAATCTGGTTCTCTAGTTAATTTCTCTTAATCTCAGCTCTGGGATGTTCAAACGTTGCTCTGACTGTGACGCGACGAAGATTACTGTCGCGTGCAGAGCGAGTAGAGAAAAGTGCTTGCTAGAGGTCATGTGAAGTGGTCTCAGAGGTCACTCTGTGACATATGCTTCCGTGGGGTCGAAGGGTTGCAGTGAACTGTGAGAGATCCTAGGAGATGCGTAGTCTCGAAACAAAGCACAATTGGGATAAAATGTATTTTTTTTAAATATAGAAATGAGAATGAGTTACTTGCCATAATGATAACCGGACAAATTGGTCAAAGTGTCGGCCAAAAACTTTAGAAATCGGACCGGCAAAGGACGGGTCCCAAACTAGATTTGAAGCTTTCGTGACTGCAAGGATTCATACTGTTAGGTTTTATTCGGTAAAGTCACGTAGGTAAAAAATAAATAATACAAATAAATAATAATAAAAATAGAAGAAATAATAGAAATAAAAAATATATATAATAGAAATAAAATGCTATTTTTTCTATTATTTTTATTATTTATTTTTTACCTACGTGACTTTACCGAAAAAACCTAAGAGTATGGGTCCCAAACTGTCCTGGGCCACCCCCAGGTCGCCTCAGCCTTTACGCTGCTGCACTGTAATTATAATGGGTGGTCGTTGTGTGCGTGCACGTGCGTTGACTGTGGATGTATCCAGTTAGCGAAGTTTGGGAAACGCAGGAAATGAAAGCATGGAGAGAGAGAGAGAGAGGGGCTGGGACCAAACTGCTTCTGGGTCCAAAAAAGACGGAGGAGGTAACACACAAAAAATTACCACAAAAAAACAGACAGTCTGTAGAGACGGCGCACACACGCATACGCATACTCTGCATACATACTCATGTAAACAAAGACAAAGGTCCCCCGTAAAGCCTTAACATACTGTTGGGCAAGTGCTGTTTGCGAGTAGCACCTATGAAGACCGGAACGGTGTACAGGGGGGTGGGTGGCCAGCACCACGCCCGACCGCCTTTGTCTCCCTAGTCGCGATGTGTACACATCACACCAGGTAGTCATTTGGGGCTGAGTCGACCTAGAGGAGGCCCAGGACCGGTTCAAATAATCGTCATTGGTGTTGGCCTTGAGCGGGAATCGAACTCGGACTGCGCTAACCACTACACCACCGCTCCCCACATACTAATATAAACACACACACACACGCACGTGCACGCATGTACACACTAATACAAAGACGAGACAGAGGTCCCCCGTATAGCCTCAACAGACTGTTGGGGCAAGTGCTGTTAGCGAGTCGCACCGATGAAGGCCGGCGCGGCACACGAGGGGGTGGTGTGGCCGGCACCACGCCCTTGGTCGGGCCGCGGTTAGCGCACCACGACGATGAACCCGGTGAACTTAGTTCAATTTGCCGGTCACGGTCAACATCGCCGCCGAGTGCTCGATCCGAACAACAACTTCCCCTGCGTCTCCTCTCTCGAACAGTTGATTTGGCCCACGCTGCATTGGCAGCGGTGCAGGAGCGCAAATGACAACAACAACAACACATATTTTCCGTGGGCTTCTCTATGTATGTCCTGTGTCTCCCCGATGCTGTGTGTGTGAACATCAGCATTGGGGGAGACAAAGGCGGTGATGCATGGTTCCGGCTGCACCTCCCCCCCACACACACCCTTCGCCACTTCGCGTGAAAACAATTACCGCCTGTCCTGGTTTTTTTCCCCAGGATCGTCCTCTTGTTGAGGAGGCATCTGTTGTCCAGGGAAGGAAGTCCCTAAGTCTTTACAATTCCATTGTTGCTGCGCGTTACGCAATGCAGGTTTTCCCTCGCTTTATGCGGGTTTGGTTTGTGTGATTTCGCGTAAATGCGGCAGATCTATTTCTACCCAGCATTCACTATACCTGTATGCAGCTATGCGGTCGTGTGTGTAGCGGTTAGCGTGCTGCGCTACGAACCTGGCGATCCGATTTCGATTCCCGCTCACAGCCAACACCATTGACAATTATCCGAACCGGCCCTGGGGCATCCCCTAGGTCGCCACTGGGAAGACAAAGGCGGCCGGGCGTGGTGCTGGACACCCGCCCCATTGTGCCGCCCTTCATAGGCGCTGCTCGCTAACAGCACTTTCCCCAACAGTCTGGGGGACATTTGTCTTTGTCTTGAAGGCGCTACTCGGCAAACAGCTGTCTCACGCGCTTTCGCTTTGTGCGCCCCTCTTTTTGGAACGCATCTACTACTGCCGCACACGGAGAAAGGGGGCACCTGTAGTAGCAGCAGTAGCAGTAATAATACTAATACTGCAGGTTGCGTTTAAAAGTGCTGCTTTCCTCTTCCGCTATGGTGAGATATTGTTCTTCCCACGACATGTCCCAATTCTATTTTTTTAATCTCAAGACGTGTCCACCCTACAGCACTGGCCATTTCTACAAGATGCAGTAACATGACTTATGAGTGTGTGGGTCTCAGCGTGAGTCTATGTAGGTATATGGGCCTCTTCGTGAGTTTATGGACCATGTAAGTGAATGTGAGTCTATGGGCATCTCTGTGAGTCAATAGGTATCTGTGTACGTCTGTGGGTTCTGCGTGGCAGTCTTTGCATCTCTTTCTTAAGGATAATTGTGCGTGGCTCGAGAAGAGGCACAGAATAGACGTGCAATGTTCAGGGAAAATCTGAGCAGTGAACCCCATTCAATAAATGGATCTATGGGTCTCTTTGAAAGTCTGTGGATCATAAACGCGCATATGATGCACATGCCTCTATGTGAGGCTATGGGCTTATACATTTCCACAAGACAAGCCAGTTCATCATCATTAGACCTCCTTTGCCAGTACCAAAATATAATAATACGGTTTTTCCCCTTTTTCTGGCAACAAAACTGAAACTTTTTTACGAGGATTAATGTCTGCATTAAGCACAATACTTGCAGTCAAAATGCAAACAAAAACACACTGATAATATATATGCATTGTCCTTGAAGCTGATTGGTCCACACCAGAAGCAGCTTTCTTTTGAGCCTCGTCTCAATTGGTGCTCGACCAAACGTCACGGTCGACCCCGTGCAAAAAAGAGCTTCATAGCTCATCGGATTCCTCCGGTACAAATACATATTCTGATTCTGAAATCTGCGCGTTCTATGTGGAAGTCTACGAATCTCTATTCGGACCACGTGCAGCCATGAGGCTTCTGGCTTAGTCGAAGAAGAATACGAATATTTACACCGGTTGGCGCAGCGGATCTTGGAATCGCACGGTGAACGAGCGCGTGTTTGTACGTCGAGTGACAGATTTTGTCGACACACGTTTCTTGACACGTCTAGCCATGAGGCACATGCTAGACAAACACACACGCACGCTGACTCTACACAGAACACAAACACACGCGTACGCGCAATCACGCCGTGCACGCCCAATCCATATATGCGCACACACGTCCTTACATGCGTACACACGCTGTATATACACAACGAGACAAAGATGCCCCGTATAGCCTGAACGGACTGCTGGGGCAAGTGCCGTTAGCGAGCACGTGAGGATGTGGGGTGGCCAGCACCACACCACAAATGGCGATGTTTACACAGCGCACCAGGTACTCATTTGAGGCTGAGTCGACCTAGGAGAGGCCCGTGACCGGCGGTTCAGATCATCGTCACCGGTGTTGGCCGTGAGCGGGAATCGAACTCTGGTCACCGGATTCGTATCGCAGCGGCACTACCGCTCCCCACTGTGTACGCACTCACAAGCACATGCACGCACTTATATGCACGCGCAAATGAAAAGGCAAAGAACCCCCAGATAGACTTCAACAGAGTTGGGGCAAAGTGCTGTTCGGCCAGCAATTTCAAGGCCGGAATGACGCACGCGGTGGGGGGGGGGGTTAGTGGCCAGCACCCTGCCTGGCCGCCTTTGTCTCCCCAGTGATGATGTTAACACCTTAGGCCATGCAGTTCTGGGAGACTCAGGACCGGCAGAGATATTCGTCACTGACATTGATCACGAGCAGGAATCCAACTCGCGTCACGAGATTGGCGGTGCAGTGCGCCAACCATTTCGCTACGTTTATACAAACGAAGACGTACACACACAAACACGCGCGAGCCCGTGCGCATAAACACACAGACATGCGCACATAAACACACAGGCAACATGTATACACATCCACACTGATTCACCTAAATACACAAAGACACAAATCCCCCGTGTAGCCTTAAAAGACTGTAGGGGCAAGTGTTGTTCGCGAGCACCTATTCAAGGCCGGCACGGCACATGAGCGAGTGGGTGGCCAGCACCACGCCCGGCCGCATTTGTCTCCCCAGTGGCGATGTTTACACACCGCACCAGGTACTCATTTGAGGCTGAGTCGACCTAGGGGAGGCCCCGGGACCGGTTCAGATAATCGTCACTGGTGTTTGATAATCGCCACTGGTGCTGTTAGCGAGCACACGCAACGACACTAACACACACACAGATTCACACACTCACACGAACAAACACTCACACACACACTAACGCACATTCACACACACTCACACGAGCACACACACACATATTCGCGCACGGCCAAAATCGCTTTGGTATTCTAACCAAGTCAAAACTATTTTATTTCAAAACTTGCTCTCAAAATAAATATTCGATTTTAAAAAAATGTCAGAAATGTAAAAATAGTAAACGAATGCAAATTTATTTCAAAATATTTACAGTGGGATTTTTATTTTATTTAATATTATATTCATATCTAAATGGTAATCCTTACAACCATCGTCGCACGGAACAGACTCTTCGTCACAAAAGCACGCTGTCACCTCACTGACACACCCAGACACACACACACCTGATTCATCTCATAGCTGTCAACCCATCACGCTTTACCCTACACTATGCACTACACTATCATACCCTGTCAACCCACACGGTTTACCCTACACTATACACTACACTACCATACCGTGTCAACCCATCACGGTTTACCCTACACTATACACTACACTACCATACCGTGTCAACCCATCACGGTTTACCCTACACTATACACTCACTATCATACCGTGTCAACCCATCATGGTTTAACCTACACTATACACTACACTACCATACCGTGTCAACCCATCACGGTTTACCCTACACTATACACGACACTACCATACCGTGTCAACCCATCACGGTTTACCCTACACTACACACTACACTATCATACCGTGTCAACCCACACGGTTTACCCTACACTATACACTACACTACCACACCGTGTCAACCCATCACGGTTTAACCTACACTATACACTACACTACCATACCGTGTCAACCCATCACGGTTTACCCTACACTATACACTACACTACCATACCGTGTCAACCCATCACGGTTTACCCTACACTACACACTACACTATCATACGTGTTAACCCACACGGTTTACCCTACACTATACACTACACTATCATACCGTGTCAACCCATCACGGTTTACCCTACACTACACACTACACTACCATACCGTGTCAACCCATCACGGTTTACCCTACACTATAAACTACACTATCATACCGTGTCAACCCATCACGGTTTAACCTACACTATACACTACACTACCATACCATGTCAACCCATCACGGTTTAACCTACACTATACACTACACTATCATACCGTGTCAACCCATCACGGTTTACCCTACACTATACACTGCACTATCATACCGTGTCAACCCATCACGGTTTACCCTACACTATACACTACACTACCATACCGTGTCAACCCATCACGCTTTACCCTACACTATACACTACACTATCATACCGTGCAAACCCATCACGGTTTACCCTACACTATACACTACACTATCATACCGTGTCAACCCATCACGGTTTACCCTACACTATACACTACACTATCATACCGTGTCAACCCATCACGGTTTACCCTACACTATACACTACAATATCATACCGTGTCAACCCATCACGGTTTACCCTACACTATACACTACACTATCATACCGTGTCAACCCATCACGGTTTACCCTACACTATACACTACACTATCATACCGTGCCAACCCATCACGGTTTACCCTACACTACACACTACACTACCATACCGTGTCAACCCATTACGCTTTACCCTACACTATACACTACACTATCATACCGTGCCAACCCATCACGGTTTACCCTACACTATACACTACACTATCATACCGTGTCAACCCATCACGGTTTACCCTACACTACACACTACACTATCATACCGTGCCAACCCATCACAGTTTACCCTACACTATACACTACACTATCATACCGTTTCAACCCATCACGGTTTACCCTGCACAATACACTACACTATCATACCGTGTCAACCCATCACGGTTTACCCTACACTATACACTACACTATCATACCGTGTCAACCCATCACGGTTTACCCTACACTATAAACTACACTATCATACCGTGCCAACCCATCACGGTTTACCCTACACTATACACTACACTATCATACCGTGTCAACCCATCACGGTTTACCCTACACTACACACTACACTATCATACCGTGTCAACCCATCACGGTTTACCCTACACTACACACTGCACTATCATACCGTGTCAACCCATCACGGTTTACCCTACACTACACACCACACTATCATACCGTGTCAACCCATCACGGTTTACCCTACACTATACACTACACTATCATACCGTGTCAACCCATCACGGTTTACCCTACACTACACACTACACTACCATACCGTGTCAACCCATCACGGTTTACCCTACACTACACACTACACTATCATACCGTGTCAACCCATCACGGTTTACCCTACACTACACACTACACTACCATACCGTGTCAACCCATCACGGTTTACCCTACACTATACACTACACTATCATACCGTGTCAACCCATCACGGTTTACCCTACACTACACACTACACTATCATACCGTGTCAACCCATCACGGGTTACCCTACACTACACACTACACTACCATACCGTGTCAACCCATCACGGTTTACCCTACACTATACACTACACTATCATACCGTGTCAACCCATCACGGTTTACCCTACACTCTACACTACACTATCATACCGTGTCAACCCATCACGGTTTACCCGACACTATACACTACACTACCATACCGTGCCAACCCATCACGGTTTACCCTACACTACACACTACACTATCATACCGTGTCAACCCATCACGGTTTACCCTGCACTACACACTACACTACCATACCGTGTCAACCCATCACGGTTTACCCTACACTACACACCACACTATCATACCGTGTCAACCCATCACGGTTTACCCTACACTATACACTACACTATCATACCGTGTCAACCCATCACGGTTTACCCTACACTACACACTACACTACCATACCGTGTCAACCCATCACGGTTTACCCTACACTACACACTACACTATCATACCGTGTCAACCCAACACGGTTTACCCTACACTACACACTACACTACCATACCGTGTCAACCCATCACGGTTTACCCTACACTATACACTACACTATCATACCGTGTCACCCCATCACGGTTTACCCTACACTACACACTACACTATCATACCGTGTCAACCCATCACGGGTTACCCTACACTACACACTACACTACCATAACGTGTCAACCCATCACGGTTTACCCTACACTATACACTACACTATCATACCGTGTCAACCCATCACGGTTTACCCTACACTATACACTACACTATCATACCGTGTCAACCCATCACGGTTTACCCGACACTATACACTACACTACCATACCGTGCCAACCCATCACGGTTTACCCTACACTACACACTACACTATCATACCGTGTCAACCCATCACGGTTTACCCTGCACTACACACTACACTACCATACCGTGTCAACCCATCATGGTTTACCCTACACTACACACTACACTACCATACCGTGCCAACCCATCATGGTTTGCCCTACACTACACACTACACTACCATACCGTGCCAACCCATGATGGTTTGCCCTGCACTACACACTACACTACCATACCGTGCCAACCCATGATGGTTTGCCCTGCACTACACACTACACTACCATACCGTGTCAACCCATCACGGTTTACCCTACACTACACACTACACTATCAAACCGTGTCAACCCATCAAAGTTTACCCTACACTATACACTACACTACCATACCGTGTCAACCCATCACGGTTTGCCCTGCACTACACACTACACTACCATACCGTGTCAACCCATCACGGTTTACCCTACACTACACACTACACTACCATACCGTGTCAACCCATCACGGTTTGCCCTGCACTACACACTACACTACCATACCGTGTCAACCCATCTCGGTCTACCCTACACTATACACTCACTACCATACCGTGTCAACCCATCACGGTCTACCCTACACTACACACTACACTACCATACCGTGTCAACCCATCAAGGTTTACCCTACACTATACACTACACTATCATACCGTGCCAACCCATCACGGATTACCCTACACTATACACTACACTACCATACCGTGTCAACCCATCACGGTTTACCCTACACTACACACTACACTACCATACCGTGTCAACCCATCACGGTGTACCCTACACTATACACTATAATTTCATACCGTGTCAACCCATCACGGTTTACCCTACACTATACACTACACTATCATACCGTGTCAACCCATCACGGTTTACCCTACACTATACACTCACTATCATACCGTGTCAACCCATCATGGTTTACCCTACACTATACACTATAATATCATACCGTGTCAACCCATCACGGTTTACCCTACACTATACACTACACCATCATACCGTGTCAACCCATCACGGTTTACTCTACACTATACACTACACCATCATACCGTGTCAACCCATCACGGTCTACCCTACACTATACACTCACTACCATACCGTGTCAACCCATCACGGTTTACCCTACACTATACACTACACCATCATACCGTGTCAACCCACCACGGTTTAACCTACACTATACACTACACTACCATACCATGTCAACCCAGCACGGTCTACCCTACACTACACACTACAGGGGCGGTTTCTTCATTAGGGCGATTGGGTGACGCACCACCAATGTGTGAAAGGGACTTTTTCAATCACATTAACAATCTCATTCAACCACAGAGCTATGCTAGCCGTTACTGTGCCTCTGGATATAGTCCAATCAGCGTCATGTCACGTTCTGTGGAGTACCGCCTCTTTTTGGGCGATTTCACTCCGGTTGAGAATCGCCCCATGTGGTCCCATAGACTTACATTCAAATATGTTTTTTTTCGAAGGGCGGGCGCTGCAATGCAATCTCTATGGCTTCCGGGAGGGCTCGCACTAACGTGCTTACGTCATCATACGTAAGCACGTTTCAGTCAACAAAATTACTTGTCGCCATCTAGTGGAATCTTTAAAAAAAGAAACTGAGTGGATTGTAATAATAGTGAGTATAGAAACAAACAAGATGTATTGCAAGATTCACGTTATTTGTCATTAATATTAAAGAAGTGAAGTTGCCTTTACATGCTTAAGCTGTTAATTTATCCATTGCATGGGTGAACTTTATCCTTATCAATCATCCAGACATTTGCCCCCCCTGAGAGATTTTGCAGGAGCCGCCACTGACACACTACACTATCATACCATGTCAACCCACACGGTCTACCCTACACTATACACTACACTATCATACCGTGTAAACCCATCACGGTTTACCCTACACTATACACTACACTACCATACCGTGTCAACCCACACGGTCTACCCTACACTATACACTACACTACCATACCGTGTCAACCCACACGGTCTACCCTACACTATACACTACACTACCATACCGTGTAAACCCATCACGGTCTACCCTACACTATACACTACACTACCATACCGTGTCAACCCACACGGTCTACCCTACACTATACACTACACTACCATACCGTGTCAACCCATCACGGTTTACCCTACACTATACACTACACTACCATAACGTGTCAACCCATCACGGTTTACCCTACACTATACACTACACTATCATACCGTGTCAACCCACACGGTCTACCCTACACTACATACTACACTATCATACCGTGTCAACCCATCACGGTTTACCCTACACTATACACTACACTATCATACCGTGTCAACCCACACGGTCTACCCTACACTATACACTACACTACCATACCGTGTCAACCCACACTGTCTACCCTACACTACACACTACACTATCATACCGTGTCAACCCATCACGGTCTACCCTACACTATACACTACACTACCATACCGTGTCAACCCACACTGTCTACCCTACACTACACACTACACTATCATACCGTGTCAACCCACACGGTCTACCCTACACTACACACTACACTATCATACCGTGTCAACCCATCACGGTTTACCCTACACTACACACTACACTACCATACCGTGTCAACCCATCACGGTCTACCCTACACTACACACTACACTATCATACCGTGTCAACCCATCACGGTCTACCCTACACTACACACTACACTATCATACCGTGTCAACCCATCACGGTTTACCCTACACTATACACTACACTACCATACCGTGTCAACCCACACTGTCTACCCTACACTACACACTACACTATCATACCGTGTCAACCCACACGGTCTACCCTACACTACACACTACACTATCATACCGTGTCAACCCATCACGGTTTACCCTACACTACACTACACACTACACTATCATACTTGTCAACCCACACGCTTTACCGCGTATTCTTAGTACAGGGAAATTGAGTTTTCAGCTCCACACGGCGTACAGCCGTTTCAATATGGCAACATTTTTGTTGTCTATTTGTTTGTGTTTCTCCCCTGTGATGGAGACTTTGTAGGGTGAACGTTGAGATTCATAAGGGGCACGGGGTGGCCAATGAGGTATGAATTGGTCTGTAATAAAGTAGGGCACTGATAAGGGGTTGACAGGGATGCCATCTGGGCATCTGTAAAAAAAAGCGCTTCATAGCTCATCGGATTTCTCAAGTATAAATCAATATTCCGATTCTGATATTCTGAATCGAGACTACTCTGAAACAAATAAAAAACAAATCTGGCACGGGCACGGATGATCTTGGATTGCGTGTTGTTGTTGTTGTTCGGATTCTATCGACAGTGTGACGTCGCTGCCGTGGTTTTCCCGCCAAAAGTGTGCGTCACGTGCTGTCGGGTGAGGTAATTTTGTTGGCACAAAGACAGATGATGCAAATGTCTGAAATTCAGAACACAAAAAACTCGTTGTTTATCTTGCTCCTCATAAGTCACTCTCCCTCCTGTGTGTGTCACTTCTCGCCTCTGTGTGCATGTCACGATCTCTGCTGTGTGTGTGTCACCACCCTCACCTGTGTGTGTGTCACTGCTCACCTGTGTGTGTGTGTGTCACTGCCCACCTGTGTGTGTGTCACCTGTGTGTGTGTCACCTGTGTGTGTGTGTTTCACCTGTGTGTGTGTGTGTGTCACCTGTGTGTGTGTCACCTGTGTGTGTGTGTTTCACCTGTGTGTGTGTGTCACCTGTGTGTGTGTCACCTGTGTGTGTGTGTGTCACCTGTGTGTGTGAGTGTGTGTGTGTCACCACGCCCACCTGTGTGTGTGTGTCACCTGTGTGTGTATGTGTGTGTGTGTCACCTGCGTGTGTGTGTGTTACCTGTGTGTGTGTATCACCTGTGTGTGTGTGTGTCACTGCCCACCTGTGTGTCTGTGTCACCTGTGTGTGTATCTGTGTGTGTCACCTGTGTGTGTATGTGTGTGTGTGTCACCTGCGTGTGTGTGTGTTACCTGTGTGTGTGTGTGTATCACCTGTGTGTGTGTGTATCACCTGTGTGTGTGTGTGTCACTGCCCACCTGTGTGTCTGTGTCACCTGTGTGTGTATCTGTGTGTGTCACCTGTGTGTGTATGTGTGTGTGTGTCACCTGTGTGTGTGTGTGTCACCTGTGTGTGTGTCACCTGTGTGTCACCTGTGTGTGTGTCACCTGTGTGTGTGTCACCTGTGTGTGTGTGTCACCTGTGTGTGTGTGTGTGTCACCTGTGTGTGTCACCTGTGTGTGTGTGTCACCTGTGTGTGTCACCTGTGTGTGTGTCACCTGTGTGTGTGTGTGTCACCTGTGTGTGTGTGTCACCTGCGTGTGTCACCTGTGTGTGTGTCACCTGTGTGTGTGTGTCACCTGTGTGTTTGTCACCTGTATGTGTGTGTCACCTGTGTGTGTGTGTCACCTGTGTGTGTGTGTGTCACCTGTGTGTGTGTCACCTGCGTGTGTCACCTGTGTGTGTGTGTCACCTGCGTGTGTGTGTGTCACCTGTGTGCGTGTGTCACCTGTGTGTGTGTGTGCGTCACCTGTGTGTGTCACCTGTGTGTGTGTGTCACCTGTGTGTGTGTCACCTGTGTGTGTGTGTGTGTTCCCTATGTGTGTGTGTCACCTGCGTGTGTCACCTGTGTGTGTGTCACCTGTGTGTGTGTGTGTCACCTGTGTGCGTGTGTCACCTGTGTGTGTGTGTGTCACCTGTGTGTGTCACCTGTGTGTGTGTGTCACCTGTGTGTGTCACCTGTGTGTGTGTGTCACCTGTGTGTGTGTGTGCGTCACCGCTCACCTGCGCGGTGCTCAGGCGGTTGAGCGGCGCGCACTGCTCGTGGACGAGCTCCACGGCGCCCAGGTGTTTGCGCGCGCGCGCGGCCTCGCGCGCCAGGTGCACGTCCAGCAGAGGGGGCGAGTGACTCCCTCCTCCACCTCCTCCTCATCCACAAAGACAAAGATCCCCCGTATAGCCTTAAACGAGAGAGTGTCGGGGCAAGTGCTGTTCGTGGGCAGCACCTATAAAGGCCGGCAGGGGGTGGGTGGCCAGCACCACGCCCGCGTCGCCTTTGTCTCAGGTACTATTTTTTTAGGCTGAGTCGACCTTGGGGAGGCCCAGGACCGATTCAGATAATCGTCACCGGTGTTGGCCGTGAGCGGGAATCAAACTCGGGCTGGCGGGTTGGTAACGCAGCGCGTTAACCACTACCCCACCGTTCCCCACACAAACAGACACACAGACACACACACAGACACACACACACAGACACACAGACACACACAGACACACACAGACACACACACACAGACACACAGACACACACACAGACACACACACAGACACACACACACAAACACACACGCAGACACACACACACAGACACACACACACAGACACACACACAGACACACAGACACACAGACACACACGCACACACACAGACACACACACAGACACACACACACAGACACACAGACACACACACAGACACACACACACAGACACACACACACAGACACACACACAGACACAACCACAAAAATTCCCCCCGCGATGGCCTTGAATACCTCTTTTCCACTGAACTGTGCCAGGGGCCGTGGCGTGCCAGCACAGCACGGTGTCAAACTGTTGTTTTTTCCACTGCAACAGCCGAACCGCGCCGCTGACGTCACGCGCCAACGTGTCGATTCAAACGGCGCCCCCCACCCCACTCCCCACCCCCTCCCCTCGCCTGCGCTGGCCCCACCACAGCAATGTGGAATGTCCACCGCCTCACCTTCCCGTGCCGAGGCTCTGAGGGCCGCCTCACTGAGCCAGGGCAGCAGCAGGAGGAGCCAGATGGGGCGCTTGCGACGCCACTCGCCGCCCGAGAGGCTCACGAGGAGGGGGTCCCTCCTGCGACTGCCCCCCTCCCGAGACCCCCATCCCAGCAGCCGCCGTCTCACGTACGCCAGGTGACGCTATGACGACAACAACAATGGCGACAACAACAATGGCGACAACAACAATGGCGACAACAACAATGGCGACAACAACAATGGCGACAACAACAATGGCGACAACAACAATGGCGACAACAACAATGGCGACAACAACAATGGCGACAACAACAATAACCATTCATTCTAGATTTGAAGCTTTCGTGACTGCAAGGATTCATACTCTTTGGTTTTTTCGGTGAAGTCACGTAGGTAAAAAAAGAAATGAAATAAATTGAGTTTTCATTTATTTTATTTTTTACCTACGTGACTTTACCGAAAAAAACAAAGAGTAACAATAAGCATTGTGAAGTGTTTGTGTTGTTCGTTTAGAGATCGCGTGAATAGAGTTGCGTCGTTACACCCGCCAGCACCCGGCACAGCCAATTAGTAAGGGAGCCGCGGTGGCTGGGAGATGTTAACTACCTCGCCTGGTACGCAGGAGGTCGTGGGTACGATCCCAACCTTTACGCCTGCTGTATATTTGAAGGTTGTGTGTCTCTCTCTCCGCGTGGTCGCGTGGATTTTTCTCCGGGTCCTCCGGTTTTCACTCCACATTTAGCATCAACATCCACGCATTTAGATCATTTGGCTGCAATACATGTCCACGTGATAAGCCACTTCGTTGAGCTATCATCTGTGGCCAGGTCGCTTCTGAATAAGAGCTATATAGCTCAGTGGGCCTTACCTGCTAAAATAAAATAGTTAGATACAGTTAAAGGTTTGTCACGTAAACAAAACGTTAGTTACTACTTCCTGACACCGGTGTGCTGGAGAGTAAACCATCACAACATTTACAATTAAAGTACGACGTTTTCCTGACTATTGCAACCAGCTTCATCAGGCGAGTATGGATTATTGTTGGTCGTCAAACGCCTATGCGTTAAACTGACAACGATAACGCAACAACAACGTTACGGTGGAGGGTCAAGGTAACAAACGCACACCACGGATCCCCCTTGTAACATAGCCATGGTCGGGCTACATAACCCGTCCTCTCATCGGCTGAGTGTAAACTTATCCAAAGCCACCCTGGTCGACAATGCAGCCTCCTCACCCCCTGCACCAGTGTCCCTCCCAAAATTTGTCTGTCCGACCCTTTTCACGTAAAATCGATGTTGTGTCAGTTTCAAGAGGTATAGATTCACGATAGTAAATCGTAAAACTTTTTACGATTAATCAGGTGTGAAAACCACGGCAAGAAAATTATAAAAAGTGGTTTTCACACCTGATGATGATTGCTTCTGTTGCAATCGAAACGTCGTGAGAATTTTATTGTTTTGTTTTTATTATTTAAATATTTCCCTTCTACGTGACTTTACCGAAAGAACCAAGACTATGGATCCCTGCAGTCACGAAAGCTTTCAATCGAAACACTACGTCTATTGAATCTTTCCCCCGCCCCTACCTATCCACGGTGACGAGATGTTAACTACCTCGCCTGGTATGCAGGAGGTCGTGGGTTCAATCCCGAACCTGACGCCTGCTGTATATTTGGAGTTTGCGTGTCTCTCTCTCTCTCGCCGTGGTCGCGTGGATTTTTCTCGAGGCCCTCTGGTTTTTCTCTCCACATTTAAGAATCGGCATTACGCGTTTCGAGTGTTCGGCTGCTCTAAATTCCCACACGATGATGAGCCACTTGGCTGAGCAATCATTTGTGGCCAGGTCGCTTGTGAAAAAAAGCTATAGAGCTCAGTAGGGGGCAAAGTTAACTGATGTCCCTTCCCCGCTCACCCGAGTCTGCCAAGCAGTGGAGGGTTTAAGGCAGCAGCCCAACTGGCCCCCACCCCTCCCCTCCTGAACGCCAACTGCCCCCCCCCCCCACCTTAATAAGAGGTGAAGGGGCAGCCCTGCAAGTGCTAGCTCATGCTGTCACAACGCATGCATAATGACGCGGTGAGTCTGCGTCTCGAGTTGCGTACTGCCCCAACTCTTCACACGTGACCAACGCGTCATTATCCCTGAGCCTAGCCCAGCTTGCCACCCCCCCCCCCCCCCCCCCCCCCCCGAGACAGGTTTTAATGTATTTCCAGCTCGGCTCGGTGAAATTTCCAGTGGAAGAAAAAACTGGTCCCGTGCTGGCCCTGTGGTGGCATGGCTCGGATGTACCAGTGGAACATCAACCATCACGCAAACTCCGGCCATCCTTACAGCAGCAGCGGCTTTTGTCTGGCCATCGAACAAAGACGGTCGCCGCATCACCCGCTGTCGGATGCGCTTCTGCGGCCGTCTGGAACGCGCTCTCCCTCCCGAGATTACGAAGCCACTGGAGCTGTGCACTTTTAAATCTAGATTGAAAACTCGTCTCTTTAGAACTAATCGTTGTGTTTAGTTTGTTGTTGTCCTTCCCCCACACCTCCGATTAGCGCAGTTGGCTACGTACGGTGCAAAAGAAGTTCAACATACATACATACATACAATTGGCCGATAACACTTTCATATAGAGATAGAGGACTGCAGAGCTTGGGAAATTGTTGGTAGCAACCGGCTCACCGGCTGCTGCTTTCCAGATCATTCGATGTACCTCGGCGATTGCGAGCGATGCGATTTGCAACGATTTCAATGCCGACGCTGCAGACAAAACCTCAACGGGCACAATTTAGCAACGACGACAACAACGACAACAAGAACGCGCGTGTCACACGACGTTGCCCAGTAACTACCCGGCGGCGGCCGTCACCTTCAGACGCAGGTAGAGCTCCCGGGGCAGCAGGGAGGGCAGGCTCTGCCCGCGGGGCAGCAGCTGGCAGCGGCCCAGCTCGGAGACGGTGTGAGGGTCGGAGAGGTCGAGCTCAAGATAGACGCGCTCGCTGGAGGAGAAGGCGCGCTTGGCATTAAGCGCCACGTAGTCCCAGACGCGCGTGTAGGGAACGTGGATGGTGCCGAAGAGGTACGCGGGCGGGTGCCGTGACACGCTCCACAGGTACGAGTTCATCCGCGACACCTGGCGGAGGCGGCGGCGGCGGTGGGCGCGACAGAGTGGAGGGTGGAACGGAGGTGGATGGAGGTGGACGGAGGTTGAACGGAGGTAAATGGAGGTGGAACGGAGGGTGGGATGGAGATTGAACGGAGGGTGGGACGGAGATGGAACAGAGGTGAAACAGACGTTGGACGGGGCTGAGCCCCGTGGGCAAAGTACGAAAATATTCTCCGAGAGCGGATTTTCGGAAGCTGTCGGGCTGCGTGTCGAGCATTTCTGCTCTCGCGCGTTTGACACGCACTGACACTCCGCACGTCCGATTAGATCCACGGTTGACTATGTGCGGTGCGAAAGAAGTTCAACATACGATCAAACCTGTTAGATGCCAGCAGTAGTACGACCGTGGCAAACACGTCTTTAAGATGGTAGTGTGCGTGGCGGAAGCAGCGGTAGATAGTAGCAGTGTGTGGTGCAAGCATCTATTAGATCGTCGCAGCGGGTGGCTAAATCATCTTTAACATCGTATGCGTGCATGCCAATAGCCTATTTAAGTTATCAACTAAACTATATTTATTTTACAAGGTAAGGCCCCCTGAGCTTTGTAGCTTTTTTTCAGAAGCGAGCTGACTATCACTAATGATAGCTCAACAAAGTAGGTTTGTCATTGTGTGGAAATGTATAGCAGCCAAATGCTCTGAACGCACATTGATTCTTCACGTGGAAGGGAAAAACCGGAGGTCCCGAGGAAAACATCCATGCGACCACGTGGAGAGAGAGACACGCAAACTCCCAAAAGAAACAAGCGTCAGCGTCGGGATCGAACCAACGACCTCCTGTATCCCAGGCGAGGTTGTTATAATCTCGCCACCGTGGCATCCCATATTCAGCAACTAAACTCTATTTATTTTATAAGGAACGCCTCCCCGGGTCTCATGACGAATCTTCTACGCGATCTTACCCGTACGTACGTAGCTAAACCGTGGTAATCGGAGGTGTAGGGGGTGGACAACAAACCAAACACAGAAATCAGTTCTCAAGAAATGAGTTTCTCAATCTCGCTGATGATTTAAAAGTGCATCGCTCCAGTGGCTTCCTGATATCGGAAGAGCGTTCCAGACGGCCGCAGATGCGCATCTGAAAGCACGCGATGCCACACCGCACTGACCAGCGTGGTGAAGTATGGTCAAATAACCCCGGATGATAAAAAAACAAATACATTACTCAACGCGTAACTGGTTCATGGGCAAGACATACTAATGTCGAGAATTGACACTGTACACTACTCAATTGAGATAAGACGCAGCAGCAACATCGCTCCGCTGCTACTACTAAAACCTTGCCAGGACCTTCCCTGGAATAGAGGAACATAGACTCAACAGGAACGACGTTTCGGGCAATGACCCTTCTTCACCTCACTAGAAATATCACTACGAATAATGAAGCATATTGCCCAATTTTCCGTCTGTTCCTGTATTTATTTATTTAATCTTTAAATCAATGTTACAGACGAATGTGTCGCGTTATCGGTGCCTCGTGCACCACTGCCAACGTAGCAACGACCATGAGCACATCAGTTGTTTGCTCCTGAAAACGTCTTGAGACTCAGGCGTTCCCTTGATAAGCGTGATAATATAATAATATTATTTTTTTAGATAAAAAATAATCCCCCACCGCACCCACAATTCTCACGGCACGGGGAGGCTCTCATCCAGCAGTGGATTGATGATGAAAGGGCTCATGTGGGGGTCAGGGCCAGGTTAAGGTTGTATGAGAGGCCTAAGGCTAATGGAAGAGAGGGATCTAAGTATTCACTACATACAGCAGAGTGGTGTAAACAAACAAAAAATAACTCATCAAACATTTATCCATTAACCTACGTAAAATTAACAAATGTATTCGACTCAAGATTATGTATGTAGAACTTCTTTCGCGCCGTACGCTCATCAAACATAACGCACTCGCTACAACTATTTCTTAGGTACGTAATAAAAAGATCTCCTGATCTGAAGCAAAGGCGTGAATGTTGTCGTCCTAATTCACAGGCGAATAAATTCTCGATGACCACGTTACCGTCGCCCATCCAGAACACACTCGAACAAATGCTAACGACGCAATGCCCCGACCCGCACAAGTGGAGACATCACCGCTGTGACGACGCGGTTGTCTGGCTTGACCACCTGCACGTGAAAGTGTCGTCGTTGCTTGGCCTGCATCTACGTCGGCAGCCGTACGAAACAACAAGAAGATGAAGAGAAGCTGGCACTCCAACGTGAAGCGACGGATCTCAAGGAGGGCCTTAGAAAATACGAAGTGCCTTAGTAATCGCCTGTCGGTGTAATCCGGACCCTGTGCTACAGCAAAGATCCCCCGTGTAGCCTTAACAGACTGTTGGGGCAAGTGCTGCTAGCGAGCACCTATTAAGGCCGGCACGGCACACGAGGCGGTGGGTGACCAGCACCACGCCCGACCGCCTTTGTCTCCCCAGTGGCGATGTTTACATACCGCACCAGGTACTCATTTTTTGGCTGAGTCGACGTAGGCGAGGCCAAGGACCGGTTCAAATAATCGTCACTGGGTGTTGGCCGTGAGCGGGAATCGAACTCGGGTCGCCGGGTTCGTAGCGCAGCGCGCCAACCACTATACTACCGCACACACACACACACTACAAAGAGACAAAGATCCCCCGTATAGTCTTAACAGACTGTTGGGGCAAGTGCTGTTAGCGAGCAGCACCCATTACGGCCGGAACGGTACAGGAGGGGGTGGGTAGCCAGCACCACGCCCGACCGCCTTTGTCTCCCCAGTGGCGATGTTTCCACCCCGCACACACACACTACGCTACCGACCACGCACACACACAAACTTACATTCGACGGCGCCGGGCATGAGTCTTGCACGGTTGGCACCAGGACGCAGGCCCACGAGGCGATGAGTACGAGGAGTAACGTGCTCATTTCTCACGTCTCACACTCGCTTGGCTGTAGGTGTGGCGATGTCAACCGAAGTCTATCATCTGCTCAACAGCAAGGACGACGAAATATGAACGTATCTATCGCAAATGTTCAGTGAGATTTACATGAATGAAATGTCCATGCATTGAAATCTTCCAAATGTGGTCTTCTCCAGTAAATTACTGGTTCTTCATATATATTATATATATGTGTATTTTAACCGCTAATTATATTTGTTATCCATCGTAGATTCGATTATAGGTTCATGGCACGTCTCGCCGGTCACGTGAAGTATTCCAGAGTTTTACACGCAGCGCCTGCCCGCTCGTGTTAATTCATTCCGCGCACTTTGGCTCTTCATTCAACTTCTTCGGACGCACGTGCGTGTGTGTGTGTGTACGTGTGTATGTGTGGGAGTGTGGCTGTGTGGCTGTGTGTGCGCGTGTGTGTGTGTGCGTGTGTGTGTGCGTGTGGGTGTGTGGGTTTGTGGCTGTGTGTGCGCGCGTGTGTGTGTGTGTGCGCGTGCGTGTGCGTGCGTGTGTGTGTGCGTGTGTGTGCGTGTGCGTGCGTGTGTGTGCGTGTGTATGCGTGCTCAACACGCAGTGCTGTGTCCAGTCGTGTGCGTTTTGTTTTCATGAACAAAAAAAAATCTCGGAGCTGCACTTGAGTCGCAGGTGAAGTCAGAGGATTTGAATGGAGGAAACAAGGATGGTTGAATTGTCGACAGAAGTATGTATGGATGAATGGATGGATGGCGAGATGAAATAATGGATGGCTAGATAGATGGATAACTCGATCGTTGGATGGCGATATGCATATTATATATGGCTGGATAGATGTCTGGCGATATGAATTAATGGATGGATTGCGAGATCGATGTTATTATGGATGGAGGATTAGACAGATAGATAGATAGATGGCTAGATAAATGAATAGGTGTCTATTGAGATAGCTATATGGATAAAACGATAGTTGGATGGTGATATGTATATTATATATGGCTGGATAAAGGGCTGGCTATATGAATGAATGGATAGCGAGATCGATGTTATTATCGATGGAGGATTAGATAGATAGATGGATCAATCGACAGATGAGTTTGTTATCAGCGTGTGACTCGAACTCCATCCTCTTCGAGGCACGATGGCAATCTTCGCAATGCGTATACACCTCGGGCAAAACCCGTTCGGTCGGACACGTTTCAACGAGAGCCAATGATATCGGTCCTTGATGTTCACGGAGAAGACCCCACCACGCACTCGAGCAGATATCGCTCTCGAGACTTCGCTGCAGCAGAGAGGTCCCGCACCTCCGATTTGCACGATTGCCTAAGTACGGTGTGAAAGAAGTTCAACGTGTGTGCTTGCTGTTGACGCCTTCCGCGGGTTCGATTGCTGAACGTCATCTGAAGCCTACCCCCCAGCGAAGGCCGGAACGAGAAGGCCGCATCGCACAGACGCAGAAGTTCGAGACCAAAAGTTACTTTCGTACGCTAATAACTAACGGGCACCACATCAATTCGAATCGTCGCCGTCATCGTCATCATTAATACGACTGCTCATCAAATGCGCCATCTACTGCAAAGTGGACACGTGTTTCATTTGAGCGTTCACTGTTATTAAATATCCCGAAGACTTGTCTTTAGAAAAAAAACTATTTTATAATGTATATAACATCGATAACAAAGCATCCGATAGTGGAGAACGAAAAATACCATTCAATCTGTCAAAAAACGATCTATGTTGACAATCACACTGATTCTGACCACTCATTCATTCATTCAACCACTGTCGCTATCCATCAGTGGTCTCGCCGTGAGTCATTTACCCTTCAATTATAATACACAGTTGCTCAATTGCACCTGGAAAAGTGCGTTCCGGGAATTATATTGGCACGGTCGCAGTGGTAGTGCCTTACGCCGACAAATCCCAAACGTACCTCCAAGCCAGCCCTACCTACTCATCGCAGCGTGCCGGAAGAATAACAAAAAAAGCGAGTAAAAATTGTATTCCCTTAATGTTACACTGAATACACACGCGTGTAGCAACACAAGATCCACTTCCCTGCGTCTCGTTTCCTTTCTCCTATCGCCGTCTCGTCATCAGTTTCTTCGCTGCTGTGGCTCAGAGTTTGATCATCTCGCCTCTCTCGTCCCAGTTTGTCTTCGTCTTGTCGCCGACGGTGGCTTGCTGTCAGGATATTTGTGTTGTTGTTGTTGTCGTTGTTGTAGTTCTTGTTGGACTTGCTGCTCTTCTGAGTTTTTCCGCGTCTCGCGTTTGCAACTTATCGCCGGCAACCACAGCAGCCGCAGCAACAGCAGCAGCAGCTCAACCAGTCAGCCAGCTTCACGGTGCGTCTTGTACAGAGACACGCAACGGCCTGATGGACACACACACGCACATACACAACGATGGACACACACACACATCAAGCACATGCACAACGATAGACACACACACACACGCAGGCAGACGGACAGACGGACACGCAGGGTGCAACAAGCACGCAAGTGGCTGCGTGCTCTCGGAGCGCGCTGTGAATGAGACGCACGGACGCACGCGCGCGCACTGACACACCGACACTCCCACTCCCACACGCCCGCCGACACACTGACACACTGACACACACACTGACACACACACTGGCACACTGACACACCGACACACTAACAAACTGACACACACACTGACACACACACTGACACACCGACACACACACCGACACACACACTGACACACACACCGACACACTGACACACCGACACACCAACACACACACCAACACACACACCGACACACCAACACACACACTGACACACACACTGACACACTGACACACACTGACACACCGACACACACACTGACACACACACTGACACACCGACACACCGACACACTGACACACACACCGACACACTGACACACCGACACACTGACACACTAACACACACACTGACACACACACTGACACACCGACACACACACTGACACACTGACACACCCACACACACACTGACACACACACCGACACACCGACACACTGACACACTGACACACCGACACACCAACACACACACTGATACACACACTGACACACTGACACACACTGACACACTGACACACCGACACACACACTGACACACACACCGACACACTGACACACTGACACCGACACACCGACACACACACTGACACACACACACTGACACACTGACACACCGACACACTGACACACTGACACACACTGACACACTGACACACCGACACACTGACACACTGACACACACACCGACACACTGACACACCGACACACTGACACACTGACACACACACTGACACACACACTGACACACCGACACACTGACACACTGACACACCGACACACTGACACACTGACACACACACTGACACACACACTGACACACTAACACAACGACACTGACACACCGACACACACACTGACACACACACTGACACACTGACACACCGACACACACACTGACACACACACCGACACACTGACACACCGACACACACACTGACACACTGACACACACACTGACACACTGACACACCGACACACTGACACACCGACACACACACCGACACACTGACACACTGACACACACACTGACACACTAACACAACGACACACTGACACACACACCGACACACTGACACACTGACACACTAACACAACGACACACTGACACACCGACACACCGACACACTGACACACTGACACACTAACACAACGACACACTGACACACCGACATACCACTGACAAAAGACATCGATCACCCCGTGTAGCCTGAACGGGTGATCGGGGCAAGTGCTGTTAGTGAGCAACCCCGTGAAGGCCGACACGGCGGACGAGGGGCGGGGGGGGCACAGTCACCACGCCCGGCCGCCTTTGTCTCCCCCCCCCCCCTAGTGCTGAAGTTACGCAACATGTTTCTCCTGGTACTCGTTCAGGGCTGAGTTGACCTAAAGGATCGGTTCGAATAATCGTGAGCGGGAATCAGATTCGGGTCGAAGGGCTCCTCGCCCAGTGCGCTGACCACGACGCCGCCGCTCCTCGTTGACACACGAGGACAAAGACAAAGATGCCCCGTGTAGCCTCGACAGACTGTGAGGGCAAGTGCTCTTAGGGAGCACCTCATGAAGGCCGTCACGGCACCAGACGGGATGGGTGGCCAGCACCACGCCCCACCGCTTTTGTCTCCCCAGTGGCGATGTTTGCTACACACCGCACCAGGTACTCATTTGAGGCTGAGGCTACCCAGGGGAGGCCCAGGACCGGTGCAGATAATCGTCGCTCGTATTGGCCGTGAGCGGGACTCAATTTCGGGTCTTGCGGATTCGTAGCGCAGCGCGCTCACCACTGCACCACCGCTCTCCATGCAGATACAAGTACGAGCACACAAAGACAAAGACCCCCGTATAGCCTTCAAAGAATCTCGGCGAAAGTGGTTTGAGCGAGCACCGATGAATGCCCGCACGGCACACACACACATACACACATACACACACAGACACACACACACAGACACACACACATACACACATAGAGACATACACACACATACACACATACACATACAGACACACACACACAGACATACACGCATACACATACAGACACACACACACAGACACACACACATACACATACACACATACATACATACATACACACATACATACATACATACACACACACACAGACACACACACATACACACACACACATAGAGACATACACACACATACAGACACACATACACACATACAGAACATACACACACACACACATAGAGACATACACACACATACAGACACACATACAGACACACACATACACACATACACACATACACATACAGACACACACACACAGACACACACACATACACACACACACATAGAGACATACACACACATACAGACACACATACAGACACACACATACACACATACACACACATGCACACACATACACACATACACACACACACATAGAGACACACATACACACACACACGCAATGACACACACATACACATACATACAGACATACACACACACACTTACAGACACACATACACACACACGCAATGACACACATACAAAGATGAAAAAAATGACATACATACACACACATACACACACACGAAATGAGACACACACATAGAGACACACATACACACACATACACACACACGAAATGAGACACATTCACACACTCCTATCCACTCCCACGAACGCACGCCCACGCAATGATATACAAACACACAAAGACGAAGATCCCCCGTGTAGCCTTAACAGACTGTTGGGGCAAGTGCTGTTAGCGAGCAGCACCTATGAAGGCCGGCACGGCACATACGAAGGGGTGGGTGGCCAGCGCCACGCCCGACCGCCTTTGTCTCCCGAGTAGCGATTGTTTACACATCACACCAAGGTACTAATTTGAGGCTGAGTGGATCTAGGGGAGGCCCAGTACCGGCCCTGACATCACTCGTTTGCTGATGCTGCTTTACGGACAGCGCGCTCCCCGTCATGATAACGTCGAAAGTCCACCGCTCGTTCAGGAAGCCGTCTTGCTATCCTTGCCCCGCGCCTCTGATGAAGTCCAGCACACAATCAGAACAGACGTCTCTGTGTGCGTTTGATGTGTGTGTGTCGGGGGAGCGGTGGCGCAGTTGTTGTTGTTGTTGTTCGCAGGGCCGCCGGGTGCGGGGCCCAGGGCGAACGCCTCGAATTCGCTGTCGCCTAGAGACGGCTCTGCTTCGTTAGCACGCCCGCGGTCATCATCAGCGGCGAATCATAACTTGAATCTGCCCCTTAGGCCTTCATCGATGTCAACTCAGCCTTAAATGAGTAACTGGTTACGGTGTTAAACCACAGCACTGGGGGAGACAAAGGCGGCCGGGCACGGTGCGGTTCACACCAACACTTGCCCCATCAGTCTGCGTGGCTTGACGGGTCTCCTTGCCTCCTGTATTGCGTGGACCCCATGAGGATCACGGCCGCTGGTCAAGCCCGGCGACGGATTGACAGTCAACGGAGAGAACGCTCCCTGGGTGGGACGTCCTCCGCGGAGATGGAACCGTAAGATCGGCTCGTGCGCACGAGCCGAGGGATGGGTGGCAGTGGCTTGGGGAGGCGTCTGTCTGGATAGATCACGGTGGATGAAAATCTACAGGGTAGTCCAGGTGTCTTGTGATCCCCCCCCCCCCCCAAATTAATTGATCGCTAACAATCGTTTTTCTTTGCATGATTCATTTCAGTTTAAAATGAAGCTTAGTTTTAAAATTAATTCGGCGAGTGCCAGGTGAGTGGCGGGTGAGTGTTGAGAGTGTCAGGTGAGTGGTGAGGGTGTCAGGTGAGTGGTGAGGGTGTCATTGGTCAATGTGACCACTCGCCTATACCACGTGGCACAACTGCCTCCATCTCTCCGTGTCTCTGTCTCCGTCTGTCTGTGTCTGCCCGTGTCCCTGTCTCCCCGTGTGTGTGTGTCTCTCTGTCCGTGTCTCTCACCGCGTCTCTGTAACATCAGCAACAACGTAACGTCATCAGCAACAACAACAACAAGAACGCATCTGTCGTTTGTTAGACCATGAGCCCACGCGAGACGTATCGTTTGACGTTGGCGTAACATTCAGCGAATCCAATTTCTTTACGTGGCCCAACAAACAGTGAATTTCCAACGATGAACTATTTGACATTAGTGGGGTTTCGATTTAAAGCTTTCGTGACTGCAGGGATTCATGTTCTTGGATCTTTCGGTAAAGTCACGTAGAAGGGAAATAATAAAATAATTAAACATTTCATTTTTTTGTATTTTTATTATTTTATTATTTCCCTTCTACGTGACTTTACCGAAAGATCCAAGAATATTAGTGGGGCAATGGAAATGGTTTTGAATTTTCCTTGACGCCTACATGAAGAGAGGGAGTGTTGAACAGATGGAGATTAGTCCACACTTTGCTGTGCCGCCTTCTCCTGGCGAGGCAGCGATATGGGCACCCCCTTCACTCCACACGGGAAGAGTTTCTGGACATTCGTGTGGTGATCAAAGATCTCCCGTGTATCGGTCGCCGATGGTTGGTAGTGAGAGGTAATCGAGTTCGTAGCGCAGCACAGCGCTAACCGCTGCGCCACTACCCCCCCCCCCACACACACAACAAAGACAAAGATCCCCCCTATAACCTTAACAGACTGTAGGGGCAAGTGCTGTTAGCGAGCAGCACCTATGAAGGCCGCCACGGCACACGAGGGGTGGGTGGCCAGCACCACACCCGACCGCCTTTGTCTCCCCAGTGGAAATCTTTTTACACGCTGAACCAGGTGCTCATTTTAGGCTGAGTCGATCTAGGGGAGGCCCAGCACCGGTTCAGATAATCGTCGAGCTCGGGTCGCCGGGTTCGTAGCGCAGCGCGATAACCACTGCACTGCCGCTCCCACAGACAGGCAAAGACAAATATCCCCCGTATAGCCTTTAACCTTTGTTTGGGGCAAGTGCTGTTAGCGATGAGTACTAATGCAGGCCAGTGACGTCACACCACACCCGAGCGCCTTTGTCTCTCTAGCGGCGACGTTCACTCGGGTCGCCGGGTTCACAGCGCCAAGCGCGCTGACCATGGGTGTAAAAAACCCGATTTTTCCAGCGGCAGGCATCGGGTTTCTTCTTTAATACAATTAAACCCGATTTCGGGGAATTAAAACCTGGTTTAATGAATACGAAACTCTGATCCAAGGCTTAGGCTGCTTCCTCGTCGGTGCTGCTATCGTACTCGGGGGGGGGGGGGGGGCGTCGGGCACGGGGTAATCGTAGAATGCGGCGGGCAGGTTGGTCTTGATGAACACGAGCTTCTCCTCCACGATCGTGGGCGCCAGTGAGTTCTTAGCTTGGAATGGATGAAGCCCATCGTTGAGAAGTTGGCGAAGTGCGGTTCTGCAATTAGAACCAATTAAACCGGATTTCTCCCAATCTCAGATGATCGGGTTTAAAATAAGAAGACAATTAAACCCGATTGTAAAAAACCCGACTCTGCCACCCTTGGCGCTGACCACTACGCTACCGCTCCACACCACGTACAGCAAACAGCCACCACCACCATCAACCCCGGCTACGAGGTGGCTCGGCCTCGCCCAGGTGGAATGTCGCGTGTTTAATCTTTGTTCACCTCCCCACCCAACCCACCAGCCCCCCCACCCACCCCCCTTGTTCTCTTACTGAGCGTAACGTTTCACCTGGGAGGTGTAGTGTAGTGTGTCTCGCGTATCAATCCATCAGTCGGGCAGACACTCAAACTCACCCCCCACCCCCTCCCAAAGGCAATGAAGTTATCACCGCCACCATCAATTTAGTGAGCGGTTTTGCTGTTGTCTTTGTCTCCAGAAAGGTCCGCGTGTGTGTTGATAGCCTGGGGTAAGAACGCGATACGCGCAGAGGGAATATCGTTTTGCATTGACACGGAGGAATACAGCTCATCAGTTATTTGGTTGTTGTTGTTGCGTGTTTATTGATGCAAAACATTACGTAAAGGTGCGTGCTCACAATGAGCTCGCTTCTCTCGAACAACGCTTGCTTTCCTCTGTGTGTAGGGGCACAGGTGGTGCATCAGCCGGTCATCTCAGTCAGGCAACCCATGGCACCTGGGTCTGCCCCGTGACCTCCTGCCGGCGGGCGTTCGACACTTCACGTGGCCTCAACGTGTCCCTAGCCTGGCACAGTCGTCGTGGTGACGTCACCGCCACTTTGTGTCGAAGGGTGGTTGTTGTTGTGTGGTGCATATTGTGGGGAGCGGTAGTGTCGCTGTTAGCGCGCTGCGCTACGAACCTTGCGACACGAGTTCGATTCCGGCTCACGGACACTGCCAGTTACGATTACCTAATCCGGTCCTGGGCCTCCCCTAGGTCGACTCAGGCTCAAATGAGTACCTGGTGCGGTGTGTAAACATCGTCACTGGGGAGATAAAGGCGGCCGGGCGTGTTGATGGCCACCCACCCCTTCTTGAGCCGTGCCGGCTTTCAGAGGTGCTCGATAACAGCACTTGCCCCAGCTGTCTATTGCAGGCTATACGGGGGTTCTATGTTTTGTTTTGTGTGACGCATAGGGCAACCGAGAATATCTCAGATGCCGCTCTGTGACATCCACTTTCGCGGGCCGTTCTCTTTGGACGCGAGCGCTTTGCACCGCTCAGCGGGATTTTCGTCTCAGCCTCAGCACGTGATGCAGATAGAGGCGCAGCCCTGCAATTGCCTGCTCACGCCACTGTCGGTGGAAGGTGAATGTTATCAGGCGAGTACTGAGAGTGCCACGTGAATGGACAATGCCACCACTCGCCTTCACCAACAACAACAACAACCGCCATTCGCCACTAAGTGGCGGTGACGTCACCACGACGCTTGTGCCAGGCCATGTGCACCTTGAGGTCACGTGAATTGTCGAACGCCCGCTGGCAGGAGGTCACGGGGCAGACCCAAGTGCCACAGGTCGACTGATTTAGATGACAACTCCCGTGACACACACTCGTCTGACCCTGGGCACTCACATCACACCACTGTCTCTCTGTCTCAGCTCTCCGTGTCTCCGTCTCTCTGTGTCTCCCCGTGTCCCTGTCTCTGTGTCTCCCTGGGTGCGTGTGTGTATCTCTCTCTCTCCGTGTCTCCGTCTCTCTGTGCCTCCCCGTGTCCCTCTCTCTGTGTCTCCCAGGGTGCGTGTGTGTGTCTCTCTCTCTCCGTGTCTCCGTCTCTCTGTGCCTCCCCGTGTCCCTCTCTCTGTGTCTCCCAGGGTGCGTGTGTGTGTCTCTCTCTCTCCGTGTCTCCGTCTCTCTGTGCCTCCCCGTGTCCCTCTCTCTGTGTCTCCCAGGGTGCGTGTGTGTGTCTCAGCTCTCCGTGTCTCCGTCTCTCTGTGTCTCCCCGTGTCCCTGTCTCTGTGTCTCCCTGGGTGCGTGTGTGTGTCTCTCTCTCTCCGTATCTCCGTCTCTCTGTGCCTCCCCGTGTCCCTGCCTCTGTGTCTACCTGGGTGCGTGTGTCTCTCTCTCTCTCCGTGTCTCTCCCCCACTTTATCTGTGGAAAGAGGTCGTTTTTTGACCTCCTCTTCCACGCTGTCCGGACGTCTCAGGGAAGAGTTGGGAGAACCCACGCTTTACCCCACCACCACACGGGACCTGCCGACCCACTTCACTGTGACGAACCCATTCAGACTACACTGCTTTGGCGGACGCAAGCAGTAGGGGAGAGGGGAGGAGAGGGATTTGAGAAACTCGCCCCCATTGTTTAACTTGCCGCGCCCGGAGATGGTATCGAACCTGCGACCTCTATGATTCGGAAGCCCAGCGTGCTAACTTACAACAGCACGGCATCGTTCCTATTTGAAGTCTCTACTGAAATGTAGACCGGTGTAGGTGAATGTTCACGGTTCTGCTCCGTGCGTGACGGCAGCAGGCGATACAACTCTTTTTGTTTGTGGAAAAAAGAAAAAAAAACTTTACAAAGAAAATATCTCCATAAAAGATCAGCGCGTTTGTGTGGATGGATCGCCCGGGGTAGCAACTGCATGAAGACAGAGAGAAAGACTCAAAGACTATCGTTTTGCGTTGACTCGTTAAACGGGCACATTGCTTGACACCTAGGCTGTCGCGACAAAATGTTATCCATAGTAAAGAGAGATTTTTTTGGGGGGGTTAGATTGCGTTCATTTTAATGGGTCGTTAAACTGGCGCAGAACGAAGTCATAAAACACTTCACTGCAGTTCATTGTAGCACTGTATATAACTGACCTTCAATTTGTTTAAATTGACCGCTCTGATACTTTATTCTATTCTGCGTTCGGTCGCTGGGGTTGAAATAAATTGGAATTCGATACAATATCTGGTAATCACCGAGAAATGTCTCGTATACCATAATGTTGAAGCATAAAGTAGACTGAAGAAATAAATAAAGACACCAAATCCACTTTGTTGCTGCGTAGAATTATTTATTAGATTCACCTTCAATAAAGAAACGTCAAACTTCAAGCGAATTTGCGGAAAAAAATATTTCCGCTCGACCTTCGTCTGCGTGAGTGTAAAAATCCACCCGCTCATGAATATTCATGAGGGGGGGGGGTGCGGCATGTGGAGTGACGTCACTCTCTCATGAAAATTCACGATGGGGGGTGCGGCATGTGCAGTGACGTCACGCTGCGTTACACACAAACAGACATTCTTGGTCTTCTTGGTTCTTTCGGTAAAGTCACGTAGAAGGGAAGTAATAAAATAATAAAAATAAAACATAATAAAACAATTCTCACGACGTTTCGGCCACAACGCAAGCAGCCGTCCTCAGGCGAAGAATGAGAACATTATCAAGCTAGGAGCTTATATAGGTGTTGCGAGGAGGAGCGCCTTAACAAAAGAATGTGCATATGAAGAGGAATTTAGCATACCAATGGACAATGCGTAGGAGGTGGGCGGAGGGGTTTCAAAGTCCCATTATGCCCATGCATTATGCAGGATCAACAGCACCACGGGGGGGCGCAAGGAACAACGTTAATAAAGGAAAGGAATGTTAGTGATATGTAGCTGCATTTACCAAACAACCACGTAGAAAACCAAAGTAAAAACTACATAAAAAACTACAATATAAACTGAAACTTACTATACTCTACAATAAGCTGAGTTACTAACAACAAATAATAAATTACAATTCTACGTCGTAAGAAGTATATAATATACTTCCATCTAAACTTTATTCTCTTAGCATATACAGTACTATATACTGCCATAGATAAACCCAACATTAAATTATATACTGTATTGCTGTAAACCACCCTATACTTTATACATTTTAATATAACACTATGTATTATTCAACTCACCCTAATGTGTATCGAAATGGTTTATTACGTCCTTCCAATGATTGCTAAGCCTGAATCCATCTTCTCGGTTAAAATTGTCTCTGTGTTTGTATATGTGAATCGCCTCATGAACGAATCTCTCATGATAGCCAGATGGCTTGCAGAGAACCTCCGTCTTGGAGAAGTCAATGTCATGTGAGCCCACTGAGTTGTAACAGTGGTCTGCCACGGCTGAGGTGTTTGTCCTACCGTGTTTTAGATCAGCTTTATGTTCACGAATGCGGTCTGAGACGTGTCGTTTGGTTTCCCCAATGTAACTGCTACCACAGAGGCAACTTAGTTTGTAGACGCCAGGGTACTGTATGTCTGGAATCACATCTTTTACAGATGGTACCAGATCACGGATTTTATGTACTGTGTTGAATCGGACCTGGATCTTGTGTTTAATCAGGATTTTGGAGATCTTTTTTGTGACCCCAGCAATGTAGGGTAAGGTGATGGTCTTGAAAGGCTCCTCAACAGGATCTTTCTTGATGGTTGGAGTGATGGCTTTGCGGATTGTGTAGTCGGAGTAACCATTAGCCTTAAGAGCTTGGCGTACGTGTTTGAGTTCCCTGGAAATGTGTTCATGGTCGGAGATGCATTGGGCTCTATGATATAGAGTCTTGATGAGGGAATTCTTCTGGGATGGATGGTGGTGGGAATCCGGTTTTAGATAAGCATCCGTGTGGGTGGCTTTCCTGTAGACAGAGTGGCTCATTGAACCATCAGGTCTACTTTTGATTAGGACATCCAAAAAGGGTAGCTTGCCATCATTTTCGACTTCCATGGTGAATCTGATGGCTGGGTGTATGGAATTGATGTGGTCGAGAAATTGGTCTAGAGCAGGCCGGCCATGTGGCCAGATGACAAAAGTGTCGTCTACGTACCTCTTCCATAAGGTCGGGCGTAGAGTGGCAGTCTGGATGGCGTCCGTCTCAAATTACTCCATGAAGATGTTGGCTACAACCGGAGATAGGGGGGAGCCCATGGGGGTGCCCTCAATTTGCTTGTAGAAGGTTCCATTCCAAAATAGAATACAACAACAAAATTCAAGAACTACTCAACGATGGCAGCTATACAAAAATTAAAAGAGACCCCACCAACAGCCTCGTCTCCAAAACCAACAACATCATTGCTGCTTCAACCGCATTAATTGATCAGACCAAACAGTTCTCGTTGAAACCTTCTGCAGCCAGGCCACCAAGATTGTACGGCTTGCCAAAGATACATAAAGAAGATACACCTCTTCGTCCCATTGTCTCTACTATCAACTCCCCCACTTACAAACTGGCTCGTTTTTTGTCCGAAATCCTACGGCCTTTCACTGGAAAAACCACCTCTGCAGTACTAAACTCTACTGACCTGGTATCGACAATCAAGGGGATTGCCCTGTCCCCAGACGACCTGCTTGTCAGTTTTGATGTGGTTTCCTTGTTCACAAAGGTGCCTGTGCCTGACACCATCGCAATCATTGAAGACTTGGTTCATCAAGGACTAAATGCTGGGGTACCCCCCCTGGTGAGACACTGCTTAACCAATACATACTTCACCTGGAATGGAACCTTCTACAAGCAAATTGAGGGCACCCCAATGGGCTCCCCCCTATCTCCGGTTGTAGCCAACATCTTCATAGAGAAATTTGAGACGGACGCCATCCAGACTGCCACTCTACGCCCGACCTTATGGAAGAGGTACGTAGACGACACTTTTGTCATCTGGCCACATGGCCGGCCTGCTCTAGACCAATTTCTCGACCACATCAATTCCATACACCCAGCCATCAGATTCACCATGGAAGTCGAAAATGATGGCAAGCTACCCTTTTTGGATGTCCTAATCAAAAGGAGACCTGATGGTTCAATGAGCCACTCTGTCTACAGGAAAGCCACCCACACGGATGCTTATCTAAAACCGGATTCCCACCACCATCCATCCCAGAAGAATTCCCTCATCAAGACTCTATATCATAGAGCCCAATGCATCTCCGACCATGAACACATTTCCAGGGAACTCAAACACGTACGCCAAGCTCTTAAGGCTAATGGTTACTCCGACTACACAATCCGCAAAGCCATCACTCCAACCATCAAGAAAGATCCTGTTGAGGAGCCTTTCAAGACCATCACCTTACCCTACATTGCTGGGGTCACAAAAAAGATCTCCAAAATCCTGATTAAACACAAGATCCAGGTCCGATTCAACACAGTACATAAAATCCGTGATCTGGTACCATCTGTAAAAGATGTGATTCCAGACATACAGTACCCTGGCGTCTACAAACTAAGTTGCCTCTGTGGTAGCAGTTACATTGGGGAAACCAAACGACACGTCTCAGACCGCATTCGTGAACATAAAGCTGATCTAAAACACGGTAGGACAAACACCTCAGCCGTGGCAGACCACTGTTACAACTCAGTGGGCTCACATGACATTGACTTCTCCAAGACGGAGGTTCTCTGCAAGCCATCTGGCTATCATGAGAGATTCGTTCATGAGGCGATTCACATATACAAACACAGAGACAATTTTAACCGAGAAGATGGATTCAGGCTTAGCAATCATTGGAAGGACGTAATAAACCATTTCGATACACATTAGGGTGAGTTGAATAATACATAGTGTTATATTAAAATGTATAAAGTATAGGGTGGTTTACAGCAATACAGTATATAATTTAATGTTGGGTTTATCTATGGCAGTATATAGTACTGTATATGCTAAGAGAATAAAGTTTAGATGGAAGTATATTATATACTTCTTACGACGTAGAATTGTAATTTATTATTTGTTGTTAGTAACTCAGCTTATTGTAGAGTATAGTAAGTTTCAGTTTATATTGTAGTTTTTTATGTAGTTTTTACTTTGGTTTTCTACGTGGTTGTTTGGTAAATGCAGCTACATATCACTAACATTCCTTTCCTTTATTAACGTTGTTCCTTGCGCCCCCCCGTGGTGCTGTTGATCCTGCATAATGCATGGGCATAATGGGACTTTGAAACCCCTCCGCCCACCTCCTACGCATTGTCCATTGGTATGCTAAATTCCTCTTCATATGCACATTCTTTTGTTAAGGCGCTCCTCCTCGCAACACCTATATAAGCTCCTAGCTTGATAATGTTCTCATTCTTCGCCTGAGGACGGCTGCTTGCGTTGTGGCCGAAACGTCGTGAGAATTGTTTTATTATGTTTTATTTTTATTATTTTATTACTTCCCTTCTACGTGACTTTACCGAAAGAACCAAGAAGATGAATCCCTGCAGTCACGAAAGCTTTAAATCGAAATTTAGACATTCTTGGCTCATTCTAGTCGCGATTGTCACGTGACCAAAACGTGACAATTATCGACGAGTTGAGCACACCCGTGTGGTGGAGAGTAACCCCACGTGGGAGAGTAACCCCACTTGGGTTTACTCTGCACCACAAGCGGTGTGCTGAAGCCGTCAGTGTTAGTGGCACGTTTTGTCTCCGTGACGAACCCCTTGCTAATTGGCTGTGTCGGGTGGTGGCGGGTTTAACGACACAATTCATATTCTTGGTTCTTTCGGTAAAGTCACGTAGAAGGGAAATAATAAAATAATGCACCTGATGATGATTGCTTGTGTTGCAGTCGAAACGTCGTGAGAATTTTTTTTGGTTTTATATTTGTATTATTTTGTTATTTCCATTCTACTTGACTTTACCGAAAGAACCAAGAATATGAATCCCTGATGGTCACGAATGCTTTAAATCGAAATTTGACATAATTCATATTTACGCGATCAGACCCAAAGAAAAACACTTCGCTATAGAGGCGCATTGCGGCGTTGACTTTCATTCTTAAGTTCAGTTTTCGAAATATGACTCACTCGCTTCCGCTTACCTGCGTGCGAAAGGTTCGTTCCACGTCGTTGCCAGATAAAATGGTAAAAAAACAATTCTCATATTTTGCTACTGGCAAAGGAGGTTCCAATGGTAGGTGTTAAGATGTTCCAAACACCAAATAGATACATTTTGCAAGCCACAAAGTCTGCATTGACCATATGAAATTGTGGCTAAACGTGCAAACAAATATGCTCTGATAATATTTTGGATACTGGCAAAAAAGGTCCCGTAAATTTGACGGTAATGTGATCCTCTGACCTTAGGGCACCATCAAAGTAAAGGTTCATCTATGATAGCGATCTAAGATAAGAGAACCACAATACAGCTTCCGTCTGGAACGCTCTTCCGATATTAGGAAGCCGCTGGGTTCTATGCCTTTTACATCGTGTAGATGGAAAACGAATTTCTTTAGAAGTGCTTTTTGTGCTTAGTTTGTTGTCTTTCCGCCCGCACTTTCGATTAGCACGGTTGGCTACGTACGGTGCGAAAGAAGTTAAACATACAAACATAACACGCTCAAACAAAGCCACGTGGACTAAAAGTCGCGTAATTTCGCCGCATCTCGGCTCTTCTCCCCAACGATAATGATCTATGCTCTAGCGCCCTCTAGCGGCGATTCTTTTTGTATCCGCAAGAAAACAAAAGTGACTTTGGGGGCGTCCATAAATGACGTCACGCACCTGGGGGGGGGGGGGGGCGGGGTCAGACATTTGTGACGATGTGTGACGAGGGGGGGTGTAAGAAATGTGACGTCACATCAAAATGCGCAACTTTAAATAAATATAGACAACACATTCTACTTAATTAAATATACTTTTTAATAAATGTATTCTCCTACAACATCAGAGTGCAGCGCCGCATTAAATACGCACTACAATGACAATAGTTTAAAGCAATTTATTTTTTTGGGGGGGAGGGGCAGAGCTTTGTGACGTCATATTTGAGGGGGGGTCTGACTTTCGTGACGCCGGTGTGACGAGGGGGGGGGGTAAAAAAAAATCGTCAAAAATCGCGTGACGTCATTTATGGACTGCATCCTGCAGTAATGCGATTGTATTAATACTTGTCATTATTATTATTATTAAATCTAGATGATGATTTAAAAGTGCACAACTCCAGTGGCTTCCTCATCTCGGAAGGAAGAGCGCGTTCCAGACGGCCCCAGAATCTGAAAGCGCCGCGCGATGAGGCCGGTGACCACCGTCTTTGTTTCGATGGCTGAGCAGCGAGGATGACCACCCCGGAGTTGGCGTGCTGGTGGTTTATGCTGCGCTGGGCACATCCCAGCCACGCCAGCACAGTGGATGGTCCAGTGGCTTCCTCTCTCACCATCGGAAGGGCCTTCCACCAGCAGAAGAGCAATACCATTGGGCTGGGGAATCCAACATCCTGATGGACTAAACACGTTTTTTGTGTGTGTGTGTGTATATTTACGTGGGGATAACGGAACGGCGTTCATCTTGCGGAGGGTTTATTACCCGGTCTCGGCAGATCGCCCGCACTTTAACTTCTCACTCTTCGATCGCCTTTTGCTCACCTTTCCAACGCCGTACTTCGCACCCCGATCGTAATTTTGTATTGTTCGTTGTTTATAACTTTGTCGCCGGGCTCTACTGGACCTCTGTGAAAATAAGAGCTTCACAGCTCATCTGATTTCTCCTGGATAAACAAAAAATGGATTCTGATTCGTTGATTCTTTAGCGGTGAGAGGCGAGGGGTGCGTCGCCCCGGGCCCGGCAGTAGGGGGAGCTGCCACGGAATCACGCCGCGCTCCCGGGCCGCGAACGAACCGACGTGGCAATGGTAATTGGCTACTCGAGGGACTGACTGGAGACTCAGTGGGTTGGACAGCCACCGAGCGAGTGTCAATTGAAGCCAGATTAACACCGTTTTGTCTCAACGTGGAGATGCAATGCCTTGAACAAGCATAGGCTTCACCCCATTTCCGGCAAGGATACAGGAGGTGTTAGGATGTTCAAACCCCAATTAGACACGCGTATTGCAAGGCGCCGTAGTCACCGCACATCGTGCTTGCGGTAAAGCGTGCAAACCACGTGGTTTGATCACCATGTGTGCATTGTCCGTTGAAGCTGATTCAGGACTACACCAGCGACAGCCTCCTATATGGCCTCGTCTCACCACCAGTGCGACACCAGAGGACAACGCCAAAAGGCGGACAGCACAAGGGCAATGCACAAATAGCAAAGCATTCTTATCTCGGTCGGAGCACTTGTGTCTATGATACTGGGAGATAAAGGGTCCCGTCAAAAGATAAGCCTTGTTCAGACCATCAGCCGAATTGGATTTCAACAACAAATAACATGCAGCAGCAGCGTTTGCTTGAGTGAGCAAACTGTAGACTGATTTCAAACTTGTGGGTCTCATTAGCAGTGGCAGGCTTGTGAAATCGATTCGTTCAGTCCGCCAGCCTGTTGGCTTTCCAGACCAAGTGACATTCAGCAGCACAGCTTTGTGTTTAGTTTGTTGTTTTGTTTTGCGTTTAGTTTACTGTCCTTCTCCGCACCTCCGATCAGCAAGGTTGGCTACGTACGGTGCGAAAGAAGTTCCACGTGCATGCTAACAGGGCGAGCCAACTCCGACTCGGCGTGAGCGCCGCTCTTCCAACTTTGCCCACAAGGCGGCGGACTTACCACGCGTGACCAGCCCCCCCTTGTCAATCCACTGCTGGGTGAAGGCCTCCTTCCTCCAACAACATCGTGTCGGGGGTCATGGTGGGGGTCGTTTGACCGCTGGTCAGGGCGGGGTGGTGAAACGCGCACTCCCCCCTCCCCTCACTCACCCCTCCCCTCACCCTTGTCCTCACTCACTCTTTCGCTGACCCTCCAACCCCTCGAGGTGCCCTCGCCCAGACCCCCGCCCGCCCGTTTCATGGAGATCTGCGTGCGCAGATCTCCATGACGCAATGTTCGCCCACAGACCCCGGCCCTGCCTAAGGCCACTCGATCTGGGCGATAGACATCCGCGGAAGTGCATCGTCCCCTCACCACCACCAGCAGCAGCAGCAGCAGCCTCGGTGTCACTAGAAATCCGAGGAAGTTCCTCCCGCTGCTTCTTTGCACGCAACCCCGACCGATACGACCATCCTTGGGACCTCCCTTGCCACAAGTTTGTGTGGTTTATGCAGACATGATTCCTTGCCAAAAGGTTTCAGTTTGGTGTTTTAACATCTTAACACAGAAAGGGTAAAACCTTTTATTCTACCACCATCCTTCTTACCACTCCACCAGCAAGACTATAAACATTCTGCGCCTGTCATCAAGAGCAGCAGCAGCAGCCATGATCAATCCACTGATCGACGAAAGCCTTGGTTCTATCATTGGCTATTGATGGATGATAGATTATATTTATTACAGAATACATACGCAGACGATATCTGCTCCTCCAAATAACAAAAAAAGTTTTTTTCACACATCCCACCAGCCACCACAGCCTTTCAAAAAGCAGTTCCAAAGAGTTCAGATTAGCAAAAAGTGCATCGCTCCAGTGGCTTCCTAATATCGGATGGAAGAGCGTTCCAGACGGCCGCAGAAGCGCATCTGAAAGCGCCGCGCGATGCGCCGACCGTCCTCGTTGTACGGCGAGAGAGGCGCTCGCGTGATGGTGGTTTATGCCCCTTGACGAGACCAGTCAAGGTATATTCATCCAGTACACCTTGTGTTGACGAATTTTTTCAGTTTATTTTTTATCAACACAGGTGTGTTTATATGTAACTATACCTGTGTTTGTTTGTGTGTATCCGCATGTTTTTCTTCTGTGCAGTGTGCGCAAAGACAAGGCGGCCGGGCGTGGTCTTGACCCCCCCCCCCTTCCCTTGATAGGGGCGTTCACGTGGCCCAGCGCGTCATTCAGGTTCGAATCCGGAAGGACGCCCTGATTAATACTGCAGGTGTTTAAACCGTAAAGTACGACCACTGCTACCCGCCGTCTGATTCACAATGGACGTTAAGATCCTGTGACGTCGTTCGAAGAAGAGTAGGCCATTGTGTCCACATTTCCAAAAAAATTAAAGATTCCACGTATGAATGTTGAACTTATTTCGCACCGTACCGTGTTAATTGGAAGTGCAGGGGAAATACAATCAACTAAACACAAAAAGCACTATATAGGAAGCCACTGCATAGCTTCAGTAGCTTCCTAATATCGGAAGGAAGCACGTTCCAGACGGCCGCAGACGCACATCTGAAAGCGTGCGATACGGTGGCCGTCTTCATTTGATGGTTAGTCAAAAGCCACATGCTGCTCCAATGATGACCTCGGAGTACTTTGAAAGAGGCGATGCGAAAATCTCAGCCATCTCGTTTGAGTATTAAAGATATAACTCGCATACCAGACAATTAATCAAACTGCACATTTGTAAACAATGTTTTTTTTAATAGCACAAACACCGTTCAAAAAGCACTCGATGTTCACACTAACTCCAAGAGAAAAATAATTTATTCAAGCATTGGTCACGAGAATAATTAATCGATTGTTAATGTTCGATGCAAATGCTATGCACACACCGCGATTAATGACGTAGATATGCGCACTGCGCCTATGAACCTGATGAAGATGAGTTCGACTCCCACGATGGCCAAGGTCAGTGGGCGAGCGATTTAACATCTGAAATGATCCCGGGACACCTTCACCTTCCTTCACCAACTTGCGATGAACCGGCGCGGTGAAGTATGGTCAAACAAACTCCACCAAACACAGACCACGTGGGGGCGGGCGGGGCGGGGAGGTTTCATCCAGCAGTGGATTTTTAAAAATGTCTGCACGTTCCAATAGTTTAGCTCCATCTAGGAGAAAGAGAGGTGTCATTGGCCAATGAATATTCGCATGATTTTGTTGTTTTGTTATTAATGAGGAAATTACCCAACGGTACCTTATCTTACACAGATATCTGCATTTACAGCGAATTATTATTAAATTGTAAATGAGATGACAGCTGATGAAATAGCTGGCGCTCTAACGCACGCTAGCGTTGTGACTCATGGGTCTTGCGCTGACAATGAGCTCCCACGGGAGTCTACGTGGTCTCAGAGATGAGGCTCACGGTGTCTCTCTCCGTATGTATCTCCCTGTCGATCTCCGAGTCGATCTCCCTCGCGAGGGTCTCCGCCTCCCGTAGCGAGGCTCCGAAGTCCGACGCCTCTTCGTGGCTCCGCACCTCCTCCTCCTCCTCATCCCCCGCATCCTCCACCTCCTTCCCCTCCGTCGACTCTGCCCGGCAGAGAGGGCAGTGAGGGGCCGTCTCCACAGAGCCCCCCAACACCTCCTCGTAGCGGGGGGGCTTGCCAGGGCTGGCGGGGTGACGAGGTGGGGGGGGAGGGGGGGAGTTAGTCATTGTTACCACCATCATTGTCGTCATGTTTTGATCAATTCAACATCATAATCATAGTTTAACACGGAGTAGGCTTTCGCGAACAATGTCATCCATAATATAGGGGTTTTTCAAGGTTTAAATCGCGTAAGAAATAAAAATGTGTCGTTAAACCCGCCACCACCCGACATAGCCAACTAGTAAGGGTTGTCACGTAAACAGAACTTGCCAATTCGTCACTAGTACAGCACTAGTGTGTAGTGTAGTGTATAGTAGTGTATAGTGTAGTGTATAGTGTAGTGTATATTGTAGTGTATAGTGTAGTGTATAGTGTAGTGTATATTGTAGTGTATAGTGTAGTGTATAGTGTAGTGTATAGTGTATTGTATAGTGTAGTGTATAGTGTAGTGTATAGTGTAGTATACTAGTACAGTACACCCGTGTGTTGGAGAGCCAAGCCACAACATTTACAATCTGAGTGCGACGTTTCGCCAGTAATTACAGCATGCTTCATCAGGTTAATTACAACGTGTGTCACGAGACAACTAAATATATAATCGGTGACGTTTCGGACAATGGCCTTTCTTCATAAACCATGCATGTGCCACGAAGACGGGACATTGCCCGAAACGTCGTCTATTATAGATGCTTGCCGTGAGGGGTGCACACGGTGATATTCACGAATGTGTTGCGTTTTCCCGTACGGCAGCTAAAGATTTTAATAAATATCTCTCATTGTTTCCACGGCTCATGACTCGGGTTGCCAAATCTGACTTTTTGTATTATATCATTAATCTCAAAACATTTGTTTAAAATATCCCCTTACCGCATTAACATCTCGCACACTGCTTACTTCAACAGGAGATGAATGCCATTTCCGGTCAGAGCCGTCCCTAACGGTGCACGGCAAATAGGGGCGATCGCCCCGGGCCCCGCGCTTTGGGGGGGGGGGGCGAGTTTTTGAGGATGTCCGATGTAATACTTAGGCATTAAATTTCGATTTAAAGCTTTCGTGACTGCAGGGATTCATCTTCTTGGCTCTTTCGGTAAATTCACGTAGAAGGGAAGTAATAAAATAATAATTATTTTATTATGTTTTATTTTTATTATTTTATTACTTCCCTTCTACGTGACTTTACCGAAAGAACCAAGAAGACTTACGCATTAGTTTGAGGGGGACCCATAGGGTGGGATTTGCCCCGGCCCCTGTACCCTGTCACCCCCCCCCCCCCACCCCACCACGCTTTGGACGGCCCTAATTCCTGTATAGAAGACTCCCGACCAATCCAGGAGGGGTTGGCAACTCTACTCATGCCTTACCTGGCCGGGTCAGGCTGGGCATCGCCGCTGTGCACCTGGACCGAGCATCCGGTCACCTCCTCCTCCCCCACCTCCTCCTCCTCCTCCACCACCTCCTCCACCTCGCCCCGGGCCCCCTTGCCACTGGGGGCCGAAGTGGGGGGCCCGCGGGGGGCAGGTGGAGGGGTTCCGATGGGCAGGTTGGGGGGGGTGCTCCAGGATGAGGAGCAGAAGGTGGGCGAGGTCTGATCCCTGTTGTTGGCTGACCCCTCCAGAGATGCGAGGGGCAACGTGCGATGCCTGGGAGGAAGGGAAGAAGAGATTGTGTAGGAATCCATGGGATTTCATAGGAATGTATGAGATTGTATAGGATTTTAGAGGCATTTATGAGATTGTATAGGATTTCATGGGATTTAATAGGAATTTATGAGATTGTATAGGATTTCGTGGGATTTCATAGGAATTTATGAGATTTATAGGATTTTAGAGACATTATGAGATTGTATAGGATTTCATGGAATTTTATATAATGTATGATATTGTATAGCATTTTAGAGACCGTTATGAGATTGTATAGGATTTCATGGGATTTCATAGGAATGTATGAGATTGTATAGGATTTTAGAGACATTTATGAGATTGTATAGGATCTCTTTGGATTTCATAGGAATGTATGATATTGTATCGGATTTCATGGGATTTAATAGGAATTTATGATCATGTAAAGGATTTTATGGGATTTTAGAGAATGTTACAGGGCTGCAGAGGTAAAGGTGCAGCCCTGCAATTGCTCGGCTCGCACCGCAGCTGGTGGAAGGGCCCTCTGCTAGAAAGCTCTGCAATCGCATCAACAGATGATTTAGGACAAAATAATGAGCGACGGACGTGGCTGCGTTTGCGAAATAATTCCCGAAACAGCGTTCCGGACTGCTTCGGCTGAGATTGTGTCATGTCTATCATTCTTGTCCTACGCCAGCGTTCTTCACGAACTGCCAGCGGAGAGGAGCACGATCGCCGATAAGACATCATCGGTGTGTGAGGGCCGCCACACATTTGAAACCATAGGGGGTTTGACAGCAGCACGAGGATGATGATGGTGGTGGTGGGGAGTGATTTCACTCTTGGGGGCAGCACGTCACGGGTCGCACTAAAGGTCACCAGGGGCCACCTGTTGCCCACGGGCCTTGCAATAAAGAACACTGTTCTACATCATAGAATTTCTCGATCATTATAATAACTTCACACTGTAATGTTGCGCTGGCGCCGCATAGCGTTTGCAGAGAGACAGAGAGAGAGAGAGACCACGGACTCGAGGAGGAGGAACCGCAGACGAGCGGATGAAGGCGCTACCAACAATTGCCCAAGCTCTGCGGCACTGTAAATATGAAGGTGTTATCGGCCAATTTGATGAGTGTTTATTATACACGTGGATGGAAACCGGAGCACCCCGAACAAAAACCCCACACGTGCGAGGGGGCAACACTCGATCCCTCACAACAGAGACGGGTGGAGATGAGTCCACACTTCGCTGTACCGCCTTCTCCCTGCGAGCCAGCGGTACGGCTCCTCCTCGACGGGAAGAGGGAGTTCTAGAACGCCAGTGCGGTGACCCACCAACCCTGGCTGCTGCCTGCAGAGTGCAGCCGTAGCCAACGCCGCCAACCACGCGGCGAATCGTCACCACCACCACCGTCATCACAGAGGCAGTCGTGTCCCACTGCGAACTGATATTGCTACTCACTTTGTCCCGGGGTCGAGCAGAAACGGCAGCGAATCGGATTCATGAATGGGGCTGAAGACCACCTGCCACACACCAAAGACAAAGACACAGATTCCCCCGTGTAGCCTTAACAGGTTGTTGGGTCAAGTGCTGTTAGCGAGCAGCACCTATGAAGGCCGGCACGGCACACGAGGGGGTGGGTGGCCAGCACCACGCCCGGCCGCCTTTGTCTCCCCGGTGGCGATGTTTACACATCGCACCAAGGTACTCGCCACTCACACACACTCACCCATAATCACCACTCTAATACTCACCCATACTCACCACTCACACATACTCACCACTCACATACTCACACACTCAGACACACTCACCCATACTCACCACTCTCACACTCACCACTGACCACTCACACACACTAACCACTCTCACACTCACACATCACTCACCCATACTCACCACTCACACACCCTCACCCATACTCACCACTAACACACTCACACACACTCACCACTCACCCATACTCACCACTCACACACCACTCACCCATACTCACCACTCACACACATTCACACATACTCACCACTAACACACTCACACACACTCACCACTCACCCATACTCCCCACTCACACACCACTCACCCATACTCACCACTCACACACACTCACACACCACTCACACACACCCACACCGCTCACACACTCACACACACTCACCCATACTCTCCACTCTCACAATCACCCATACTCACCACGAACATACACACACTCACCACTCACACACTCACCACTCACACACACCCACACCACTCACACACTCACCCATACTCACCACCCACACATCCATACTCACCACCCTCACACTCACACACACACACACTCACCCATACTCACCACTCACACACTCACACACACTCACCCATACTCACCACTCACACACCCTCACCTATATTCACCACTAACACACTCACACACACTCGCCACTCACCCATACTCACCACTCACACACCACTCACCCATACTCACCACTCACACACACTCACACACACCCACACCGCTCACACACTCACACACACTCACCCATACTCACCACTAACACACTCACACACACTCACCACTCACACACTCACCACTCACACACACCCTCACCGCTCACACACTCACCCATACCCACCACTCACACACTCATAACACACTCACCCATACCCACCACTCACACACTCACCCATACTCACCACTCACACACTCACACACATTCACCATTCACACACACCCACACCGCTCACACACTCACCCATACCCACAACTCTCACCACTCACACACACTCACCCATACTCACCACTCTCACACTCATAACACACTCACCCATACCCACCACTCACACACTCACCCATACTCACCACTCACACACTCACACACCACACACACCCACACCGCTCACACACTCACCCATACCCACAACTCTCACCACTCACACACACTCACCCATACTTACCACTCTCACACTCACCCATACTGACCACCCACACACCCATACTCACCACCCTCACACTCACACACACTCACCCATACTCAGCACTCACACACTCACACACACTCACCCATACTCACCACTCACACACACTCACCCATACTCACCACTCACACACTCACCCATATTCACCCATATTCACCCATACTCACCACACTCACACTCACCCATACTCACCACTCACGCACTCACACACACTCAACCATACTCGCCACTCTCACACTCACACACACTCACACACACTCACACACACTCACCACTCACACACTCACACACACTCACCCACACTCACCACTAACACACTCACACACACTCACCCATACTCACCACTCTCACACTCACCCATACTCACCACTCACACACTCACACACACACTCACCACTCACCACTCACACACACTCACCCATACTCACCACTTTCACACTCTCACCACTCACACACACTCACCACTCACACACACTCACCCATACTCACCACTCACACTCACACACACTCACACACACTCACCCATACTCACCCATACTTACTCACCACTCACACACTCACACACACTCACCCATACTCACCACTCACACACTCACACACACACTCACCACTCACACACACTCACCCATACTCACCACTTTCACACTCTCACCACTCACACACACTCACCACTCACACCCACACCACCCACACACACTCACCACTCACCCATCCCCACCACTCTCACCACTCACACACCCACACCACCCACACCACTCACCCCTAACCCCACGTCTCTCGCCCCACGCTCCCCTCCCCATGTCCCACCTTGGGGTAGCACTGGCAGAGGCTCCACGCGACTCCGGCCGCCGTCATCAGCGCCCCCAGGGCGCAGAAGGTGCCGTACACGTGCGGCCACTCGCCGCCCGACAGCAGCGCCCCCAGGGCCGCGAGGAAGAGGCCCGCGGACACGAGGCCGTAGCGGAGCGTGGCCTCCCTCACGGGCCCTTGAGCGGCGTTATTCACCACCACCATCACCATCCTGACAACTTCCTCCCTCCGCCTACTCCTCCTCCTCCTCCTCGCCAGCAGGACGATGCCCTCACCGCCAGACGCAACACCCTTGCCAGCGGAGCAATCAGGTTGTCCTCGACAGAAGGTTGTCCTCTCGAGTGACTGAGAAGTCTCCCCACCTTGTCCCACCTTGTCCCACCTTGTCCCCACCTTGTCAACAACTTTTCACGACCTTGTCCCACCTTGTCCCACCTTGTCCCACCTTGTCAACAACTTTTCACGACCTTGTCCCACCTTGTCCCCACCTTGTCCCACCTTGTCCCCACCTTGTCCCACCTTGTCAACAACTTTTCACGACCTTGTCCCACCTTGTCCCCACCTTGTCCCACCTTGTCCCCACCTTGTCAACAACTTTTCACGACCTTGTCCCACCTTGTCCCACCTTGTCCCACCTTGTCCCCACCTTGTCCCACCTTGTCAACAACTTTTCACGACCTTGTCCCACCTTGTCTCCACCTTGTCCCACCTTGTCCCACCTTGTCCCCCCACCTTGTCCCACCTTGTCCCACCTTGTCCACCGTTCAGACTGTCCCACGAGATTATTGTCTCGAGACGCGAGCCCTTCTCTCCCCCCCCCCCCTCTCTCTCTACCAAGCTTGCCCCCTGACTCTGTGTCTGTTCTGTCTCACTCCTGTCCTCTCCCTGTCTCTTGCCTCTGTTTCTGTCCTGTCTGTCCGGGTCTCTCTCTCTCTGTGTCTCTCTTGGACCCTTTGACCTTCTGTGTCTCTCTGTGTTGCTGCGTCTGTCTCTCCTGGTCTGTGTGTCTCTGTGTCTTCCTTACTCTCACTCTCTTTGTGTCTCTCTGTGTCTCTCTCTCCCCTGGTGGCTGTGTCTCTGTGTGTTCGTCTTCCTTATTCCCACTCTCCTTGTGTCTTTCTGTCTCTCTCCCCTGGTGTCTGTGTGTCTCTGTATCTTCGTCTTCCTTACTCTCACTCTCCTTGTATCTCTCTCGCTTTCTCCCTCCCCTGGTGTCTGTGTGAGCCTCTCTCTAACTCTGCCCCGTCGTGGCCGCGCCTGTGATGTGAGTTGTGATGTGAGTTGCGTGTGGGGCGGTGTGAGTTGCGTGTGAGTAGCGTGTGGGGCGGTGTGTGCGAGATGTAAGCGGTGGCTGCGTGCCCACCTCTCTCTATTTAGCCGACAAATGGTTACAACATTTGTTTTAATAATCATTAAATGACCTTCAAAGTCTGCTCGCCGCCGCAAGCCAACACCGACCATAATCCCCGCCCAGACGAAACCAATCGCAAGACGCTTCGGAAAGTTAGAGACGCGTTGTCTCGGGTGTCAACTAACAACGATACAAAGCTGTAGCGACTTAAGACAAAGATTAGACTCCAGCATAGCCTCTCACACGGCGGTTCTCAGCCCGGGGGTTACCCGGACCCCTGGGGGGTTGACGTGGCAATGTCCCATGGTGGGGTTCGTGATGCGATGTAAACACACACACACACACAGGGCGCTTCAAAAAAATGTGAACACTTCCGAGAATTTGCAACAATACCGCAAGAAAGACCTACCTGGAGAAGATTCCAGGCACGCGTTGACAACGATGGTGAACAAGTGCGAGACTAAATTTCGATTTTAAGCTTCTTTCGTGACTGCAGGGATTCATCTTCTTGGTTCTTTCGGTAAAGTCACGTAGAAGGGAAGTAATACAATAATAAAATAATAAAACATAATAAAATAATTCTCACGACGTTTCGGCCACAACGCAAGCAGCCGTCCTCAGGTTATTATTTTATTACTTCCCTTCTACGTGACTTTACCGAAAGAACCAATAAGAAGTGCGAGACTGTTTAACTTTTTTAAAGCCATGAACATTACATTTGTTATCGTGTTACAGTGTAGTATCCGTTCTTTTCCCATTAAAAACGACAGTGCTCTATAAGCGTTCACATTGTTTTTGAAGCTCCCTGTATCGATCAGAAACACGAGAGTCACCGATGAATAATCGCGCACGAATCCGTCCGCGAAAAAATAACTGCGACGACATTTAAACCCAGAACTACGTATAAGAGACCTTTACAAACTCACCGATCGTAAACAATGCGGGTTTTCCAAGAGCAACACTCGCCACGCGACCTCAGAGCGCTCAGTTGAAATGATTTTTGGGTCGCTTGAAGTTACCAGCAGGGAGTTAGGATCACCCCACAAAATGAACAATTTGGTTTTAAAAAAATGTCGATGTTCATTATTCGTAGATGTATTTGAGAGGCGAATTGGGACAATGTTGGGTCAGGCAAGCGGGGGTAGGGGGGGGGGGTTACTCGATTGAAACTTTAATTTAAAAATGTATGGGTCACAGTAGCCAACACAAGTTTGATAACCCACTGCTCTTACAGACCGTTGGGTCAAGTGCTGTTAGCGAGCACCTATTAAGGCCGGCACGGCACACGAAGGGGGTGGGTGGCCAACACCACGCCCGGCCGCCTTTGTCTCCCCAGTGGCGATATTTACACATCGCACCAGGTACTCATTTGAGGCTGGGTCGACCTAGGGGCGGCCCAGGACCGGTTCAGATTATCGTCACTGGTGTTGACCGTGAGCGGGGGACTGCGCGTGACACACACAGACAAGCACACGCAAAGCCGGATTATAAGACGCACCGCCCCCGCTCCCCCACAACTTTTGCTTTAACACACAGGACACAGGGGGGTTGGGGGGCCGTCTTCCACCCCCGCCTATTGCGGTAACTTTGTCTCGAACTCCCACGCGTCTCACTTCCCCTCCCCATCGCCCACATCCACCACAACCATCGTGAATATTCGCCACCACAATCAACAATCAACGAGCCCACTAAGGAGCCGTCCATAAATGACGTCACGCACCTAGGGAGGGGGGGGTCAGACATTTGTGACGATGTGTGACGAGGAGGGGGGGGTTTGAGAAATGTGACGTCACATCAAAATGCGCAACTTTAAATAAATATAGACAACACATTCTACTTAATTAAATATACTTTTTAATAAATGTTTTCTCCTACAACATCAGAGTGCAGCGCCACATTAAATACGCACTACAATGACAATAGTTTAAAGCGATTTGAAGCATGTTTTTTTTATTTTGGGGGGAGGGGGGGCAGAGCTTTGTGACGTCATATTTGAGGGGGGAGAGAGAGAGACACGCAAACTCCAAATATACAGCAGCAGGCGTCAGGGTCTGGATCGAACCCACGCCCTCCTGTATACCAGGCGAGGTAGTTAACATCTCATAGCCACCGTGATGATGATGAGAGAGAGAGAGACACGCAAACTCCAAATATACAGCAGCAGGCGTCAGGGTCTGGATCGAACCCACGTCCTCCTGTAGTCCAGGCGAGGTAGTTAACATCTCATAGCCACCGTGATGATGATGAGAGAGAGAGAGACACGCAAACTCCAAATATGCAGCAGCAGGCGTCAGGGTCTGGATCGAACCCACGCCCTCCTGTGCACCAGGCAAGGTAGTTAACATCTCCTAGCCACCGTGATGATGATGAGAGAGAGAGAGACACGCAAACTCCAAATATACAGCAGCAGGTGTCAGGGTCGGGATCGAACCCACGACCTCCTGTGCACCAGGCGAGGTAGTTAACATCTCATAGCTACCGTGATGATGATGAGAGAGAGAGAGAAACGCAAACTCCAAATATACAGCAGCAGGCGTCAGGGTCTGGATCGAACCCACGCCCTCCTGTAGACCAGGCGAGGTAGTTAACATCTCCTAGCCACTGCGGCTTCGGAGTGATCCGGCAGTCCTCGACTTGAATCCCTTCGCGAAATTGCAGTTCCGCATCTCCGATGTGCACGGTTGGCTACGTACGGTGCGAAAGAAGTTCAGCATACGTACATACATTCTTGATTACGCATTGAGTGTGTTTTTATTTGTTAACTGTGCTTGTGACGTGGCCATGTGTGCATGTAGAACTTCTTTCGCACCGTACGTAGCCAACCGCGCTAATCGGAGGTGCACGGGGAAGGACAACAAACTGAACACGAAACGCAGTTCTGAAGAAATTTAATTTTCAATCTGGATGATGACGATGATGATTATTTAAAAGTGCACAGCTCCCAGCGGCTTCCCAATATCGGAAGGGAAGAGCGTTCCAGACGGCCGCAGAAGTAGCGCATCTTGAAAGCGACGTGGTGACCGCTTTTGTTCGACGGTTAGCCAAATAAACAGTGGTGACAACACGACTGTTAACGCAACATCATCGTCGTGATCATCAGCAGCAGCAGCATCACCGATTCATGCAAAAGATGACAATCAGTGACGTCCAGCAACGGCGTTATTGTGATCAGGGAGTGTGCCGATCAAACGGCGTTGTCGAGATGAGTTGTCTACTCAGGTGGGTCGGCAGGTGTCAAGGTGTGCGCAAGCAGCTGAGAGAGCCGTCGAGTTAATGAACATCCACGCGGAGCGTGTTCGTAACGGGAGAGGGAGGATGGGAGGGGTGGCCGATTGGAGTTTCGGTCTCGACTGGCCCGCACCGGTCTCGCTGTTGAGCTCTCACGCGGGTGAGCTGGAGGTCGAGCGGTTTGACTTTGCCAAACAGAAATCAACAGGAACGCGGAAATGTTTGTTTTCACTCTCCCTCTGTCCGTCTCTCTCACCTATTCTGGGTTCGATTCCCGGCCGCGGCTATTAAAACACAACGGCGAACATCAGCATCGGTTGTGCCCGACAAGGCCGTAGCCAAGAAGTCAACATTGGGGGGGGGAACAAATCTCCCAGGGGGTCTGGGTGTCCCCCCCTCCCCCCAGAAAAAAAATCTAAATTTGAAAACGAATTTCCTGCCTAAAATATTAAAAAATTCTCTAACACAGCATGGACTTTTTTTACAATAATATCTAATAGTGTATTGTATTACATTGCTGTTTTTTTCTTTTTTACTTTTTTAACAAGGCCGTGCTGAGGCTTAGATAATCAAAGCCACGGCGATGATGGCGATGATGTTGATGATGGGGATGTGGGCGCCACGGTGACGAGATGTTAACTACCTCGCCTGGTGTACACGAGGTCATGGGTTCAATCACGACCCTGACGCCTGCTGTTTATTTGGAGTGTGCGTGTCTCTCTTCCCGTGGTCGCGTGGATTTTTCTCCGGGTCCTCCGGTTTTTGTCTCCACATTTAAAATCAACATCACGCGTTTAGAGTATTTTGTTCCTATAAATGGCCACGTGATAAGCCACTTCTTTGAGATATCATTTGTGACGAGGTCGCTTTTTTAAAAAAAAGCTAATAGCTCAATGGACTTTACCTGGTAAAATAAAAAAATAGTGCAATAATATTATTGGTTCTTTCGGTAAAGTCACGTAGAAGGGAAATAAAATAATACAAAATTAACAATAAAATTCTCACGACGTTTCGATTGCAACACAAGCAATCATCATCAGGTGTGAAAAAATACAAGAATACAAATATAAAAAAACTAATCCACGATGGATTATAATTATCATCAACAGCATTATCATCATCAAATTATCAACATCATCAATCAATGTAAAACTTGATTGAGACAATTACAAAGATCCTCCGTATAGCCTTTAAAAGACTATAGGGGCAAGTGCTGTTAGCGAGCACCTATTAGGTCGGCACGGCACTCGAGGAGGGGAGGGCGGTCAGCACCACGCCCAGCCGCCAATGCGCACCAGGTACTCATTTCAGGCTGAGTCGACCTAGGGGACGCCCAGGACCGGTTCATATATTCATTGCCGATGTTAACTGCGAGCGAGAATCGAACTTGGGTCACTGTGTTCGTAGGCACAGTTCACCAACCACTGTGCAACCGCTTACACGACTATAAAAAATATATTGATAAACAATTAAATATAGACCGTGCTCTTACATGGATTAGTAGTGCTTTACTCATTCACGTATGATCACTTGGACCGTAATGTGTCATCTACCGACAGATGATCGTGTAAATGACATTCTCAATCTCCTTTTGTATCATTATATTCGTAAGCATCTGGGTCGTCCACCAGCATTGGTTCAAGCAAAGACTGGCTCTGCTGCTGATGAGACGTTGAATGTCAAATTCGGCTCCAGAGTGTTGCTTGGTTATGAAACTAGCGCTGCTGAATCTAGATTTGAAGCTTTCGTGACTGCAGGGATCCATACTCGTTGGTTCTTTCGGTAAAGTCACTTCGGTATAAAATAAAATAAATTAAATCACGACGTTTCGAGCGCAACACAAGCGTCCGTTACCAGCAATTGTTTCTTGCTGTGGTTGTCCCACCTGAATTTATTTATTGTATTGTATACCTACGTGACTTTACCGAAAGAACCAACGAGTATAACGCTGCTGGAATTATACCACTCCCGGTCCAGAAGCAATGCTGCGTGGCTTGCTGATGTGATGTGTAAAACACACCAATCATAGTTACGTGGGGTGACAGATACGTGGACACAGGCGCGTACCTATTTACTCCGTAGCTTAGGGTCACCTTTTCTATTTTTAGATCAGGCCTCGTCCACGCGTATCGTTTGCCCGCAGTTGGTGGCACAATAAACTTTAATCATTCACTTTGCCCACCACTTAATCCGCCTCGACTGTCAAACAGAAGCCCTCCCGGGTGGACAATGGAAAGTGTATTTGGGAGCTCATCGACATTTTCCACGACAGCCATCAGGTGATTGGACAATGATGATGATGGAATGATGATGATGCAATGATGATGTAATGATGATGATGATGTAATGATGATGATGCAATGATGATGATGGAATGATGATGGAATGATGATGATGTAATGATGATGTAATGATGATGATGATGGAATGATGATGATGATGCAATGATGATGGAATGAGGACGATGATGAAATGATGATGCAATGATGATAATGAAATGATGATGCAATGATGATGATGCAATGATGATGATGATGTAATGATGATGATGATGGAATGATGATGATGTAATGATGATGTAATGATGATGATGATGGAATGATGATGATGTAATGATGATGTAATGATGATGATGATGATGGAATGATGATGATGTAATGATGATGTAATGATGATGATGATGGAATGATGATGATGGAATGATGATGTAATGATGATGATGATGTAATGATGATGATGATGCAATGATGATGATGTAATGATGATGTAATGATGATGATGGAATGATTATGATCCACAGGAACGTCCTTTTTATCTTCAGCGCCGATAACGATTACCTGAACCGGTCGTGGGCCTCCTCTAGGTCGACTCAGTCTCGAATGAGTACCTGGTGCGGTGTGTAGACATCGCCACTGGGTAGACAAAGGCGGCCGAGCGTGGTGCCGACCGCCCACCCTCTATGTGTGCCGTGCCGGCCTTCATAGGTGCTGCTACTCGCTAGCAGCTACACGGGGGAATCTTTGACTTTGTTCACCAATCCACGTCTCTATTTAGACACGCGTAAATGTACACTCACTTCAAAATACAATTCGTCCGCGTCCCCCCCCCCCGCCGAGGTGATTGCTGGCAAGTGTTGTTGACAAACTAAAGCCGATTAAAACGACTGCCTTTGTTGCCTAACACCGGGCTATTTATAGCACCAAAAACAAAGACGCAGGTAATGTGTCAATAGCACTGTGTGTGTGTGGCCTTAAAAGGAAATAAATAGATTTGAGTCGACGTTTGGGGTATTGCCCCTTCTCCATAGCACATACAAAACATATTGCGGCCAGAGAGACAGAGTGGATCGTTAGATTTTGTTTACACCGCGGGGCTGGTTATTGACGAGTGTGTTGAGTGATATGTTGTTCATCTTCTTGGTTCTTTCGGTAAAGTCACGTAGAAGGGAAAGAACCAAGAAGATGAAGCCCTGAAGTCACGAAAGCTTTAAATCGAAAAAATATTTGTTGTTTGTGCACCACTGCCAACGAAGTTGCTACATTAAACTATTTTTTTTAACTAAAATATGTTTAATTTACCAGTTAAGGCTCACTGAGCTGTATGGCTCTTTTTCAGAAGCGACCTCGCCACAACAAAGCGGATTAGGGGCCGTCCATAAATGACGTCACGTGATTTTGGAAGATTTTTGAGCCCCCCCCCCCTCGTCACACGGCGTCACAAAAAGTCAGACCCCACCCCTCAAATCTGACGTCACAAAGCTCTGCCCCCTATCCCCCCAAAAATAAAACATGCATCAAATCGCTTTAAAGTATTGTCATTGTAGTGCGTATTTAATGTGGCGCTGCACTCTGTTGTAGGAGAAAATGCATTAAAAGTCTATTTAATTAAGTAGAACGTGTTGTCTATATTTATTTAAAGTTGCGCATTTTGATGTGACGTCACATTTCTCACCCCCCCCCCCTCGTCACACATCGTCACAAATGTCTGACCCCGCCCCCCTCCCCAGGTGCGTGACGTCATTTATGGACGGCCCCTTATCGTCGTGTGGAAATGTACAGCAGGCAAACACTCTAAACGCACGATGTCGATTATAAATGTGGAGAGGAAAACCCGGAGAAGAGAACGCGCAAACTTCAAATAAACATGCATCAGGGTCGGCATCGAATTTACATACCAGGAGAGGTAGTTAACATCTGACCCTTCATCCAGCAGTGGATTGTCACGAACCGCCTGTTCACTGACGCCGGGAACCACGTTGAGTGACAGAGGAGCCGCGTCTCTATCCGTTCCGTGTCAGCAGGCGTCGCTGTAGCGAAGCTGAAATCACTGTTGAGAAATCCGCAGAAGCACTCTAAAGACATCCGTGGCAGCGCTATCGATGGTGCCGTGATAGAGACCCCGGTTCACGTCAGGGATGCGAATATCGAAACGACGTAAATCAAAAGCGACTTACAGGGTAGTAGGTGGACGGACACGAGACGTGAGTGTGGGGCTGAGGCGACGTATTAGCGAAACGACGTAGAAATGGGGAGACGTAAATCGGGGAATTACCTTACTTACTTATTCTTAGGTTTTTTCGGTAAAGTCACGTAGGTGACTTTACTGAAAAAAGTCATGCATGCATGGACAAGACGCAGTGAATTTGACTCAACGTATCGCGGCGCTCGTGCCAGGCTAGGTGCACTATGAGGTTACGCGAAGTGTCGAAGTGTCGAAGGCTCGCTGGGCAGGTCGACGGACCGAGATGGCTTGCGGATGAACCAGTGCCAACTTGCTGTGTTTTAGCCGCCGCACAGCGCTCCACTCTGTTGTTGTGAGCGTCGCTCCTCCGCCCTCCGCTGTTGCTGTTGCTGGAGGGCGACTGCCTCCAACTGCCCAGCAGCAGCTTCCTTCACGAGCCTCCTCCTCCACAGTCATACGTAAAGACAGCGATCCTCACATTCGTACGCAGACTCGAAGGCGCACGAGGGGGTAGGTGGCCATGGTCTCACACCGCACCAGCTATTCATTTGAGGCTGAGTCTACCTGTGTGAGGCCCAGGACCGGTTCAGATAGCGCGCTAACCACTACGCCACAGGACACACAGACAAGACACACACACACAGAGACACAGACAAGACGTACACGTGAAGCAAACATTGTCAAACTAAACGGAGGAGACTATTTTTTTTGACGTAATTCCAAGAAACATCACGAGGAATCAATTAGAGACCCCGAGTTGTAAGAACGCGTTGACTCTGATCCCGTGTCGATCTCAGAATGGGCTCCCGTTATAACAAAGACAAAGATCCCCCGTGTAGCCTGAACAGACTGTTGGGGCAAGTGCTGTTAGCGAGCACCTATGAAGGCCGCCTTTGTCTCCCCAGTGGCGATGTTTACACACCGCACCAGGCACTCATTTGACGCTGAGTCGACCTAGGGGAGGCTCAGGACCGATTCAGATAATGATCACGGGTATTGGCCGTGGGCGGGAATCGAACTCGGGTCGCTGGGTTCGTTGCGCAGTGCGCTGACCACTACACCACCGCTCCCCACACACACAGACACGCACATAGGCGCGCATATAAAGGCAAAGATCTCCCGTACAGCCTTCACCAGGCTGTTGAGGCAAGTGCTGTGAGCGAGAACCGATGGAGGCCCGCAAAAGGCACACGACGGCGTGGGGGGCCGTCCATAAATGACGTCACGCACCTGGGGGGGGTCAGACCTTTGTGACGATGTGTGACGAGGAGGAGGGGGGGTTGACAAATGTGACGTCACATCAAAATGCGCAACTTTAAATAAATATAGACAACACGTTCTACTTAATTAAATTGACTTTTTAATAAATGTTTTCTCCTACAACATCAGAGTGCAGCGCCACATTAAATACGCACTACAATGACAATAATTTAAAGCGATTTGAAGCATGTTTTATTTAATTTTGAGGGGGGCAGAGCTTTGTGACGTCATATTTAAGGGGGGTCTGACTTTTTGCGTGACGTCATTTATGGACGGCCCCTGGGTGGGTCAAAGACCACCACGCCCGGACGTCTTTGTCTCCCCAGTGGCGATGTTTACACACCGCACCTGGCACTCGTTTAAAGGCCGAGCCGACCTAGTTGGAGACCCGGAACCGGTTCAGATATTCCCTCTCACCGATGTTGGTCGTGAACGGGAATCGAACGCGGTTCTCCGGGTTCGGAGTGGAGTGCGCTAACCATTGCGCCACCGCTCGCCACGTTTTATTTTATCAGGCAACAAGGCCCACCGAGATGCATAAAAAATGTAAAGCAGCCAAACACTCTAAACGCCAAATACACAGGCGGTCAGAGTCGGGATCGAACCCACGACCTCCTGTATACAGGGCGAGGTAGTTAACATCTCCCAAACACCGTGATGATGATGATGAGAGAGAGACGCAAACTCCAAATACACAGGCGCTCAGAGTCGGGATCGAACTCACGACCTCCTGTATACTAGGCGAGGTAGTTAACATCTCCCAGCCACCGTGATGATGAGAGAGACACGCAAACTCCAAATACACAGACGGTCAGAGTCGGGATCGAACTCACACCCTCCTGTATACCAGGCGAGGTAGTTAACATCTCCCAGCCACCGTGATGATGATGGTGATGAGAGAGAGATACGCAAACTCCAAATACACAGGCGGTCAGAGTCGGGATCGAACCCACGACCTCCTGTACACCAGGCGAGGTAGTTAACATCTCCCAGCCACCGTGATGATGATGATGATGAGAGAGAGATACGCAAACTCCAAATACACAGGCGGTCAGAGTCGGGATCGAACCCACGACCTCCTGTAGACCAGGCGAGGTAGTTAACATCTCCCAGCCACCGTGATGGTGATGAGAGAGAGACACGCAAGCTCCAAATATACAGGCGGTCAGGGTCGGGATCGAACCCACGACCTCCTGTAGACCAGGCGAGGTAGTTAACATCTCCTAGCCACCGCGGCGCCCTCGTCTTTCATCATCTCATGGAGCAGGGTCCCTTACGGTTTGGAGTTTGCAGACTCTCGTCCGAGAGGCCGAACGAGTAATAATAATGATGAAACTTTCATTTTACACAGCGTAATTCATGCCAACAGTATCCCACAACGATGTCGATTCATTGTGTGAAAGGCCACATCTCACAAGACAAAGATCCCCCAGCATGTTGGGGCAAGTGCTATTAGCGAGCACCTATGAAGGTCGGAACGGCACGCGAGGAGGTGGTACGGTAAACACCACGCTCGACCGCCTTTGTCTCCCCAGTGGCGATGTTTACACACCGCACCAGATACTCATTTGAGGCTGAGTCGACCTAGGGGAGGCCCAGGGCCGGTTCAGATCATCGTTACCGGTGTTGGCTGTGGGCGGGAATCGAACTCGGGACGCCGGGTTCGTAGCGTAGCGTAGCGCTAACCGCAAAACTACCGCACACTCAGAGGAAAATACATAGGCTGTAGTGATCTGCTGACAATTTGTATGTTTTATGTTTGTAAGGGGAGCGGTGGTGCAGTGGTTAGCCCACTGCGCTACGAACCGCATGTGTGTGTGTAAGGGGAGCGGTGGTGCAGTGGTTAGCGCACTGCGCTATGAACCCGCATGTGTGTGTGTAAGGGGAGCGGTGGTGCAGTGGTTAGCCCACTGCGCTACGAACCGCATGTTTGTGTGTGTGTAAGGGGAGCGGTGGCGCAGTGGTTAGCATACTTCGCTACGAACCCGCATGTTTGTGTGTGTGTGTAGGGGGAGCGGTGACGCAGTGGTTAGCGCACTGCGCTATGAATCCGCATGTTTGATTGTGTAAGGGGAGCGGTGGCGCAGTGGTTAGCCCACTGCGATACGAACCCGCATGTTTGCGTGTGTGTAAGGAGAGCGGTGGCGCAGTGGTTAGCGCACTGCGCTATGAACCCGCATATTTGTGTGTTTGTAAGGGGAGCGGTGGTGCAGTGGTTAGCGCACTGCGCTACGAACCCGCATGTTTGTGTGTGTGTAGGGGGAGCGGTGGCGCAGTGGTTAGCGCACTGCGCTACGAACCCGGCAACGTTGAATGCGATCGATTCCCGTCTGACGACCAACAGAAAGTGGGTGCCACATTTAGACCGCTCCTGGGGGCCTCCCCCGATGTTGACACACCCTTAACAAACACAAAAATGAGTACGTTGTGCGGTGTGTCGGTGTCGGGGAGACAAAGGTGGCCGGGAAGACGTTTCCGTGCTGGCCACTCAACCTCCAAGTGTGCCACGGTGCCGGCCTTCAATAGGTGCTCGCGAACCACACTTTCCCCCGCAGTCTTTTCGAGGCTATACGGGTGGCCTTTGCCTCTGGTTTGTTTGTGTGTGGGAGAGTTTGTGTTTCTGTATACTGTGTTGTTAGTGTATTTAACTCTGTGTGTGTGCGCGCGTCTGACATTCTTAGCTCTGAAAATAAATACACTCGACAAAGGTCTGTTTCATGGCCCCCCACCCCCCCCCCCAAAAATAACATTTAACTTCACACAACGCAACTTTGATTTAGGTCCATAAGCCGCAACTCTTAACATCCAACACCACACGCTTTACATGCAGGATTTAGGCTTTCTGAGTCTCATCAGCAAAGTCAGGGCTGTTATTTTTATTAAGTGTTGTTTTACTTGTCCCCAGCAGTCATCAACAAACAAAACAAATATTCCCGCCCCCCCCCCCCCTGTAACAGACTGTTGGGGCAAGTACACACAAACACACCGACACACAGACAGACACAAATACAAAGATCCCCCGTGTAGCCTTAACAGACTGTTGGGGCAAGTGCTGTTAGCGAGCACCTATGAGGACCTGAATGGTACACGAGGAGGTGGGTGGCCAGCACCACGCCCGGCCGCCTTTGTCTCCCTAGTGCCGATATTTACACACCGCACCAGGTACTCATTTTAGGCTGAGTCTACCTAGGCGAGGCCCAGGACCGGTTCAGATAATCGTCACCGTTGTTGGCCGTGGGCGGGAATCGAATTCTGGTCGCCAGTTTCGTAGCGCAGCGTAGCGCTAACCGCTACACCACCGCTCCCCGTCATCACACACTTACACACAGCCTTTGTGCGTTATGCAAAAAAAAAACTATCACCAGTTCCTAAAGAACTCCATTGCGGTCATCTTGCTGAACATCATCATTGCCTATCGCTGGCAGACCAGTGTACAGCTATCTACAGATTTACTAAAATCGATGTTTTAATGGTGACCTAAGACACCAGAAGATCACAAATGCAGTTCTTCAGGAACTGCTAGTGGTTGGTGCATAATGCACAAACGGTTGAGTGTGTGAGTGCGTGTGCGAGTGTGTGTGTGAGTGCGTGAGCGCGTGTGCGAGTGTGTGTGTGTGTGAGTGTGTGAGTGCGTGAGTGTGTGAGTGCGTGTGTGCGTGTGTGTGTGAGTGCGTGTGTGTGTGTGAGTGCGTGTGTGTGTGCGAGTGCGTGTGAGTGCGTAAGTGCTTGTGAGTGAGTGTGTGTGAGTGCGTGTGTGTGAGTGCGTGTGTGTGTGTGAGTGCGTTTGTGTGTGTGTGAGTGTGTGTGAGAGCGGGTGTGTGAGTGCGTGTGTGTGTGAGTGCGTTTGTGTGTGCGTGAGTGTGTGTGAGTGTGTGAGTGCGTTTGTGTGTGTGTTAGTGCGTTTGTATGTATGTGTGTGACGGCATTTGTGTGTGCGTGAGTTTGTGTGAGTGAGTGTGTGATTGCGTTTGTGTGTGTGTGTGCGTGCGTTTGGGTGTGTGTGAGTGTGTGTGAGTGCGTTTGTGTGTATGTGAGTGTGTGTAAGTGTGTGTGAGTGCGTTTGGGTGTGTGTGAGTGTGTGAGTGCGTTTGTGTGTATGTGAGTGTGTGTGAGTGTGTGTGAGTGCGTTTGGGTGTGTGAGTGTGTGTGAGTGTGTGTGAGTGTGTGTTAGTGTGTGAGTGTGTGTGAGTGTGTGTGTGAGTGAGTGTGAGTGTGTATGAGTGTGTGAGTGTGTGCGTGAGTCTTTAGTGGGTAGCTGTGGTGTAGCGGTCAACGCCCTGCGCTACGAACCTGGCTACCCGAGTTTGATTCCAAAACCGATAACGATTGTCTGAATCGGCCCTGGGCCTCGCCTAAGTCGACTCAGCCTCAAATGAGTACCTGGTGCGGTGGGTAAACATCGCCACTGGGGAGACAAAGGCGGCCGGGCGTGGTGTTGAACACCCATCCCCGTGTGTGCCGTGCCGGCATTCATAGGTGCTCGCTAACAGCACTTGCCCCAACAGTCTTTGAAGGCTACACGGGGAATCTTTGTCTTTGGAGGTGATGATGATGATGGGGTGAAAACGGAGGGTGGCGGGGGCGATGGTGTTGTTGATGGGCAGCGACCACCCCCTGTGAAGGTTTACAAATAAACAAAATCACTTTGCTCAGATCGCTCGCTTCGTCAGCTATGGGTGGGAGTCACAGGCACACGCACTCACACACTCACACACACGCACTCACACACTCACTCACACACGCACACACACACGCACTCACACGCACTCACACACACGCACTCACACTCACACACACACACTCACACACTCACACACACGCACTCACACACACTCACACGCACTCACACACACGCACTCACACACACACACTCACGCACACTCACACACACTCACACGCACTCACACTCACACACACACACTCACACACACGCACTCACACACTCACTCACACACGCACACACACGCACTCACACGCACTCACACACACGCACTCACACTCACACACACACACGCACACACACGCACTCACACACTCACGCACTCACACACACACATGCACTCACACACACTCACACACACTCACGCACTCACACACACACACGCACTCACTCACACTGACGCACTCACACACACTCACGCGCACACACTCACACACAGACACACGTACTCACACACACTCTCACACACTCACGCGCACACACTCACACACAGACACATGTACTCACACACACTCTCACACACTCACGCGCACACACTCACACACAGACACACGTACTCACACACACTCTCACACACTCACGCGCACACACTCACACACAGACACACGTACTCACACACACTCTCACACACTCACGCGCACACACTCACACACAGACACACGCACTCACACACACTCTCACACACTCACGCGCACACACTCACACACAGACACACGTACTCACACACACTCTCACACACTCACGCGCACACACTCACACACAGACACACGCACTCACACACACTCTCACACACTCACGCGCACACACTCACACACAGACACACGTACTCACACACACTCTCACACACACTCGCACACACACTCTCACACGCACTCATACACACTCACACACACACACGCACTCACACACACGCACTCACACACACGCACTCACACACACACACGCACTCACACACTCTCACACACTCACACACAGACACACACGCACGCTGTATAAACACTGCGCGTGCAGTAGACCTCTGACCGCGTGGAGTTAAGTACTGCATGCGAGTGTCAATGTAACCCTTTCTCACGTGCAGTGCACGCAGAATCGCGGCGTTCGCCCCGGGCCCCGCGCTTAAGGGGGGTGGGGGGGTTCACGGTGTCCCAATGTAATTATTCCCACACTTTTGTCTTGGAAGGCGTTGGGGAAAGTGCTGTTAGCGAGCGCCTATTAACGAAGGGAGCTCGCACACACGATGAGACGGTGGTAGTGACCAGAACCACGACCCGGCCGCCTTTGTCTCCCCAGGAGCCGCCGTTTCAAACACCGGCGACAGTCACCGAAGATCCGCCCGAGTTCGATTCCCGCTCACAGTCAACATCGGTGACGAATGCGTGCACCGGTCCTCCCCAAGGTCGACTCAGCCTCAAATACTTTAGTACTGTGCAGGGGTGGTGGAGTATGGCGATGAGGGTCCCTCCCATCCTGCAGCGAGTGACTTGACAAAGGATCGGATCGATATCGTCATCGTCATCATCATCAGTGCTCTATCCACTGATCGATGATGAAGGCCTCTGCGTGCCTTGCACTAAATGCCGCGCGCGCAGTGCACTAAGGAGGACATTGTGTCGTAAAGCGAGCGATAGACTTCTAAGATGTATATTAATATTGTTGTTATCGTTGTTAATAGAACGCCATAGTCATGCAACAACTCAAACAATGGCGGGGGGCGAGCGAGTGCCTGAAACGGTGACGCGACGTGGAAACGTCACAGCCCCAACCCCTCCCCTCCACCCCCCCCCAACCACCACGACCCCCTCCCTAGGGAGAGTGGGTGGGCTGGTCCGTGTGTGTCTGTGTGTGTGTCTGTGTGTGTCTGTGTGTGTGTCTGTGTGTATGTCTGTGTGTGTCTGTGTGTGTTGAAGGTGTGTTTGCACTTGCCCCAACAGTCTGTTACAGGCTATCTTTGTCTGGGGGTCTTTGTCTGTAGGCGTGTCTGTCTGTGTGTCTGCATGTCTGTGTGTGTGCATGTCTGTGTGTGTGCATGTCTATGTGTATGTGCATGTCTGTGTGTGTGTCTGTATATCGGTGTGTGTGTGTCTGTGTGTGTGTCTGCATGTCTGTGTGTGTGCATGTCTGTGTGTGTCTGTCTGAATGTCAGTCTATATATCGGTGTGTGTGTCTGTGTGTCTGTGTGTGTCTGTGTGTGTGTTTGTGTGTGTGTCTGTGTGTGTGTGTCTGTGTGTGTTGAAGGTGTGTATGCACTTGCCCCAACAGTCTGTTACAGGCTATACGGGGGATCTTTGTCTGGGGTCTTTGTCTGTAGGCGTGTCTGTCTGTGTGTGTGTATGTTTGTGTATGTGTCTGTCTGAATGTCAGTCTGTATATCGGTGTGTGTGTCTGTGTGTGTCTGTGTCTGTGTGTGTCTGTGTGTGTGTGTCTGTGTGTTCATAGCTGCACTATGAACCTGGCGACCCGGGTTCGATTCCCGCTCACCGCCAACACCAGTGACGATTATCTGAACCGGTCCTGGGCCTCCCCTAGGTCGACTCAGCCTTAAATGAGTACCTGGTGCGGTGTGTAAACATCGTCATTGGGGAGACAAAGGCGGCCGGGCGTGGGTGGTGCTGGCCACCCACCCCCTCGTGTGCCACAGTGCCGGCCCTCTTTAGCCGCTCGCTAACAGCACTCTCGCCCTCAACATTAAGCCCGAGGCTCCACTGGGCAAATCAATATCAGCACCGGGGAGACAAAGGCGGCCGGGCGCGGGTGCGAACCACACGATCTCGACCTTCCCCGCCCCCCACCTGGTCCCTGGCTAACATCGCTGTCCTCCGAGCAGCCTGATGCAGGCGACACGCTCGGGAAGGGATCGAGGAGGAGGAGGAAGCAGCAAGAGCGTTGTCTTTGTGTGTGTAAGGAGGGGTGGGGGGGGTTACTGCTGGTGCGAGAGGGTTGATGGGTGGAGCAGAGTTGGTGGTGGTGGTGGTGCTGGTGGTTGCGGCGGCGATGTTGGTTTGGAAGCGTTGCTGCAATGGTGTGTGTGTGTGCGCGGTCGTGGTGTGTGGGGTGGTGGGGAGAGAGGGGGGGTGGGTCTGTGAGTGTGTGCGTGTTATTGGACTTGCTGGCGTGCATGCCTTCTGTGGAGAGAGTGTGACCCCCTCCCCCCCTGCCCATGTGCGTGTGTGCGTGCGAGTGCGTGCGAGTGAGTGAGTGGGGTATAGGGGAGGGGGTCCCCGGTCTTAAGATGAACTCGATCAGTATTCGCCGAGGCTGGGATCGCAAGCGGTCGAGAACAGACGGCAATAACCGCTCCGAGGGAAGGGGGCGAACGACATTACGGACTTTGTGTTCTTTATCCAGCGAATGCGAGTTGCGGGAGGAGCTTAGGGGAGTTCGCCAGTTAAGAGCAACATAAGCTTAAGAGCCGACAAACGTGCAAAGACAACAACACTAACAACAACAATAACAACAACAACAATACGACTCTGCACCGTTAATCTCATCAACGCGATCGCCAGAAGACGGGACCTTCGTTGCGATTCGCCTCCGCGAAGTCTCGAGGAGCTGGGCCGGTGAATTAATGTTTTGTAGGCGATGTTTAGAATGTTCGTGAAATGTTCGACTTGAGTTGAAGCGAAGCGATAGACCGGCCGTGTGCGTGAGTGGTGTGTCCGCGTGTTTTTTTTCTTTCTTTTCGGTTTTTTTTTATTTTGAAAGCCTTCGAGGAAATAACTTACGAAGCGTCTTGGACTTTGCCGGCAGACGTGAGTGACGACACGTCTTAAGGCCGTTCTTCACGAAGACACATCACACGCGTAGAGGTTTATACACAGAGATACATATAGATACACACAGATAACACATACACACACAGTGGTACACATAGAGATAAACACAGAGATATACACACAGACACACACACGCAGACACACACATACACACAGAGGTAGACATAGAGCAACACACACAGATATACGCAGAGACACATCGAGATACACACAGGTACACACACAGACACACAATTGTATACATTGAGACACACACACACACAGATACACACACAGAGGGCAGAGATACAGACACACACAGAGATATACCCAGAGACACACAGGTCACATACACACAGACACACACAGAGACACAGTGATATACATCGAAATACACACAGGTACACACACAGACACACAGTTGTATACATTGAGACACACACACACAGAGATACACACACAGAGGGCAGAGATACAGACACACACAGAGATATACCCAGAGACACACAGGTCACATACACACAGACACACACAGAGACACAGTGATATACATCGAGATACACACAGGTACACACACAGACACACAGTTGTATACATTGAGACACACACGCACACAGATACACACACAGAGGGCAGAGATACAGACATACACAGAGATATACCCAGAGACACATAGGTCACATACACACAGACACACACAGAGACACAGTGATATACATCGAGATACACACAGGTACACACACAGACACACAGTTGTATACATTGAGACACACACACACAGAGATACACACACAGAGGGCAGAGATACAGACACACACAGAGATATACCCAGAGACACATAGGTCACATACACACAGACACACACAGAGACACAGTGATATACATCGATATACACATAGGTACACACACAGATACACAGACACAAAGTTGTATACATTGAGACACACACACAGAGATATACACACATACACACACGCAGAGACACACACACACAGAAATACATAGAGCAGCACACAGATATACGAAGAAACACATCGAGATACACACAGGTACACACATAGAGACACAAATACAGGCATACACATACACAGGGGCATATATAAAGATACACATATACACAGATAGATACATGTAGATATATACACAGATATAGAGTATTGCAGATTTAAAACACAAGGGGATAAATATAAAGTATTTAAATCAGCACAAAGACGTAGAGAGATACACAGATACATATATTGGGAGATACACGCATGCGTATACACATGCGTACATGCGTATAGACAATACACAGACATGCAACAGTGATACTACACACACAACATGTGTATCACGTCAACACATACGCATTTAATTGCATGAGTTTGCAGATGGAAAATGAGGTCATGCCCATCTTTTTGACAGACGGCACACACACATGAACCACGTACACACGTGCCATTGTGTGTGTGTGTCTGATGAACATACATGACATACGGCATACACACGTACACACACATACACACACGTGCACACAAATACAAAGATCCCCCGTATAGCCTGCACAGACTGTTGGGGGAAAGTGCCGTTAGCGAGCATCTATACACAAACACACACTCACGACGCAAAGTACACATCTGGTTAAAACATTGCAACACAAACACACACAAATATTCGTAAGCATACATTATACAAAATACATACTTTGTCGTTAAGTCATAGACTCTATAGGTAGCGATTAGGCGGAGAGACAATTCGCGTTCGACACTATGACCACTCCCGTGTACCCATGAGCGCGATCCACACACACACCTAGACATACACACACACAGACACACACGTAGACACACAGACACACACGTAGACACACACACAGACACACACGTAGACACACACGTAGACACACATAGACACACAGACACACACATAGACATATATACACACACACAGACACACACGTAGACACACAGACACACAGACACACATAGACACGTAGACACACACGGAGACACACAGACACACAGCCACACGTAGACACACGTAGATACACACGTAGACACACACACAGACACACACGTAGACAGATATACACACACACAGACACACACGTAGACACACAGACACACATAGACACGTAGACACACGTAGACACACACGTAGACACACAGACACACATAGACACACAGCCACACGTAGATACACACGTAGACACACACACAGACACACACATATACATATGTACACACGCATAGACACACAAATAGACACACATATATATAGACACAAACGTTTAGTAATTCACACATAGAGGCACACACATACACATAAAAAGATACCCCAAATAGCCTACACGGGTTGATGGGGCACGCACATAGACACACATAGACACACATAGACACACATAGACACACACACACACGGATACATACGCATAGACACACACGCATAGATACAACTATGTACACAAAGACGAACACACATGCATTTATACACAGACACAAACACATGCAGACATACGCATAGACACACAAAGACAGCCACACACAGAGACGTATACATAGACACGCATACATAGACACACATAGCTAGCGACAGACGTCACGCACAGACACACACACACGCGCACAGAAGACATACACACAGACACACACAGAGACACACAGAGACATACACACAGAGAAGACACACACAGACACACACACACGCGCACACACACAGAAGACACACACAGACACACGCACACACACACACAGAAGACACACAGAAAAACACACACAGAAGACACGCACAGACACACACGCACACACACAGACACACACACACACGCGCACACACACAGACACACACACGCACACACACAGACACACACGCACACACACAGACACACACAAACAGAAGACACACACAAGACACACACAGACGCACACACGCGCACACACGCACAGAAGACACGCCAAGGCAAAGATCCCCCGTATAGCCTGAGCCGGACTCCTGTTGGGGCGAGCGCAAAGACACAAAGATCTCGACTCGCCATGACGCTGGGTCGAGGCGAGAGGATGATCGACTGCAGCCCGGACCTGGACACGGATGACATCGACGTGGTGGGAGGTCCCAGCGGCGACGGCGACTCGGACAACCACGCCGGCAGCGACAACAACAACAGCAGCAACAACAACAGCAACAACAACAACAACAGCAGCAGCGAGGGCGACATCGTCGTCGGAGCAGAAAGGTTCAGCGGCTCGTTCCTCGGGCAGACATCGCCCGGACAGGTCGCTCCCTGCCAGACCATCGTGGCGACACCCGCGGGGCAATCGTCGCCCGGCTACACCTCCTCCTCCTCGTCCTCCTCGTCATCATCGTCGTCGTCTTCGTCATCATCGTCGTCGTCTTCGTCGTCTCGCGGCGTCGACGTCCGACGTGGGACGTTTGGCGGCGTCCCGTGCGTCGGCAGCGACGGTGGCGATGCGAGCAACAGCCCCGAGTACAGCAGCAGCAGCAGCGGCGGCGGCAGCTGTGACGATGTGGCAGATGGTAGCGGCGGTGGTGGTGGTGCCGGTGGTGGTGCCGGTGGTGTTGGCGGTGTTGTTGTCACAACCGGTGCCGATGTCGGAGTCGAGGACGGCGGTCGCAGCGACGTCGACGACGAGTCACGACGCTGCGTCGCCTCCCGGCAGAGCGCCGTGGTGAAGCCTCCCTACTCGTACATCGCGCTCATCACCATGGCCATCCTGCAGAGCGCGCACAAGCGACTCACGCTCAGCGAGATCTGCGACTTCATCAGCGCGCGCTTCCCCTACTACCGACTCAAGTTCCCCGCGTGGCAGAACTCGATCCGCCACAACTTGTCGCTGAACGACTGCTTTGTCAAGGTGCCCAGGGAGCCGGGCAACCCCGGCAAGGGCAACTACTGGACCCTGGATCCCGACTCGGCCGACATGTTCGACAACGGCTCCTTCTTGCGCCGACGGAAGCGCTTCAAGCGGATGAGCGCCGACGAATACGCGTCTGCCGCTCACTTCGCCATCTCTGGCCTGGGTTACGTGCCTCATCATCATCATCATCAGCAGCAACAGCAGCAGCATCATCAGCAGCAGCAGCATCATCAGCAGCACCATTACACCTTCTGCGCGAGCTCGCTGGGCGGTGGTCTGACTACACCGTTACGAGCGAGGAATCATCACCACCACCATCACCACCATCAGCAGCAGCAACAGCATCATCATCATCACGGCCATCGTCATGAGCAGCAGCAGCAGCAGCAAGGAGCGGTGTTAACCGCACCACCGCCGCTATTAGGACGGCAGGAACCTCCTCCACCTTACCCGCCACTCGCCTTGCCTCTCCTGCCACCGCTGGCGCGTCGCGAAACGACTCGCAGCTCCCCCGAGCGAGGGGACGCGGGCACCCCGCGCGCACCGCCGTCAGCCCCATCGCCGCCGCCTCCATCAGCTCCCACGCCTCCTCCGTCGTTCCCGGCGGTGACCTTCGACGGAAAGGAAGCCGACAGAGATGTGGTCGGGGCGACCAACGGGAACGGTGGTGGTGGTTGTGGTGGTTGTGGTGGCGGTGGTCAACCGACTGCCAAACCATCCTTCACCATCGACAGCATCATTGGCAAGGAATCTGACGCCAAGGTGGGACGTGTCCCGGAGCGCACTCGTCTGACGACGTCCCCTGGGTATGGGGGCTGCGTCGAGAAGAGACTCGTTTGGTACAAGCCGAGTTGACATCCGAGGACCCACAACGACCACCATCATCACCAACGCCGCCGCCGCCACACCTGAGTTCTACTCCTGAACGGGGTCTCTCTCTCTCTCTCTCTGGGTCAGTCAGTTGCCGCGTCTTGCCGAGGCGAGGTCTCACACACCCCGGGGGTTTGAGTTGGACTGTCAACATCATCACCACCACCAAAAGCCCTCCTGTGAGCCCGATAAAATAGGTAACAGCTTTGTGCGTGCGCAGACAGCAGTGCTCGCCCTACGGAGAGGATGCACCCCCCCCGCTCCCAGCCTCCTTCCCCGTCATGGGAATGGGGAATTTCCAGCACTGGCTGCGGACCCGCATACGGGGATGTAGTAACGCACAGTTAGTTCATTGGCCGCTCGAGTTTTTTGGGGACTCTTTGAAGATCATTATTTTATGTCGTCTCGAGCAAAACATCAGCAGCAACATCAGCAGCTCGTGCTAGAGACGACGAGGTTACCTTGCCAGTGCTACAGACGACGAGGTTACCTTGCCAGTGCTACAGACGACGAGGTTACCTTGCCAGTGCTACAGACGACGAGGTTACCTTGCCAGTGCTACAGACGACGAGGTTACCTTGCCAGTTCTACAGACGACGAGGTTACCTTGCCAGTGCTACAGACGACGAGGTTACCTTGCCAGTGCTACAGACGACGAGGTTACCTTGCCAGTGCTATAGACGACGAGGTTACCTTGCACGTGCTATAGACGACGAGGTTACCTTGCCAGTGCTACAGACGACGAGGTTACCTTGCACGTGCTATAGACGACGAGGTTACCTTGCACGTGCTAGATACGACGAGGTTACCTTGCCAGTGCTACAGACGACGAGGTTACCTTGCCAGTGCTACAGACGACGAGGTTACCTTGCCAGTGCTACAGACGACGAGGTTACCGTGCACGTGCTAGAGACGACGAGGTTACCTTGCCAGTGCTACAGACGACGAGGTTACCTTGCCAGTGCTACAGACGACGAGGTTACCGTGCACGTGCTAGAGACGATGAGGTTACCTTGCACGTGCTAGAGACGACGAGGTTACCTTGCCAGTGCTACAGACGACGAGGTTACCTTGCACGTGCTAGAGACGATGAGGTTACCTTGCACGTGCAAGAGACGACGAGGTTACCTTGCCAGTGCTACAGACGACGAGGTTACCTTGCCCGTGCTAGAGACGAGGTTACCTTGCACGTGCTATAGATGACGATGTCACCTTGCACGCGATAATCCACTGCTGCATGAGGACTTTCCCACGCCCGTGCGTGTTGTGGGAGGCTATTTGACCATACTTCACCACGCTGGTTAGTGCTGCTAGCGAAATGCGGGGATCGTACGTACAGGCGGGAGTCATAGAAGTACGGTACAGCGATGGATGCCCACCGCTTAACCCCGCCGCTGCCACCTATAGCAACCTGGTATGCATTATGGCATCACTACCACCAAAATCTATTTCCCGTATAGCCTGAACAGATGTTTGGGGCAAGTGCTGTGATCGAGTAGCACGTATGAAGGCCGGCACGGCACTCAAAGCGATGTGTACACACTGCGCCAGTGACTCATTTGCGGCTGAGTCGACCTCGGGGAGGCCCAGGACCGGTTCAGATAATCGTCACCGGTGTTGAGCGTGAGTGGGAATCGAACTCGAGTCACCGTGGTTCATAGCGCAGCGTGCCGGCCACTCCCCACACCATAATCCACCACCACCACCTTGTTGGTCTTAATAGGGGCTTGCTAACAGCACTTATCCCAATAAGCCCACACATTCAATCAACACCATCAGAAGCAGCAGCAACATCATCATCAGTTGCAGCATCGATACCAACTTTATTTGAGACATCATCAGCAGCCGCGGCTGGCCCATCATCGTCACTAGCAGACGTATCTTAGATCATCTTGATTTGAAGCTTTCGTGACTGCAGGAATCCATACTCTTTGGTTCTTTCGGTAAAGTCACGTAGGTAGAAAAATAAAATAAAACTAAAAATAATGTTTCACGACGTTTCGACCGCAACACAAGCGGTCATCCTCAGGCGGAAAAAAATCATCCAGCAGTAGATCTGCTCAACAAGCGAGAGAGCTGTGACAACAATCTCCCATTGACGCTGCTGCTGTTGTGTGCATATGCGGGGATGAGATTCTTATGAAGCGACGGAAACTCATTTCATGCTAATCTCTCTCCCTAATCTCTCTCTCCCTAATCTCCCCCATTAACACAACTGAAGTGCTTGCGTCCGCGGATGGAATTCCTTTCCAGCTCAGACCCCGCTTGCTTGCCCATCGCCACGTATATAACCTATTGTTGTACCGGCGGTAGGTTAACTGTCACCGTCAACATCATAATCAACACTCATACTTTTCGGTTTTTTCGGTAAAGTCACGTAGGTGAAAACAAAATAAAATAAAAAAACAAAACAACTAAATTAAATCAGGACGTTTCGGAAGCAACAATATAAACACGTGTCTCTAAATAGCTCTCTTCATACGCTACAGTCACTTTGCTGGAGCAGTCACACCTGATGACGGATGCTTGTGTTGCTTCCGAAACGTCGTGATTTAATTTAGTTGTCCTATTTCATTTTGTTTTCACCTACGTGACTTTACCGAAAAAACCAAAGAGTGTCCTTGCACCATTGGAACCTCATTTGCCAGTAGAAAAATATGATAATTGTTTTTTTACCCTTTTATCTGGCAACAAAACTGACACCTTTTTTACAAGGAGTCATGTTTGCATAGACCACAATACCTGCAGTCGTAATGCAAACAAAAAACATAACTCTGATAATGTATGCACTGTCCTTGAAGTTGATTGGTCCACACCCGAGACAGCTTTCCTAAGAGCCTAGTCCCACATGGTGTTGGACCAGATGACTCCTGGTAAAAAAAGGTGTCAGTTTTGTTGCCAGATAAAAGGATAAAAAAACAATAATCAGTATCCTTGCAGTCACGAAAACTTCAAATCTAGAATCATAATCAACAGCAGTATCTGAGACATCATCATCGTCAAAATCATCATCAGTCAAGCGCTCGTTATGGAACCAACAGGGACATCGCAATCACAGCCCAAGGCGTGACGACACACTTCCTGCCCGAACGCATCGTCATGGTAACAAATCAGCCGTGGTCATTCCACTGCTGGATGAATGCCTCCACAAGCCGCCACCGATCACGAGCCCTGCGGATGTGACAGTCCACCCGGCGGCACCTTTGCACGCGAACTGATACCACGGGGCCAGTCTGCGTACCCTCTGAGGCAGAGGCCTCCGGCACAGCTGAGAACAATCAGGACCCTCGGCTTCGACTCAATGACGGACGCCTTCAGATGCAACTTACAACGGGAACGTCAACTCGACAACCCGGGTACGCGGAGCGAAACGTCGGACAACTTGCCGAACGCCACGCGGTGTAACGACAACAGAACGTCGATCTCGTCGCTCCATCTCCGTGGCGCGACGTTCCTCTTGGCACGCGTTTGCGCCCCGAGCATCGCCGAGACTCTTCGAGGGTAGATTCAATTCCGTGGCTCGCATCACGGCCCCACGTGTCTGCACCTCCGATCGGCACGGTTGGCTACGTACGGTGCGAAAGAAGTTCAACGCGCATGCAACAACGCGCAGTTTCACAACGGCCCGAGTGTTTTGCTCATGAAGACCCGGACTGAGTAGAGAGCTACAAACATGTAACTGGAACTATAGTCCTGGGCCTGGGACTTCTAGGCGAGTGCTCTTGGACTGGGGCTTACGACTGGTGCCTGACTCGGATCGAATCGCGAAGGAACTGGAGGGTGAATTTACTGCCAATAGAAAGTGCGGCGTGGTTCTTGTCGCATGGTGACGAGCAACTCAACGCGTGAGTCGATAACAATGTGTGGCCTTCAAAGGAAAATAAATGTGTGTGTACTGGGCGACGTTTCAGGCAATGGTTTTGCTCGTTCTTGATTTGACGGCGATTGCTTGTGCATGCGATCGAAATGTCGTGAGCTATTATTATTATTATTATTATTTTGTTCGACCTACGTGACATTACCGAAAGAACCAAAGGGAATGGTTCTTCTCGTCTTTGTTCACGTTCCCCGACTCGTGGCATGACACTCCGACGCGGCAACGGCCCTTCTTCGGATCACTTAAAAGGACCGTTGCCCGAAACGTCGCTCCGATGCGTAGACGTCCTTTTTAAGGCGTGAACACCACGGAAATATCCACGTGAAAGTTCCGAGTTGAACGAGTCAAGGGTGGAATTATTTGGTCAAGCTGCTCGCCGCCGCCGCTGTTGCTTCGTTGTCAGCGGTACACAAACAATACAAACAACAACAACAACACTCGTCAACAACAACAACAGCAGCAGCAGCAGCACCGTTGTGTGACCTTAAACGGAAAAGTATATGAAGTTGAGGTGAAACGTTATGCAAACAAATATGTTCACGTACACTCGTAACCCGTTACCAGCATCGTGATCAGCAGCAGCAGCTGCCATGCCCAGAGTTTTAACAGTGGCCACGTCTGTGTGTACGATCTCCTCCTGTTCTGCAGAGTGAAAGTGTTTGTGTGGAGTTTGTACGATCTCCCCCTGTTCTGCAGAGTGTGAGCGTTTGTGTGGAGTTTGTACGATCTCCCCCTGTTCTGCAGAGTGTGAGTGTTTGTGTGGAGTTTGTACGATCTCCCCTTGTTCTGCAGAGTGTGAGTGTTTGTGTGGGGTTTGTACGATCTCCCCATGTTCTGCAGAGTGAGAGCGTTTGTGTGGAGTGTGTACGATCTCCCCCTGTTCTGCAGAGTGAGAGTGTTTGTGTGGAGTGTGAACGATCTCCCCCTGTTCTGCAGAGTGTGAGTGTTTGTGTGGAGTGTGAACGATCTCCCCCTGTTCTGCAGAGTGAGTGTGTATGTTCCCCCTTGTTCTGCAGAGTGAGTGTGAGTATGTGTATGTTTTCCCCTTGTTCTGCAGAGTGTGTGTGTAAGTGTGTATGTTCCCCCGTTGTTCTGCAGAGTGAGTGTGTGAGTGTGTCCGATCTCCTCCTGTTCTGCAGAGTGTGTGTGTGTGTATGTTCTCACCCTTGTTCTACAGAGTGTGTGTGTGTGTATGTTCTCACCCTTGTTCTGCAGAGTGAGTGTGTGTGTATGTTCTCACCCTTGTTCTGCATAGTGTGTGTGTGTGTGTTCCCCCCCTTGTTCTGCAGAGTGAGTGTGTGTGTATGTTCTCACCCTTGTTCTGCAGAGTGTGTGTGTGTATGTTCTCCCCTTGTTCTACAGAGTGTGTGAGTGTGTATGTTATCCCCTTGTTCTGCAGAGTGAGTGTGTGTGTGTGTTCCCCCCCTTGTTCTGCAGAGTGTGTGTGTGTATGTTCTCCCCTTGTTCTACAGAGTGTGTGAGTGTGTATGTTATCCCCTTGTTCTGCAGAGTGAGTGAGTGTGTGTGTTCCCCCCCTTGTTCTGCAGAGTGAGTGTGTGTGTATGTTCTCACCCTTGTTCTGCATAGTGTGTGTGTGTGTGTTCCCCCCCTTGTTCTGCAGAGTGAGTGTGTGTGTATGTTCTCACCCTTGTTCTGCAGAGTGTGTGTGTGTATGTTCTCCCCTTGTTCTACAGAGTGTGTGAGTGTGTATGTTATCCCCTTGTTCTGCAGAGTGAGTGTGTGTGTGTGTTCCCCCCCTTGTTCTGCAGAGTGAGTGTGTGTGTATGTTCTCACCCTTGTTCTGCAGAGTGAGTGTGTGTGTGTGTTCCCCCCCTTGTTCTGCAGAGTGAGTGTGTGTGTATGTTCTCACCCTTGTTCTGCATTGGTTTCCCTCTTGGTTCTGAGGTTTCCTCCCATAAATTTACCCTCCCGCCCTAGGCCCCTGCACCCAACGTAACTGGTCAAATCATCGCAGTGCCGACTAATTTACCCGCAAATTTAGATTTACGCATCGCAGCAGCCCAGCAGCAGCAACGTCGTCCCTGCACTGTGAACACTTAACAGGAACCCTCTTCACAAAGAGTTCTGAGACGCACACTTCCCTCGGCTAAATTAAGGAGCAATAAATCCACTTCTTTAGATGAAGGCACTCTACCCAGGTCACCCACCCACATCTCCGTGATCCGTTGTGACCTCCGTTGCGACTCACGTTTGAAGCCAGCGGTCCCGATGATCGGGAGAGGGCGGTGCACCCTCCAGCAACGCACCACACTGCCGATGAGCGCCAGAAAGGCAAAACCCCGAGAGTGAAGTGTCGAGGCGGCTGCTGCCCGGTTGACTTGAGGTGGAAGATCAATCAGAAATAGGTCGGTGGTTTGAAGTCTGCGTTGTGCATTTGTAAGTGGAATACCCAGCGAGCGACGATGATGATGATGATGACCCAGCAAAGGCGAGTGTTGCTCATTAGGGTCGGGAGTATATCGTCATCTCGAGGAAATTCCACGTTACCGTGGCGAGAAAACATCTCAACGGAACGAAGTTCCACAGAGTGGTACTCGTTTTATGTTCAACAGGGTGAGCTCACGATGATGATAGGCTGAGACGAGTGCTCGACAGCTTTTGCCTACGCGTGGTGTGTATGTCGGTTGTATGTCGTGTCCCTGCCGACACGTGTGTACACGTGTGCATCATGCGTGTGTGTTGTATGCACGTCTGTCCGCTGCTAGCCTAGTGTACCGCTGGTCTAGTTGATCCACCGCACGACTATTATGTCCACTCCTCGTTTGGCCTATCCACTGCTAGATGATCCTATCCACTGCTAGATGATCCTATCCACTGCTAGATGATCCTATCCACTGCTAGATGATCCTATCCACTGCTAGATGATCCTATCCACTGCTAGATGATCCTATCCACTGCTAGATGATCCTATCCACTGCTAGCCTACAGTCTGTCCACCGCTACCCTTGACTATCCATGCGTGAAACTAGTTTAACCACTGCGAGTCTAGTCTCGTTCACTTCCCAAACACCACGTGTTGATGCATCAGCGATCACAGCGCGTTCATCCATGGCACGTGTACGATCGCTAACTGTGTGCTCATAACGAGTATTGCTAATGCGTGCGAAATAATGCACAGGAATATAAACTCAATCCAATGTTGGGTGAAATCCCTTCCAATGTCGTGTCGGTCGAGAGAAGTTGTTTGACCATACTTCACTATTCTGGTCAGGGTGGGTTGGTGAAGGGATTTGGGGGGGTTTAAATATCACTCGCCTCTGATGTCAGCCGTGACCAGGAGTTGAACTCAGGCGGCCGGGTTTTCGTGGCGCAGTTAAGCCATCCACTGCACCACCGCTCCACCCGTGAATAATCATCTCACGCTCATAAAATATCGCACAAATAATTTCGTTAGGTATTCTCGGCTCAATTTTGGCCCGCTAGTATTCGAAAAATTCGTGATTACGAATAGCATTTCAGTCAACTAAGGGGTGTTAATAAGAACATAAAACTCAACAGAATCAGAAGTTTACTTCCCGGCTAAAGTCCATCGAGCGAAGACATTTTTTTTTCAAAGGCGACTCGTCAATAATAACACAGTGGCCTAAATTAGCTAAATATACAAGAGTCGACGTTTCGGCCAATGACCCTTATTCATGTGATATGCGTGGCCACGCGGTGTGGGGTTTAATAGCCACGCTGCGCTGCTGCCAGCCACCTAACTGGTCGCATGAGTTCGATCGCCGGCCAGCTGACATCCGTGGCCAGTGATATTGAGTATTCTAAAATATGCGTGTAATTGACTTACTTTTTTAAACATTTGTTTATCCAGGAGAGGCACGGGAGGGTCCTGTCGCTCGCTACATTGGGGAGTTTTTTTTAAATCTGTAATATGTTTTCGGCCAATTAATAATGAGTTTCGTTTGTTATCATTAATATTATTATTCACGTGGGAGCATGGAACTCACGCGGGCGAGGGAGCTACGCTCGATCCCCGTACTGACGACAACACCGATCAGTCCATTTGCTGTACTGCCCCCACAGCCGTAACGGACTGTCGGGGCAAGTGCTGTTAGCGAGCACCTCTGAAGGTCGGCACGGCACACTAGAGGGCGGCACTACGCCCGACCGCCTTTGTCTCCCCCAGCGGCGATGTTTAACACATCGCACAGGGTACTCGTTTGAGGCTTGAGTTGACCTTCAGGGGTGGCCCAGGACCGGTTCAGATAATAGCCACTGCTGTTGGTGGCCGTGAGCGGGAACCGAACCCGGGTCGCCAAGTTCATAGGGCAGCGCGCTAACCGCTACACCACCGCTCCCCGCAGTATCACACCCACGCAGAACCACACGCAACACACCGAAGTATTATTTAGGGCGGCCGCTGCGGGTTCGAACCGCGACGCTTTTGTAATACAAGCGAGGCGTTACGCGCTCCATGCTGGGTCGCTGCTTCTGTTTGGACACCGACGACAAACCTGAGCTGAGTTCGATACCCGATCCACGGCTCACATATCCGAACCGGTCCTGAGAAAGCCCATTAACTTGTCTTAATGCGCATTGACCAGCGAGGGGAAGTATGGACATAGCTGTCCTCACGACCGACACGTCTTCGCCCAGCAGTGTAATTGTAAAGGAAAGTCCAAACTATGATGATCTATTATCTACGATCAGTTTCGAATAATATTTTGTGGTAATGTACGATTGTAATTGCCGCCCGTAACATCAACGCCAATGTCATCTCTTTTGAAAAGTTGTTTGAACCTATTTATATAATCGAAATTTTATTATTATCATTCACAACATTTACAATGTCATTTGTTTTTACAACTGCCACTATTATCACTGACGTGCACAATAAGCGTTATGTGCCGATATATTAAACAGGTTAACAATATATTACCAATACATAACACGTATGTATGTGCATACTGGATGCACACACACGTGTATCTTGTTTAATACTGTACACAGATACAAATATACTTATATATATATATATACAGTACATACATGTATATATGTTCACATGTACATGATTGTATGATAATCGTACGTAAACGCGTGTGAGCATGTACGCGCATGTAGTTGTGTATGATTAATCCATACACACACGTGTGTGTGTATACACGTACGTATACGCACACATGACAGTTGCACACACTCCTGTGTAGATATGTAAACGTACTAAATACGTAGATTTGTATCCATGCGCGTACACACACATTCACGTACGCGTGTACACATGCATACGTAGGGGCGCCGCGGTGGCTAGGAGATGTTAACAACCTCGCCAGGTATACAGGAGGTCGTGGGTTCGATCCCGACCCTGACGCCTGCTGATGTATATTTGGAGTTTGCGTGTCTCTCTCTCTCTCATCATCATCACAGTGGCTAGGAGATGTTAACTACCTCGCCTGGTATAGAGGAGGTCGTGGGTTAGATCCCGACCCCGACGCCTGCTGCTGTATATTTGGAGTTTGCGTCTCTCTCTCTCATCATCATCACAGTGGCTAGGAGATGTTAACTACCTCGCCTGGTATAGAGGAGGGCGTGGGTTCCATCCCGACCCCGACGCCTGCTGCTGTATATTTGGAGTTTGCGTGTCTCTCTCTCTCTCATCATCATCACAGTGGCTAGGAGATGTTAACTACCTCGCAGGTATACAGGAGGTCGTGGGTTCGATCCCGACCCTGACGCCTGCTGCTGTATATTTGGAGTTTGCGTGTCTATCTCTTTCATCATCATCACAGTGGCTAGGAGATGTTAACTACCTCGCCTGGTATACAGGAGGTCGTGGGTTCGATCCCAACCCCGACGCCTGCTGTATATTTTGAGTCTCTCTCTCCCCGTGGTCACGTGGATTTTTCTCCGGGTCCTCCGGTTTTTCCCCTCCACATTTAGAATCAACATTAACACGCGTTTAGAGTCTTTGGCTGCTGTACAATTTCCCGTGATAAGCCACTTCGTTGAGCTAGCATTTGTGACAGCCATGTCGCTTCTGAAAAATAACTCAGTTGGCCTTACCTGGTAAAATACAACATAATTCGTTTATACGTACATACATTCATTCGCATTATATATGTCGTGATATACGTACACGTGTGTTTACAAATACGGGTACAGCATATGAACACACATATAGTTTATACATTTCATAGTTTTTTTTATGCACATATATGACTACTGTATATGCTTGCATTGGTATGTATAATGAATGTATGATACATATACGTGTGTATGCATGTATAATATAAAGACAAATATAAAATATCCACACCCAGTAAAGCCTTTAACAGACTATTGGGGCAAGTGCTGTTCGAGAGGAGCACCTCGGAATGCCGGCACGGCCAACGCCACGCCCGGCCGCCTTTGTCTCCCCGGTGACGATGTTTACACTCAGCACCGTGGTACCAATTCTTCAGATCTTTCGACGTGAGCGGGAATCGAACTCGGGTGGCCGGGTTCGTAGCGCAGGGCGCTGGCTGTGACACTGTGCGTGCATCCACACTGCGCGCGTGTGAGTACATCGGCAGTGTGGGTTGTAGGAAGGTTGGACCCAGGCATCGGAGCACTCAACCTGAGAGCCCATCACCAACGTTCACTCTGCGGTCGATAAATCGAGTACCGCTTTGCGAGAGGTCGTCTCCGGATTATTTTCACGTGCTGGACCCGTGGGCCCCCGTCGTGGGAATGTGGAATTTCCAGCACTGGCCAATGGAGGAAAGCAGCCCTCTAACTCTCCCACATGGTGACAGCGTCTGGAGCGGTGGTTATTCTTTTTGAACCTGGATCGCACGCTGCACCCCTCTGGGGGTGTGAGGTCGCCTTTTCTGGGGGTGCGAGACATTGCCAGAGATTTATTTTTGGAAGGTAAATAATTGAAAACATAAATTAAGCACGGGGGCGAGCGTAAGTAAGAACTTACTTTGTTTCATCAAGCCCTGTGTGTTTATTTACATTGTACATGGTTTCAACCATTGAAAACCAAAGCTGCGATGAAGGTTAAGTAGCACTTGGTCTAGAGTGTGAATCTAAATCGTCGTGATGTCGCTCTAATTTTTTCATTATACCATTAACATATTAAGTGAACATTAATGTGCGTACGTATACATACATGTTCCAAAAAGCAAGAATTAACTTGAGCTACAATGCGACTACAACTAAAAATATTTTTCGGCAGAAGTTGAATTTCGGCACAGGCACCGAAGATAACTCGAAGGACGCCAAGCGGCCGGCAATAATCAGCACCAACAAAAACAAGGCGAGTTTTGGGGGGGATTCGGAGAGACGGGGGCAAATAAGGTGGAATGGATTTGGGTGCGCACCGCAGCATGATAAAACCCGTCACGAGACGCGTGCATTACTCACAGCATATGGTCACAAAAACCTCCTACTCCCTCCCCTACTCATGGCTCGCTCTCTCTCTCTCTCTGGTAGGCTTCAATTGGGCATGGCCTCGCTGATGACTTCTAATGGCGATCAGGATCCGCGTAACACTCCCATCTTTCCGGCAAAGTGCTGTAATTATGCACGGCTCGCTGATGAGACCCTATGGCTCTGAGCACCCATTCACCAGCGGGCAGGGCTCGCTCTGGGTGTGGCAGAATGTGGCTGGGCATGGATCGCTGGCGATGAGTAATATTTCCATGTATGTGCCTTGAAGAAGACCATTGCCTGAAACGTCGCCTATTGTATATCATTTCCCCCCCCCATTTAAGGCCACACACAGTGTTGTTGACGAAGGTGTTGAGTTTGTTTGTGTTGTTGTTGTTGTTGTGTTGTTGTTGCTAATTGTGCTTGGCCACCACTGACAACGCAGCAGGAGCTGGAGCATCGCTAAATAATTAGTTTCCTGTTTATTCGGATGCGTTGAGCAGAAGGCTGCCCGTAACTTTTATTTTTATTTTCCCGACTGACTTCTAATAGTGGCGAGAACCCCACTGAACACTCGCGGCTCTCCCGATGGCAGCCCGTAAGCGGGCACGGGCTCGCTGATGAGCTCCAACCGTGCTGACAATTCACGACACCAATGCGTGGCTCTCCTCGGCAGTAACGCGGCGTGGCCTTCCCGGTGTGACCGAATCAATCACCAAGAGCTCCTGAAAAGTCGTACAGAGACAACAGCATTGGCAGTCTACAACGATAGACAAATGGCTGCTTGATGAGTCCTCATGAAAGTGAAACGCGTCCGTATCTCTCCCTTTCTGAAGACAGGCGAATTACCGTGGTTGTTGTTGTTATGGGTGTTGTTGTTGTTGTTGTTGTTCATGTTGTGGAAAGAGGAAAACACTTTTAGCTGATGCATCGTTCTGAGCACCAGCTGCGCTTTGTAATGTCCCTGCAGCTTGAACATTGCTGACGTCAGACGCGTCTTGGTGAACTCTCGTTATCTGCCAATTAAATCAAATTGATAGTTTAAAGCGAAGCGAGGCGAAGGCACCATCAATTCATTCACTTGAGTTTGCTCTCCCCCCTCCCCACGCACCTCCGTACGTAGCACGGTTGGCTACGTACGGCGCAAAAGAAGTTCAACATAATGAGTTGGGTAGCTCTATTTTACTGAAGCGACCTGGTGATCACAGATGATAGCTCAACGAAGAGGCTCATCACGTGGGAGAAGTACAGCAGTCAGACACTCGAAACAACGTTCCCCGCTTCGAGGTCACACACACACACATCAACACGCCAGTGGCGAGTTCCGATCCCTGAACTCGATTCACCCAGCACGCACTTTCACCAGCCCGGTGAAGTATGGTTAAGCAACCTGGAGTTTAGGGCTGCCATCAGCAGCGGATTGATGATTACAAGAGCTTTGGATCGCAATGCTGTACTCAATTGCAGACACAGAGTAATAGATGAACGCCTGCAAACGTTAATCGCAACACAGCGCACCAATCGGAAGACTTGATAAAGTTTCATAGACTGTGTCACAAGACAAAGATCCCCCGTATAGCCTTAACAGACTGTAGGGGCAAGTGCTGTTAGCGAGCAACTATGAAGGCCGGAACGGTACACGAGGGGGTGGGTGGCCAGCACTACGCCCGACCGCCTTTGTCTCCCTAGCGGCGATGTTCACACATCGCACCAGGTACTCATTTGAGGCTGAGTCCACCTAGCGGAGGCCCAGGACCGGTTCATATAATCGTCGCTGGTGTTTGCCGTGAGCGGGAATCGAACCCGGGTCGCCAGGTTCGTAGTGCAGCGCGCTAACCACTACACCACCGCTCCCCAATTGCAAACACTGAGATATATATGAACGCCTGCAAACGTAAATCGCAACATAGCGCACGAATCGGAAGACTTGATAAACTTTGATAGACTGTGCCACAAGAACACACGTGTACACGCACACACGTGTACATGTACACACGTGTACACGCACACACGTGTACACGCACACACGTGTACACGCACACACGTGTTCGCACGCGCGTGTGTGCAGCGGTTAGCGCTACGCTGCGCTACGAACCCGGCGACCCGGGTTCGATTCCCGCTCACGGCAAACACCAGTGACGATTATCTGAACCGTTCCTGGGCCTCCCCTAGGTCGACTCAGCCTTAATTGAGTACCTGGTGTAAACACCGCCACTGGGGAGACAAAGGCGGCCGGGCGTGCTGCCGGTCACCCACCCCCTCGTGTGCCGTGCCAGCCTTCATAGGTGCTCGCTAACAGCGCTTGCCCCAACAGACTGTTAAGGCTACACGGGGCATCTTTGTCTGCATAGTGTTCCCAAGAACTCCAGGTCTGCATGGGGATAAATGAACATCACAGCTACAACGTCGAATAAGCGACGGTAACGTAATATCCGCCCTGACCAGTTAACCGCACGCACACACGCTGTTCGTTGGCACGGATATCATAAATGTATCCGTGCGAATACAATTACAATAATTAAATGTGCGGGTCCCTTTTGCCAATCCACTGCGAGATGAAGGCCTTGCTGTGCCGTTGCCGAATCATTAGCAACGAATTGATGCTCATCAAGAATCATTAACCAGAATTTCACCGCGCCTGGCGAATGAGGAAGCTGCCGAGAATCAGGTTCAGATTTCACTACTCGCCGCTGATGTTAGCCGTGGGCAGGAATTGAACTCTCTGGGTCAATAAAAATGTATTTAAATCTTGCATTTTGAGCGAAATCATATTTTGCGTTAATAAAAAAAGAAAAAACATAATCAAGTAATGTTTGCGAGCACCTATTCACGCGAATCGAAATACATTGTCACGAACTTTTGTTCTTAACGTATTCACCGGATGATATTACGTTCCGACAAGTAAGACGCACTACCAAGGTTTAAACCTGTGCCCGGTTATCAACAAGGTTAGTTAAATCTGGTCTCACACACAAAGACAAAGCCCCCCCGTATAGCCTTGACGGATCGTTGGGGCAAGTGCTGTTTGCGAGTAGAACGTGGGGGGGGGGGGGGGGTGACGAGCACCACGCTCGGCCGACTTTGCCTTCCGAGTGGCGATCTTTAGACATCGCAGCAGGTACTCATTTTAGGCTGAGTCGACCTAGGGGAGGAGGCCCAGGTACGGTTCAGTTAATCGTCACTAGTGTTGGTGGCCGTGAGCGGGAATCGAACTCGGGTCACACACACGTAACTACCTGGTTACATGACCCCCCCCCCCATCCCCCCCCCCCATCCCCCCCCCCAACCCCAACTTTATTCGTTAAAACACATGGGGAAAAGGGTGCGTCTTATAAACCGGATAATACGGCATTCCCGTACAGTTGTGTGTCAAGCTGTGTTCTTATTTACAACGACAAAAAAACAACAACACCATCTGGCTGCACAGGAAACGATCCAATTATTCACCGCGCGAACTAAGAGCCCGTGTTCACAAACAATAACAACCCTCATCTTCTGTCCATCAGGGTCCCTTGCTCGTCTTGAATTATGGCTGCAGCACGGCCCAGTTGAGCTTTCCGCTTGTCCGTGATCTCCACCCCCCTCCCTCCCCTCTCGGCGTGCGTCTCGCGGCGTGGAAAGGCAACAGCCGGGAAGCTCATTCCACTTGCGTGTTCCTCGTTGAGCGCGGTAGATGCGTTCCTGAAAAATCGCGTAGGGAAAACACAACTTCCCCACGGATTGCGTAACGACACACGCGTGTTGGCGAGAAGCGGTGCACTTACGCACGCAAGCGCAGTTGAGATGGCGGGACAAATGACGAAGGGGTAGGCCGCCGAGTTATCGTAGCATGTCGCGTGCCGTATCACTGCACCGCTCAGCGGCGCAGCACAAGAAAGTAGTTCGTCGCCCACCGCTCAGGAACCGCGTTATAACGAGGCGCGCGTTCCGCGTTATAACGAGGCGCGCGTGCCGCATCACGACGGAAACGTCCCGCGTTATTGCATGAACATCACAGGCTCTTAAGAAATGCCCTCCTTTCGGAAACCCTCCTGTTCCACTCGGCGCCGATGGCTCTGGACCACGCCTCGACTGCTGTACGCGTCTCAACTTGCGTCGTCTTCCCACTGCACGTTGAGGAGGTTCTCTCCCGACTCGCGGTGGCGACTTTACACAGCCCCGCATGTGTGTGGGTGATGGGAAGGACAAATTTGAATTTTGATTGACACCCTTAATTGTATTAACAAAAAATGCGTAAAAGTATGCGTAAGCAACTTGCCGTTCGCTGTGTGTGCGTGTGCTTCAAGTCCCTCGGATTTCCAGACCAATAATCAGAATCAAGCGGCGTTTGTTTTTGAAGCCGAGCGAATTCTGGACCGGTTTCGATCTTTCTGGGTCTCATCGAACAGAGCCGAGCCTTGTTGCGCTTGGGTCGCCAGGTGTCATTGGCAAGAGCACTCCATCTAAACTGTGGAGCCCCAGTTCAACGCATGAGTGTGTGTATGTGTGTATATATATATACACGTAGTGTGTGTGTGTATATATACACTGATGACGATGATGATGGCGACATAGTGGGGAGCGGTAGTGTAGTGGTTAGCCCACCGAGCTACAAATCCGGCGACCCGAGTTCGATTCTCGCTCACAGCCTGAGCCAGTGACGATTTTTTTGTAACCGGTCCTGGTCCTCCCCCAGGTCGACTGAGCCTCGAATGAGTACCTGGTGCGGTGTGTAAACATCGCCACTGGGGAGACAAAGGCGGCCGGGCGTGGTACCTGCCACCCACCCCCTCGTGTACCGTGCTGGTCTTCATAGGCGCTCACTAATATCACTTGTCCCAAAAGTATATTAAGGCTAATCTTGATTTGAAGCTTTCTTAGGTTCTTTCGGTAAAATCACGTAGGTAGAAAAATCATGCAAATATCGCGACGTTTCAATCGCAACACAAGCTATCGTCTTCAGGTGAGATATTGCTTGTGTTGCGATCGAAACGTCGTGATATCGTTATTATGTTTTCATTATTTTTCCATCTACGTGGCTTTACCGAAAGACCCATAGAATATGAATTCCTGCAGTCACGAAAGCGATACGGGAGATATTTCTCTTTTGTATATACATGCAGCTGTCTGGGATAGGCTGATCTCACATTGGTTATGCTCTGTGTGTGTCAAACCGATCCAGAGTGTTGCTTGTACTGAGCCAATGCTGTTGAAACGATGCACTTTCCAACAGAAAGCCGTGTGGCTGCAAGAAAAATGATTGTTTTTAATGTGGAGAAACGGTCCTGTGAAGGAGGCGTGTGATCTAATTGTTGAATCTGTCGAGTGTTGAAGCGGACATGATATCGTGGATACTGTGGACAATACAATAACACAATTTCAATGAACTGTTTTGTTTGATGTAAGGCCCACCGAGCTGCACAACTTTTTTCAGAAGCGACCTTGGCTACACGTGATCGCCCATCATCACGTGCGAATGTAAAGCAGCCAAACACTCTAAACGCGTGGTGACGTTTATTCTAAATGTGGAGGGAAAACCCGGAGGACCCGGAGAAAACGCCACACGACCACGGGGAGCGAGAGACAGAGAGACACGAAAACTCCAAATATACAATCTTAATTTTTTTTTTGGAGCTTTCGTGACTGCAGGAATTATTCTTTGGTTCTTTCGGTTAAGTCACGTCTAAAGATAAAATAATGAATTAAAATAATAGCGACGTTTCGATTGCAACACAAGCAATCATCATCAGGCATAAGAGAAATGGCAACAAAAAATCTAACTAGAAAACTATAGACAGACATACAAGCAGACAGACATCACAAGGACACACAGAGAGAGGACACATATCGGCACAGAGAGAGGGGTCGTTTCTGTGACGGTCCCTTAAATATAGGGAAGGGGGGGCGGGGACGGAGAGAGGGAGGGGGCAGAGAAAATTAGCATATCAATGAGGGGACGGCAACGTGTTGCTGCTGCGCAAGTAAGACGACGACGTGGCACTGCACGCAAGCTTGAAAATTAGGAGAAAGACACACTAAAATTAAATAACCTCGCAAAATATCGAAATGTGATGTAATGCAACACAGAGAGTCGGTCAACACACAATTAACGCATAGCCTGGTTGATTACGTATTTCAAAGATTGCTAAGTTAGAATTTAAGTGTGAAAATTCCAAAGAGAGGACACAGGCAGAGAGAACAAATAGCCAGAGAGAGAGAAAAAGATAAGCTTAAAACTTCCCCGTAGAAGTGGTTCAATCTTAATTTTTTGGAGCTTTCGTGACTGCAGGAATTATTCTTTGGTTCTTTCGGTTAAGTCACGTCTAAATATACAGCAGCAGGCGTCGGGGTCGGGATCGGGATCGAACCCACGACCTCCTGCACACCAAGCGAGGTAGTTAACATCTCCTAGCCACCGTGGCGACTTGTTAATTGCGTGAAGTAATTCGTGCTCGGCGTGTCTCATGCGAACGCCGTCGCTGGCAATGTGCGCTGATTGGATACACTTTCGAGAAAGTACTTTCTAGAAAGTGGTGAATAGCACACAGCGCTTCGCTCGCGCCCAATTGAAAGTTAATTGACTTGCAAGCCCGATGAATGGTGATGATGATGCTTACAACGAGCTAAACTTAAACGTACAACTTTGGTTTGGACGTATTTGAACACGGCAGGTATATTAACGTGTGAACGTGAACATGTTTGCAATGTCGCCAATGTCTGTAAGTAACACATTTTGGGAGAAAAAAAAACGCAACAAGTTTGTCTGTAACGCTGTTGTGTGTCGCCTTAAAAGGAAGACGTGTACGGTATAATAGACAACGTTTCTGGTAATGACCCTTCTTTGCGCGCTATGAAGAAGGGCCATTGCCCGAAACGTCGTCTATTATACCGCCCGTTTTGAGGCCATGCGCATTGTGTTGTTCTTACGAGCGTGTTGAGTTTGCTTTTGTTCATTATTAAACTGTGCCCAGGCACCACTGCGGAAACAGCATCAACAACTTCGCGCCGGATGATTACCATAAACAATCGATTACTAACCATGTTTAAAGTTACACGGGCTGCGATGACGTTGATACGTGACACATATATACACTGCTAACCATTGTACTTGACCATCACCAACATCATCATCATCACCAACATCATCATCATCACCAACATCATCAGCAGCAACATCGTCATCATCACCAACATCATCATCACCAACATCATCATCATCAACATCATCATCACCAACATCATCATCACCAACATCATCAGCAGCAACATCATCATCATCACCAACATCATCATCATCACCAGCAGCAACCAACATCATCAGCAGCAACCAACATCATCATCATCACCAACATCATCATCACCAACATCATCAGCAGCAACCATAGCCAATCCACTGCTAGATGAAGGCCTCCTGTCCGCAAGATGCCTGTCATTTCTCAACGATCCTGCAAACGTAAATAACTAACTAATAACAACAACAACAGCAGCAACAACAACAACTGCCGTTCGCCGCTAAGTTGGCCGGGGACGTCACCGCAGTGCGCGTGCCAGGCTAGGTTCACCGGGGTATTGTAAACAATTCATAATGCCACTCACGAAGGCTGTCTGTCAACCCAAATGAATCCCAATTTCATCGCTCCATCTCCGCGTCGGTGGTAAGCCCTATCGGACGTGGTTGTGTAAGTAAATGTATTACATTCTGTGTGTGTGCGTGTATATACCGAAACTTACGTGAATACCTAAACAGCACAATGTAAAGAGAGTGTGTCTTATACGGCTGCGTATATGTGTGAAGGGTTGACATACGCGCGCGCGTGTGTGTGTGTGCGTGTGTCTGGCCAGAGCAAACACACGCACACACGCAGGCATCATGTTACGCGAAGCGTGCGTGTGTGTGTGTGCGTAATGCGTTGGGACTGGTGGCGCAGTGGTTAGCGCACTGCGCTACGAACCCAGAGACCCGAGTTCGATTCCCGCGAACGACCCAAATAACAATCGGTCCTGGGCATGCCCGAGGTTCGACTCAGACTGACTGGGGAGACAAAGGCGGTCGGGCGTGGTGCTGTCCACCCACCCTCTCGTGTGCCCTGCCGGACATCACAGGTGCTCGCTAATAAGCACTTTCCCCAAAAGTATGTTAAGGCTACACGGGTGGGGGGGGACTTTTGTCTTGTGTTTGTGATGCATTGCGACTGTTATGTTATTAAAAGAAAGTATTTTTGTTAAGTGAAAATTGGGCTAATGCTGTAACGAGCACAGATACATGTACGATATTATTATTTGTATCGGTAGGTAATGATCAGGACACTTACACTCGAGATCCAGAGGTCGCCCGTTCCATTCGATCTCCCGGAGCGGCAATTGCAACAATGGGGGCGTGTTTCTCAAACCCCCCCCCCCCCATCCACCGAGTTTGTTTAAACGGGTAACGTCGTAGTGTGTATGTACGTTGAACTTCTTTCGCGCCGTACGTAGCCAACCGTGTTCATCAGAGGTTGCGGTCAAGGACGACACGCTCAATGCAAAGAGCACTCCTAAAGAAAGTGAAGCCGATCGGCGGCAAGGCAGTGGTGGGGGGAAGTGTGGGTGGGTGCTGCGGCGAGCAGTAGGGCGGGAAAGCAGTTGCAGCCTTTACCTACGCATTTCTTTATTTTGATTCCAACACAAGTTCGGTCACTTGTGACTACAACGACCGATTGCATGTCAATAAACGTATTGCGCACAGGCGTACACACCATTGACGGCCTTCGGCCAGGAAAGTCACGAAAAACATTTTCACACGAACGACGCATTCGCGCAAACACCCGATGCTCCGTTTAGAAGTTGTAAAATGAAACATCTTCGAATTGAATTATGTTTTGAATTAGCTAATTTTATTTCTTCATAAAAGCGCACGCCATTTTACATCTGGAAGACTTTATTGAAAAGGACGTTTCGTGTGAAATTTCTCTCGTCGTTTGGTAGATGGACTTGCTGGGGGTTCGGTTCGATGCGGACTTTCACTCGTATTGGGTTTGCGGGATCGAGATCAGGCGACACGGAGCTGCTGGCAGTGCGAGAAGACCGCCTTCTGCAGATCGATTCCAACGTCATCGAACGTCTGTCCCTGCGCCTCCGTCGTTCATGCAGGGGGCGCGTAGGTTTGCAGCGCCCCCTGCGTGAAAACGACGAGAAGTGCAGCGTTCATCACAGAGAGATAAAGTTGTGCGCTTATATAAGAGTCTATATAAAATTTATTTAGAATGAAATAGGCGTGAAAAATTCAATAATTAAGTAGGCGCTTTAACACATTCCTGCGGAGGGAGCTGGTAGGAACGTTGGGTTGCTCGGTCAATGGCCAGGGTCAACGGCGGCGTGGTGTATTCCGCAAATATGGCCGACTGTGAGGGCGGACACAAGCCGGCGTGAGTAGGTTAAACGTTGAGTTTTATAAGGGCACCACGGGTGACCAGCCCCTCCCCACCCAGCCCCACCCAGCCTCACCCTCCCCACCCAGCCCCACCCCTCCCCACCCTCCCCTCCCCACCCAGCCCCTCCCACCCCACCCAGCCCCTCCCTGCACGACGGACGGACACAATAATCCCCTGTGGGCTGCTGTAACCAGGAGGTTCCTACCAGTATGAAATGTATGACACGTTGTTGTTATGGTACATGCGTCTCTGGGTAAACGAGCTACATTCTCCCGAAAGTAAGACGCACCCCGAACGAGCGCCCGGCGTGAATCAAGTGACACAGGTCGGTGCAGACAAAGGTCCCCCGTGTAGCCTTCAACGCACTGTTGGGGCAAGTGCTGTTAACGAGCACCTCGTGGATTTGTCTGGACAAACAACAACAACAACAGCTGCTGCAGCTGCCATTCGCCACGAAGTCACCGCGGCGCTTGTGCCAGGCTAGGTGCACTTTGAGGTCACGTGAAGTGCACGCGCAGTTACCCGATTATAAGACGCATTCACAATTGTTGGCGATGCCTCTGCTGCTGATGCTGCTGCTGCGTTGTCAGCGGTGCGCAAACACAAACAACAACAACACAAACAAACAACAACAACAACAACCAACGTAACACATTCCTTTTCAATAATGCCGTGTGGTCTTAAAATGTATATATTTCTACATAACAGTGGACATTCATAGCAATAACGGTGGGGTATTTGCCCGACAAGTCGCCTATTATATGTGGTTCGCTACGCACGTACGGGGCAAAATAAGTTAAGCACACATACATAAGGCCACAAAGACAAAGATCCCCCGTATAGCCTGTACCAGACTGTTGGGGCAAGTGCTGTTTGTGGGCACCGATGAAGGCCGGCACGGCACACGAGGGTGACCAGCACAACGCGCGAACGCCTTTGTCTCCCCAGCGGCGATGTTTATTTCGGGTACTCATGCGAGGCTGAGTCGACCTAGGGGAAGCCCAGGGACCGGTTCAGATAATCGTCACCGACGTTGGCCGTGAGCGGGAATCGAACTCGGGCCGCCGCGTTCGTGGCACAGCAGCGCGCTAACCGCTGCACCACCGCTCCTCACACACATAGACGGTGTCGTTGTTATAGATGAGCGTTGTGAGGTGTTTTTTTTAATTCGCGGATTATAAGACGCACTCCCCAGCCCCCAGCCTCCCCCTTCCCCTTCCCCCTAACGTTTTGCTTTAAAATACGAAAGGATATTGAACAAAAAAGGTGCGTATTATAATCCGACATTTGACGGGACGATTGAATGGAAAAACGAGGACGCGCGATCGATGCGCGTTGCTGATCGATGTCCCGGATGGAGGCCGGTGCCTGCGTGCGGATTGTAACGCTCCAAGTGTGTTGTTTTTATTGTTGTTGTTATTATATTTTAGTCGCTGGTAAAGTTTGACGCTTTAACACGTGCCACTTATCACACGCGTGATGGTGGTGGTGGTGGTGGTAACGTGGAACCTTACAAATGCAATTAACCATTATCATCGAATTGCATAATCACTCATTAAACACCACCATCATCGTCATTATCAGCATCTAATATGCCCATTGATTATCATCATCAATCATTAATTGTATTCATTATCATGATCTGTTCATCACTATTCCCGTTCAATGCCTTAATTTAATCACCATCATCAGCCAATCATTCAAGCCATCGTGATTATTAAGTTAATTGATGGTTGTCATCCTCATCATCCTCATCATAAATCTTCGTCATATAATCAATTATGCAGTTGTGCATCATCAGTCAGCATAATTATCCACTTATCTAATCAGTCCTAATCATCATTCAATCAATCAATATAAACATTCGTTATACTCGGTGAATGCATCAATCATCAGCAATACCAGAGTTTTTATAGTAATGATCAGTCATCAACAGCTTCATCATCATCATCATCATGATCCAATAATGAATGATATCAGTCACCATTCAATCAATGAATCGTTTAAAAAGTAGCGCCAATTAATTGATTAATTTGGACGAGTATCGTTAAGTAATAAATTAACCAACTAATCAATAGCATCCACAACGTAGGTGTTTTGGGTTAGGCTGCGTAAATATAAACGTGTCGTTCAACTCGCCACCACCCGACAGGTTTTTCACGTAAACAGAACGTGCCATGTCGTGAATTAGCTGTGTCGGGTGGTGGCGGGTTTAACGACACATTTATAAATAACGCGATCTAACCTCAAAAAAATTAACCCGTAAAAACAAAGTTTTTCACTATAAATCCTTTATATGCGTGGCATCGGTTTTATTTTATTATTCATTTCTGTTTTTCTTGAGTAAGAGTTTCATTTTTATCACATTGGTATTTTAAATTAAATATGACATTTTTTTTGTTCCTAAAAAGTGGAAAATTTTGGGAAATTTTTTTCACGAAAATAAATTGTCACGCAGAACGAGTCTGTGTGCAAAATGTCAGCTCGATTGGATCACGGGAAGTGGGTTAAGAAACGACCGAAAGATTTGCACGGTCGTAAGCGCGCAAGCAAGCAAGCAAGTGAACTTAATATAAAGGATTTAAAAACCTATACGATGGATGATATTGGTCGCGAATGCCGACGTGTTAAACTAATCAATCAATAACACGATGACCATGGCATGGCAATGAACGCAGTAGTAGTAATAACGCCACCAGTAATAAGGTCTTGGTCCTGCCATACGAACGTGGAATTCTCACCACTCGCTTGAGAATCACCGATGGATCTGAGCACTTCTCAATGCCGGGTGATATCACGGAATGCGCATTGTATAATATATAGCATTGTGTTTATATACATCCACTTAGAACGGTTGGCTACGTACGGTGCGAAAAAAGTTCAATACAACTTCATACAATACCAGCAGCCGACTTAAATATGCATCTGTAGGTACAGTACAAACTTATAGTAGTTTGTGTTTACCCTTTCAACTGGTACAAAACTGACACCTTTATACAAGGCATCATGTTTGCAATAACCACAACACAAGCAGTCAAAATGCAAATAAAAAGGAACAACTCTGATGATGATAATAATATGCACTGTCCTTGAAGTTGATTGGTCCACACCCGAGACAGCTTTTCTTAGAGCCTAGTCTCCATTGGTGTTGGACCAGATGACGCCAAAAGGCGTACAACTCAAAAACAGCGCAATATCAGAGTATTGAGAGCTCGGGGTAAGCATTTACACTATGAGACATCTCCTTTACCAGTGGCAAAATATAGTAGTAGGTTTTTACCATTTAAACTGGTACAAAAACTGACACCTTTATACAAGGCATGATGCCTTTTATACAAGACATGATGCCTTGTATAAAGGTGTCAGTTTTTGTACCAGTTTAAAGGGTAAAAACCTACTACTATATTTTGCCACTGGTAAAGGAGGTCTCATACAGTACAAACTTGTTGTGTCTGTTGGAAGATACTTTTTTTAATCGATCGCTAAGCACGGGTCCCAACGTGCCTGGAACTCCGAGCGGCCAGCCACAAACAGCACTCCCGAGGGCATCGCAGATCGCCACGCGTGGGGAGCGGTGGTGTTGTGGTTAGCGCTACGCTGCGCTACGAACCCGGCGACCCAAGTTCGATTCCTGCTCACGGCCAACACCGGTGGCGATTATCTGAACCGGCCATGGGCCTCCCCTAGGTCGACTCAGCCTCAAATGAGTATCTGGTGCGGGGTGTAAAAACATCGCCACTGGGGAGACAAAGGCGGTCGGGCGTGGTGCTGGCCACCCACCCCCTCGTGTGCCGTGCCGGCCTTCATAGGTGCTCGCTAACAGCACTTGCCCCTACAGTCTGTCAATGCCACACGGGGGGTCTTTGTCTTTGTTGTGCGGGAGTGGTGGCGCAGTCGGTTGGCGCGATCGCGTCACGTGACCCCGGCGGTCCCCGAGGTCGATTCCCGCTGACAGGCGACATCTAGAGCGGTGCCCGCGGGTCGCTGTTTGCGGCGTGTGTCTAATAGAGCGGTGTGTGTGTGTGTGATACAGCGGTGTGTGTGTGTGTGATACAGCGGTGTGTGTGTGTGTGATACAGCGGTGTGTGTGTGTGTGATACAGCGGTGTGTGTGTGTGTGATACAGCGGTGTGTGTGTGTGTGATACAGCGGTGTGTGTGTGTGTGTGTGATACAGCGGTGTGTGTGTGTGTAATAAAGTGATGAGTGTGTGTGTCTAATACAGCGGAGTGTGTCTAATAAAGTGATGTGTGTGTGTGATAAAGTGGAGTATATGTGTAATGAAGTGGAGTGTGTGTGTGATAAAGTGGAGTGTGTGTGTAATAAAGTGGAGTGTGTGTGTGATAAAGTGCAGTGTGTGTGTGATAAAGTGGAGTGTGTGTGATAAAGTGGAGTGTGTGTGATAAAGTGGAGTGTGTGTGTGATGAAGTGGAGTGTGTGTGTGATGAAGTGGAGTGTGTGTGTAATGAAGTGGTGTGTGTGTGTGTGTGATAAAGTGGAGTGTGTGTGTGATAAAGTGGAGTGTGTGTGTGTAATAAAGTAGAGTGTGTGTGTGTGATAAAGTGGAGTGTGTGTGTAATAAAGTGGAGTGTGTGTGTAATAAAGTGGAGTGTGTGTGTGATAAAGTGGTGTGTGTGTGATAAAGTGGAGTGTGTGTGTGATAAAGTGGAGTGTGTGTGTGATAAAGTGGAGTGTGTGTGTGATAAAGTGGAGTGTGTGTGTGATAAAGTGGAGTGTGTGTGTGATAAAGTGGAGTGTGTGTGTGATAAAGTGGAGTGTGTGTGTGATAAAGTGGAGTGTGTGTGTAATAAAGCGGTGTGTGTGTGTGTGTGTAATAAAGCGGTGTGTGTGTGTGTGTAATAAAGCGGTGTGTGTGTGTGTGTGTAATAAAGCGGTGTGTGTGTGTGTGTAATAAAGCGGTGTGTGTGTGTTCGTAATAAAACGAAATCCCCCATCAGCAGTGAGAAGATGAAGTTGGTCGGGCGTGGATGCTGCCTCTACCATTTCACCACCCGTGTGTGTGCAGTAGCGACCTTAATAGGTGCTCGCTAACAGCACTGGCCCCCATACAGTCTGTTAAACGCTTACAGGGAAGGGGGTGGGATTTCTCTTTTTCCGTACAAACTGTCTTTAACCAACACTGCGAAACTCCCTTCGGCTGCGTTATATTTGTTTTGTATTTGTGAAATGTTTCCGAAGATCAAACTGCCGATTTTGGTTTACATTGCCTTAAGAATAATGATTAATATAGACGATTACAAAGAATTACACGACACGGACTATGATGGTAACATAGACCACACAACTTTCAAATAATTGATGCAAACTTTTTTTTATTTTGACTTTAAACGAACTACCATGAGTCCTTTTCACAAGTATACATTAAAACGTCCTCTCTCTATACCTATATATTTACACGACGACTCTGGTTTTATTATATCTGTACGTGTTGAATGTTGACACGTCCAACGCGCGTGGACTGATGTATCCATATCTTCCAGAATCATTCATATGATGATTGTACATCGTCATCGTCACCACGGAATGAATCACGTGTTTAAAGTTACACGCGATGTGATGATATTTGATGTTGTGATACACCGAGACTCGTTTGTAAACAAACCACCACCATCATCACCATCGTCACCAACCATGCTCGGAAGACAGTCCTCTGCACGCAAGTCACCAACACCTCTCACGAACCTGCGAATGTAAACGGCCTCTGTACGTCAGCTCATTCCAACATCGCTCCATCTCCCTCGTTCCTTGCCGTGCCTGTCGCCCCGTTATTATCTATCCTTGCTCCATTGTTCATGATCGTGCCGTCTGGCGTTTTTATTATTACTATTATAATTTGCACGTGTTCTATCAACCATAAACTATTCTTCATTTTACCAGGTAAGGCCCACTGAGCGAGATGGCTCTTTTTCAGACGCTATCACAAATGTATAGCAGCCGAATACGAGAAACGCGCGTTCCTAAATGTGAAGGGAAAAGCCGGAGGACCCGGAAAAAAATCCACGCGATCACGGGGAGCGAGAGAGAGACACGCAATCTCCAAATATACAGCAGCAGGCGTCAGGGTGGGGTTCGAACCCACGACCTCCTGTAGACCAGGCGAGGTAGTTAACATCTCATAGCCACCGTGATGATAATGAGAGAGAGACACACAAACTCCAAATATACAGCAGCAGGCGTCAGGGTGGGGTTCGAACCCACGACTTCCTGTAGACCAGGCGAGATAGTTAACATCTCCTAGTCACCGTGATGATGATGATAGAGAGAGACACGCAAACTCCAAATATACAGCAGCAGGCGTCAGGGTGGGGTTTGAACCCACGACCTCCTGTAGACCAGGCGAGGTAGTTAACATCTCATAGTCACCGTGATGATGATGAGAGAGAGACACGCAAACTCCAAATATACAGCAGCAGGCGTCAGGGTGGGGTTCGAACCCACGACTTCCTGTAGACCAGGCGAGGTAGTTAACATCTCCTAGTCACCGTGATGATGATGATAGAGAGAGACACGCAAACTCCAAATATACATCAGCAGGCGTCAGGGTGGGGTTCGAACCCACGACCTCCTGTAGACCAGGCGAGGTAGTTAACATCTCCTAGCCACCGTGATGATGATGACGATGAGAGAGAGACACGCAAACTCCAAATACACAGCAGCAGGCGTCAGGGTGGGGTTCGAACCCACGACCTCCTGTAGACCAGGCGAGGTAGTTAACATCTCATAGTCACCGTGATGATGATGCGAGAGAGACACGCAAACTCCAAATATACAGCAGCAGGCGTCAGGGTGGGGTTCGAACCCACGACTTCCTGTAGACCAGGCGAGGTAGTTAACATCTCCTAGTCACCGTGATGATGATGATAGAGAGAGACACGCAAACTCCAAATATACATCAGCAGGCGTCAGGGTGGGGTTCGAACCCACGACCTCCTGTAGACCAGGCGAGGTAGTTAACATCTCCTAGCCACCGTGATGATGATGACGATGAGAGAGAGACACGCAAACTCCAAATACACAGCAGCAGGCGTCAGGGTGGGGTTCGAACCCACGACCTCCTGTAGACCAGGCGAGGTAGTTAACATCTCCTAGCCACCGCGGCGTTCACTCGAGAAAGCGTCGCTGAGCCTCAAGACACATTTCAAAGAGGGTGCTGTTATGTTTGGTGAGCACGAGAAGTGACCGGTGGGGTGGGGAGGTGTGCGTCCCGTGTTCATGTAAGAGTCGAGTAAAATGTTGATTTATTTTTTGGTATGCAGAGTTTATCAGAACCACATGGAAATCTTCACAGAGAGAGAGAGAGAAATCGCAACACAATTACAGATACATCGTTCATATTACATCGTCACAATTGTCGTTTTATACGTGAATTACCGGCAGCAATGAAGTGTAATGTTTAAAAGGACGTCACTGGAACAAGTTCAACATCTTAGCACTCACACGCACAGCCCCACTTGACCCGGCATCGCTGGGGTGGGGCGTTGACTCAGCCAATCAAACGTCCCTCCGAGGTCTCCGAGGTCGATAAACTGAAGAGTACCCACTTTGTGGAGGAGACCAACAGTGGTTGTTCGATGGAGAGACTCGCCCCCATCCCGCTCCCCGCCATAGGAATGTGGAATTTTCACCACTGGCTCTGCAGGGCTGCAAGCAGGTAAATCATGTTTTGATTTTACACACATTGACTTTAATGTAGGTACACAACTCATTGATGTAGAACTGCTTTCAGTGTTTAGTTTGTTGTCCTTCCCCTCACTTCCGAGTAACACGCTTGGCTCCGTACGGTGCGAAAGAAGTTCAACATACAATGACAAAGATCCCCCGTATAGCCTGTAACAGACTGTTGAGGCAAGTGCTGTTAGCGAGCACCTATGAAGGCCGGCACGGTTCACTAGGGAGTGAGTGGCCAGCACCACGCCCGGCCGCCTTTGTCTCCCCAATTGCGATACTTAAACAGCGCACCAGATGCTCGTTTGAGTTACACACAAACACTCCCACGTGGAGAGACTGATACAGAGATCACGCGTATGGTCTTGAAGAGAGTTGGGGAAAATGCTATCAACAGGCACCAATTAAGACCAATTATTTGGTGGTGGTGGTGGTGGTGGTGGTCATGTTGCGGTGGCAGTGGTGCATACGCACTAATGACAAATGTGTCATGGAGAAACGTCGCTTATTAAAAAATCTTCATATTTTCTTCGACGGCCACACGGGTATTTTTGAACGATGTGCCGAGGTTTTGTGTTTGTTGACTCATCTCCCCACCCAGCCGCCGTTGTCTCCTCGGTGCTGATGTTGACATAGCAGGTACTCATTTAAGGCCGACTCGATCTAGGATGAACATCGGTTCACGTATCGCTCACCGCGAAAGGGGCGCTATATTAATCCGAAATAGAATAGTTGGTCGGCCTTTGATGTTTAGATAAGACAGCCTGCCAGTTTTGACGCAGGAACATCCGGCCCGCGGACCGCATGAGACCCGCGAGATCATTTGGTGTCTGGCCCTGCCAAGGCAACCGCAGGCGGGACTCGAATTTCAATAAATCTAGGAGCAAACCTGGAAAAGCAGTTGCGAGTAGCAGCAGCATCATCAATACCAGCAGCTAACATCATCACACGCCTCGCCAAAGAGAGGCAGTTCCAGCCCATCACATTAGGGGTGAGTTAATTAAATGTTTGAACAAATATAATTTTTAAGTTGATCATTTTGTATGGCCCGCGAATAATGTTATAAATATCCAAATGGCACTTGGCAGAAAAAAGGTTCCCCACTCCTGCCGTAGGGCAACACGGCGCACTGTCAATAATGTTACAGGACAAAGACAAAGATCCCCCGCATAGCCTTAGCAGACTGTAGGGGCAAGTGCTATTAGCGCGTACCTATGCAAGGCCGGCATTTGGAGTTATATGGGATGTTATGCAATTGCTTTACAGACAAAAGTCTGCAAACCTCCGACATTTCAACCATGAATTGCGATCTCCTTGGGTGCACCAACCCGAGAAAGAATATCGTCCAGGGCTTCTGCCACTTCCACTGTGTCAATACCTTGAAGAGGATGTTCCTCCAGATATCGTGTCACAAAGTCCATCGCGGTTAGGACATGTCGGTATCTCTTCCCAGACAATGGTAAGGGCCCCACCAAATCAACAGCGACCATGTCAAAAGGTGAGCTCATTAGTGGCATCTGACCCAGCGACACTTTAGACATCTGACCCTTTGCAATTATGTGCTGAAATACATCACACGACTGGCAAAACCGTTCCACATCACGAATAACAGCTTGCCAACACTCTGTGTTGAATTTCGATTTAAAGCTTTCGTGACTGCAGGGATTCATCTTCTTGGTTCTTTCGGTAAAGTCACGTAGAATGGAAATAATAAAATAACAAAAATAAAACATAATAAAATAATTCTCACGATGTTTCGGCCACAACGCAAGCAGCCGTCCTCAGGTGGAGAACAGATCTGTCGAGAAGATAGTCTGAATGACACACCCCAGGGTTTAAAGTCACGGGCATAATATGACTTTAAACCCCCCGCCAAACCTCCTACGCATTTCACAAGTAGTACTAATCGCATATCTGCATTTCCCATAAATATGCTAAATTCCTCTTGATATGCAAATTATTTTGTCAAGGCGCTCTTCCCCCCTCCATCCCAGCTTAAATAGACGCTCCAAGCCTGGAGTGTGTCATTATATATACGGAGTGGGATCTCTTGTAACCTCTCATTTACTTGATACAGCTGTCGGGCTGTGACGGTTCCACCTGAAGACGGAAGCTTGTGTTGCCTCCGAAACGTCGTGATTTTTTTATTTTTTTTATTTTACTTTTATTAATTTTTATTTTTATTTTTTACCTACGTGACTTTACCGAAAAAACCTAAGAATATGAATCCTTGCAGTCACGAAAGCTTCAAATCTAGGATTGTGTGTGTGCTTGTGCACCACTGCCAACGCAGTAGCAGTAGCGTCATCATAGTTTTTAGTTGTTTACAGTGGCGTTAGCAGATGTACACTTTTGCTGAACATGGTGAAAAGGACTTCAGAGGAGGTAAGTATAGCTCAACTTTGTGGTTTATTCGCAGATAATGTGCAAATACATAGAGGCCGTACTTATAGAGGCTTCGTTCCAGAATGCGCCCCGAGTTCTCTCTCTCGGCCCCTTTATATATCCTCTACCCCCCTTTCTAGCAGGTTATCCTCTTTCTTCCAATCCCCTTTCTCCTTTCCAACGGTTCTCAACCATCCCTTATGAATTATGTTAATCTTGCCACATCTTCCCTTTGCACAAATCTGATTTGAATGTTCCAATGCCTTCCAATCACATTGGTGTAAGGCGTCACCGACCAAGTCGGTTGTCAAGGCGTTAAGACAGGCCACCCCACACACAGACATAGGGTTGGCCACCAGGCCTAACCCTTACAATGGTATTAATGATGCAAATGAGGAAAATAGAAACACATGGGAGATGCTATTATCCACGTCCGCATAGCATAGCATTAACATCATTGACTAAACAGCATTTTATCGCACCTCCGATTAGCATGGTGGGCTACGCACGGTGTGAAAGAAGTTCAACGTACATGCATGAACTCTCTCTCTGCTGTATCCCTCTCGTTGTAACAAGCAACAGGATCTCGACATTGGCATTGAGCAGCTAATCAGCCACACTGCTGCTATCGTGTGCAAGAAGAGACTTGACATGACCCTGGCTACAACAACAAAAACAACGCAACAACTCTTGGAAGTTGAAATGCAACAATCCACTTTTGTATGGCAAAGTGGCACGTATCGTGATGGGTACTGCAAGATCCGACCATGTCCGTCCAGTGCACGCCGATCTCCATTGGCCTCCGGTTACCGAAGGAAAACATGATAAGGTCGCACCCGTTACACACAAAGTGCTTGCCACAAATGAACCACCTTGAATGAACCACCAATACCTTGTTGATCTCGCCAAAGAGCATAAACCATCACGTGAGCTCCGGTCATCATCGTAGCAGCAGCAGCTTTTGGCTGGCCATCGAACAAAGACGGTCATTGCATTACGCGCGCACTCAGATGCGCTTCTGTGGCCGTCTGGAACGCTCTTCCTTTCAATATTAGGAAGCCACTGGAGCTGTGTAATTGTAAATTTTTGATTGGAAACTCATTTCGTTCGGACTCCTTTCAGTGTTTGGACTGTTCTCCTTCACCGCACCTCCGATCAGCATGGTTGGCTACGTACAGTGCGAAAGAAGTTCAACATACAGTGAATACAACTTTGTTATGTGTGGATACCAAGGTTGTGAAGCCATTCCGTAGCCCCTGTAGAGTGGGTGATATTGGCCATGAATCGGTGGTGCAAGCAGTGTTGTACGTATGCATCTTGAACTTCTTTCACCGCCGTATATAGCTAGACGTGCTGATCGGAGGTTGCTATCATCGGCTGGCCATTTGATCGCTGTGGATCCAGGATGCTGTCATGCAAGGCATAGACCCGAGCGCAGAGTAAGTAAGAGAGTACGTTGAATTCCCCGGTAGGAGTTTTTACAGTTCAGCCCCTTTGCACCACAACGGAACAACAAAGATGTTTATTTTACCAGGTAAGGCCCCACTGAGCTACATAGCTCTTTTTCAAAAGCAACCTGGCTATCACAAACGATAGCCCAAAGAAGAGGCTTATGATCGCGTCGACATTTATAGCAGCCACATGCACTAAACGCGTGACGTTGATTCTAAATGTGGAGGGAAAAGCCGGAGGACCTGGAGAAAATTCCACACGACCACGGGGAGAACTCCAAATATACAGGCATCAGGGCCTTACCCTAACCCTATCACGACCTAATCTAGCCTCACCATAACCCTACCACGACCTAACCCAGCCTGACCCTAACCCTACGGAGACCTAACCCAGCCTCACACTAACCCTACCGCTACCTAACCCAGCCTGACCCTATCCCTACCACGACCTAACCCAGCCTCACCCTAACCCTACCACGACCTAACCCAGCCTCACCCTAACCCTACTGAGACCTAACCCAGCCTCACCCTAACCCTACCACTACCTAACCCAGCCTCACCATAACCCTACCGCTACCTAACCCAGCCTCACCCTAACCCTAACACGACCTAACCCAGCCTCACCCTAACCCTACTGAGACCTAACCCAGCCTCACCCTCACCCTACTGCCACCTAACCCAGCCTCACCCTAACCCTACCACTACCTAACCCAGCCTCACCCAAACCCTACCATCACCTAACCCAGCCTCACCCTAACCCTACCACGACCTAACCCAGCCTCACCCTAACCCTACCACGACCTAAACTAGCCTTAGCCGTAATCCTACCACGACCTAACCCAGCCTCACCCTAACCCTACCATCACCTAACCCAGCCTCACCCTAACCTTACCACGACCTAACCCAGCCTCACCCTAACCCTACCACGACCTAAACTAGCCTTATCCGTAATCCTACCACTACCTAACCCAGCCTCACCCTAACCCTACCGCTACCTAACCCAGCCTCACCCTAACCCTACCACCACCTAACGCAGCCTCACCCTAACCCTACCACCACCTAACCCAGCCTCACCCTAACCCTACCGCTACCTGACCCAGCCTCACCCTAACCCTACCGCTACCTAATGCAGCCTCACCCTAACCCTACCACCACCTAACCCAGCCTCACCCTAACTCTACCACTAACTAACCCAGCCTCACCCTAACCCTACCGCTACCTGACCCAGCCACACCCTAACCCTACCGTTACCTGACCCAGCCTCACCCTAACCCTACCACCACCTAACGCAGCCTCACCCTAACCCTACCACCACCTAACCCAGCCTCACCCTAACCCTACCGCTACCTGACCCAGCCTCACCCTAACCCTACCGCTACCTAACCCAGCCTCACCCTAACCCTACCACCACCTAACCCAGCCTCACCCTAACTCTACCACTAACTAACCCAGCCTCACCCTAACCCTAACACGACCTAACCCAGCCTCACCCTAACCCTACCGCTACCTAACCCAGCCTCACCCTAACCCTACCGCTACCTAACCCAGCCTCACCCTAACCCTACCGCTACCTAAACTAGCCTCACCCTAACCCTACTGCTACCTAACCCAGCCTCACCCTAACTCTACCGCTACCTAACCCAGCCTCACCCTAACCCTACCACCACCTAACCCAGCCTCACCCTAACCCTACCGCTACCTAACCCAGCCTCACCCTAACGCTACCACCACCTAACCCAGCCTCTCCCTAACCCTACCGCTACCTAACCCAGCCTCACCCTAACCCTACCGCTACCTAAACTAGCCTCACCCTAACCCTACCAACACCTAACCCAGCCTCACCCCAACCCTACCATCACCTAACCCAGCCTCACCCTAACCCTACCATCACCTAACCCAGCCTCACCCTAACCCTACCGCTACCTAACCCAGCCTCACCCTAACCCTACCGCTACCTAACCCAGCCTCACCCTAACCCTACCACTACCTAACCCAGCCTCACCCTAACCCTACCACTACCTAACCCAGCCTCACCCTAACCCTACCGCTACCTAACCCAGCCTCACCCTATCCCTACCACTACCTAACCCAGCCTCACCCTATCCCTACTGAGACCTAACCCAGCCTCACCCTAACCCTACCACTACCTAACCCAGCCTCACCCTAACCCTACCACGACCTAACCCAGCCTCACCCTAACCCTACCACGACCTAACCCAGCCTCACCCTAACCCTACTGAGACCTAACCCAGCCTCACCCTAACCCTACCACTACCTAACCCAGCCTCACCCTAACCCTACCGCTACCTAACCCAGCCTCACCCTAACCCTAACACGACCTAACCCAGCCTCACCCTAACCCTACTGAGACCTAACCCAGCCTCACCCTAACCCTACCGCCACCTAACCCAGCCTCACCCTCACGCTACTGCCACCTAACCCAGCCTCACCCTAACCCTACCACTACCTAACCCAGCCTCACCCTAACCCTACCATCACCTAACCCAGCCTCACCCTAACCCTACCACGACCTAACCCAGCCTCACCCTAACCCTACCACGACCTAAACTAGCCTTAGCCGTAATCCTACCACGACCTAACCCAGCCTCACCCTAACCCTACCATCACCTAACCCAGCCTCACCCTAACCTTACCACGACCTAACCCAGCCTCACCCTAACCCCACCACGACCTAAACTAGCCTTAGCCGTAATCCTACCACTACCTAACCCAGCCTCACCCTAACCCTACCGCTACCTAACCCAGCCTCACCCTAACCCTACCACCACCTAACGCAGCCTAACCCTAACCCTACCACCACCTAACCCAGCCTCACCCTAACCCTACCGCTACATAACCCAGCCTCACCCTAACCCTACCGCTACCTAACCCAGCCTCACCCTAACCCTACCGCTACCTAACCCAGCCTCACCCTAACCCTACCGTTACCTAACCCAGCCTCACCCTAACCCTATCACCACCTAAGCCACCCTCACCCTAACCCTACCACCACCTAACCCAGCCTCACCCTAACCCTACCGCTACCTAACCCAGCCTCACCCTAACCCTACCACCACCTAACCCAGCCTCACCCTAACTCTACCACTAACTAACCCAGCCTCACCCTAACCCTAACACGACCTAACCCAGCCTCACCCTAACCCTACCGCTACCTAACCCAGCCTCACCCTAACCCTACCGCTACCTAACCCAGCCTCACTCTAACCCTACCGCTACCTAAACTAGCCTCACCCTAACCCTACCGCTACCTAACCCAGCCTCACCCTAACTCTACCGCTACCTAACCCAGCCTCACCCTAACCCTACCACCACCTAACCCAGCCTCACCCTAACCCTACCGCTACCTAACCCAGCCTCACCCTAACCCTACCACCACCTAACCCAGCCTCTCCCTAACCCTACCGCTACCTAACCCAGCCTCACCCTAACCCTACCGCTACCTAAACTAGCCTCACCCTAACCCTACCAACACCTAACCCAGCCTCACCCTAACCCTACCGCTACATAACCCAGCCTCACCCTAACCCTACCATCACCTAACCCAACCTCACCCTAACCCTACCGCTACCTAACCCAGCCTCACCCTAACCCTACCACTACCTAACCCAGCCTCACCCTAACCCTACCGCTACCTAACCCAGCCTCACCCTAACCCTACCGCTACCTAACCCAGCCTCACCCTAACCCTACCACTACCTAACCCAGCCTCACCCTAACCCTACCACTACCTAACCCAGCCTCACCCTAACCCTACCACTACCTAACCCAGCCTCACCCTAACCCTACCGCTACCTAACCCAGCCTCACCCTAACCCTACCACTACCTAACCCAGCCTCACCCTATCCCTACTGAGACCTAACCCAGCCTCACCCTAACCCTACCACTACCTAACCCAGCCTCACCCTAACCCTACCACGACCTAACCCAGCCTCACCCTAACCCTACTGCTACCTAACCCAGCCTCACACTAACCCTACTGAGACCTAACCCAGCCTCACCCTAACCCTACTGAGACCTAACCCAGCCTCACCCTAACCCTACCGCTACCTAACCCAGCCTCACCCTAACCCTACTGAGACCGAACCCAGCCTCACCCTAACCCTACCGCTACCTAACCCAGCCTCACCCTAACCCTACCGCTACCTAACCCTGCCTCACCCTAACCCTACCACGACCTAACCCAGCCTCACCCTAACCCTACCACTACCTAACCCAGACTCACCCTAACCCTACCGCTACCTAACTCAGCCTCACCCTAACCCTACCGCTACCTAACCCAGCCTCACCCTAACCCTACCGCTACCTAACCCAGCTTCACCCTAACCCTACCACCACCTAACCCAGCCTCACCCTAACCCTATCACGACCTAACCCAGTCTCACCCTAACCCTACCACTACCTAACACAGCCTCACCCTAACCCTACCACGACCTAACCCAGCCTCACCCTAACCCTACCACGACCTAACCCAGTCTCACCCTAACCCTACCGCTACCTAACCCAGCCTCACCCTAACCCTACCGCTACCTAACCCAACCTCACCCTAACCCTACCACGACCTAACCCAGCCTCACCCTAACCCTACCACGACCTAACCTAGCCTTAGCCGTAATACTATCGAGACCTACTCCAGTATTATCTCTATGTGCTGTGAAAAAGGGCCATTGTCCGAAACGTCAACTATTATAAGTATTTTCTTTTTGAGGCCATAGTGCTGTCGACGAATTCGTTGAGTGTTTTTTTTTTTAAATACGTAAACACATCGATGTGAACATCGATTCCAGGTTAAATCGCCGGCTCGCATATATATATAGAACTGCATTGTCCGGATTATAAGACGCACACATCCTCCCGCTGCTATATTTGTTTGTTAGTCGATTATAAGACGCGCGCCCGTACAATCCGGTAGATGCGTGCCCTGCGCATGCGTGAGATCACATTTGTGTAACTTTATTGACACCGGGCACAAGCTTTTAGGGTGTGGGGGTGGTGGTGGTGGTGGTGAGTGCGTCTTACTTTCTGGCGCGTCTTATATTCCGGTGAATACGGTGGTGGTGGTGGTGGCGTTGGTGGTGGTGGCGGCGCAGCAACAATGGTGTGCCTATGGGTTGTGCGTGCTGTTGTTCGTTGGCGCGTGTGTCCCGCGAATTGCATGGAGGAGATTGGAGAAGAGAGGAGATCCGAGGGGAGGAGGGGTGGGTGGGTGGGTGGGTGAGAAGGAGGCGGATGGGTGGGTGGGGGGGTAGAGGGAGGGCGAGGGGAGGGAGAGTTTGGGGGTGGGTGGGTGGGGGTGGTTTCTGGGACGAGCGAGAAGTGAATTGGGTTATCTCCGTGCATCGTAAACCATCGCCTCAATACCCCCTCCCCTCATCCCACGCCTAGCCCCCCCCCCTCCAACCCATCAGCCCATGTGGTGAAGCGGCCACGCTCTGAGTCTTTGCTTGGCACGCGATGTTAACCATTTACTCGCCATGCGAAGGTATCAGACGGTGCGCTCTTAACTTCACGACGCTCACTATGCAGCAGGGCATTTTATAACAGCAATTAGTGTGACTGTTCCTGTGTGTGAGTAAAACATAACGGGTGGAGACTGAGTGTTTTTATTTAATTTGTGTTAACCCAGGTAAGGAAGATAAATGTTTTTTTTTATTAAAGCCTCTCGGAGTATGTTGTTTAATGAATGAATGAGCGAGATAATAGACCTCATACAGGATGTACTAATTGTCGTTCCGAATAATAAGGACGAGGGTTTAAAAAAAATATGTTTACAGTTACCTGGAGATTGTAAGAAAATTCGTTGTATTAATGAAAGCTCAGCAAAATTATAATAATCATCAAATTTATCACCATAGTTGTTTGATTAATCATTGTCATTGTTATAAAAAAAAATCTTCGCAGGTAAAGCTGTCAATTATTCTCATCGTTATTATGATCATGCAATTATCGTCTCAATCATCGTTTAGTCACTACATGAAATCATAATATTTTATTTGCAATAGTATTCATGTCAACTTGTAGCACCGTGCTACCGCACGGTACTCGCTCGTAGAGAGGGCGACTCAGAAAGAGAGAGAGAGGACGACTCAGAGAGAGAGAGGACGACTCAGATAGAGAGAGGGAGACTCAGAGAGAGAGAGGGCGACTCAGAGAGAGAGAGGACGACTCAGGGAGAGAGAGAGGACGACTCAGAGAGAGAGAGGACGACTCAGAGAGAGAGGGCGACTCAGAGAGAGGACGACTCAGAGAGAGAGAGGACGACTCAGGGAGAGAGAGAGGACGACTCAGAAAGAAATAGAGGACGACTCAGAGAGAGAGAGGGCGACTCAGAGAGAGAGAGGACGACTCAGAGAGAGAGGGCGACTCAGAGAGAGAGGGCGACTCAGAGAGAGGACGACTCAGAGAGAGAGAGGGCGACTCAGAGAGAGATAGGACGACTCAGAGAGAGAGAGGACGACTCAGAGAGAGAGGACGACTCAGAGAGAGATAGGACGACTCAGAGAGAGAGAGGACGACTCAGAGAGAGAGGACGACTCAGAGAGAGAGAGGGCGACTCAGAGAGAGAGGGCGACTCAGAGAGAGAGGACGACTCATAGAGTGAGAGGGCGACTCAGAGAGAGAGGAAGACTCAGAGAGAGAGGACGACTCAGAGAGAGGACGACTCAGAGAGAGAACGACTCAGAGAGAGAGAGAGAGGACGACTCAGAGAGAGAGGACGACTCAGAGAGAGAGGACGACTCAGAGAGAGAGAGGGCGACTCAGAGAGAGAGAGAGGGCGACTCAGAGAGAGAGAGAGGACGACTCAGAGAGAGAGAGGACGACTCAGAGAGAGAGGACGACTCAGAGAGAGATAGGACGACTCAGAGAGAGAGAGGACGACTCAGAGAGAGAGGACGACTCAGAGAGAGAGAGGGCGACTCAGAGAGAGAGGGCGACTCAGAGAGAGAGGACGACTCATAGAGTGAGAGGGCGACTCAGAAAGAGAGGGCGACTCAGAGAGAGAGGACGACTCAGAGAGAGGACGACTCAGAGAGAGAACGACTCAGAGAGAGAGAGAGAGGACGACTCAGAGAGAGAGGACGACTCAGAGAGAGAGGACGACTCAGAGAGAGAGAGGGCGACTCAGAGAGAGAGAGAGGGCGACTCAGAGAGAGAGAGAGGACGACTCAGAGAGAGAGGACGACTCAGAGAGAGAGGACGACTCAGAGAGAGAGGACGACTCAGAGAGAGAGAGGGCGACTCAGAAAGAGAGAGGGCGACTCAGAGAGAGAGAGGGCGACTCAGAGAGAGAGAGGACGACTCAGAGAGAGAAGACGACTCAGAGAGAGAGGATGACTCAGAGAGAGAGAGGACGACTCAGAGATAGAGAGGATGACTCAGAGAGAGAGAAGACGACTCAGAGAGAGAGAGGATGACTCAGAGAGAGAGAGAGAGAGTGGACGATTCAGGGAGGGAGAGAGGACGACTCAGGGAGAGAGAGAGAGAGAGAGGACGACTCGGAGTCGCCAGGAGGAGGAACCACAGACGGGCGGGAGGGCGGCGGCAGCAGCAGCCACGTGCTGAGAAGCCGGCGCTACCAACAATTGCCCAAGCTCTGCAGTCCTCTAAATATTAAGATGGTATCGGCCAATTAACGTTGAGTGTTTACACGTGGGAAGAAACCCGGAGCACGCAGAGAAACCACACGCGTGCAAGGAGGGTGCAACACTCGATCCCATACAGATGGAACAGATTATATTCCATCTTGATTTGAAGCTTTCGTGACTGCAGGAATCCATACTCTTTGGTTCTTTCGGCAAAGTCACGTAGGTAGAAAAATAATAGATCACGACGTTTCGATCGTAACACAAGCAATCGTCATCAGGTGGGACAACAACAAATGATGGCAAGCTACAATTCCTGGATGTTTTTATTGAGAAGATACCTGATGGCTCGCTGGGATAATCTGTTTAATGAAAGCCACCCACACGGATTTCCTATCTAAAGCCTGACTCACACCACCATCCAGCCCAGAAGAAATTCCCTCATCAAAACACTACACCATAGGGCCCGTTGCATCTCCGACCAGCACCACCTAGCCAGCGAGTTGGAGCACGTAGGCCAAGCCCTTAGGATGAACGGATATTCTGACCGTACAATCCGCAAAGCTGTCTCCCCAGCCGTGGGGAGACAAACATCTGAGGATCCAACCAATACCATCACTGTGCCATACATAGCAGGGGTTACCAAAAATATTTCCAAAATCTTAAACAAACACACGATCCAGGTTCGTTTCAACACAGTACACAAAATCCGTGATTTGATCCCATCTATATTCTTGGTTCTTTCGGTAAAGTCACGTAGAAGGGAAACAGTAAAAACATAAAATTCTCACGACGTTTCGACTGCAACACGAGCAATCATCATCAGGTGTGAAATCCACAGCAAAATTTTTTGAAAAAAGTGGCGGGTTGTTTTCAAATTTTCTTTCTGTGGATTTCACACCTGATGATGATTGCTTGTGTTGCAGTCGAAACGTCGTGAGAATTTGTGTTGTTTTATATTTGTATTATTTTATTATTTCCCTTCTACGTGACTTTACCGAAAGAACCAAGAATACGAATCCCTGCAGTCACGAAAGCTTTCAATCAAAATTGATCCCATCTGTAAAGGATGTGATTCCTGATATGCAATACCCTGGTGTCTACAAACTGAGTTGTGGCTGCGGCAGCAGTTACATTGGGGAAACTGAGCGACATGTCTTGGACCACGTTCACGAACACAAGGCAGATCTGAAACACGTTAGGACCAATACCTCTGCCGTTGCTGATCATTGTTTTAACGCAGTGGGCTCACACGAGATTGACTTTTCCAAGACGAAGGTACTCTGCAAACCCACCGACTATTATCAGAGATTTGTTCATGAAGCCGTCCAGATATCTAAACACAGACACAACTTCAACCGAGAAGATGGGTACAAACTGAGCAATCAATGGAAGGACGTTATTAACCAGGTAAAGTCTTAACTGACTGTGATGTTTCCATCCTACCCGCCTTTGTCAGCTGTTATTTCCCACTCCTTGTGCCTCTCTCTCTCTCAAGTGCAGCTGCAGCGTCTCTCAGCAGATCTCTCCCCCAGTGACTCCGATGCTACTGCGGGGTCCACTTTCTGCCCAGCCCCCTCTCCCCCCCTTCTCCCCCCCCCCCCTTCTCCCCCCCTTCTCCCCCCTTCTCTCCCCCCCTACTGCTGAGGCCTATATAACCTCGTGCCACGGTAGCTCTCTCGCCTACTTCAGCAGTTGTTTTCTTGCCGTAGTTGTCTCACCTGATGACGATTGCTTGTGTTGCGATCGAAACATCGTGATCTATTGTTGTTCTACTTACGTGAGATTATATCCGGTCACGTGTTTTTTTTCTGTACCGCCGTCTGCTGGCGAGCCAGGGTATGGCACTCCCTCGACGCCCGAGGGTACAATGGGGGTACAATAAGGGTACAATGGGGGTACAAAATAGGGGTACAATGGGGGTACAATAGGGGTACAATGGGGGTACAATGGGGGTACAATGGGGGTACAATAGGGGTACAATGGGGGTACAATGGGGGTACAATGGGGGTACAATGGGGGTACAATAGGGGTACAATAGGGGTACAATAGGGGTACAATGGGGGTACAATGGGGGTACAATGGGGGTACAATGGAGTTTCACGACGTTTGCGTGGTTCAACAACCCTCGCTGCTGCCTCCACAGCGCTGGGTTACTGGCAGTCACGTGCAGCAGCGTAGCCATCGCCACCAAAACCACCACCACCAAATCGTGGTCATTAATATGATCTAAAGAAATCCTATAAACCAACATTCAATCACTAATCATGAGTGTGCAGTCATTACAGGGCATCACCGTCAATTAATATCATCATCATCATTAACATCGCCATCAGTCGGTCAAATCATCACCATCAATCTATCATCAAATCATAATCATTCAGTCAAATTAACCATCATCATTGCTCATCATCAGATGACTTCATCATCATCATCATTCAGTACACTAACTTGCTCCATCATAATTGAATCAATTAATTCATCATCATATTCCATCTGAGCAACCAATCGCCACAAATCATTATCAACATCATCCTCACTGCTACATGTGATTGCTGTGAAGCAAGTAAGGAATCCAATAACACAGCGAAACGTTGGAATGTGGTTGCATGGAACCGTTGGGTCAACGTTGGTCCAACGGTTCCACGCTTACTGGGTAACTGACAATGAATTCTCGCGGTATTGACTTACATCTCAGAATCTTCAGTTATCCTACAGAAATCCGATGAGCTATGAAGCACTTTTTCAATTGCCCCAGAGACTCCATCAGCACCAATTTCATTGTCAAGACATGTCTTACACGTGTTCGTATAATGTGATGTAGCTTCTAGTGCAGTGCAAGAGTTATAAGTTTCCCCCGAATATTACGTGTAAAGACTTTGGACTGTAATTTCATCATCATCATCATAAATCGGCCATGGTCAATCGACAACCGGTAAGTTGTGATGGCCGAGAACGCGTCCGGATCAGAATCAGAATGTTTATTTATGCTGCAACAGTTTTGAACAGTTTATTTAGAATTGCCCTGTGAGCTAAGAAGCTCTTGAATCGAGTTTCATCAACAAAACAAAACAACTGTAAGATTAAAAACACAACGTTGGCAACAGGTCGCATAAAACATATACTTGCAATAAATACAGCAATGAAAAAAGTCAACAAATTAAACAAAAATTACAATATATTACTTAATTATAAATTAAATATTTAACTAAACTGAACATTCAGATTAGAGAAACATATTGCTAAATAGTGCATCTCGAGTGAGGAATACGATTCGATAAAATATTGCAAAACGAGGAATAGAAACGCCTTTGGTAAAATCGTTTTCCTGTGCAAACAACACATTCGAAGTATCACGAGTAACCATAACAATCACCACGACATTGCACACATTACAACAAAACAGGACTCATATACGGAACAATAATCATAATAAACGATTTTAATATCATCTATACTTGCTTCAGCAGTGGTAAATCCGATGAGCTATAAAGCTCTTTCTCGGAGATGTCCAGTCGGGGCACGGGGGTCAGAACTTTACAGCAAACAAATACAAAAACAATTCTAGATTTGAAGCTTTCGTGACTGCAAGGATTCATATTCTTGGGTTGTTTCGGTAAAGTCACGTAGATAAAAAAAAATGTACTTGATACAGCTATCGTGCTGTGACGGTTCCACCTGAAGACGGAAGCTTGAGTTGCCTCCGAAACGTCGTGATTTTTATTTTTACTTTACTTTTATTAATTTTAATTTTAAAATTTTATCTACGTGACTTTACCGAAAAAACCTAAGAATACAAAAACACACAATAGGAGTGCGAAGTGTAGGAGAGAATTCACCTTGGCACGCAAAGAGTCCACCCCTGGGGTCATTTGTGAAATTGTTTAACTGCGTTAAAGACTCGCCCTTGAAGACGGTCGCTTGTGTTGCGATCGAAACGTCGTGATCTATTATTCTTTCTACCTACGTGACTTTAACGAAAGAACCAAAGAGTATGGATTCCTGCAGTCACGAAAGCTTCAAATCAAGATCGAATATAATCTGTTCCATCTGCATGGGATCGAATGTTGCACCCTCCTTGCTTTAAAGACCTTCAGTGATTCTTGCGTTAAAGACCTTCAGTGAGTCTAGATTTGAAGCTTTCGTGACTGCAAGGATTCATACTCGTAGGCTTTTTCGGTAAAGTCACGTAGGTAAAAAATAAATAATAAAATAATGTAAGTAATAATAGAAATAAAATAATAAATCACGACGTTTCGGAGGCAACACAAGTCTCCGTCATCAGGTGGGACCGTCACAGCTAAAATTTCTGCATCAAGCGAGGCAAAATTCCAAGAGACCAGCCCTTAAATACAAGTTAAGTTCAAATCTAGAATTAATAGCCTCTACGGGCAGGAATTTCACCTATTTGTTCGAGTTTTTAACAGACGAGACAAGAAGTCACAGCTTCTCGAGACGCTGGCCTTCCTCAGATAAGCCCCTCCCCCCTTAACTTGTATTTAAGGGCTGGTCTCTTGGAATTTTGCCTCGCTTGATGCAGCAATTTTAGCTGTGACGGTCCCACCTGATGACGGAGACTTGTGTTGCCTCGGAAACGTCGTGATTTATTATTGTATTTCTATTATTACTTCTATTATTTTTATGTTTTACCCACGTGACTTTCCCGACAAAGCCTAAGAGAATGATACCTTCAGTGACTTGCTCGCGGCGTTGGCCACAATGCCGGTCCACGTTACTGGCGGTTTGGCCAGACAAGTGAAATGCCTGCAAAATTATCATAATTCTCTCCTCTTAAGGGGCCGTCCATGAATGACGTCACGCGATTTTGGGCGATTTTTGACTCCCCCCACCCCTCGTCACACGGCGTCACAAAAAGTCATACCCCCCTCCAATATGACGTCACAAAGCTCTGCTCCCCCCCCCCCCCCCAAAACCATATTTCCATTTTGAAAATAAAACATGCTTCAAATCGCTTTAAACTATTGTCATCGTAGTGCGTATTTAATGTGGCGCTGCACCCTGATGTTGTAGGAGAAAACATTTATGAAAAAGTCTATGTAATTAAGTAGAACGTGTTGTCTATATTTATTTAAAGTTGCACATTTTGATGTGACGTCACATTTCTCAACCCCCCCCCCACCCTCATCACACATCGTCACAAATGTCTGACACCCCCCCCCCACCCCCAGGTGTGTGACGTCAATTATGCACGGCCCCTAAGGGATTCCTGGCCGGAATTAAAGTGCCGCGATGAACGAGGGAGAAGGGCGATGAATGAGAGGTAACAAAAAAACCCACTCAGCAATGAATGAAAGAACGACCGAACGAGTTGCGTGGCAACGAATGCCGTCAGACCTGTTCTTCACCTGAGGACGGCTACTTGCGTTGTGGCCGAAACGTCGTGAGAATTGTATTTTATTATGTTTTATTTTTATTATTTTATTATTTCCCTTCTACGTGAGTTTACCGAAAGAACCAAGAAGATGAACCATAAGACAATTTAGATTAAAGCTACCAGGCCAACTCCGCACTTCCGCAAGAAACATAACGTTTTCGAAATCACCAACATAAAGCTATAAAATACAATATAACTACAGTAATCATAGGAATTTTAATTCAAATTTAACAGTAAACGATTTCGAGAGAGCGAGAGACAGAACGACAAAGAGCACATCTAACAAATAGAATGAAACAACCCGTTCTAAACGTAGAACAACAACAACAAAGGACGCCCACGTTGAGTTTGCGGGAGGCATGAGAGTGCGGAGTCCCCTGGCCCAGCCAGTCACGCCACGTGGGACCCCGCGTCGAGGCATTGGAGCTGGTCACGTGGCAGGGCCCCGGTTCAAACGCCCACTCGCCACTCGACCTTTCAAACGGGGGGGTCGCAGTTGTCACCTGCCACGCATCCTGGTGGTCTGGGAGGATTCATTACGAGCCCAACACCGCCACCACCACCACCAACACAACCCCATCACCACCATCACCACAACCCCACCATCACCACAACCTCGCCACCACCATCACCACAACTCCACCACCATCACCACAACCTCACCACCATCACCACAACCAAACCACCACCATCACCATTACCACAACCTCGCCACCATTACCACAACCTCACCACCACCACCACAACCTCACCACCATCACCACAACCTCACCACCATCACCACAACCCACCACCATCACCACAACCAAACCACCACCAACACAACCCCATCACCACCATCACCACAACCAAACCACCACCACCATCACCACAACCCCCCCATCACCATAACCTCACCACCACCATCACCACAACCGCACGACCACCACAACACCACCATCACCACAACACCAAACCACCACCACCATCACCACAACCTCACCACCATCACCACAACCCCACCACCATCACCACAACCAAACCACCACCATCACCACAACCCCACCATCACCATAACCTCACCACCACCATCACCACAACCCCATCATCACAACCCCACCACCAACAACACAACCTCACCACCATTACCACCACAACCTCACCACCATCACCACAACCCCACCACCATCACCACAACCAAACCACCACCACCATCACCACAACCCCACCATCACCATAACCTCACCACCACCATCACCACAACCCCATCATCACAACCCCACCACCAACAACACAACCTCACCACCATTACCACCACAACCTCACCACCATCACCGGAACCGCACGACCACCACAACACCACCATCACCACAACACCAACACCACCATCACCACAACACTACCACCATCACCACAACCTCACCACCATCACCACAACCCCATCACCTCCACCATCAACACCACCACCATCACCACAACCCCATCACCACACCAACTGTCACCATCACCACAACCCCATCACCACACCAACTGTCATCATCATCACAACGCCACCGCCATCAACACAACTGCCTCAGGGAGCTAACGTGGAGCAATGGCCAGCACCCTCGTGCGTAGTCGTCTCGTTCGTATTGTTATGGAAAACAGGAATAACATCAACGTCGGCACAAACCCGCAGAACATTAAACACACACGCACGCGGTGACTCAGAATGAATGGCCAATGATGGGCAACTATTGTGAGGCCTTCAGTCCACTCTGGACGTGCTCCCTAATTGCACGGGCAGCATATCCAGTCGTCGTAGTAGTAGTGAAGCTTTCGTGACTGCAGGAATCCATACTCTTTGGTTCTTTCGGTAATGTCAGGTGGGTAGAAAATAAAATACATCACGACGTTTCGGGCGCAACGCATGATGATGGACGCTTGTGTTGCGCCCGAAACGTCGTGATTTATTTTATTTTATACCTACGTGACTTTGCCGAAAGAACCAAAGAGTATAGTAGTAGTAGTGTTATTTATTGTTGAGATTGTGCAGCACTATGGAGACGTGTCAGTGTGCTAACCCTCGACATATACTCTTCCCCATTCACTCCGTTCCAACGAAGGCGAATTATTCTCCCCGTCTCTTCGCCGACCTCCATCACCCCCCCCCCCCCCGTCATCACAAATCCAAAACATTCCAAATGTTTACCGAAAGAAACGAATTAAAACATTAGAGGGAGGAGGGGGGGGATTTTTCGGATTAAGTACAGCTGATTTCGTGTTACGAATTACTGTTGCGTGAGATTAGGCGAGTGTTACGTAACTGTTAGTAGACGAGAGGGGAAGGTATCTTCACGGCCACGTTTCATCGGGAGAGACCAGCGGCACTGCGCTAATTAACAGCAATGAGAAGTGGGCGAAGATACAAACGGCGGGGAGATGGAGGAGAGCGAGAGCGAGACTTGTCATTGTTTAACGACTTTCATTACCGCCAGCATCAACAGGAGGCGATTTTCGATACGAAACACAAAGTCACCGGCAACAAAAATAACCAAAACACAATAAACACACGCGCTACGGCTCGTGGCGCGTTTAACGCACAACAACAACCAAAACGTCGTGGTGGTGTTAGCCGTCGCGCACGCCACGCCGACGACCACCGAGCACGTGAGAAGGTGACAACGAGGGTGGTGCCGTTCACGCTGGTGCAGAGAGGGGCTTTTCCGGCTCCCCAGCGTTCGAAGAAGACGTGGAGCACGTTACCGGCGTGTGTGTGTATGGTACGTGGCGTGCTCCAGCCTGAGCCGCGCCTTGAGCAGGCCCCTGAACCACAGAGCAGCCGTCAGTGTCGCCTTGCAGCATCTCTTTCCTCGTTCTGTACACCGCCATCTTCGCTTGGGCCCAAACGAAATTAGCGAGGTTATGGCGCTTGTTAGCCAGGTAAGGGACCCCCCCCCCCCCATATACGAAGCTGCTGCTGTTGTAGAAGGGCACCCCCTGTTTGCTGAAAATGGTCCCCAAAAGGTGGAACATTGGGTTGAGCCGCTGGCAGCGTAAGTACCGGTGGGGCAGATCCTCCCTGGCACTGCAGAAAATGCACAAGTCTGTTACCCCCGGCGAGATTCGGCTGAGCCACACGGCCGATGGCAACGTGCAGTGTGCCAATCTCCACTGGAGGTCACCGCAGCGTTTGGCTACGAGAGACTTGTACATTTGTTTCCACTGGGGGACGGCCACAATGAGGGGAGGGAAATGGTCCCTCCATTTTGTGTCCCGGTAGGTCGGCCAGGTCCCGGTAATGCCGCGACTTGACACAGCCACGTGTAGAGTGCCTTGACACAGCCACGTGTAGAGCGCTTTAGCGAGAGACTTTTGACTTTTAAACAACGTTATTCCTCCAGCTGCAATTGCGCTGGAGTCATTTTCAATGTGTGAGCCCTAGCGGCAGGAAAACCCACACCGGAGAGAGCGAGAGAGCAAGAGAGAGAGGGAGAGAAAGCGACTGAGTTGCGCGCGTGGGAATGGCACCGACATGACGGGAAGTGAAAACACGTGGAATCAAATAACCGAAAGTGGGGATATTCTTTTTTAAGACATCACCGTTACTGCTTGAACAAGATACATCCAATAGTGTTAGGGGGTAGGGGGTGCCTTGGCTAGCCGCCTGATGTTGTAATCACCAGCGAAACATCACAGTTCTCGAATTGTTAACGTGGGTTTACTTCTCCAACCCACCGGTGTGTTGGAGAGGTAGCGACGAATTGCCACGTTTTGTTTACGTGACAAACTTAACTTTACTAATCGGCTGTGTCGGTTGGTGGCGGGTTTAATCGACACATTTCTACATAAGAGGGTTTTTTTGGGGGGTTAGATCGCGTAAATATATAAATGTGTCGTTAAAGCCGCCACCACCCGACACAGCCAACCAGTAAGGGTTGTTACGTAAGTAGAACGTGCCAATTCGTCACTAGTACAGCACACCGGTGTGTTTGAGAGCCAAGCCACAACATTTGCAATCTGTACTCTTTGGTTCTTTCGGTGAAATAGTAGTTCAGCAGGTCCACTGCTGGATTATATTTTTTCCGCCTGAGGACGACCGCTTGTGTTGCGATAGAAACGTCGTGATTTATTGTATTTCTACTGACGTCACTTCACCGAAAGAACCAAAGAGTATGGATTCCTGCAGTCACGAAAGCCTCAAATCAAGATTTACAAACTGAGTACGACGTTTCGCCAGTAATTACAACTAGCTTCATCAGGCGACAGCCAGATTTGTGGAGAAGTCCACATGTTCCGTTCCTTATATAGAGGCGTAGGAACGAAACAGGTGGACTTCTCAGATCGGCTCACGCGAATCATGGAGGTAGGGAGGGGGAAGGTGAAAGATCATATCTCAAGATGTATTTGATTTCTGATCAACTGTGCTTAAGAAAACATAACATCAATATTGTACTAAACTCTTACATGAACACATGGACACACCTCCCCACCCCACCCATCTCGTCTCGTGCCAACCAAACTTAACAGGACCCTCTTTAAAATGTGTCTTGAGGTTCAGCGACGCTTTCTCGAGTGAACGCCGCGGTGGCTAGGAGATGTTAACTACCTCGCCTGGTCTACACGTATACATACAACACATATCCCCCGTACAGCCTTAACAGACATTTGGGGCAAGTGCACGCAGAAATAATACACAAACACTCCCATTTTCTGTACAATGGAGATGCTAATAGCACCACTAAATAAGCGCACCTTATTATCTGCATATCTTGCCTCTTACCTTTATTGATAAATGTTTGCACGATACATGTGCAGTGACAGGGTGCCATCTGTTGACAATGGGGGCTAACTACAGGTATGGGTGCGCTATACAACGGCCAACCATACGTGGGGGGGGGGGGGGTGTAACTGGGCCAAGGGTCAAGGCGGGGATCAATCAGGAAGCTCCTGGAACCGGCAGGAAAGTTCCAGAAGTTGGGCGTGGCTAGAGGCGGGGCGTGGCCACGCTGGGGGATATTTCAGGCACCGACCTTAAACCCCCTTCAGCAACGTGTTGAAGTATGGGCAAAAGTACGTGTAGTAATGAGCTCTGTGTTATAGTTATTATTCTATGCGTATTCGAGAATTATTTGTTTATGTTTAGGGGCCGTCCATAAATGACGTCACGCACCTGTGTGACGAAGGGGGGGGGGGGTTGAGAAATGTGACGTCACATCAAAATGCGCAACTTTAAATGAATATAGAATTGTTATAACAACACGAATTGTTATAACAACACTCCTACAACATCAGAGTGCAGCGCCACATTAAATACGCACTACAATGACAATAGTTTAAAGCGATTTGAAGCATGTTTTATTTTTGAGGGGGAGGGGGCAGAGCTTTGTGAAGTCATATTTGAGGGGGGGGGGTCTGACTTTTTGTGACGCCGTGTGACGAGGGGGGGAGGGTAAAATCGTCCAAAATCGCGTGACGTCATTTATGGACGGCCCCTTAGTGGTGGCATTGGGAAGTCCGTGCGGCATCACTTGGGCTCGGAACTTAGTGCTGTTAGCGAACACCTGTTAAGGTGATCAAGCCTACCCTCCCGTCCGTCTTTATCAAAATCAGAATATTTATTTATACTGCAGGAATCCGATGAGCCATGAAGCTCTTTGTGTCCAGTAGGGGCACGGGGTAAGAACGTCACAACAACAAACAGTACAAGAACACGACAGCAGTGCAAAGTACAAGGGGCCGTCCATAAATGACGTCACGCGATTTTGGACGATTTTGACCCCCCCCCCCTCGTCACACGGAGTCACAAAAAGTCAGACCCCCCTCAAATATGACGTCATAAAGCTCTGCCCCCACCCCCCCCCCCCCAAAAAACATATTTCCATTTTGAAAATTAAAGATGCTTCAAATCGCTTTAAACTTTTGTCATTGTAGTGCGTATTTCATGTGGCGCTGCACTCTGTTGTTGTAGGAGTGTTGTGATAACAATCAGTGTTGTTATAACAATTCTATATTTATTTAAAGTTGCGCATTTTTATTTCTCAAACCCCCCCCCCTCCCGTCACACATCGTCACAAAAATCTGACCCCCCCCCCACCCCTAGGTGCGTGACGTCATTTATGGACGGCCCCCAAGCAAGGTAAACACATCACCCAAACAAATACAAAACTAAACCATCCCCATCCTAGAGGGCAATGCCCACTGAGGTATTCACTTATTCTTCAGACCTGGCCACAAGTGATAGGTCAACGAAGTTGCCCGTCGTTTGGACATTTGAACCTCATGACGGGACCCCGGGGTCCCGAATAAACGGAAATCGTCATTAATTAAATTGCGATTTAAAGCTTTCGTGACTGCAGGGATTCATATTCTTGGTTCTTTCGGTAAAGTCACGTAAAAGGGAAATAATACAATCATAAATAAAAATGACCAGTTGAAAGGGTAAAAACCTATTACTAAATAAAAATGTGTTTTATTGTTTTGTTTTTATTATTTTATTATTTCCCTTTTACGTGACGTCATTAATTCGTTTCGTTTTTTTAGGCGACTCCGTCCCACCGCGCACATGAACCCCGCGACCCGCCTGGCGCAGATCATTCTGTTGTCGTGTCCAAGCGCAGCGGCGGCGGCGAGGACGAATGCGCAGAAGAAACAAAACTTTTAAACTTTGATTAGCGCATCGTGCAGAGCTCGTCGAGAGGAATCGATCGTCGCATCTTTCGCCTTCAACAGGCATAAAATGACGTCGCAACGCAGTTTATGCGAGAGCCGGTGGGCTTATGGAACGACGGGGTTCCCGCCATGAAGTTAAATTTTGTCACGGCAAAATAATAATTAAAAAATCATCTCAATTAATGTTTCTAAATCGGTGTGTGCCTACTCACCGCGCCGGCTGTGAATACAGAGATCCCAATGATATAAACTCGCCACTTGTATTATGTTTTATTTGTATTATTTTATAATTTCCCTTCTACGTGACTTTACCAAAAGAACCAAGAAGATGTCGCCATTGATATTTGCCGTAGCCGTGATTCGAATTTATTAACCTGCCGACTTCAGAGCGTGACGAACGAATGCACTGGGCCAATTTTCCCCACTGCATATCCCCCGTGTAGCCTTAATAGACTTTGGGGGCAAGTTCTGTTAGCGAGCACCTATTAAGGCCGGCACCACGCCCCAGTGGTGACGTTTACCCACCGCACCAGGGACTCGTTTGAGGCTGAGTGCAGCTAGGGGAGACCCACACACGTTTCAAATACGGCAATTTAAACTCGGGTGGCCGGGTTCGTAGCGCATCGCACTAAACACCACTGCATTGCCGCTTCCCACGTGTAACACAAACCCACACAGGGCCGGATTGAGGTTCTTATATCGTTCCGGATGACCGCTGCAAAGTATGATCTTGAGTTTTGATTATAGTGTGCTGATCTTTAAAGGTGCATTGACAAATGTTTGATACCCACTACTCATACTCCTGCTGTTATGGAGTGACTCATGCAGCCACCTATGTCTGCAAAGTTTGGTCGGATATGTTATGTATATCGTTTATTGTTCAATTTGAATCACAGTTCCTATGATCACTGTTACATTGTTTTAATAGCTTTATTTTTGTGATTTTGAAAACGTTTTGGTTTATGTTTGTTTGTTGTAGTACAGAGTTAGCCTGATAACGTTAATCTAAATTGTATTATGGTTGTTATTGTTTGACTTGCATCCCACTGGGATTTTTGCACGCAGCGTTGAAACGCGGTGTTGTTTTTGTTCTGGAAGACTTTGCAGTTTTTTCCTGGATTTTTTCTGTTGGCGCGTAGTCACTTTAAGATGTTTCTTGTTCATGTTTTTGTTTTGTTGCGGTTGCACCCGAGTCAAGAGCCGCATGGCTCACAGGGTTATATACCTAATACATGAAACTGAAACTCAAAACGTATAGGCCCTAGCCACTTTTGTTTCGTGGACCTTCAGTGATCACTCTTTCGAGTTGTAACTGCTGCTGCTGCTGCTGCCTAATGCTACTACCGCCGCCGTCACTGCGCTTGTTTCACGCGGACTTCGAATTGTGAAGGAGAGCGTTCTTTTTCGAGGCAAAAGTTTATTTTTTAAAACTGTCTCCGATGAACCATAGGACAACAACGCTTGTCTTCCCCTTGCACTACTCTCTATTGAGAATGAGATTGCGCGAAAAACGCCACTTGAAGCTGGTATTGCTAATTTTGCAATTACAAAATCTAGAAAAGTTCATCTCCGGTGTTAATTTGTCTCACCGTATGGAAAAAAAAAGAATGACACTGACATGACTCTGCCTCTTCGTATAAGCACTGCGCCTGTCCTTGCTGTATATATATATAAATATCTTGACTTAAAGCTTTCGTGACTGCAGGAATTCATATTATGTGGGTCTTTCGGTAAAGTCACATAGATAGGTTCAAATTAATAAAAAAAATAAACAAAAAACTACGACGTTTCGATCGCAACACAAGCGGTCGTCATCAGGATTGTGTTGCGATCGAAACGTTGTAGTTTTTGTTTATTTTTATTAATTTGAACCTATCTACGTTACTTTACCGAAAGACTCAAAGAATATATATAAATACATTCATACAAACAAGAACAAAGATCCCCCGCATAGCCTTTAACAGACTGTTGGGGCACATGCTGTCAGCTAAAAATACTCATACACATATAACACATACGCGGACACATACAGTATACACTTACACGTAACGCACAATTCATCTAATATTCTATTTCGTAAATATATATCGTGAAATATTTCACCATTCGAAATATTCGTTGACACTCGTAACGTGTAAATCCGCGTAAACAATTGGTCAAACTAGATTTGAAGCTTTCGTGACCGCGGGAATTACTCTCTGGTTCTTTCGGTAAAGTCACGTAGAAAGGAAATAAATTTAAAAATAGAATACGACGTTTCGATTGCAACACAAGCAGTCGCCATCAGGTAGAACTAAATTTGAGAGAGAGACAAAACACAGACACGGAGACGCACAGACAGACACACAGAGAGAGACAACACAGAGACACACAGAGAGAGAGACACAACATAGACACACAGAGACACACAGAGAGAGAGACACACACACATAGGCACACAGACACACAGAGAGAGACACACAACACAGAGACACACAGAGAGAGACACGCAACATAGACACACAGACAGACACACAAGCAGAGAGAGAGACAACACAGAGACACACAGAGAGAGAGACACAACATGGACACACAGAGACACACAGAGAGAGACACACACACATAGGCACACAGACACACAGAGAGAGACACACAACACAGAGACACACAGAGAGAGACACACAGCATAGACACATAATTGATCAAAGCAGCTTTCTAAAGCAAGCGTAATACTGTAGGGTACCTTCGAGTTTTGCGGTAAGTCATATAACACATTGTCCTGCGGAGGGAGCTGGTAGGGACGTTGGGTTGCTCGGTCAATGGCCAGGGTCAACGGCGGCGTGGTGTATTCCGCAAATATGCCCGACTGTGAGGGCGGGCACAAGCCGGCGTGAGTAGGTGAAACGTTGAGTTTTATAAGGGCACCAGCCCCTCCCCACCCAGCCCCTCCCCACCCTCCCCACCCAGCCCCTCCCCACCCTCCCCTCCCCACCCAGCCCAGCCCCACCCCTCCCACCCCCACCCAGCCCCACCCTCCCCACCCAGCCCCTCCCCACCCTTCCCACCCAGCCCCTCCCCACCCTCCCCACCCAGCCCCTCCCCACCCTCCCCTCCCCACCCAGCCCAGCCCAGCCCCACCCCTCCCACCCCCACCCAGCCCCACCCTCCCCACCCAGCCCCTCCCCACCCTTCCCACCCAGCCCCTCCCCACTCTCCCCACCCAGCCCCTCCCCACCCTCCCCTCCCCACCCAGCCCCTCCCTGCACGACGGACACAATAATCCCCTGTGGGCTAGTGTAACCAGGAGGTTCCGTACCCCTGGCTTATGTGGGTCATATAGTACAAAACAGGTAAGGGGCCGTCCATAAATGACGTCACGCGATTTTGGACGATTTTGACCCCCCCCCCCTCGTCACACGGCGTCACAAAAAGTCAGACCCCCCTCAAATAAGACGTCACAAAGCTCTGCCCCCCCCAAAAAAATAAAACATGCTTCAAATCGCTTTAAACTATTGTCATTGTAGTGCGTATTTAATGTGGCGCTGTACTCTGATGTTGTAGGAGAAAACATTTATAAAACAAACGTCTATTTAATTAAGTAGAACGTGTTGTCTATATTTATTTAAAGTTGCGCATTTTGATGTGACGTCGCATTTCTCACCCCCCCCCCTCATCACACATCGTCACAGATGTCTGACCCCCCCCCCCCCCCCCAGGTGCGTGACGTCATTTATGGACGGCCCCTAAGAGAGCGAGAGAGACATGATCATTAAAGAAGTTATACGAAAGAAAAAAATGGTGCAAAGCAGTAGGGTCAATTGACAATTGAATACGTACCGGGATTGTACACCGAGAGAAGGAAAAATGATCACACGGGGGGAGAGAAAATAATAATAATGATGATGACACCCGCGCATTCGCGTTCTAACACTATTCACTCTATTGTTCTAACACCACACGCGCGCTCTAACACCTGCGTGACTGCGTTCTAACACCCACGTGGTCACGTTCTAACATCCACGCAGTCACGTTCTACCACCCACGTGGTCACGTTCTAACACCCACTTGGTCACGTTCTAACACCCACGCGGCCACGTCCTAACACCCACGTGGTCACGTTCTAACACCCACGCGGTCACGTCCTAACACCCACGTGGTCACGTTCGAACACCCACGCGGTCACGTTCTAACACCCACGCGGTCACGTTCTAACACCCACGTGGTCACGTTCTAACACCCACGTGGTCACGTTCTAACACCCACGTGGTCACGTTCTAACACCCACGTGGTCACGTTCTAACACCCACGCGGTCACGTCCTAACACCCACGTGGTCACGTTCTAACACCCACGTGGTCACGTTCTAACACCCACGTGGTCACGTTCTAACATCCACGCAGTCACGTTCTACCACCCACGTGGTCACGTTCTAACACCCACGTGGTCACGTTCTAACACCCACGTGGTCACGTTCTAACACCCACGCGGTCACGTCCTAACACCCACGTGGTCACGTTCTAACACCCGCTCGGTCACGTTCTAACACCCGCGTGGTCACGTTCTAACACCCGCGCGGTCACGTTCTAACACCCACGTGGTCACGTCCTAACACCCGCTCGGTCACGTTCTAACACCCACGTGGTCACGTTCTAACACCCGCATGGTCACGTTCTAACACCCGCGCGGTCACGTTCTAACACGGTTAAAATAATCGTCACCGGTGGTGGCCGTGAGAGAGAATCGAACTCCACTGCACCGGCCGTTCTCCGGGAATGAAACCGGCACCCACGCGCCTCTGGGGCAGACGCGATGCCCCTGGGGCTGTTCGAGTCACGTGCGAATTGCGTGTCCCGTGTGTGCTGCTGCCCCCCCCCCCCCCCTTCTTCGCGTGGGATTAAGCGCCGCTCGCCACGGGTAGGCGAATCACTCGGTTCGCCGGCGACGGGGATTTCGGGTTGGTGAGTATTCAGACCGAAGACGCTGTCGACCTTTCGGGGGCTGCCCCTGCCCCGTGAGTGAAACGAATCAAACGACTTCCGCTCAACTCGTTTGTTCGGGGTGCCCGATTTCTCAAAAGTAAAACAGATATATATATCTGCTTTTACAATGTTTTGTATTATTATTATGGGCAGGCGCTTGGGTATACCGCGTGTGATTGTGTGTGTGTGCCATGTGACACTGTTCTAGCCCTTCCCCAGAACACCATGAGGATTAACATCGGTCAAAAATCATCAGAATGTGAACAACGATAATGACATCGCCTTGTATTGCCACTGCAACCACCGCTGCAAGATACTCACAGAGAGAACGAATCAGGGAGAACGACTCAGAGAGAACGACTCAGGGAGAACGACTCAGAGAGAACGAATCAGAGAGAACGAATCAGAGAGAACTACTCAGAGGGAACGACTCAGAGAGAACGACTCAGAGAGAACGACTCAGGGAGAACGACTCAGAGAACGACTCAGAGAGAACGACTCTGAGGGAACGACTCAGAAAGAACGACTCAGGGAGAACGACTCAGAGGGAACGACTCAGAGAGAAGGACTCAGCGAGAACTACTCAGAGAGAACGACTCAAGAGAACGACTCAGAGAGAATGACTCAGAGACGCACTTGGAAGCAAGAGCATCAGGCCGGGCAGTGAGGCAGCGCCAATACATGTCCAAGCTCTTGAGTCCTCTACATACTAAGGTGTTTACACCCAATAACTGGGTGTTCGTTATACAGCGCGTGGCAGGCAACCTGAGCATTGGGAGATTTAAAAAAGAAACCCACGCGTGTGCGAGGGGGCAACTCTCGATCCCATACACACGGAACAGGCGGCGTTGACATGTGTTGCTGCGCCGCCTTCTCCTGGCGAGTGAGGACGTTGCACACATCCGCGGAGCCCAAGCGCAGCAGCGTTCGTGTGCGGTGATCCACCACCCCCCCTTCGCTGCTGCCGAGGCCACGTGCTGGGAACGCGTCACGGTAGCGAGAGATGTTAACTACCTCGCCTGGTATGCAGGAGGTCGTCGGTTCGACGCCTGCATGTTTCGAGTTTGCGTGTTCTCCCCGTGGGCGTGTGCGTTTCTCTCCGGGTCCTTCGGTTTTTCCTTCCGCGCGCGTTTCGAGTATTCGGCTGCGATCAATTTCCACGCGATAAGCCATTGAGTTGAGCTATCATTTGTGGCCGAGTTGCTGCTGAAAAAGAGCTGTCTAGCTCATTGGTAAACACCTGGTAAACATTATTTGTTATATAATAGCACAGTAATCACATCCAGTATCATCGTCGTCATCATCCGATTGCCAAAGTTCATCTGCGGCAGTCTTGCGACGCCTTTTGTGCATCGATTGTAGACATCCAAGCAGCATGCAGGCTGCGGACCTGCTTAGCTTGCGACGTCTACGTAAGATCGGGCACGTCCCGGGTGATGTGGCCACGATTTTAGAGGACATCAATGTCAGAGTGATCTCAGGAGCATTGGTGCTGATGTCCTATTAACAGCCCCTGCAGAGCCAGTGCGGGAAATTCCACATTCCCATGGTGGGAACGTGTCTATCCACTTTTGACTTCCTCTACAAAGCTCTCCGAATTGTATCGACCCCGGCGTGGTGATGGGCTGGATTAATGAGACATTGGTGCTAATAGTACTGCAGAGCCGGTGGTGGATATTCCACATTTCTTTGGTGGGGGCGAGTCTATTCCATAGGAAAACCACAAACGGTACTCGTTTTATCGACCCCATAAATCTGATGGGCTGAGTCAAAATTAATGGCACTTTGAAATTGTCCGCGAGAAGTTTAGGACGAAAAGGGCTTCCCTCGCAAGTGACGTGGTGCCAATTTATTTAAATGTGTTGACAATTTCAGTCACCATGGATGTCTTGGGGATAAACTCGCGCCCGCCATGGGAATGTGGAATCTCCACCAATAGACACGTGAAGACACGTGTCTATATATGTGTGCGTCTTTCTACAAAGTACATCTTCCCGAGCTACATTTATTTTCCAGTCGACAAATTAATCTATAAATAATACTGCCTACGAGGTGGGGAGCGGTGGCACAGTGGTTAACGCACTGTGCCTTGAACTCTGTGTTGGCTGAAACTAGACCCCATGTCCGAGCCAGAGGGTCCTTCCCTATGACCTCTGGAAGAGCACCAGCATTCATTCAAGCCTGACTGCTGATGAGACACCACGTGTCGAAACGGCTCCAGAGTGTTTGCTTGTTCTGAATCAATGTCGCTAACAACAACAACAACAATTATGCTGATGGGATGTATAAAAAGTAAAAAAATAATTCGATTTAAAGCTTTCGTGACTGCAGGGATTCATCTTCTTGGTTCTTTCGGTAAAGTCACGTTAAAGGGAAATAATAAAATAATACAAATAAAACATAATAAAATAATTCTCACGACGTTTCGGCCACAACGCAAGCAGCCGTCCTCAGGTGAAGACCAGGTCTGTCGGGGAGACAGCGTCTGAATGAAACACCACCACGCTTGGAGCGTATATTTATTATGTTTTATTTTTATTATTTTATTATTTCACTTCTACGTGACTTTACCGAAAGAACCAAGAAGATAATGGTTTTTTTTATATACGGAGAGACGGATACGTGAAGATGAGAGGTGCGATCTGCACGTGTGAGTCGCCCTTTAGTTTCTCCACAACGATGCTCAGTAAACAATCTTCCAGCGCGGTGCGGCAGCCGCGCTAAGAACCCGGCGCGCCACGAGTTCGATTCCCGCTCACGGCCACCAGCACCAGTATCGATTATAAATATGAATCACCTATCGATATGTGGGAGACAGCGGCGGGCGCGGTGGTTATACGCACCGCGCTCTTTCATCTTATTTTCTTATCTTGTTTTATATTTATAAGGTGGCTTTGCTCGTGGCGCTACGTAGCCCAAAGGCGCTCGCCCGATGAATGAGTGACCGTAACGGAGGGCACGCGGTGGGGTTGGTGGGGGGGTCGTCACGGGAGGGCTACAGGGGAGGGATGGGACGGAGTTGGAGGGGCGAGTTGGAAGCACGAGGAAGGGGGGGTGGGGCGAGCGATGGAGAAGAGACGGGCCCGAGTGAGATGTCCTCGCGATGGCCCAACACGCACACGCGTTGCGCGCTTCGAACATCTTTCGCAACGCCGACGGTGCCAGTACCAGCAGTTGTGTGTGGCCAGGTCACAGGAGCGTCTCTTTAAACAAACACAACAACCACCACCACCATCAACACCAACCTCACCAAATAGAAAGATCCCCCGGATAGCCTTAACAGACTGTTGGGGCAAGTGCTGTTAGCGAGCACCCATTAAAGACGGCACGGCACACGAGGGGGTGGGGTGGCCAGCACCGCGCCCGGCCGCCTTTGTCTCCCCAGTGGCGAAGTTTACACACCGCACCAGGTACTCATTTGAGGCTGAGTCGACCTAGGGGAGGCCCAGGACCTATTTAGATAATCGTTACCGGGTTCGTAGCGCAGCGCGCTGACCGCTACACCACCGCCCTCACCACCCTCACCAGCAGTACCCTCACCACCCTCACCAGCACCACCCCCTACATCATCCCCTACCGCCCCCATCCCCAAACTCCCCTAGCCCCCCACAGACCCCTACCCCCACCCTCCCAAACACCCCCCCCCCCCACTCCCCTAGCCCCCCCCCCCCAGACCCCTACCCTCACCCTCCCAAACACCCACCACCCCCCCCCACTCCCCTAGCCCCCCCCCCCAGACCCCTACCCTCACCCTCCCAAACACCCACCACCACCCCCCCACTCCCCTAGCCCCCCCCCCCCCAGACCCCTACCCTCACCCTCCCAAACACCCACCACCACCCCCCCACTCCCCTAGCCCCCCCCCCCAGACCCCTACCCCCATCAGTTTTTTCAAAGCGGCCGCTTGACCCGCTAACGGCGCTGCCCTTCCCCGTGTCCGCCTCGTGAATGCGAAATCCCCTCGCGTCCAGCAGAGCGTACGGGGAGAGAAGAGAAGGCAGAGAGAGAAGTGCTCTTGCGTGCGTGTGTGTGTGTGCGTGCGTGCACGTGCGTGCGTGTGTGTACACGTGTGTGTGTGTGTGTGTTTCTTTTATGTGCCTTCGTGTATGCGTCCCATTATGCAGTGGGTGTCCCTTTTATGAGTGAGCACGTGTGTGTGTGTGTGTGTGTTTGTGCATGTCTGTGTGTGCGTGTGGGCAAGACGTGTGTCCGTGTGTGTGTGTGGGAAAGATGTGGAGAGCGGTGGTGCACCGGTTAGCGCGCTGCTCTGCGCTGCGCTACGAACCCAGCGACCCGAGTTCGATTCCCCGCTCACGGCCACCAACACCACGTGACGATAACCTGAACCGGTACTAAGCCTCTCCTAGGTCGATTCAGCCTCAAATGAGTACCTGGCACGTTGTGTAACCATCGCCACTGGGGAGACAAAGGCGGCCGGGTGTGGTACTGGCCACCCATAACCCCCCCTCGTGTGCCGTTAACAGCACTTGCCCCAAAAGTCTGTTCAGACTATACGGGGCATCTTTGAGTTTGTGTGTGGGCAGGATGTGTGTGTATGTGTGTGCGTACGTGCAATATCTCATCTCAGTCCGTCGACCCGTGGCACCTGCTGGGTCTGCCCCGTGACCTCCTGCCAGCGGGCGTTCGACACTTCGCGTGGCCTCAAGGTGCACATGGCCTGGCACAAGCGTCGTGGTGACGTCACCGCCACTTAGTGGCGAATGGCGGTTGTTGTTGTTGTTATGTGTTTCCTTCTGATACCAAACAGACGTTGGTGGCCGAGTTGGGATCTTTGTCTTGTATCCTAATGGAAGTGTTTGCGAGTGCGTGGGGCAGTAGTGTAGTGGTTAGCGCGCGATCACCAACACCAAGTGACGATTATTTGAAGCGGTCCTGGGCCTCCCCTGGGCCGGCTCAGCCTCAAATGAATACCTGGTGCGGTGCTGGAGGATCTGGAGACAGGAGGACCTGGAGCTGAGTGGAGTAGTAGGCAGGAGGAGCTGGGGAACGAGAGACGGGAGACACGGGCTGAAGGAGAGGTGGACTGATGTGGTGCGGAGATCGTGATAACAAAAATCTAACATCGGCCATCTCCCCCCCTCCGCCTCTCCCGTCGACAAAGTGCTTGGATTAGCGAACGACACAAAAGCCGCGATGAATCTCAATGGGCCTTCACCTGGTCAAAGAAGGGATTTCAACGTGCCCTTTAAGGTGCCCACGTGCAGTGCGTCATGGCGTGTTCGAGTCGGCTGTGGACATCTGACTCGCACGTGTTGGCTCAACAAAGAAGCCGAGCAGAGGCGCGGCGCGTAACCAGATCGCTTCGGTGATGCTGCTACAGGCTGCTGCGTTGGCGAGTGAGTGCCCAAACAAGCACTCAGCTACCCCAATACGGCCACGTGTATTCTGGTGGAACGGTCGCACGCCACTCAGCTACCCCACTACAACCGCGCTACGCTCTGGCGGAACGAGTCGACGACTTCACTCAGCCAACTCAACACATTTTCCGCGCACACAAACAGCAGCAGCAGCATATTCACACACGCACGCTCGCCAGAATGAGGTTCAAAAGAAACGAGATACAGGTCAATTAAAGGCGGCTCTATGAAGGCGTGGGCCCTCGCTGTCCATTGTTGTCGCTTGGCTTTTATGAGCTCATTGAGAGCGCGCAGTCTTTCACTGAGCACCCTCCTACGAACTCCATTCTCTCTCTCTCTCACTCGCTCTCCACTCTCTCCTTTCTCTCCACGTCTCTCTCTCTCTGCCTCTCTATACTCCGTCATCCTCCCCCAGCCTAACATGCCACTTCACCAGCCGCCGCTGACCAGCGTGGTGAAGTATGGTTAAAAACGAGCCGAATTGTCGACGCATTCATCCAGCAGTGGATTGTAGAGGGGGGGGGGTGTTGACGTCTGGAATATTTTAAGGAATATGTATGTTGTTTTGATTTAAAGCTTTCGTGACTGCAGGGATTCATATTATTTGTTGTTTCGGTAAAGTCACGTAGAAGGGAAATAATAAAATAATAATATATTATATATTTTGTATTTTTTATATTTCTATTCTTTTATTATTTCCCTTCTACGTGACTTTACCGAAAGAACCAAGAATGTGAATGTTTTCTTGGTTCTTTCGGTAAAGTCACGTAGAAGGGAAATAATAAAATTTTGTTGTTCGTAGCGGGGGTCGTTTGACCATGCTTCACCACGTTGGTATGGGGCAAATATTAGCATCGTGTGGAGCCTCGGTGGCGAGATGTTAACTACCTCGCCTGGTCTACAGGAGGTCGTGGGTTCGATGCCGACCCTGACGCCTGCTGCTGCTGTATATTTGGGGTTTGCGTGTCTCTCTCTCTCTGCCCGTGGTCGCGTGGTTTTTTTGTCCCCGAGTCCTCAACTTTTCCCCTCCACAGTGAGAATCAACATCACCCGTTCAGAGCTTTTGGCTGCTGTACATTTCCACGTGATAAGCCACTTCGTTGAGCTATCATTTCTGGCCGGGTGACTTCTGAAAAAGATCTGTGTAGCTCAGTGGTCCCTGCCTGGTAAAATATAAAATAAAATAGCTTCATAGTTTATCACTCGCCACGACTCATTTGAAGCCGAGTCAACCGAGCGGAGGCCCAGGACCGGTTCAAGATAATCATCACCCGTGTAAGCCGTGACCGAGAATCGAACTCAGGTTACGAGGTTTCAGAGCGCAGATCGCTAAACCACGAACACCCACACAAAGGCACGCATACACGCGGACACACACGCGCACTCACACGAAGACATGGATCCCCCCGTGTAGCCTCCACGCAGTGTTGGGGCAAGTACTGACTTATTGAAGGGTTGAAACGGCACATCAAGGGGGTTGTGTGGCCAGTACCCACGGCAGGACCGCCCCTTCGTCTCCCACGTGCTGGCATTCACACACCGCGCCAGGCACTAATTTGTGGCCGAGTGGACCTGGGTGAGTCTCAGGGCCGAGGCACACCCAACCTGATTTCCCCCCCCCCTTCTCCAGGCGAGCGAAGTTACTCGGCTGGGACTTGAACTGCGGGGGTTCGACCAGTTTTCAGTCAGGGTGGAGTTGCGCTAACCCCTGCGCCACCGCTCCAACCCTCCGCTTTCATGACCGCCCCTTAATTAAGTAATCGCCGCTCACGGCAACAAACAGTCGCGCTCCTTCATTTAGCGCCACATTCGCGAACCTCCCAGGGACAAAATGAGACCAATTATAAGGGGGCTTCTCAAAGCGGCCTTAGACAAGGGGGTGGTGGGGGTGGGGGGGACGTCACACACTGACTGTCACTGTGTGCTTCAACAACAACAACACAGACAAAGATCCCCCGTATAGCCTGCATAGACTGTTGGGGCAAGTGCACACACACCGACACACAGACAGACAGACACAAATACAAAGATCCCCCGTATAGCCTGTACAGACTGTTGGGGCAAGTGCTGTCAGCTAGATCTCTTTGAAGGTCGGCACGGCGCACGAAGGGATCGGTGGATGCCCAGGACCACGCCCGGCCGCCTTTGTCTCCCCAGGAACGATGTTGACACACCACACCAGGTACTCGTATTGAGGCTGAGTCAACCTAGCGGAGGCCCAGCACCGGTCCAGGTAATCGTCACCGATCTTGGCCGTGAGCGTGTCTGGCTTCACCACCTGAATGTGACACTGTAGTCGTCACTCTGCATCTACTTTCGCCAATATCTATACACTGTTAGATTTTATATATATACACTGTTATATATATTATTTATACACTATTAGATGTATATCTATACACTGTTAGATTATATATACACACTTTTAGATTTTATATATACCCTGTTATATATATATATTATTTATACACTGTTCGATTTATATACACTGTTATATATTATATAATTAGATTATATCTACACTGTTAGATTATATTTAAATATACTGTTAGATTTTATTTCTATACACTTAGTTTGTATATATATATACACTGTTAGAGTATATATACACACTTTTACATTATATATATATGTACACTGTTAGATTATATATACACTGTTAGATTATACTGTGTAACAAAAAAAATGACCCTGGGTAGTATGTGTTATTCCCTAATTGCTTATGCCTCAAAAGTACAAAAAGTGGCTATTATTCCCCACATACTTTGCTTGTGTGACCAGGACAGTGATATTTTGAAATTTACCTATTTTCCAGAACATTTCAGATAGATTCAGTGCTGAGTAAACTTGGAGTAACTTCTAGAACATTTTTTTTACTTTCCAGTAATATAAACAGTAGCATAAATACAGGGGCCTTAAGCCCACCAGTTCAGTTTAGTTCCAGCTGCCTAAGTGGATACATATCTGCATTTTCTTGAGAGGGCATCAAGAGGCTGCAAGCATCCGGCAGACGCACTTTTCTATGTCTGCGACCAATTTATCAAGACAAGAGCGAAAAAGTACTCTGTGGAAGCATCTGCCAAGATGTGTGAGGCCTGCAAGGCATATTTCGGCATGCCTGTCAGGGATAAAGAAACCCTGGGCACCTCATTTCACCTGCGAGCAATGCAAAACAACTCTGGAAGGTAAGATGCACAATTGTTGCTCGGAATTTTAAGTTATAAAATTTGTTACAATTTTTTAAATTGTAAAAGTTTTTTTTTATCTTAAAATGTTTTACAATTTTCAATGTTATTGAAAAAATATCTATCATATATGAAAAATGTTGCGAGAATCTCTTACACATGAGTCATGGGTGAAATAAATGAATTTTTGTAGGATGGTACAGATGGGAAAAGAGAGCCATGAAGTTCGCTATCCCAAGAATTTGGCGGGAACTCACTGACCACTCAAGCAACTGCTACTTCTGCATGGTGGACCCTTCCAAACGTCGGACTGGAAAGAATGCACCTGCTATCACGTATCCGGACCTTCCTTTATCCATCGCCCTGGTACCACACTGCCATGAGCTCCCCGTACCCACTCCTCCGGAGAGAGCAGTCGTCTTTAGAAGAGAGCAGCAAGTCAGAGAGCGAGGAAGACGTTGTAGATCCAGATGACAATTTCAGAGGTGGAGCTGAGGAGAGAAACCCATAATACCCCAACCAAAAAGACCTCAACGACTTGATCAGAGATCTTGGTCTCACAAAGTCCAATGCCGAGCTTTTGATGTTAGGCTCAATCAGTGGAACTTGGTCGATTAAAGTGTGCAAGTCGCAGATCAGAGGAAGCGTCACCAACCTTTTTGCAGCTTCTTCACTCGTCAAGATGGGCTCTGCTTCTGCCACAATGTGACCAATCTATTCGAGGCAATAGGAATCGTCTGTAATCAGAATGAGCGGCGCCTAATCATTGACAGCTCATCCAGGAGCCTCAAAGCCGTGCTGCTCCATAATGGTAACAAGTACCTGTCTCTTCCCCTGGCTCACTCGGTGCACCTCAAAGAGGATTACAACAGCATCAAGACCTTGCTGGACGCCTTGAAGCATGATGAGTACGGCTGGGAGGTCATCGGAGACTTCAAAATGGTGGCATTCCTGATGGGTCTCCAAGGCGGTTTTACCAAGTTTCCCTGCTATCTTTGCCTTTGGGACAGCAGGAACACCAAGGCGCACTACCACAGGCGGGACTGGCCACAGCGGACCAAGTTCTCTGTGGGGAGGAACAACGTCAAGTGGGAGCCACTAGTGGATCCCCGGAAGGTGCTGATGCCACCACTGCACATCAAATTGGGCCTTATGAAACAATTTGTCAGAGCTGTAGATAAGGAGTGGTCAGCCTTCAAGTACCTTCAAGACTTCTTCCCTAAGCTGTCTGAGGCAAAGGTCAAAGCCGGTGTCTTCGTCGGACCACAGATAAAGAAGATCCTGGAGTGCAATTAATTCCCCAAGAAGCTCACTAGTAAGGAGAAAGCGGCTTGGAACGGCTTTGTCGCAGTGGTTCGTGGCTTCCTGGGCAATCACAAGGTCGACAACTATGTGGAGCTGGTCGAGACTCTGGTGAAGAACTACGGCACAATGGGCTGTAGGATTTCCCTCAAAGTCCACGTCCTTGATGCTCATCTTGATAAATCCAAGGAGTACATGGAAGCGTACTCGGAGGAGCAAGGCGAGTGCTTCCACCAGGATATACTGGACTTTGAATGCCGCTACCAAGGACAGTATTACGAGAACAGGATGGGAGACGACATTTGGGGGCTGATTCGTGAAAGTGATTTACAGTATAATCGTAAATCTCGAAAAACTACTCACTTCGAAATCCTTGGAAATAATAATTGTATTACTTTAGCATGAATCCGTGTTAATTTTGATTCATATTTTTTCTGACTTTATGTGACCGAAAAGACGCAAATTCGCCCGTTTTCTCATTGAATATAGGTTAATTTCAAAATATCACTGTCCTGGTCACAAAAGCAAAGTTTGTGGAGAATAATAGCCATTTTATATACTTTTTAGGCATAAGCAATTACGAAATTACAATTACTACCCAGCAACAAAAATTGTGTTACATAGTATTATATATATTTACACTGTTAGATTATATATTTACACTGTTAGGTTTTATATATATATGTACGTACACTTGGCACTTTGCAGAACTCACGGATGCTTTTGAACTCTTGGTGTGTTACAAGTTGGCCACTCCTGGCTTTACAGATGGTCCCGTATGCGCTGTGTGCATCCTCGTGTGAGAGGAGCGGTCGTGTAGCGGTCAGCGCGCTGAGCTACGAACCAGGGCCACCCGAGTTCGATTCCCACTGCATAGCCAACATCGGTGACGAATATCTGAACCGGGTACGGGCTTTCCCCTAGGTTGACTCGGCCTTCATAGGTGCTCTGCTGGCTAACAGCCCTTGCCACCAACTCCAATTTAGGCTATTATAATAAGGCGCGTGTTTGTGTTTTCGTGTATCTTATTGTCGGGTCGAGCTTAGGTTTCCATGGGGAATGAGCGAACGTCGAGCAAAGGCTGTGATTGCAATAGAGCAGAGCTCTATTGCAATCACAGATCGGGGGGGGGGGGGGTGTGCAATCGCCGATAAGACATCATCAGTGTGTGAGAGCCACCACGCATTGAAACCAGTGGGGGTTTGACAGCGTCACGACGACGACGACGATGATGATGATTGGGGGTGTTTTCACATCGTGCACGTCAGGGGCAGCACCAAAGACTACGAGGCGCCGCCAGTAGACCGCGGCAGAGGTCGCAACCGGGTACCCGATACCCGTACCCTACCCGATAACCCGGCTACCCGTACCCGGCCGGGTACGGGTACACGTTTGCGACCCTGGTGCGGCCGGGTACGGGTACGGGTAGGCCGTGAGTCACTGGTGAGTAACTGTTTGTCACTCAATTCCCAACGTCTTGTCTCTTCTCACAATTCAAGTTCCTAGAATCAACCCACCCGCGCCTGCAACATGGCTTCATCCCAGAGGTCGCAATCGGGTACTCGTACCCTACCCGTATAGGGGTAGCCGGGTATCGGGTAGGGTAGGGTACGGGTACCCGATTGCGACCCTGGTGCGGCCGGGTACGAGAAAGGAATCAAAACCCGTTTGCGACCTCTGGTCCGCGGACCTTGCAATGAAGGACACTCGTGTAAATATAAATGTGTTGTTAAACCCTCCACCACCCGACACAGCCAATTAATACGATTTGTTTTGTTTACTTACTGATTCACTGTGTCGGGTTGTGGCGGGTTTCACGATACTTTTATATTTAGACGATCTAAGCCAAAAATCTATATTATGAATAATATTATTAAAAAGAACACTGCTGTTGGACAATGATTCTCTAGACCAGTGATTCTCTAGTCCAGTGGTTCTCTAGTTCAGTGGTTCTCTAGTCCAGTGGTTCTCTAGTCCAGTGATTCTCTAGTCCAGTGATTCTATAGTCCAGTGATTCTCTAGTCCAGTGGTTCTCTAGCCCAGTGATTCTCTAGTCCAGTGGTTCTCCAGTCCAGTGGTTCTCTAGTCCAGTGGTTCTCTAGTCCAGTGATTCTCTAGTATAGTGATTCTCTAGTCCAGTGATTCTCTAGTCCAGTGGTTCTCTAGCCCAGTGGTTCTCTAGTCCAGTGGTTCTCTAGTCCAGTGATTCTCTAGCCCAGTGATTTTCTAGTCCAGTGGTTCTCTAGCCCAGTGATTCTCTAGTCCAGTGGTTCTCTAGTTCAGTGATTCTCTAGCCCAGTGGTTCTCTAGTCCAGTGGTTCTCTAGTCCAGTGATTCTCTAGTCCAGTGATTCTCTAGCCCAGTGGTTCTCTAGTCCAGTGATTCTCTAGTCCAGTGATTCTCTAGCCCAGTGATTCTCTAGTCCAGTGATTCTCTAGTCCAGTGATTCTCTAGCCCAGTGATTCTCTAGTCCAGTGATTCTCTAGCCCAGTGATTCTCTAGTCCAGTGATTATCTAGTCCAGTGATTCTCTAGTCCAGTGATTCTCTAGCCCAGTGATTCTCTATCCCAGTGATTCTCTAGTCCAGTGATTCTCTAGCCCAGTGATTCTCTAGTCCAGTGGTTCTCTAGTCCAGTTATTCTCTAGTCCAGTGATTCTATAGTCCAGTGGTTCTCTAGTCCAGTTATTCTCTAGTCCAGTGATTCTCTAGCCCAGTGATTCTCTAGTCCAGTGGTTCTCTAGTCCAGTGATTCTCTAGTCCAGTGGTTCTCTAGTCCAGTGGTTCTCTAGTCCAGTGATTCTCTAGTCCAGTGATTCTCTAGCCCAGTGATTCTCTAGTCCAGTGGTTCTCTAGTCCAGTGATTCTCTAGTCAAGTGGTTTTCTAGTCCAGTGGTTCTCTAGTCCAGTGATTCTCTAGTCAAGTGTTTCTCTAGTCCAGTGATTCTCTAGTCCAGTGGTTCTCTAGTCCAGTGATTCTCTAGTCAAGTGGTTCTCTAGTCCAGTGATTCTCTAGTCAAGTGGTTCTCTAGTCCAGTGATTCTCTAGTCCAGTGGTTCTCTAGTATAGTGATTCTCTAGTCCAGTGATTCTCTAGTCCAGTGATTCTCTAGTCCAGTGGTTCTCTAGTCCAGTGATTCTCTAGTCAAGTGGTTCTCTAGTCCAGTGATTCTCTAGTCAAGTGGTTCTCTAGTCCAGTGATTCTCTAGTCCAGTGGTTCTCTAGTATAGTGATTCTCTAGTCCAGTGATTCTCTAGTCAAGTGGTTCTCTAGTCCAGTGGTTCTCTAGTCCAGTGATTCTCTAGTATAGTGATTCTCTAGTCCAGTGGTTCTCTAGTCCAGTGATTCTCTAGTCCAGTGGTTCTCTAGTATAGTGATTATCTAGTCCAGTGATTCTCTAGTCCAGTGATTCTCTAGTCCAGTGGTTCTCTAGTCCAGTGATTCTCTAGTCAAGTGGTTCTCTAGTCCAGTGATTCTCTAGTCCAGTGGTTCTCTAGTCCAGTGATTCTCTAGTCAAGTGGTTCTCTAGTCCAGTGATTCTCTAGTCAAGTGGTTCTCTAGTCCAGTGATTCTCTAGTCCAGTGGTTCTCTAGTATAGTGATTCTCTAGTCCAGTGATTCTCTAGTCAAGTGGTTCTCTAGTCCAGTGGTTCTCTAGTCCAGTGATTCTCTAGTATAGTGATTCTCTAGTCCAGTGGTTCTCTAGTCCAGTGATTCTCTAGTCCAGTGGTTCTCTAGTATAGTGATTATCTAGTCCAGTGATTCTCTAGTCCAGTGATTCTCTAGTCCAGTGGTTCTCTAGTCCAGTGATTCTCTAGTCAAGTGGTTCTCTAGTCCAGTGATTCTCTAGTCCAGTGATTCTCTAGTCCAGTGGTTCTCTAGTCCATTGATTCTCTAGTCCATTGATTCTCTAGTCCAGTGATTCTCTAGTCCAGTGGTTCTCTAGTCCAGTGATTCTCTAGTCCAGTGGTTCTCTAGTCCAGTGGTTCTCTAGTCCAGTGGTTCTCTAGTCCAGTGATTCTCTAGTCCAGTGATTCTCTAGTCCAGTAGTTCTCTAGTCCAGTGGTTCTCTAGTCCAGTGGTTCTCTAGTCCAGTGGTTCTCTAGTCCAGTGGTTCTCTAGTCCAGTGATTCTCTAGTCCAGTGGTTCTCTAGTCCAGTGGTTCTCTAGTCCAGTGGTTCTCTAGTCCAGTGGTTCTCTAGTCCAGTGGTTCTCTAGTCCAGTGGTTCTCTAGTCCAGTGATTCTCTAGTCCAGTGGTTCTCTAGTCCAGTGGTTCTCTAGTCCAGTGGGTCTCTAGTCCAGTGGTTCTCTAGTCCAGTGGTTCTCTAGTCCAGTGGTTCTCTAGTCCAGTGGTTCTCTAGTCCAGTGGTTCTCTAGTTCAGTGATTCTCTGGTCCAGTGGTTCTCTAGTCTATTTAACTCGTGATTTTGTTTTGTTTATGAAGTTAGATAAACTACCCTAACACTAAGATTTAAATTCCCCCACTAAAAAAAAACTTAGAGCTGCGTTCAACACAAAAAAAATGTACATTCCGGTAATCTGAATAATTAAACACGAGTTATATTTAGGGAGAGAAACGAATGCGTTGTGTCACTTGCGTGGGGTTGGGGTGGGTCCGCTGAGACGTTTTGAATCGCGGGCCGAAAGAGTTGTAGAAGCACCGGCGTTAGAGCGACGAAACAAAGGGAGCGGTGCCGCAGTGGTTAGCGCACTGGCGACTCGAAACAACAAAACCTCGAGTTTCTGGCCTCGGGCCACATCAGTAGCGAGGGACATCGAAGCCACCAAGGTCTTGCTTCCTCCCCCACAACCCCCACACCGCACCCCCCCCGCCCCAGATGTCACTGTGCAGGGAGGATCCCACACACACACACACCTTTCGCTAGCAGCTATTGCAGGACGTTTATTTACCAAAATGTCATCGCTCGCGGCCAAGCGTCACAAGGCAGCAGCAACAGCATCGCCCGCCCTCGAAGGACGTATCTCGTGCATCCGTGGGTGGATAGGGGGGGGGGGGTGGAGGGTGGAAAGAGCTTCATAGCTCGTCGGATTCCTCCAGTGTTGTGACGTCACCGTACCTGGACGTCCCAAAAATAAAAATGTGAAGTCGTCAGTCAAACGGAGAGCACTTGAGAGGCTGGGGGGGGGGGGCTGTGTCTGTCCTGAAGCCAACTTCTCTACGGTACCACAAAGTTTATGCGACTAATCCGGGTGTGTCATGGACTTCATTGCGAATCTGTGTTTGCTCTCTCTCTCTCGAAACACGCTCTGCCCCCTCTCTCTCTCTCTCTGACTCTCCCCCCTCTCTCACTCACTCTGTCTCTCACACTCCCACCATCTCTCTCTCACTCTCCCCATCTCTCTCTCACTCTCCCCATCTCTCCATCCCTCTCACTCTCCCCCCCTCTCTCTCTCACACTCCCCAACCTTCACGCTCCCTCACTCTCCCACCATCTCTCCTCTCTCACCCTTTCACATCTGCTAAAGATTTGCATGCGATCTCAACTCTGCCCCCAACGTGTGTGGTTTCAGAAGGAAACGAACACGCACACGTGTACACACGCACGTACACACACGTGTACACACGCACACACACGTACATACACGTGTACACGTGTACACACACGTGTACACACACACACAAGCACACGTGTACACACACACGCACACACGTATACATACAACACAGATCCCCCGTATAGCCTCAACAGACTTTTGGGGCAAGTGCTGTTTCTCCAGTGTCGAGTCGATCTCAAGGAGGCCCAGGACCGACTCAGATTATCATCGTCACAGGTGTTGGTGGCTGTGAGCGCGAATCGAACTTGGGTCAACGTATTCGTAGCGCAACGCGCTAACCACTACACTACCACTCCAAAGACAAAGATCCCCATGTAGCCGTAACAGACTGCTAGGGCAAGTGCTGTTAACGAGCACCTATGAACGCCGGCACGGCACACGAGGGGGCGGGTGGCCAACACCACGCCCGGCCGCCTTTGTCTCCCCAATGGCGATGTTTACACACCGCACCAGGTACCCATTTGAGGCTGAGTCGACCTAGAAGAGGCCCCTGGACCGGTTCAGATAATCGTCACCAGTGTTGGTGGCCGTGAGCGGGAATCGAACTTGGGCCGCCGGGTTCGTAGAGCAGCGCCCGAACCGCTACACTACCGCTGCAAAGACAAAGATCCCCCATATAGCATTCACAGACTGTTGGGGCAAGTGCTGTTAGCGAGCACTTACACGCACACACTCACTCTCACACCGCAGCAACAGGGGGGAGGACATTCAAACTCAGCAAAAATTAACCCGTAAAAACAAAGTTTTTCACTCTAAATCCTTTATATGCGTGGCGGCTAGAGTCCTCTCGTTCTCTGGCTTGAGATGGCTGCCACCTATGGGTTAGATGATTGCCTGCCAGCATTGAGCAATTGGTAATTAAATATTTTTAAATCAAATACCTAAAAAGTGTAAAATTTTGGAAAAAAAAATTTCACGAAAATTAATTGTCGCGCACAACGAGTCTGTGTGCAAAATGTCAGCTCGATTGGATCACGGGAAGTGGGTTAAAAAACGACCGAAAGATTTGCACGGTCGTAAACGCGCAAGCAAGCAAGCAAGTGAACTTAATATAAAGGATTTAAAAAGCGCCCGAGTCCGGAATCGAACCCGCGCGTAAGCGGTTCACCACCCTTGTCCAGCCTGAGCAGACGGCGAGGTCGATTTCGGGAATGCAAAGCGATGATTGGCGATTGAGTGCGCAAGAGTCGAGGGAGATGGAGATGCAAGGGAGTTGCGGACGAGATGGGCGAGACAGTTGATTGGAGGCAGACCGACACGTTCAACTGATCCCTACGGAGAGACACGAAGGAGACCACCAGCACTCGTGCAACGAGATCGACGGCGAGGTTGTCGAGAAGGGCACGCGCATCTTGTCGGCAAGGCTACGGACAGACAGGCAGTCGGACGCAATTAGTATTGATAGACACTGTCAAGACGAACGTGACAGCGGACAGACACGCAGAACGCATTGGGCTGCGTTGTGTCGTATGTATGTATGGTCATAATAAAATATTATGTTATTATATTATTTTATTATGTTTTATTTTTATTATTTTATTATTTCCCTTCTACGTGACTTTACCGAAAGAACCAAGAAGATGAATCCCTGCAGTCACGAAAGCTTTAAATCGAAATATGGTGAACTTCTTTCGCACCGTACGGAGCCAACCGTGCTAATCGGGGGGTGCGGTGAGACAGGAGGGACGCACGCAGACAGACACTTATGCAGAAGACAAACAGAGAGAATCGACTTGCAGAGACGCGAGCCGAGAGACGGGAGGTGAGAGCCGAGACGCGAGAGAGTGAGCGAGAGAGTGAGAGAGAGTGAGCGAGAGGTGGGGGTTTACATAAAGCAAAGTTATTATTTTAAAAAAAGAGCGAAAGAGTGAGCGAGTGAGTGAGAGAGTGACCAAGAGAGTGACCGAGAGAGTGAGCGAGAGAGCGAGCGAGAGAGTGAGCGAAAGGTGGGGGTTTTACATAAAGCAAAGTTATTAAAAAAAACATGTACGAAATGATGAACGAAGCAAAGTGCCGACTACACCGAGCATCTTCTTGTTTCCACTGATCGTAAAAAAAAAGAGACAGGAGATGAGAACCGAGGCGCTCTCGCCCATGTGTTTTACTCTCCACACACGGCATGTTCTCCCACGAGTCGCTCTCTCGCTCTCTCCCAGCACTCTCTCGCTCTCCAGCGTGGACGGCGCCCTCGTGGTGTTCACCTTCTGAAGCGCTCGCTCGTCACCGTGGCGTGCGCGATGACCACCACCACCACGTGACTTTTCTTTCGTGTTGTGCGCGGTGCTTTGAGTGCCACGGCGCGTGGATTTGTAGCGTTTGTTTTCATTTGTTTGCTGGTGACTTTGTACATTTCATATCGGAATCGCCTCCAGTGTTTTTGCTGCTGGCGGCAATAAAATTTGTTTAAAAGTCAAAATTCTCTCTCGCTCTCTCTCTCTCTCACACTCTCTCGCCCGGTGCTCCCCCCCCCCACGCCACCACGTGCTCTCTCTCTCTCTCCCTGTCGAACATGAGCAGCACAGACCCCCCAGCTTGCCGGGAGAGTCCAACCTGGTCCCCTGAGCTGACGAGCTCTGCAGAGGATAGCGTGTCAGCGAGCGCCTATTAAGGTTGGCACGCGAGAGCATGACGCGGGTGGGAAAGGGAGAGGGTGCCATTCACGCACGCATCACCGCCTTTCAACTCTAGTGGTGGCGGGGGGGGTGTGTGTATTGATTTTAGGCCGAGTTGACCTAGGGGAAGTCGCTGCTAAAAGTCACTTGGTTGGTCTTAATGTGTGTGCATCGAGACTGCGTTTGTTACGCAACTGTTGGGACAGCAGGTTATGTTAGCGAGCACCTATTAAAGAGGCGGCACGACAAAGAAAAAGATCCCCCGTGTAGCCTGTAACAGACTGTTGGGGCAAGTGCTGTTAGCGAGCACATACGAAGGCCGGCACGGCACACGAGGGGGTGGGTGTCCAGCACCTCGCCCGGCCGCCTTTGTCTCCCCAGTGGCGATGTTTACACACTGCACCAGGTACTTATTTGAGACTGAGTCGACCTAGGGGAGGCCCAGGACCGGTTCAGATAATTGTCCACTGGTGTTGGCCGTGAGCATGAATCGAACTCGGCTCGCCGGGTTCGTAGCACGCTACGAACGGCGCACAAACACACACACACACAACACTGCGTTGGTGTGGCTAGAACCACACCCGGGCCGCCTTTGTCTCCAAAAGTACAAATACTCAGCCACACATACTCTGGCTTTTTCGGTAAAGTGACGTAGGTGAAAACAAAATAAAATAAAAAATAACTTTAGCGAAAAAACCAAAGAGTATGGATCTTTGCCGTTAAGAAAACTTCAAATCTCGAACTCAGCCACACAGTCAACTTTCAGCAGGCAAAATCAAAGCGCACGGCACCCGAATTTACGAGGAGTCGTGGGACTTCACGGAGGCTTCAAGCCACCGTTGCCATCCGCGTGCCAGTGTCAGGAGCGCGCAGTTGCAGGGCTGCGCCTATCACCATTTCGTAACTTCTCACTTACAAAGTGAACAGTGTGGATCTCAAATGACAGATCCTTTGAGCTCAAATAATAATAAATAAAATTAATAGTACTTACCCTACTCGACCCCCCCCCCCTCCTAACCAACTCCCCCCCCCCCCCCCCCCGAGATTAAGGGAATGCTACACAAAGAGGGTGAAAAATATTAAAGTTTGACAAATGACAGTTTGTGTTGAAGGTTAGAGAGCGACTGTTGGATTCAACTTCACTCTCAGAGTACCCCCCCCCCGTCTCCGCCCCCCCCCGTCTCCCTCCCCGTCTCCCTCCCCGTCTCCCCCCCCGTCTCCCCCCCCCCCGTCTCCCCCCCCCGTCTCCCTCCACGTCTACCACCCCCCGTCTCCCCCCAACGTTTCCCCTCCGTCTCCCTCCCCGTCTCCCCCCCCCGTCTCTCCCCCCTTCTCCCTCCCCGTCTCCCCCCCCGTTTCCACCCCCCGTCCCCCCCCCCTTCACCCTCCCCGTCACCCCCACCCTCTCCCCCCCCCCTCTTGCCGCGGCTCCCACCTCCACTTTGGCGCTACACGAGGTCT